>NC_044590.1:7807000-8436166 GCF_901933205.1 Camarhynchus parvulus | reverse complement strand
CATCATGTCTCTGGGTTTTTCAGGAGCTGTAATAATTTTGGATAAAAAGACAAAGAATGACAGCAATCCCAGGCAGCTCACCCTGTAGAGAAAGTGGGGAGATAACATGTGAGTGTGGGCAGGGAGGTGAATCATGGCTCCAGCAGAGTGGGATGTCATCCCAGGGAGGGACAGGCTGAGCCACAGCAGCTCTGCACCCTCTTCTCTATCCCAGGGCCCTGCAGAAGTGTTTTTGGCCCCTTGTCAAGTCACACTATTGCCTGTATCAGTTGGGATTGCTGCCCTACTTTCAGTTCTTTCCCTACAGCTACTCAAAATGGCATTTGTGTGTATCTTCTCCCTTGAAAGGGTCTCAGAACAGCATTTCTATCATCTTTTCATTGCACCTGTTGAGTATTCAAACTTCAGCTTGTCTTGTCTGCCTACTGCATCTCACTTTAATGGGAAGGAATCAATCCTCATTTCATGACTAATAGCCCAAAAATTCCTCTGGAGTGTTTTCACTGCAGGAATGAGAACTGCATCTTTCCTCCTTTTTTATCCTATAACATGACCAGATACCCACCTGCATCTGAAAAGGGCTCATCAGATCACATTAAAGGTTGTAATTTAGGGTGAATTGGAGTTTGAGGAATGCTAACTGCTTATCACACAAAAATATGTGGATTTGTACATGAAATGGGGAATCTGCCAGTGAGAGCACAGGGAAGGCAGCTCTCAGTAAGACCTGAGTGCAACAAAGCAGCTGAATATACTGTTCTTCACCCGCCCTTATTTTTAAGGTGCAGCGTTGCTGTTTGAAGTCAGCTCCTTCCCAGCCTGTGAGCAGCTGGGCTGTAAAGCCATCCCTGCTTTTAGCAGGAAGATCACAGGGCCCCGAGCCTGAGGCATGTGAGGAATATGACAGCCGGCCAGTAAAATAACTCCCATAGCCTGCAGCCCTGCGGAGCAAGGAGGAGATGTGCTGGGAAGGAGTGGAAAGGACTCAGAGAGCCAAGCTGAGAGGGAGACAATAGCTCTGGTGAGATCAGCTTGTCAGGCTGCAGTGAGTAACGGAGCTCCTGGACAAGGCGTGTTGTTTGCTGGGGAGCTACAAGAGAGACATTTCAGGGAAAACCCATCATGTGTGCTGAGCAAGGGCACACTGCCTCTGGTGAGGTGCAGCAGCTCAGGGCTGGTGACACACAGAGGAGTTCAGCCACCAACCATGCCTGTGTGATGCCTTGGTCGTTTCTCTGAGCAGCACAGCATTGAGCCCATTCTGCAGTGCCTGCTGCCTCACTGCAGTGTGTGAACATGCTCCCATTTACAAACACACCTGCCCTGTTCCCTACGTGCAGCCTTTCCACCTTACCTTTGAGCAGCTGGGCCCCTTCCATGTTGAAAATCTGCTCTTCTCTCCCTGAGTGTAGGTTTTTGGCTCATGTGGGCAAGTTCTGAGTGCTGTTATGCCAGCTGTGCTGATTCAGTTGTGGTGGCAGCCAGGGTGTGCTGTGTGGTGGGATGACCTTGGCTCAGAGGGTGCTCACTGTTCTCCCCTCTTCTCTCTGCAGGACGGCTCATGCCAAAGCCAAGGCTGAAGGCTCTGAGCAGGCAGCTCAGGCAGCCAACAACGAATCAGGCATAGCCAGAATGATGGCCAGGGAGCTCTCCCCAGACTTCTACCAGCCAGGTAGGATCCGAGGCATCTTCCAAGAGGTGTCTTGCAATTTCCATGGGGAATCCGTTCAAGTGCTTCACCCACTTAATAATTCCACGAAATGCTCTCCTGTCTATCATAAATCCTCTTTTGCTCAATTGCAGCCAGCCCCTTGTCCTGGCTGATTTGCTGTCCTCCTGACACTACTCTTTTACTCACTGTGTTACCATAGCCTGGAGGAAAACCCCACAGTTTCTGAGCTTCTCATGTTTTTCCATACACCGAAGCCCTCAGAACACCAGGCAGGACAGGCAGCAAGCTCAGGGCTATCTGCAGCTCCCCTGTAGATACATCCCTTGTGGCTTTTTCTTGGAACAGTGTTGCACATTGACTCACAAACCCACATCCTGTGGGGCCTCAGAACAATCAGACTCTGCTAATTAGGGGCTGTAATATCCCATAAGAAAGCAGCTAATACAATATACTATTTTCCTGATTCTCTATTAATTTGTTAGTATCACTATTAATTATTTGGCTGGGTAAACACTTGGGAGGTTCCTTCTGTGAGACCAAACACTGAGGATTAGTAGATGAGAAGTGTCATACTAGAATCAGCATTGTGAATGCCATTACTTTTCCCCAGACTGAGTTAGATAGAGATAAGTTCTTCCTGGAAAACTTTCCTTTACAAAGAGAGAAGGTAATAACAGAGCAGAAAATAAAATTCCAAGTGCTTACATTTTCATCCTTTCTTTCTTATTATCTGGATTTATTGTCTGGAGTGAATGTCCCATGGTTACTGAGGCAAGATCACAAGGGACTATCACAGTGGTAAAACTGGGGGTAGAAGCCAAAGGTTGACTTGTGCTCAGCAAAACCTGACACCTTCCCCTGCTCTGATTTCGGTGTCTCTGCATCTCCTGTACCACTCCCAGCGCAGGGCACACAGTGGGAAATGGGAACAGCTCAGAGCTGGTGCCTGGTTGGGGAGAGTCATGGTGACAGATTTTCCTAAATTCCCTGTGCTCTTGCCTTGTCCTGCATCTATGAGCTGGGGAAATGCTGTGCTGGAGGGCTGCCCCTTCCTCTCCAGCGCCCAGCAAGGCCTGTTGGAGCTGGCTTTGAGTGGGGAAACACCAGAGCACCCAGGCATGGGCATGAGCCAGCCCATGGCACTTCATTTAACAATGGTTAAATGTCGCTTGATCCTCACATAAACCCCCCAGCTGCCACTCACAGCTCTACATTCACCCTTTGCACACTGGGGTATTTATAGAACAGAAACAAAGGAAACTGGAATCCCTATGGGGAGGTTTTGGACATCTAGCTAGATTATTTTTCCACCCGTGGCAATTGAATGAGACAATTGAAACAGTCTCTGTAAAACACTTGGGGCAGCCTGACCTCCACTCCTGGCTCCTTAGGTGCTGGATCCTCTTGCTGCTGTTGTGTAGGGCCTCACTTGGGTCCTGGCCTTTCTCAAGTTCCTGATGTATGTTATTCCTCTATGATTCTTTTAAACCTCTGAATTCCCAAAGTGCACAAGGATATATCTCGTCTCGCACGGTTGCACCATCCAGGAACAGACAGACAGTTTGTTCTGTCAAAAGCCTCAAAAGTCCTAGCTTTGGATTTTGCTAGGACTGAGAGCTGCTGCTCACACAGCCAGGAGAGCCCCAGGTGTGTTTGGTAGCTGTATTTCTCCCTGCTGTCCTGGCAGATGGACTGTGCTGTGTCTGGCACAGGCAATCCTGCTCAGCAAGCCGCATATCCCTAATAACTGTTGAGCCCTGAATTTCAGGGTATCATCCCTGGTAACTTAGAGAAGGATGTAAGCCAAAACCCTTGCTGAAATGTGCGGGAAGATGAAGGTGGGGAGCTGAGTGTGTGCCCTCCAGGCAGTTGGGGGTTTTTGTGTTGTGAATTATTCAGGAAGAGAAGAAAGCAGCAGGAGAGAGCAAGGAGCCTGGAGCTGCAGGCAGCCTATTTTGAGGAGTCTGAACAACTGTTGAAATGGCTTCCAAATAACTCAGTTGCAGCCAGAAATAAATGGCCCTGAATGGGTCATCTGCTGATTGACAGGAGTGTGCAGGCAGAGCAGAGCAGCTGAAATCAGTGCCCTCCGTTTCCTCACTGCCCCTCCAAGTGGAGGCAATGCCTGAATGGACAGGAGGTAGCAGTGTGCAAATCATACCACTGACAGAGCACCAAGTCAAATTTCCCAACTAGACTCAGGTTTGAATTGGTCCTTGAGACGGAGTAGATGAGGGGGGGGACCTTAAGGCAGCCAGAGGCAGTGTGGCTCCAAGATCTGTGTCGTTCAGGAGCACAGAGCAAGCCCTTGTCAGCATCTCTGGGGTTCAGCAGATTGTGGCCAGAGCAGGTGCTAGGCTTTCAAAGAAGCTGCTCTGCAACCTCACACTGCACAGGAGGAGCACGATGCTCTTCTTGTTCTCACTTGCTATGAGCATCACCGTGATGTGTGGGGACCCTTCTCCCAGCACATCTCAGCATGTGGAGCACTGTGGAGGGTTGTTATTCCACAAGATATTTCCAGTTCTTTAGTGATGCATTTTGGTGGATATCTTAAGTGTCAGGCTCTGTTTGAATTCCCCTGGCCCAGGCTGGGCTGTAATTTGTAATAGGGTTACTAAGAAGTAAAGATTTAATGATAGGTGAAAAATTGAAGTGAGGCAATGTTGCTAGGAAGTCACAAGTCAGTGTGTGAGATGAGGCCAAAATGAAATCTGAAGCCCTGAGTCACCTTTCGTGATGGTGCCAGGTAATTTTGCTGCTGTTGTGGAGCTCAGGGCAGACAAGAGGGCTGTATAACTTCCAACCCTTTTTCATATATAAAAAACCATATTTTTCTTATCTTGATGGATGAGACATCGATAATTTGGGGACCCTTCCTTTCCTGATGTCACTGGTCATCCTGTATATCCTGTGAAGTTACCATGCTATTTGACACCAAGGGAGCCACATGGAAGACTTTCCTAGCCATTAAATAAAAAAAATAAACAAAGTTCATTGGAAGCTGTATCCTCCTTAGCCCCAGCATGACCCATCTGTGTGACCACATGAAGCTGGGGTGCAGATTTTCATTGTTTCATTATGTAACCTTATCTGCAGCTCCTGCCTGCTCCTTCACCTCTTCCCAACTGGACAGTTGGGAATAAGACTTGGAGGAGTCCACAAAAAGGAGCCCACAATAAGGCTTTGAGCCTTCAGGAGTTGCTAGAGGAAATTCCTAGAGGAAGTTACTAGAGGAGGTTCCTCATGGCAGCAGGGTCTGATTTGGGAGTTCTTCCTCTCCCAGACTCCAGCCTGGACCCTTGCACCATGGTCCCCAAACCCATTGCTGCTGGGGGCACAGCTGCCAAAGCCATGGCACTGGGGTACCCCGCTGTCCCCCGTTCCAGAGTGACTTCTCACACATTCTCTCCGCAGGCCCCGAGTACCAGAAGCGGAAGCTGCTGCAGGAGATCATCGAGAACGCCGACCACGCGGTCAACATGGAGGAGGAGGCGCCGCGGCCCGAGGCCGCCCCACCGCCCCCCACGCCGCCCGAGAGCCCCCAGCTCCACGAGCAGGAGGAGCCGCGGCCCCGCGCCAGCCCGGCACCCAGCCCTGCCGCCCCCCTCCCGAGGCCAAGCGGGCCAAGGCGCCCCCAGCAGGACGGGGCCCTGCGGCCGGGCAGCTGGGCCGAGGCGAAGCGGGCGGGCGGGCGATGGCAGCCCAGCACCCTCCGAGGGGGGCGGCCGGGCCGGGCCGGGGCCGCGCCGCTGGCGCCGAGCAGATGGAGATCGGGCCTCTGCAGCGCATGGCGCGCGAGCCCGACGTCGAGCTCTTCAAGGGCTACCACAGCTACGCTGTGCGGACGTCGCCGGTCACCCCCGCCACGGACTATGAGGAGGAGCAGTTCCCCGAGAATGAGCCGCCCTCCCCTGAGCCCCGGGGGGAGCCCCAGCGCCGAGGGGGCACCCCTGGCCCGCCGCAGGGCCGCGAGGAGAAGCCATCAGCGGAGGCCAGGCCGGAGCTGCCTCGGCCCAAGGAGCCGCAGCAGCAGCAGCGCCCCAGCCCTGAGCGCAGGGCCCTGGGCCGGACCGAGCCCGCGGCCGACAGGAAGACTGAGGCCAGGGCGCCGGGCCGGACGGAGCCCAAGGCAGGGGCCAAGCGCGGCCCGGCCCAGGCGGCGGCAGTGGTGGCAGCACAGAAGGCGGAGGAGTGTGAAGAGGTGACGTGGGGCATCCCTGGGAGCCTCCTGGGAGCCACTTTAGCTTTTCCTCTACTGGTCTAGCAGGACCTAGAGGGATGCAGACCCCCCGGGCCTGCCTCTTTCTCCCCAGCACCCAGCAAGGCCTGTTGGAGCTGACTTTGAGTGGGGAAACACCAGAGCACCCGAGCACGGGCATGAGCCAGCCCATGGCACTTCAGGGCCTGGGGCTGCAGTGGTGCCAAGTGGTGCCTGGAGGCTCTTTTTAGGATCCTAGAGCCTGCTGGAGGAGTGTTGGCATCCCCCTCTCCTGCCATCTTCCCAGCCTGCCCTGCCTGAATGCTTGCTCTGACATTCATAACCTCCTCTCTTGACCTCTCATAACATTGACCTCCTCTCTTTACCTGGGCAGATATGATTTCAGATAAGTTGTATTTCAAAATTTGTACAAAAGCAGGCATCTTCCAGTTAATTTTATCCACTTTTCTCACCTTCTTTTCTCACCCCATTACCAACCAACTTGGATATGAAAGTTGGGGGAAAAAAGCCATGAAGAGCTCAAGTGTGTTTCTCTTTTACCCATTACTTTTTTTTGCTGTAGGGGCACCTCATGAGCTGAACTGTGGTGTTGAATCACCAGCCAATTTCCCAGGTTTAAAATACAGTCACTGAAACTTAATTTTGCTCTTAGCAAATACAGCTGGAAACCCAGACATTTTATTAGCCCTCTGAGACCCATCTTGCAGTCCTTTGGACGTGAATGATTCTGATGTGACTTTAGAAAAGCACAGCTTGGAAATACTTTGGTCTGAAATTACAGCAATCTCACATGGTTTCATTTGCTGGGGTTTGGAAATAGATGATCTTCAAGGTCCTCTTCCAAATCAAAGCATTTTATGATTCTATGATATTAAAAATGACAAGTTTACAAACACAGGCAATGTGGATGCAGAAGGGAGTTGGGAGGAGCAGCATGACGTGGGATCAGGAGTTCATGTTCTTGTGGTCAGCGTCTCCTTTAATCTAATTTAGCTGCAAAAGAAGCCTGATTTAACATCCTTCAGATGATTTTGCAGGGAAGAAGTAGGAATAGGATAGGATAAACATTCCACTAGTTTGAAAGTCAGGCTGGTTGTTAAGTGCCACATTTCAGTGCATTGGGAGGGGGTGATTGTGGTATTTTTGAGCAGCAAAATCAAGCTATGTCTGTCTGGAGCTGTGCTGTGTAATGCTCTGTTTTGGGTTTTTCTTTCAGGGACCTAACACAATTGTGATCTGCATGGTCATCTTACTGAACATTGGTCTGGCCATCCTATTTGTACATTTTTTGACATGATGAGCCTCTTGAACAAGGTAAGAAGCAGAACGAGACTTTATCCTCAATTTGTAGATGTCACTGGATGTTTTAAGGTTGACTGACTTTTCATAAAATGTCATCAAATTATTGC
Source organism: Camarhynchus parvulus (assembly GCF_901933205.1). NCBI lineage: Eukaryota > Metazoa > Chordata > Aves > Passeriformes > Thraupidae > Camarhynchus > Camarhynchus parvulus. The sequence continues at coordinate 8,428,863 of NC_044590.1, read as the reverse complement.
ATGAAACTATTTCATAATTTCATACATTTTCTCAAAATTAAGAACTGTGTGGGTGGGATACAGTCCCACCATATAGTTTTGCCTTCCCAGTACCATGGGCACGTTTCATGGAGTGAGAATTCCATTGCAAGAGTGTGTGATGTTAAAGTTGAAATTTGTTTACTGCAAATCCTTCAAGAAACACTTTAAATTTACTGTTTCAACATGGCTGCTCCCAGGTAACTTGTGCATTATAGTATTTCTTGGCACACAGAGCAGCAAGATGCAAGAACACATAAAAAATGTGAAACTGTGAGAACTGCAACTCTAATTGCACCAGTACAATAGTTCTGCAGCAGTTACTTAATTATTTTACTAAAGATAAATATGAATCAAGATGTCTGTAAGACTGGAGCTTGCTCAGGTCTTCCATTTGAATTGGGATAAGGGTTTACATTTGGATTTAGTGGCAATAAAACCTTGTGAGGTTTCTCATGCCTGTGGTACTCCTACAGACAGGAAAGTGTCCTGAGCTTGCACAGGACTTGTCTTGGGCTCAAATATTTCAAACAAAATCTGCCATCAAGGCTGAACCTGGCCCTTGAGCCTCATGTGAACACAAGAGACACCTCTAAGCCCCTGTGAGAATATTGGGCTGCTTTCCCAGGACCTCCTGGGGGGCAAAACTGCTCTGCTGGGCACTGCTTTCTGTCATGTTTTGAGTCTCACTCAGCCTGCACAGGTGAGAGCCTTGCAGGCAGCTGTAGTAATGTGTTGGTCATGTGTTTTGCTCTGCCTTGACTTTCCCATTTATCTGTGTCCGGGACAGGCGTCGCTGCTGGTGGAGACCTCAGACCTTGGTGGGGATTAAAGCTCAGCCACCTGGAAACACCTAAGAGGAGGACTTGAGATCCCAAGGTTGCACTGCAAACATCAACCTTAAATGAGAGTGTCTGAAGATCAATTCAGTTTCCTGCTCCCAGGCTGTGGCTGGCCTCTGCAATCTACCAAGGAAAAGCCAGGGTTTCTGCACTGTGGTCTCCTCTTCTTTGTATAAAATAGCAGTTGCCTTAAATTATTCTCACCAAAGCCATCAACTGTCCTGCCATGCCAGGGATGAGGGATTTATCTGTAGCTGTAGGAAAATGAGTGAGAAGGTCTCATACGTGCACACTGATGTGTTTTGTAACTCCCTTGGTTGACTCAGTGTCAGAGATTTTCCAAAGATTGTCATCCGTGGCACGGAGATGAAGCAATCCAGCAACCAGAATGACTCATGAGAGCCGCGCCGTGGCTCGGGGTGGACGGCGCTGCTCTCCGTGCTTGGAAGTCATCCAAAGGGATGAACAAAAAATCTTTCCTTTCCCCTGTCACCTGGCATCATTTTCCATGTATGGAGGACTGAGAGGGGGAGCAAGTTGAAATTTGGCTTGTTGAAGTGTGACCCGAGTCCTGCCCATGGCGGCCGATGCACCACGGATGGGGCCGCGGGGTGGGGGGTGAGGGACTGGTGGATCCAAGGCTGTTGGTGCCTGTGGGGGTGCTCTGGGTGGAGATGGGGCCTCTTTTGGGACCAGGCACCATCCAAGGGCTCTCCTGCCACCAACAATGCTCTGCACAGAAGCAGCTTGCAGTGGGTGACTTCCCACTGTAACGGGAAAGGCAGTAGGTGTGCTGAATTTGTCCCTTTACCCCTTTTTTTCTATGAAAATGTTGTGAGTTACAGTGAAAAGGAGGGTCTTGCTGAAAATGCCTCTGTACATCTGCAGGTTCCTCCCCTTGGTGTGCCAGGCTGTGGAGGGGTCCTGGCCTCTCATTGCACCCAACAAACAGATTTTCCAGCAGAGGATGCAGGGTGGCTATCATGGGAGAGGTTAACTTATTCCTGAAAGAAAAAAGGTGCAGAGATGTGAGTGACTGAAGTGTAATTGGGTGTTGGGCTCAGAAATATGCAGCAGCCAGGCTGTCAGCAGTGGCAGAGTGCAGTGGGGCAGTGTAACTGTTGCTCATGTGTGTGAGGCTGAGAGGCCTGGGTGATTTGCACCCATTTTCCCAAAGCTGTGACAGGGAGTGACCTTTGGAAGGAGATTTTTCCACCATGATCTGCTCTGATCCTTAGCAGTGCGAGCTTAGAAAGTCAGCACAGATGAAGTTACAGTTTAGTGTAAGGCTGAGTGCTTGGACATGTTTCTTCCTTCTTTTAAGAGCAATGTGTATTTTCTATCCCTTTTTAAGATAATCAGAGATGTTATTTATAGTTGGTTGTGCACCTCTGTGTATCCTGAAGTCCCACAGCACAGGACTGGGTGGGAAAACTTTGTTGGACTGGAAAGAATGGGGAAATGATAGTTAAAGGAAAAAACAGATGCCCAGTCTGCTTCAAAGGTCAATCTGAAAGGATTTCAGAGAGGGAATGGCAGACACACAGGGATTTACACTCACTGGAGACATGGGGCAAAACCTACCTAATTTATCTACTCTAGTTATGGCATAAGAGAGTGAGAATAATTCACTACTTTTCTTTGTGAACCAAGTCTATTTTTTAACCTTATTGAGCTCAGGAACATTGCCACAGTAGCAAATATGTGGTATTAAGTGTGGGAGAAGTGAATGTGATCCTTTCCTAAAAGCCATGTGGCTGTACCAGTCCTGAGAAAGCTGTGCAGCATCATCTACACTTCCACAGAGCATAGTTTAGTAGCAGTTTGCTTATTTTTTTTTTTTTTTTTTCTTTCCTTAAATATAAATGTATTGCAAACCCCAGGCTCTGCTGCCTTTAATGTTTTGTCTCCATTTGCTGGCATTCACTTGCCAACTCTGCAGTTTCAATATCTCAACTGCTTTTATTCACCACCAAGACAATTTCCATTGAGAGACCTGAGGGGCTTTTATTTATCACTAAGCACAAAAATGGATCTTTTTCAACAGTGCTAAGGTAATTCCTTCCCCCCCCTTCCCCTATTTTTTATGCATGTGATATGTGCTCAGTAATGTGCTTTCCTCCTAGTAACCTTCTGAGAAAAGTAGGTAGATTTGCTTTTATGTGACGTATAACTGTATCCATATTACACTGAGATATGGATATATACACATACAGAGAGAGCCCCTTAGGGATTTCATTTTCTTAGATGCAAAATACCAGATTTACCTCAAACTGCATGCTTTCAAAACTGACTAGAATTTTGTGTTATACTTTTCAGGTCTTACAAAGATGCAGATACCTTTCACTCTTCACACAAAAATACCTTCTTCACAGATTTTGCTAGCTGTTTACTACAATCTGTGTACTACTGTCCAGAGTTTTCTGTCGGTTGTTCTGCTGGATTATGTGCAATAATAAACAGTTATCTGCTCACTCTATCCATGTGGATTTTTGCAGGGGAATCTCCAGGTTTCTTTCCATGATGACACATTCACTCTAGTTTTAAAACAGAGAGTAATGCAGAATTTCACTAGTGGCATCTGGATGCTCTTTAGCTTTTTCTTAATTATCCATTTCAAAAATTTGCATTTTTTAATTGATGGGGGTACTTTGCAAAGAGAGTTGTTTTCACTGAATGCTTTTAGGCAGCCTTTAAGGACTCTGCAACTCTCTGAGCACGCTCCATGTGCTCCCATGGTGCTGGCCTCTGGCAGGGCTTGCACAGGGCCAGGAGGGAAGGCAGCTCGCTGGCCCAGAGCCTGCCCAGGCCATGCAGATGGCTGCTGACAGGTCCCTTTGCTGCCTCCTGACCCCAGGGCTGCTGCCAGGCTCATTCTGAGCTGTGCAACACTGGGTGCTCCCCCTGGCTTTGGGATGGGGTGATTCTCCACTGCCTGTGCCCCAGCCTCTCACTCAGCCTCTGGAGACAGCCTGGGTGAGAGGAAAGCCAGGCACGAGGCGGAGGGAAATGGCAGCTGGGTGATTTATGGGGGAGGATGGATGAGCAGAGCCCAGCACCAGCCCGGGCAGCAGGGCCCTGGGGCCTGAGGAATCCAGAGTAGCCAAAACCTCCAATCCTTTTTCTATTTCTGGAGCGTCTCACATGAACGAAGCCAGACTGTGCAGAGAGGCTGGGGGGACACAGGCTCAGCCTTCATGGGTTGGAGTGCTGCTTCTGTGGGTGTGAGGGGTCTCATGGCAGAAGATTTCATGCCCTGGTCAGACTGAAGGAGCTGAGTTTGATGAAATGATGGCTTTACGCTCTTCTGGTCTTGCTTTGTTTCTGGTATGGAAGGAGTCAGCTACATCTCATTCATCAGTCAGGGGCAGCAGGGTAACTGGAGCCTTGTGCACCTCATAAATCTCAGGCTGATGAATGGAGCAGGTCCTTGGCTCATGTGTTGCAGAGGGAGTAGGGAGGGAGGTGGGTCTGCTGCTAAAGCAATGACACATTGCTTTAAAAGTATTAATAAAGGCAAGACAAAAAGTCTGCAGCTTCTCCAGGGTAGGGGGGACAGTGCTGGGCTCTCTGCCTCAATAGCTGCTGGTTTCAGGGATAACATCCCCACAGAGCCCAGCCAAGTGTCCCCAAGGGCAGGCAGGGAGGTGTCTGATATGTGAGAACCAGGCTAAAGGCACTGGCCTGATCCTGTGTCGAAGGGCAGGAGCCTTACCCTCCACTGGTGGGAGGGAAGGTGCAATCTGAGCCTCAGTGTCCTCTGACAGTGACCTGCCCAGGCATCCTGGGGACAGCCACGCTGCCCTCCACCATCCTTGTGGGGCATGGGGGCTCTCAGGAGCCACCCTCTCTTTTGGTTTGCATCTTTGTACAAGAGAAGGGTCGGAGCTGGGGTGAAGGTGACCCTGACACTGAGAAGGGGCTGAAATGTGCAGAAGGGTTCCTGTGGTCCTCTCTGGCCCAGGAGCCAGGAATGGGGCTGGCTCCACACACTGCCTTTGCTTCAGGACCCTTCCTGGAGGAAGCTAGCCTGAGCCCCAGGAGCACTAATACATCAGGGAACATGCACCACCAGCAAGGGCATCCCATGCCCAGCTTGGGGCTGGCAAAAAGGGGCCTGTGGAACCCTCTTCTCTCTTCTTCTGTTGGAAATGCTGGCACCTCACAGCTGGAAAAAGTTGCTTTAAATTTACTTCCTCTGAGCAACCACCCACACTGTGCCCAAAAGGACAGGATCAGCCAACTTGGGAGCCCAGTGGGCCCTTGCTGAGGACCTCAAAACCATGTTAGTACCAGGATCACCCCAGGGCCTTCTACTTGAGAGGGTAAATTTTTTATAGGCTTCACAGCTTGTGTTTTCAGGCATTAATTCCCTGTTGGCAGAGCAGCCACTGGTGTACTCACAGCATCCCCTGTCTCTATAGAAACAGCACACTCAGAGCCCAATTCATAGGGTAGTTATTAAAGAAAATTCATCAATTATAAAGCACAAATTGCCCTTATTACTTCTGCCCATCACCCATGGCACAGGGACCTGTGGTGTTGCCATCATGTTCCCTCCCTCAGGCAGAATCTGGGAAAGCACCCCAAATTTGGGCACAGGCAATGCTCCCCCATTGAAGCCTTCATTGAGACCCTGGCAGGACAGAAATGTATAGGGCTGGCTAACTGCTAAACTGAGTATTTTAGTAAATTAAAGTCAGTCCCAGAGGACTGGCAAGCTTTGATCCACTGTGTGGGCTGGGGCAGTTCTGGAACTCAGAACTTCAGTTGAAGAGTCCTCAGGAGCAGCCCCCGAGTGAGTGCAAGCCTGGAGGCAGATCTGGGGGCAGCACTGGTCCAAGAGCCCTCCAGAAGCCTTGGGAAACAGGAATTGCAAAATAAACCAGTAACTTTGAGTGATTACATTAATATTGCTGGAGGACTATCCCCAGGTTTTATTAGCAGCTCTTTAATTGTGATCTGCTTGAACTAATTAGTTCAAAGAAGCAGCTGGGGCCAGACCACACTGAAAAAGGGCTGCATCCGAATCTTTCTCTAATGTGTGGTCCACCCTTTCTTGTGGCTTTTAAAAATGTAAGCAATTGCTCAGCATCCTCTTTGGTGATCTGAATATTATTCATTTAAAGGTACCACTATTTTATCTTAGAAACATGCTTGGGTACCACAGAGTGGAAGCCTGTTCTGGTTGCAGGGAGGTGCTGGATGCCCTCATGGTCTTTACATGCCTTTTTTTAGGGGACTGCTGGTATTTTGTTGGTTACCCTGTAATTTGGCCCTGGAGCAGGCTGGCTTCCAGAATGCTGGCCAGCAGCATAGGTGAGAAACTCTCTCAAAAAACCACCTGCATGGCCATTCTCCTGTGACACCGGCTGGCATAGATGCCCTATTTCCCCAATTTCCCACCACCCAAATCTAGAAACAAAGTGAGACGACAATCTGATAGAATCTTGAACTGCAGATTTTGGTAAATTACTTAAACTTGTGTGTTTTGCCAGGGTAAATAACCCTTGCTGAGGTCCCATCCATGCCCTGCATACAGGCAATTACTGTGCAGCCTCTACCCCTGGCACCAGCCAAATTCAGGTAAATGTGCTGGATGTGGTGTCTCCTAAACTGAATAAATGCCAGGAGCTTCAGCCAACCTATGGCTCTTCAGGCACAGAAACCTCACTCACCACTCTGCCATCAGCTCTTCCCCAAGCCTCTGTCTCCTCCACCCCCCTCTCTCTGCACTGCTCACAAATTCTTCCCCTCACCCCAGGGCTCTGCAGCACTGCCAGATCCCTCCTCTCCTGCCAGGGACTTATTTGTTTGTAATTGAAGAAACCAGATGGTGTTTTACCAGGTTAACAACCCCTGAAAGGGCAGGGGTTAGAAATAATGAGCTTTAATTAGGAGAGTAACAGGTTAGATCATGTTGAGTTGCACTTCAATGCAATAAATTATTTAGGAGCAATAGATTCTTTATTTGCTGGCATGTTTATAAACTCACAGCCCACACTCATGCTGTTGAGACAAATAAATGCTGAGGGTAAAATACAGCTTGAGGTTTTACAAGCAGGGTGAGATGTTGCAAGGTACAAGGTAATGCAGGCTGAAGTTTCAAGGGAGCTCTCTGATTTCTTATGAGGAATTAAGGTTTTTATTCAGACCCTGAATATCCAAAGGAAGTTACTGTGATGAGTTATTTATTTTAATTCCTTTCTGCTAGTGATTTATTTCCCAGCAGAATACGTCTCTCAAGCAGCATCTCCTTAGCAAGATGAGTGGTGACCTTCTGCCTCCACTTCCACCCAAAAGTCTCTCAGCTCCTCCTAAAGTGTCAGAATACATGCCGGGGGAATGACTAGGAATTCATTCTTAATCTACAGAGTTTAATGCTCTGCTGCACTTCTTGGAGATCTCATGGTTCCAGGAGAATTTATCTGCCAATTACTTCTCAAAAATAATGAAGGGTCATGCAGTACTTGGCAGCTAAGAGCAGAAAAGGGAGTAGAGAACCAGGTTTTAATTGAATCTCAAGTATGCTGAACAAATATTTTAGAACTTTCAATTAGCTGTTGGCCTGAGGCTGAAATTGAATTAAGAAAATAATGCTTTTAGGGTGTCTCCATCTGGGGGGAGATGCAGAAAGGGGGAGAGTGAAGATAGGAAATGTGATGAGGAGGTGGAAAACATCCTGCTGGGGATACTTCAGAATTCAGCTGCTCCTTGTGTCTGCAGAGACCAAGGATGTCAAACTGCACAGCCCATGCCTGAGCAGTGCCTTAGGTCAGGATGCAGGTGGGTTTCCAAGCTCTGGCAGTAAATCCTCTTCCCACATCCAGCTCCCTGCACTCACAGCTTCAGGGTGGAAGGCTGGAGGTCACAGGGCAGCCCATCCCTGAGAAGATGCTGCCACCCAGGGATCCCCTTCCCCCTGCTCCACCTTACCCTGGTCCTTACTGCTCAGGTTTGTTTGCACATGCTTTTATCAATGGCTTCTCCTGAGCTGCTAAGGAAAAATCTGTTCTAAGGAGGGAAAAATAGTCTGTACTATAAAAAAGACTGTTACAAGCAAATCCTCATGTTAGCAAAAACTCCTCCATTTTCTTCAAGAAGTAAATCCCAAATCTCTGTGCAAAACTTTCTTAACAACAATAAATAGGAACTCTGTTCCTAAATTCACATTATACAATATACACAAAACAGTGCAAAAACAGCATGAATCCTTGAATTTCAAATGCATTATGCTTAAAATAATTGCAAAAAGACAATGTTCTCTTCCCTCATCCTATATCTAAATAGAAAGGAGCAAAATAAATACCTACATTCAAAATCTAATATCTATAGTCTATATCTAAATATCTATACCTAAATAAACAGGGGCAACATAGATGGTTTAATAACATGCAATATAATAATCATACATGCAAAACCTCCCTACACACAAAAAAATAGGTCCTGGACATTTCCAACACACTGAGGGGACTTGAGGTCTTGTGCTGACTCACCCAGTGAAGCGATTTCCTGTAGATGTAGAACGGTTAATTAACATCTTGTGCCCTTGAAAATACCATGGACATATTTTCCTGAATGGATGCAAAATTTTAGGCTCTTTTAACTCTGTAGTTTGGTGAAAGCCAGTGTTGACTAGTGAGGCTGTTCAAGTAGTACTTCACAGTCACTTGAGGTTTACTGGTGGCAGATACTTGTTTTATTTGGCAAGAGCCCTAGGGTTTGGCTCATGTGCAATCTTTTTGATTTTACTCATAGTCCAGATAGTCTCCTGCAAGTGTCCTTGAGCTGGTCTCCTGGATGCTGCAGGGTATGAATATCTACTTTGCTTACAAGATGACAACAGCAACAAATACTTGTGCCACTAATCACAAAACACTTAATGGACTTCACAAGTTCTTGCCAGGAAATAAGAGAATTTCTTCACCTGCCTCTGAAATGCACCTGTAGCTGAGGCAGAGAGAACACTATGGCAATGACTACATCACACTGGGGCTTACAGGACAAGAGTACAGTTTCCAGTTGAAACAATCAGAGGAATTTGGACAGGAAAGTTAAATTATCCAAAAGAAACTCAGACCACAACGTTGGAAGTACTTCTGTTACATTAGGGAACGCTCATTATTAGTTTGTTCATTATTTGTTCATTGTAGCAAATCCATCTGGTCTGGATGGGTTTCTGTGCTACCAGCACTGCAGTGTTTCCAGAAACATGACAGGAGGCTCATGACACCCAACTTTGGTTATTCCTAATGCAGGAGTCTCCCCATGAGAGTCCCTTTACAGCCAATGGCCTCATACCTTGGAGGCATTTATCTCCTCTGTTGGGATGTGTACTCCTCACAGGAGAGCGTTGAGATGAGAGGAGACACATGAAAGTGCCTAATTGTTCCCATTGATTTCAGAAGGACTCCAGAGGAGCAGCTTCCATGGGATGTTGGTGTTACAGGCATGTCAGTTTGGGTAGAGAGACTCACTCTAAAAAGAGGTGTATTTTTTCCTTGAATGCCCTTCTGTTCCTGGGATTCCTTTCAGTGCTTTGGCCCAGCTCAGCACTTACACCTAACACAAAATAGGGTGGCACTGCTATATTTAACAACAGATGCTTTAGAGATGCTAAATATTGACACATGCCTAACATTTCACCAAACAAGAATAAATCAGCACTAAGGAAAAGCAAATTAATTTGCTTACAACAATATGTTTTGTTAAATGCCCTGAAGAAGTATTGAATGAAGCTTGCTGCAATGCCAAAGCAATTCGTCTTGGCACTCTCCCAGCACAGTGTGCACAGCCACACAGCTCCCGCTGCCTGCATTGTTTCAGGCTCACAGGATTTGTTTATTCTTCTTTGCAGGTGCAGGGAGCCTGCTCAGATCCTCGTGCTCGGTGAGGTTGTGCTCGGAGCTGTCATGAGAACAATCCTTCACAGCACTGTAGTACACCGGGGTGGTGCACGGGGCAGGGTGCTCTGCACTCTTCTCCTGGCACTTGTACAACTTCCTAAAGGCAGCCCTGAACTTCTGTGACATGAGGTTGTAGATGATGGGGTTGATGGCACTGTTCAGGTAGATGCACAGGCGGCAGAAGAGGAGGAACCAGGTGTTGAGGTACGGAGGGTCCACGAAGGAGTTCACCACCACCAGCATGCGGTAGGGCAGCCACAGCACGGCAAAGAGGGCCACCACCACTGCCAGCATCTTGGTCACCTTGGAGGGGGACATGCAAAAAGAGAAACAGCCAGATGGGGCTAAATCTCCAGCAGAAGTTTCCCTCCAGCAGAAGTTTCCCACCTGGAGCACGGGTGCAGAAAGCCAGTTTCTCTCTCTAAGCATTTAAAAGAAACACCCAAGCCATGGGGCTATTTCTCACTTTTTTCTCTCCATTTTAATCAGTTAATAATCTTGCATAAATAAAACCAGAATGACAGGTTTTTATCTACTATTGAAGAGCCTCTAAATCTCTTTAGAAAAAAGTATTCACCGTCCTGGAAACAGGCTGGGATAAGCATAGGAATGTCTGTACCAGAAAGCAAATTTGAAAATTGTACATAACAGTAAATGAATGGAGAAAATACTTGTCTAAAGGTGGGGACCTTGGTTTTAGAGGTGCCATGGGATACACTTCATCTCCACCCCTAGGGTTTCCTGGTTTCCTACACCACCTATATTGCTCCAGGGAATAGGATCCTGGTACAGAGCAACCCTGGAAGCAGAGGAGACTGTTAGGAATCTTATATTACTTGTGCTGATATAGGGCTTAGTTAGCTACTTCCCATGGGTTACTTTAATTTTCAGCACACTAGGGGAGTACTACATAATCATATGGGGAACAAAAAGAAACAGAGAACTCAGAAGTGAGCAATAACTGCCCTCAGCTCAGCATAAGCTTGTTTAGAAAATTGGGGTTTTGCACGGAAACACCAGTCATCCTACTGATTTCAACAGCTGTTTCTGTGACAATCTGCTAAATGACAATCTTCCTCAAATTACTTACAAAATACACACATCCTCAAAGAAGAAAATATGACTAAACACTGATGCCACATGCATATCTAGGCAGTGGTGTTTCAAACGTCAGAAGGGAAGTTGTGCAATAATCCAGTTCTTAGTACGGACACAAGCACTGGGATCAGATTTAGAGTCTCTAAGCTTTTTTTGGAGTGCTTTTTTACTTCATCAAAAGAAACTATGCCTTTCTGTTATGCCGTGAGTAGAAACTGGGAGTCATTGTTTGTGACAACAAAACTTCTCCTAGAAGAGAGGAACTGTTACCAAGCTGTGGCTGAAATAGAAGGGTTTGCTGTGTGTGGATAAATGGAAATGTGAGGACACTTCCAAAAATAAGATCTCAGAGTGATACAGTGAGTGCTGGGGCTGTTGCTAAGACTAAAGCTTGTTTGCTGCCACAGTGTTTTGCCTTTTGGGAAACATACGGCAGAATGTACAAGTGGTGTCTCACAAAGCTGTGTCCAGCCTCTGCCCCTGTCCAGGGAGCCACAGATGCTTCTCCCCAGCCAGTATCCTCTCTCCTTGCTCCTGCTCCATCATTCTGAGTTGAACATCCTTTTTTTAGGAATCCCACTCCCTCTAGTGGTCCCTCTCCGGGAGGAGAAGTACGGACTTCGAGGTGTTCGTTGAAGTGATGAATACAGCAAAGCTCACACTTTGTGTTGTCCTGCTCAGGATTTAGGCGCTTTTGAAGCGCCAGTGAGAGAGCAGCAGCATTTTCATACCCCAAAAGCAGTGCAGTTTTGGGGCTGTGTAGGAGCACAGCCACAGAAAATCTCCCTCAGCCATCCAGGCAGGGGATAAAACGGGCACCTCTGAGAGAGCACCTTTAGGACCTTCCCCAGGGAACTCTGGGCATGGGGCCTGGAAGAGCCAGTTCCCCTGTAAAGAGAGGCCAGAGCAGGAACGCTGATGTGAGTGCCTGTCCTCTGTTCAGAGGCACCTCCAGAGCTACACACACACACCAACTGGAAGCCCTGGAAAACTGCTTTACAGTTTAAAAACTTAGTGCCATCTTTATTCCTGTCAGGCCATTCAGGGGAAGTCTTTGCATGCTAGGATATTTTGGGAGGTAATGACAATCTCCAGTAAACTCCTGGTGTAACAGTGAAGACAGCACAAGATGTTTCCAGGAGCTGGAATGCCTCAGCAGCCACTTGTCCTAATGGTGCTGGATCACACTGTGCCCCTCCATGGCACAGCACTGCAGGGGGGACAGCACAGCCCCTCCAGCAGCTGCTCTGGAAGGAGAAATCCATCAACCAGTCAAGAGCCCTCACTGCCAAACACCCTGCCCGAGGCTCCTGCAGCAGCCAGTGGTCATGGGAGAGCAGGCAAATGCTTTTGAAGAAGTCAGCACTTGCTTTAAACGTTTCAGAAAAAAAGGAAGGAAAATCTGGACTGGAAAGACTTAGATTTTCATGAAGGAACAATCATTCTCTGAGCTGTTTGCCTCCCCTCTGTGACCCTGACTCATCTCTCCTGGGGAATGGAGGTTCCTGGACAAGGCAGGAAACAAGTTACTGAGCTGGAAACAGGACAAGCTGAAGTCTACTTTGGGCTATCTGCAAATCACAACAGAACTAGTGATTTCAAGGGCTCAAGCCAAACTCCCAGATTCAACCCTTTCCTTTAAAAGGAAAGCTGAATGGGCCCTAGCTATTCAGAATGGGACTGTCCCATGTCTGACCTGTCCAAAGGGATGGGACACGAGGCTGAGATTGTCCATGTGAACAGAGCAGTGAGGACAGAAGGAGGTGGGAGGAGAAGGGCATGGGGAGAAGGAGGCAGGTGAGAGACACAGGAATCACCAAAATGCAAACACTGTGACAATGTCACCACTGTGACACCGAGGTGACTCACCTAGCTGGCTGCAGCCAGAGCTGGGCTCCAAGGGAAGACAGTTCTCCCTTCTCTTTGCTCCTTTAAATCTGAGTTCACATGCACAGGACACTGTCTGAGAGGTGACCCAGCCCTCTCTTCCTCGGGGAGGCAATCAATAATTAATTAGCCAGCAGAAGTGCCTGCGCTCCTGCCTCTGCTTGGCTGAAGCCCTGTCCTGCTTTACCAAGCCCAACCAAAGCAGGGGCAGCCCATCTGTACTGCCAGACCCCAGCTGGGCTTGAGGAGCTCCTTTGCAGCAAACCAACCCTCCCCATTCCCTCCACCAAGGCAAACAAAGCACTGTGGCACCTCTCTCCCGGCCAGAACGCCCCTCAAAGCCCTGAGCCCGGCCCGCCTAGCCAGCGGGAGCCCCTACCTGCCTGCGGGAGCTCAGGGCGCCCCTGGTGCCCCGGCAGGAGAGCCGGAGGGAGCTGCCCTGGTGCACGGAGCCCAGGAAGCAATGCTGCTGCTGCTGCGGGGTGCCGGGCAGCGGGCTCACGAACAGGATGCGGGCAATGAGGCCGTAGAGGACAGTCGCCAGCCCCAGCGGGATGACATAGAAGACGGCAAAATCCAAGAAGTAAATGGGCGTGTAAAGGCTTCTGGAGACCCGGTAGCCACAGATGACCTGCGCCCCGTCCGAGAAGGTGACCTGGGTGGTGTCCACCAGGAAGAACCACATGAGGCAATAGAGGGAGGTGAAGAGCCACAGCGAGGCGATGATGCGCCGGGCGCGGGACACGGTGCACAGGAGCTGTGCCTTGATGGCGTGGCAGATGGCGATGTACCGCTCCACCGTGAAGGCGGCGATGGACCAGGCGGAGATGTTGATGCCCAGGTACTGCAAGTAGGTGATGCAGAGGCAGCCGGCGTAGCCGTACACCCAAGAAGCCACCACTTCGGAGATGTTGGGCAGCCCGGCCGCCAGCAGCACGATGAGGTCGGCCACGGCCAGGCTCACCAGGTAGCAGTTGGTGGGGGTCACCATGTGCTTGGTGCGCAGCACCACCAGCACCACCATGGCGTTGCCCGCGATGCCCACGCCGCAGATGAGCAGCACCAGCAGGATGGTGACCACTTGCAGCTCCAGGGGCTGCCGGGGCATCCTGCCCAGGCTCTGGTTGCCGCTGGCCGAGCCGTTCTCCATCGCGCCCGCAGCCACCGGCGGAGCCCCGCGCACCCTGCGGCGGCAGCGGGGAGCCGGGGCTGCCCCGAGCCCCCTCCCCGCCTTCCCGCCCACCCCGGCTCCTCCCTCCCCTTTTTTTTCCCCACGATTCACCCCAGGTCTTGCAGCCTCGCTGCTCCTTGTATCCCCCTGCAAACTCTCCTCCCGGAGGGGCAGGGAGCGGCTCCCCGGGACCCTCCAGCCGGGACTGTCGGGATCCCCCAGGCTCCCGGGGCTCTCCAGCGCTCCCCTTAGCCGCCGGGACCCCCGGGAAGCAGCAGCCCTCCCCCAGGACAGCCCGCAGCCCCCCAGGGCTATCTCGGTGCCCGGGACCCCGCATCGCCTCCCGCCGGCATCCCCCGGCTCAGCCCGCCGGGTCCCAGCGCGCCCGGAGCGGGAGCGGGAGGAGGAGGAGGAGGAGGGTTCAGGTGAGAGATCCCAGCGTGGGAAGGCGCAGAGGCTGAAAGCAGCCCAGCAGTGAGTGGGACCCCGGACGGTGGGTGCCTTTGTCCCCAGCCGAGGCTTCGCTGTCCCCCAGTGTGACGGTGTTCGCAGGGGTCCCAGGACGAGGGGAGAGACGAGAATGTTGACTCCATGTTCCAGAAGGCTGATTTATTATTTTATGATATATATTACATTAAAACTGTACTAAAAGAATAGAAGAAAGGATTTCATCAGAAAGCTAGCTAAGAATAGGAAAAGAAAGAATGATAACAAAGGCTTGTGTCTCGGACAGAGAGTCTGAGCCAGCTGGACTGTGATTGGCCATTAATTAGAAACAACCACATGAGACCAATCACAGATTCACCTGTTGCATTCCACAGCAGCAGATAATCATTGTTTATATTTTGTTCTTGAAGCCTCTCAGCTTCTCACGAGGAAAAATCCTAAGGAAAGGCTTTTTCAGAAAATGTGTCTGTGGCACCCCAGGGCAAGTGGAGCTGAGGGTGAGGAATCCTTTATTTCTCATCCTCAGGAGGATGGGAGCAGAGATGCCGTTGAGATCCACAGCCTTTCCCGTTTACCTGGGGCTGGGGCAGAGGAATGGCAGCCCTGAACACGGGGTAGTGACCTCCTCATGCTGTCCTTCCTGTAGCCATCCCTGTCTCATGTCGCCATGATATTTTCTGAAAACTCCCTTTGCCAAGATTTTTCTCCTGAGAAGCTGAGAGGCCTCAGAAACGAAATGTAAACAAGAATTATCTTGGCGCATCTTTGCAACAGGTGCATCTTTGATTGGTCTCATGTTGTTGTTTTTAATTGATGGCCAATCACAGTCCAGCTGTCTCAGACTCTCTGCTCAGTCACAAGATTTTATTATCATTCCATTCTATTCCTTGCTAGCCTTCTGATGAAATCCTTTCTTCAATTCTTTTAGTATAGTTATAATATATAATTTTCTTAGAATATATATCATAAAATAATAAATCAGTCTTCTGAAACATGGAGTCAAGAGTCTCATCTCTTCCCTCATCCTGGGAGCCCTGCAAACATCACCAAACAAGCACAGTGTCACTTCTGAGGGAGAAGGCTTAACCAGTCCTGGACTGGGAGATTCCAAATCTTTCCAGCAATGAGCCTGGGGTATCTGGTATCTCCCTGGTGGCCAGGCTGGGAGATGCAGTGTCTCCATGATGGTCAGCAGGAGACACAATTTGCTACCAGCTCCATGCTTGCTCCTGTCATCTCTACAATCTGTCAGAAAATGCATTTTCAAATTGAAAGAGCAATTGTGCTAAGGGCACCCTAACCTGTGGAGTGGAGGAGAGAACGAGGGGAGAATTCTCTTTTTATTAATTAGATTTCAATTAAAGGCAGAAATGTGCTGTTAATCCCAGACACTGAGGTGCATATCCAAAGTGTGAAGGATCATTCTCATGCTGAGGGATTCAAGTCCAGCATTTCACAGGCAAATTTTTAAACATGAGCTGTGCAAATCTGGGTGGATGAAAAGCCTTTTGCCTCAGCCCAAGGAGCAGCACTCTGTCCCCAGGCTTTCACTTGCTGTGGCAAATAGTATTTTCCCCTTTGCTTTGGGAAACTTTATGCTACTCTTTGGCAGACAACAATCCATGTAGGTTTTTACTATTTCCCATGATATTTCATTCACCTATGGGTCAATTTTAAAGGACAATTATTGTCTTCTTCTCTTTCCATTTGGTTTCCTTAGGGCTCCACTAGCAGCCTGTACCAGGTCCTCTGTGTCCCAGCAGCCTCACACCCTCTATGGCCCCAGGTTTGGGGGATGGCAGCTCCTGTCCCTCACTGCCCTTCTGTGGGAAGGTCTGGCAGTGTGGGCACATCTGTTTGCTCACATAATCCAAGGGGTTGTCTGTTTTGGTGCTCTGGAGTGACCCAAAACCAGACACAATTGCAGCACTTCATCCCACTGCTGCTGTCTCACAGTAATGCTGCACATCCTCAGGATGTGGACTGTGTCCTAGAGCTGTGTGTGGAAGAGGAGAAGGGACAAATCTGGCTCAAATATCCCAAGAGGGGGGTTGGGGTTCATTTGCTTCCTCAAACCCATGCCAGGAATTGGCTTTGTGGGATCAGGAAACAAAATCAAGACAGACTCTTACAAGTACTGGAAAAAGCTTTGTTTTGGTTCAAACCTGGAACACTGTGCAGGATAATTGCAGGTAATTATTTCCCTGGCTGCTTTGCTCTGTGGCACAGACAATCCAGCAGTTATTAGTGCAGATAACAACAGCACTAAAGCACCCCACTGCAGCAGCTCCTCCTGCCTGTCCCTGAGCTGCTCGTGTCCATCCCCAGGCTGGGGCTGAGCTGGGGGGAATGTGTTTCTGCCCAGTGCACTCACTGGGGGATTCTGTGTCAAAATTGTGAGGTTTGCTGTGATGACTGGTTAATATTCCCTTTACAGGCTCCTTCAGTAACTGTGATGTTCAGCATGTGACTGAGGCATGTATTTTAGAGGCTACCCAGCTTGACACTTACAAAAGTATTTTCATCCAGCTTGACTTAAATGTAAATGTTTTGATGGCCAAAGACATTGATTTTTTTTAAACTAAAATCCCATGGTTTTGTTCTTTTAGTGCACATCAGCATTTCCTTCTCTGCTGGCATCACCTGGCACTGCCATCTATGAATACCTGCCACCACCCACTCTCTGAAACATCAGCAAAGAGAAATCTTCATTTTCCTGAGGTCCCCAAATGGGAATGGCCATGTCCCTGGGTGCTGGCAGGGCTGTTTTTGGAAAGGGGGATGTGTACAGTTCCATGGCCAGGTGAGCAGCACTGTGCCCAGGCTGGGTGCTCAGGCACTTCAGCACTGCATTCAGGATGTCCATGAAGTCTCCTTGCAGCTCATGCCTCTCACACAGCCTCACTGGGCAGCTCCCTTAGTCCTATGAACAGAAAAGAACTCTGAGGTTTCATATATTAAATAAACAAAGCTAAAAGAAAGTGATCCTCCTACCTAAATCTGTGAAAAACTTCTTTCTGTTCCTCGGGCTTCATTGCTACAAATATTAAACCCATAAAACTTCTGCTGCTAGAGCTGGGGCACAGAGGTGGCAGTGTCCATGTGGTGCCAGGGAATGTGGAGAAGTGCAATTACAGAAGCCACAAGTGGTTTTGAGACACTGGTGACAGGGTTTAGGCAATGGCCAAATTTTGAGTTGTGAGTGATGGTGGGGAAGTGATTCCCACTTCTGCAGTCCTGCAGCTCAGCAGGGAGCAGGCAGGAAGGTGCTGGAGGCTCTGCTGAGCAGCCTGAGGACTGACAAGTGCCAATGGAGATGGGGAATGAGCCAGTCTGACAGAAGGGATTGTTCAGTTAGAAGGACAAAGGAGAGAGAAGTTCTGTCAAAATCACCTTCACTGTTTCAAAGTCACAGCCAAGAAG
The DNA here is from genome assembly GCF_901933205.1 of Camarhynchus parvulus. NCBI lineage: Eukaryota > Metazoa > Chordata > Aves > Passeriformes > Thraupidae > Camarhynchus > Camarhynchus parvulus. The sequence continues at coordinate 8,411,071 of NC_044590.1, read as the reverse complement.
TAAATTGCTCTGGGGCTTTCTGGGTTATTGCCCTCAGAGATCAAGCAGAAAAGGCAGCTGACAAGGAATTAAACAGATGCAAAATTGTTCTGGGTTTGTACTTCATGAACACAAAAATGTGAAAAAAAACCCCCAAAACCACAAACCAAAACCCTGATGGTTTTCTACTGGTTTCTGTGAACAGCCCTAGAGGGAGCAGCTCACAGACCTGGTGGCATCACATCTGTGCCAGCAATGTGGAAGGGAGCAGCTTTATGGAAAATGCTGAAGACTGAAGAAATGGAAAACAATTAAGAGGGAGGCAGTGGTGTGGATTTCTGTGGGTGAAACCATTCCAGGCTTGAAGATGAGAATATCCTCAGGCTTTTCTCTCAGGTCCCAGCTCAGGCAGCATCTCCTGGGGGGCAGTGGGTGCCTGATGGACCTGGTGGTGCCAGGAGCTCCAACCTCTCATTGTAACATGGAGCCTGGGGAAGAGCTGTCCCAGGGAAAGGATGCTTCCCCATGCTCATATGACGACAGGTTTGTTAATTCCAGGTTCAGGGAGCACAGGCAGCTCTGTGGACCATCGCAGGATGTTTCCCTGTTTCAATGGCAGAGTTTCCTCCTGGCTTCTGGGTACCTTCCTCTCTGGTTTGAATAATCTCTTTTAAAGATCTGTTGCTATTCAATCTGTGATGCACTGTGTCTTGCAAATGCCTTCAGGACACAAAGGAACTGGTGATTTTTCTTCAGCTAATAACTGTAATTTGAGCTTTTAAAGAAAGTCAAGTGAGGCCATTTCACAAACAGGAAAATTATCCCTTCACCCTTCCCCTGCTTCCTTGCTGTGTTTGCAGCCTGAGACCTCAAGGAAAAAGCCTCTCACTGCCCCAGAGTTATCAAACTGATGAGAATAGATATTGCAAATGAGGGGCTTGGCCAGGACCAGCCATTCACAAGCCTCTCATTTCTGAGTATGTCCCTACTAACATTTTAATAAGCGCATCCTTCAAACTCTGCTCCAGGTGGCTCCTGGAAGGGCTGAGCAGCCTGAATAGTAAAAAAATGAAAAAAACCAGAACAAAACAAAACAAATTGCAGCAACATGCATTGGACTGATTTGATAAGTCAATGAACCAAACCACTGGGCATTTATCCAGCTCTGCAGAGAATACCAGAATGGGAAAGGATGCTCTGTGCAGGTTTGAGTGTATTTGTGTATTTTACACAGCCTGTGAAAACAAACACTGTCATCCCAGGGGATTCCCCACCCTGTGTCACCAGCAGTGCTGCTCTGGGCTGGCTGTGGGAGCCTGGAGGTGCCATGGGAGAATGGGCCCAAAGTGTCCCTTCCCCTCCCACTGAGCCCATGGATGGCATCACCTGCACACCCCATGGCCCTGCAGGACCTGGGCATCAGCCACAGCATCAGGGCAGGGTTCACAACTCTTGCTGTCACCAATAAACTCTGCCACCTGCTCCAGTGTGCTCAATCCTCCAGGAAATCTGCCTGGATAAGCAAAAAGAGAGAAGCAGGTGGAAGTGTTGGCTTTCAGGGCAGCACAAAGAAATGGAAGCACTGGGAGCTCCACTCTTTCTGGAGCCTTGATGTCTGTAAGAGGAAACTGTGGTTTGGGCAGCCAGAGCTGAGCCTTTGCCAGAACCAGCAAGGCTTGGAGGTGTGCTGTGGAAAATGACACATCTTCTGATGTGCTTTTGGGGCACTGTCTGTGACACATCCCACCTCAATCTCCCATCCCAGTGCTCATCCCAGCAGGCAGGGGAGGATGTGCCTGCAGTCAGGACAGAGATTGGCAGCTCCCAGAACAGTCATCTGGGTGGATGAATGCTGGGGGGCATCCTGGGGGGATAACAGCCACAATAATGCTGAGGGGAGATAAAAGCTCTTCATGTGATATTATGAAGTAATAAAAACTCTGGCAGAACAATTAGACTGTAATTATGAGTTATTTCATATTCTGTGACATCTGAATGTCAACACCATAACTCTGTAACAACAAGCACTGGGTACAGCAAACTCTGCACACCTGATGAAGTAGCTTTTTGCTTTTATTAATGTTCAGTAATGTTTCCTTTTCTAAAATTTGGTGCATGGAAGTGTCGTGTCTTTTCTCTATTGCTATTACAGTGCAAATAATATAGATAGGATAAACAAAATAAAGATGGAGTTTGGTTAAAAATCAGAAAATACTTCTGGAGAAAGGTTTTTGCTTGCTTGCCTGTCTGCTGTGATAGATGCAGATTTGTGGCTATGAATGAGATCTTTCCTAGAGACTGTCTGAGCTGGATTATTTACACTTGCACCTCAGTATATTAAGGCCATTCATTCTTACCTTTCAGCCAGCCATAAAAAGGACTATATTAGCATGTATTATACCTAATATACCTGAGGCTGAGGAAATGGAGTCAGTTCACCTCCATCCCTTCACTAAAATACACAACAAAATTCCAAGGGAATCAGGGGCTTCAGGGGCTTGAAAACAAAGGCAATGAGAGCCCTGATGAGCAGGAGTGAGGGTGTGAGTGTGGAGGGGCTCTGAGGGATGAAAATCCCTCAGCAAATAACCAGCCTTGTACATTGGTTCTACTTAATAAAAAATATGTGAATAAATTAACATTTCCTGCTGGTTAATCTGCTCAGCATTTCTCTCTTGCACCATCAAGCAAACCTTGGCAAGGCAGCTCACCCCTCCAGTGGGCAATAGAGCTTTATAATGGCAATGTTTTCTGTTTTGTCACACCTTTATCTGGCTGAGGAACAATGCCTCTCAGGAGAGCAGAGCAATTTCCAGCAGCTCTGCCTCCTGCCAGTTCCCCTGTCTGGGGAAAACATTAAATACAGCCCAATTCAGCACCAGGGACAACATGGCTGATGTCAAAAAGATAAGTCTTCCTGAGGAAAAACTCCTTTTCAAGTTGCTCTTGTTGGAAGACAGCATGCTGCTGGGATGGTTTGCTGTCTGAAGGCTTCTCTCCTCCCAGCTGTTTGAACCCTCAGCTCCAGATAATTTCAGCTATTCAGTGGAAATCTTTTTGCTTTCACCCAAACCATAGAGCACAGGGCATTTTCTACAGAAACACTATGACAAAGCCCCCCAGTTGCTGTAGAGGCACAAAGATGCTTGGATTAATCATCAGAACAACAGGGCATTAAAAACCCTGGGGAGAAGAATTCACCAGGGTTTTGTAAGATAGATGCTTAAAAAATATAATCCAAACGTACTTGTTTCAAGTACCTCAGAAGATGAGAAAATTCAGTGCATCTGGCAGCAGCTACCACTTCATTTCTGTCATTTAATCTCATTGAGGTGCATTATGTCAAATAATTACCTTAATGAAGGCTTTAATGGAAGAAGGGAGGAAAATAATAGATAGGCTTCGAAGAAATGAAGCTGTGAAGTTGCTCAGTTTTTAACCTGGCAGGGATTTATCTCCCTCTCCTCTGGCTCCTACAGAGGGGTCCAATCTGCCTCTCTAGCAAAAATAACACATTTCAGATGCTGCCCAAGTGATGCGTTTATTAATTCAGATACAATAACATATTTTCTGAGCTTGAAACAACCCAGCATTTAAAACCATGAAATCCAACCATTAACCCACTGCCAAGGGGACCATTAAAACATGTCCCCAGTTCCACATCTTTGTGTCATTTAAATCCCTCCAGGGATGGTGACCCTACCACTGCCCTGGGCAGCCTGTGCCAATACTTGGTAAACCTTGAAGAATTTTTTTCCTAATATAAAATCTAAACCTCTCCTGGCACAATTTGAGGCTGTTTCCTCTTATCCTATCACTTCTTACTTGGGAAAAGATATCGATATCCAAATTGACCTTTATTGACTGTTCTCATTCTCTTCTGAGGTCCTGCAGTTGTTTTATTTATATTTTATTTTGAACAGCCATTTTGAAGAGATTTTGTAAAGCCCTCATGAGCTGATTTCCACCACCCATGCCCAGGATGAGCCTCTTATGGTCATATTGATCTTGAATTTACTTCAGCAGGTTGAAATGACACTTTTTAGGTGAATAAATTACGAAATTTATCTGGTCTACCCAGGCTTCTGTGCACAAAACCTGAAAGAAAAACTCATTGAAAATTAAATGTATCAAGTCAAATGACTTTCCCTTTTTGTTGCCTGAAGGTATAAGTTAAGAAAGTAAGGAAGTATGTACTTCTTCCAGCACAGATGTGGTGGAGAAGGTAAATTAGCTCCTCCCTGACTCCAACTCCCATCTATTTCTCAGTTAGCCTTGCCTAGTGCTGCAGATATGCAACAGCTGATTCCAAACCTTCTTATAGACATTAAAATGGAAATGTAGCCCATTTTTCTCCAATTAATGCAAAAATGTGACATTTCAACTTTTTTTTTTCTTTTTTATTTAGGGTTGGGATTTTTTTCAGGGTTTGTTGGGGTTTTTTTTTTAGTATTTTTTCCCAAGCCCTAAACCCTTCCTGAACTCTGGAAAACTAAATGCGCGATCCCGTGGCAGAAGCCTGTGCCGTGGTATCAGCCATCCAGCCATCCCCCTGACCATCCAAGGCACCCTTGGCAGAGTTTTGCTCCCTGCTGTGCCTCCTGGCCAGTTTCCTGAAGAGGTGGAGCACTCTCTTCTCCTCGCAGCCCTGGAAGAAGGAGGCGGCGATGCCGCGGCACAGGCGGCGCGCGAAGGGCTCCAGGAACGCGGAGCCGTAGAGGATGCAGAAGAGCAGCCCCACAACCAGCAGCACAGAGGGGTTGGGGGGCCCGGGGGGGCTGATCCTGCAGCGGGCAGAGCTGAAGATCAGGTGGTGGTGGTAGGTCCTGTTGAAGTCACTGAGCAGCAATGCCTCAGAAGAACGCCAGAAAAGTTTGTATAGAAAGGGCATGATTCCTATTTCAGCCTGAAGAAAGGAGAGTTAAAATGGAAATCCAGTTTGGTATGAAGAAACCATTTGGGGTATGAAGAAACCAAAATCAACTGGTTACTACAGAAACATCTGCCTGGGGGTGTGGAATCACTGTTACAGCACTAAGAGAAGGACACTGAAGGGTGTGATTGTCACCCTGATTTTTAAAGATTTTCCAAGCCTTCTGATGTTTACATTCTTGTAACAAACTTTCTCACACGCTTTCTGTAAATAACTTATAGTTTGACATTTTTTTATAGAAGAAAAGAAATTTGATAGACTGTTAGTTTGTCCAGTGTCATTGGAGAGGTGGCACTTTCATCCTCCAATCCTCTGTCACTTTTAGAAATCTATAAATGTTAGAGTCAAAAAATAAACTTCCCCTTTTTCACAGCAGTGTGTGTGTGTCGTATTGTTTCATATCCTATAGAGACATGTGATCTCTTCAGGCTGAGTAACAGTGCAATGTGCAGGCACTGAGCACTGGGCGGGGTGAGATTCTGTCCTATCCGTCATCTGCATCCACTGGAACAGACATCATAACATGTATGAGATTTATGGTGAAAGACACCATCCAGACCATGGTAGTAGTGGCTGAATATCTGAATATTAGAGGCTTTTTCTAAGCCCTGACTCTTTCCCTGTAAATCCATCATAAGCAGGTATCTGCAGTGAAGATCCTGGGCTGGGGAAGGAGGCAGGCTGTGTGGCAGAAGAGGAAAGTTCAAACACCAAGCAAAGCATATTGACTTAGAAACTGGGGAGGTTGTGGAAAGGATTGCAGAGGGCAAGGGCAAAGCCAGCAGGCAGGGATTGCTACTGAAGAAACAGCCCATGCAATAGGATGAGGAGACATTCTCAGTGTTCATCAGCTGCCTGCTGCCTTTCGGACTTGCACCCACTCTGCAGTGGGGGGACAGTGTCCAGGGGACTCCCATTCCTCCTCCTTGCTTAGGGAAGGGGCCTGGAGACACAGGGACACCTGACTGCCTGGTCTAGCAGTGCCTTTGCATCATGAGGCACTATGTGCTCCCCTTCCAAGCTCCCAAGGGGCTGTAACCTGGAGAGTGTCGGCTGCTATTTGACACTCTGGGAGGAGCAGCTGAGGTTGTGCCACTGCCTCCTTCCCCAAATCCTGTTGCTCATCCCGCTGGCTGCTGGGGACGGAAGTCAGGATTTTGTAAATAAGAGTACAAAGACTGCAATCCCCACCACCCCCTCCCTGAAGTGACACAGGTTCCCCCCACAGGGCAGGACACCCCAGGACTCACCTTGTATTTGATGCTGAGAGTGACAGGCACTGCAGAGAACTGAGCTGCCTTTCTCACCGCCGTGTCTGCCACGCTGAAGGCAAAGTGGTCCATGGCCACCAGCACCAGCATCAGCATCAGGGCCACGGTGACCAGCATGGCCTGCACGAGGCACAGCACCACTTCTTCCCTGGACAGCTTCAAGCCTGTTGGTCGGATGAGTTTTTTGGATGAGCCCACCAGGAGATGAGCTGCTCTTCTGTCTATGGCTAAACGTTCCAGCTTCTTGGTGATGTAAAAATTGTCAAAGCGAATGTTGGTGAGATAATTTTTCAAATACCAGGTGGACTCAAAGCAGAGATAGAGCATGAAGAATCCAGCAGCCAGTCTGTTGGCTACTCGTACAGAGTCTTTGACCAGTGCCTCAACAGACAAGAACTCTCTGCTAATTTTCTCACCAGCAAGGTGCATTTTTTGGTAAATCAAGGAGCTGTTCTGCAACAATGAAAAGCGAAAATGTCCATTCATAGGCTTATAAATGGAATGAGTGGCTTCTTGGACTGCATCCCCAAACTCCCAGGAAACTTTCTGTAGCAGGGCAGTTGAGTTCAGAAGGCTGTCAGAGGAGTTCTTGCAGATGCATTGAATGACCTGCAGTATGGTTTTAATGTTGCTTATGATGTTGGGTGTTATGTTCACCACTGCAATCATGATGCAGGTGGAGAAGAGAAGCTTCCGGCCCTGCTTGGTGCCTAAGGTGGGCATGATCATGGTGAAGACACAACGGGCAGGATGCACCAAAAAGAGAGTCAAGAGAAGCAGCAGGCTGAAGGAAATGGCCATGGCAATGGAGAGGTGCCAGGAGTACTCCAGGGAAGCAAACATCCAGTTGTAAAAAAGTCCTCCTATCACTGCTGTAATGCAGGAGCACTGCAGAAACAAGGTCCATAGCTCTCTGCCGTCTGCTGGGACAGGTTTAGAGTAAATCCACCACAGCTCTGCCATAGTTCTGTGCACCCTTGGGAACAGAAAGTCTTCACAGTAAACACGGGCTCTCATCCTGGAAAATCAAGTACCTGTGTGTTAGCAGAGGAAGTTCATAAACACTGATTAGGGGCTTTCTTGAGATGATCATTTATGGGGTTTTATACTGTCCTCCTCTGGGTGCCTCTGGTCTCACCCTTCTCTCCTTCCCTGCTAACTTCCCTGAGTTCTGGGGCTGAGATCTCCCCTGGAAGCAGCAGGACAGGGAAGTTCAAGGCATTTATTGAAAAATAAATACAAATTATGATGCAACTGTTCCTCTATTAATGCAATCACAGGAAAACATTGTGTTATTCTAGAAAAACCGTAATAGAGTCATTCTGAGGGGTCACCTCATTGGCAGTGGTTGAGGCTTTAATGCTTATTTAGAGGAGAAAGAGGAGGCTTCTGGCTTCTGTGGAAATTGTTAGACCAGCTCTGTATTTCAAAGGTTTTACATGGACAAGAGGAAGTTGAGTGGTGCTCTCCCTGCCTCTTAAGAGGAGGCCAAACACAAATCCACATGTTTAAAGGTGACAAGAAAACAGTTCCACACTGAAGCTGCAGTGCCAGGGGAAGTCTCCAAGGACAAGAATTTGGCCACTACAGACAGGATGAAATGTCCCATAAAGCTATTCAAAAGTCTAATGGAAACAAACATTTGGGAAAGAACATAATTTCTCAGGCCTCACATCCGGAGTGACTCTCCAGAAACCAGAAAACCTGGAGGAGAGGAGAGCCTGTCCTGAGGTTAAACCCAGCCACGCAATCCCTGTCTCCCACTGTTGGACAGCAGCCTCAGCTATCCCTTGAGGGACAATTTTAGCTAAGAAAGGGGGCTTTCTGTGAAAAAGCCATACAATAGCTATCAAGACAGAGAGAAAGAGAGGGAATAAAGCTGACTGTACATACCCAGTGGCAGTGAGGTGCCCCAGACTTGCCTGAAAACTCTCCATGTTCCAGTGCCTCACTGCTCTGAGAGAGGATCCTGATGTGGCTGTTGGGAGAGGCAGGGTGGGAAACCAAGGCAGCACCAGAGAACCAGGACTCCAAACCCAATTTGATTTTTAAGGCAATTCAGATCAGCAATCCCTGAAGTGTGCAAAACCTGGTGAGTGAAGCCTGGGGAATAACAGCACTACAGAGCAGTGCCAGGATGCACAGCACTGCTCGGGCTTCACACTATTTCTGATCTCACCCTTATTGCAGAGAAGGCTTATTTTAATGACACATTAAGAAAGAAAAAAGAGACAATGACACATGGGCTGACAAAGATGGAACAAGGATCCTGGAACCAGGGGTGTCATCATTCCATATGGGGAAATCAGATGACTACTCCTCACACTGCCCACCAGCAAGCAGCGAGAAGGGCTGGCATCTCTCTCAGGGTGGAAGGGACCTTTTCCTCTTTCAGATATCCTATATCTATGCCCTATATGGGCACAAAAGGCACAGCAGGATCCAGCAACCCAGTTGGTAACTGCTCATCTGTTCTGACAGGCTGCTGCTCCCTGCTGAAACTGTGTGCAGGGTTCACAAATGGCTTCAAGGTTCATCTCACTGTCCTAGCAGGGGAAGTTTTAATCTTGAACCTTTCTGAATTCCTGATAGTCAGCAAATCCACTGCAGAGAAAACCCAGCCTCAGTCAGGATTCCCAAACTGTTGAGAAGCTCCCAGATGTACAGGCCAGGATGTGCAGTCCCCAAGGGACCAACTTGCCTGGCCCCCAGGATGTGCCCAGCAGAGCTCCAGCCACCAAACCTGCTCACCTGGAGATGAGGACCAACCACAGTGTTTGCTCCTCAGGTATGAGCTCAGGGGTTACAGGAGCCTTCCCTGCCCCTTGGCCAGACTCTCTCATGCTAAGCCACCATTTGTGGGCCAAGGTGACACAGCTCACCCAGCTGCCACTGAGCCCATCCCCTCTGGGGACCCGTTGTCCCAAGCCAAGCCCTCCCGCCAGCTGGGAACCGCCGGGCCCCCGGGATGTTCTCATGCTCCCCTGGGTGGGAAAGGGCAAAGGGCTCAAGGTCAGCCCTGTCCCAGCCACCCCTGGGGACAAAGCACGTGGGGCTCTGCCCTCCAGAGAAAGGTGGGAGAGCAGCACCTTCCCCAGGGGACGTGGCTGGATCCCATGGCAGGGGCAGGAATTGAAGGACAAGGAATGAGGAGCACAGCAGGCAGAGCAAACCTCTGCCCTTGTGCCCTTGCTGCTCCACTCAACAGCTTCACTTTATAGCTGAGGGTTTCGTTTTTCCTGTGTGGCTGGTGGAGCAAACCTTTCCTCCTCGTGCCCTGGAGCACAGGGGCCAGATGAGAAACTCTGCCGGGCTCCAGCCAGGCAGAGGCACCAGCCAGGCGGGCAGGAAAGAAAGTGCTGTTTGTTTGGAGCATCCATAGCAATTGCTTGCACAGGCCATGAATTAGGTCTTTAATTCAATGTGCACGCTAGAAGGGACTAACCCAAAAGACCCATAGCTGGATCCTGCAAGGCTCATCAGCTTCTTCTACAACTAAACTCCTTTCTCGCTCTGCTTCAGAGTGAACTGGTATTAGCATCAGCCCCTGGGACCCCATCCAGGCTATGCAGGCAGCTTTCTGGGGCAGAAAAAGAAATAAATTTAGCAATAGGCTATAAAGAACAAAAACCTCTCAAGTCCACAACATCATGGTGTTTTCTGAGTCTGCTACACCATCTGGCAAAGGCACCTGAGGTCTGTGGGGACACTGAGCAGTAACTCTGGCAGCACTGATTGTTTGTACTTATACTTTGATTTTTTCCTCTGGCTCTATTCAAAATTGTTGTCTGCCAGCTGGACCTCCAGCAAGGGCATAAATCTGGGGAAACTTTGATTTTATATACCATGAATGACCTGTATAAGGATAGAAACCTAAAAACCTTGCCCAGAATACAACGAAGAAGCTTGCTTTGCCAAAAAAACCCCAAAAAACAACAAACAAAAAATAGCAGCAAAAACCCCAAATACCAGCGTGTGTGTTCATAGGGATACCTGGGGTTGAAGGCTGGGAGTGGGAAAGGGGCAGGACTGGGACACGGGAAGGGCAGGATCACACATTGCAGCAAAGCAACTGTGACATCTTGTGGTCACACTCTGCTCAAGGACCCTGAGGTCTGGCTCATTTTGGTTCTGCAGAAAAATACTCTGTGGTTGGGAGAGTTCTAAGATAAGGAGCAATGCTGTGTCCTCCTGGGATGCTCCAAGGTGCCTTTTCCCACCCTGAGTCATTTCCAGATGGTATAAAAGGAATTTGTTTTCTTGACAAGCTCCAGTGTCTGTAAAGCCTAAACTCTAAAATTTTATAACATCACCAGTTTTGACTTTTTAGCACTACAGGAGGAGCCTGAGCCCCACATGCCTGTGAGCAGCTTGCTGGAACTGTGAGACAGCAGAGGATTCCTTTGGCATCATTTCCAGGAACCAGAGCCTGGCTTCACCTGGATAAAGAACGAGCACTGAGCTTGTACCCACCAGGACAGCGGTTTTAAACTCAGTTCTGAGTGCAGACTGCAGTGTTTGGGGTGGGTCTGTGCCAAGACACCTGCAGGTTCAACCTGTGGTGACAGCGTCACCTTGTCATGGTGACAGGGATGGGAGGGAGTGCAACGCTGTACCCCAGGCAGAGGGTGGGGTAAATGAACTATACAGCTGGAGAAAAGGGCTGGAGAAAGAAGATGAATGAAGGGCTAAAATAGAATTATTTAAGTCTGAAGATAATTCTCCGTGGCAGTATCATCTGTTGATCATGCTATTCTGCCCACTTGAAAAATTGAGGGTGTGGGAAAGGTTAACTAATTAGGGGTGGTTCTTTGTTTGTTAAAATCACTTGACAATGAACAACTTACAGTAACACAGAGCCAGATCATGTCTTCTTAGGTTACTACTGTAGAAATACAGGAAAATCCCAGCACTATCCTTTATAAGGGATAAATGCGATAAGGGAACCAAGGCTGTCTGACCTGTAATAGCTGAATTCCTTATCATGCTGGACTTCCATTTGTTTCATGACTCTTTCCCTGCCTCTCCTGAAATTCCAGCATTGCTGCTGAGTGCAAACTGATGAGCACAGCTTTGGAATCACTCCCTGCTGTAAGGACCCACAGAGCAGCTCCTCCGTGTGAACAGTTTGTAAAGCAACTCAAATGCTTCTGGGATAAAAGACAACGACGAAATGCTTTCCTACTACAAATAAACCAAAATTATTTTCTTCCGAGTGTCTCAGGAGAACATATGGATGTTAGTCCAGGACTTGATAGGGAACATCAAAGGAGTAAAGCAGAGATATTCTGGATGTTGAATTTCAATGAGTGGCATTTCCTGTTAATTAAAATTCACAAGGAGGCTGCTAATGTGAATGGCTTTTGTGATGGTTGTGGATTTTTACATTCCTAGAGAAATGGTGCATAGGCAAGCAAAGTTCCATTAAAATAACACAGTCAAAGTTATAGAAGGTTACTACAGCACTTGAAATACCCTTTCCTGGGAATTTTCATATCTCTACACATATCACAGACCCTTCAAAACTAATGGGGTTGACTTGCCATTAAAAGCTACTTTTGGCAAATCTTAGTACTAGCAGCAGAAAGTGGAATCAGAAATTATTCATGCAGGCTTGTTCACCTTTGAACCCCAGAAATACTAAATCTTAAAATCTCCACTTAAAAAAAATAATTAAAACTCAAGCGTGCCAGACCAGTCCTACTCTCACAGAGGCCTGAGTATAAAAGAGTAGAATCAGATAATGCTGTTGTCCACATGCCTTAAATCAGATCCTCTGGGGAGCCCTGGGAAACACAGGGGCTGCTGACAGAACTGGCAAACAGGTCTTGGACTAAAGAGGTTTAGGATCCAGGTGCTTCTTACACCTTTCCCAGGTGTGCCAAGGCCTCGTTGTGCACCTTGGGTAAGTCACTGGTCCCCTCTCTGCCTCAGTTTCTCACGTTGGCACAGAGATCACAACCCTGCCCTGGCTGCATTCGTGGAATACCTCCTGATCCCTGGATAGACAATGCCACAGGCATGCCAGGACACTGGAAGTGATGTTTGGAGACTACTACACAAACTCTGTGGTCTCAGCTCTGCTTTCAAGCCAAAGAAAGCCATCCTGGATTCGATCACATAGGATGCACCAAGTCAGAGCTGAGACCATGAACAAACCTGCGACACCTGAGAGAGAGCTGGACTGGATGTTACCCTTTGGAACTGGGTGATCCCAAAGCCCTTGCTGCCTGTCCTGCAGGCTGCAGGGACAGAGGCAGCTCTGTGCCCGCGGCTGACAGGATCCCCTGCAGCAGGAGTGGCTCAGGGCAGTGGGACCGCGGGGCTCCTTCCTGTGGGCACAGCCTGTTCCTGTTCCCTGCTTGTTCCCTGTTTGTTCCCTGTTCCCTGGCCCGGGACAGCAATCCCGTGCTGTTCACGGGCAGCTGGCTGAGAAAGCAAACTGCAGGGAGCAATTTTCCCTTCCCATTCAGTCCATCTTTGCTAAGGCATGACGAGGAGCATCCAAGCAGAACGACAGTGCCCAAACCCAGCACAGCCAAGCAGGGATTTGGGGTGTGCTCAAAGGCTCTTGAGCAGAGCAGCCCTGAAATGCTGGGGCAGGTTTTCCCATTGCTCCAGTGTTTAACAGGTCTGCACTGCCCTCCTGCTCCTCCACTGCCCAAATCAGGGATGAAGCTGGAGCAGGGGGAGGCTCAGGCTTTGTTTTTCTCCCCCCGAACTACAGAGCAAACAGGACCATGTGATGTGCTAACCAATGTGCTTTATTTTAAATTTTCCACAATCATGAAGGATTTTGTTTGAACATTGAGGATTTTTTTTTTAAACTTGATTGATCAAAGTTCCACATTCAATTGGTTTTGGCAATTTCAGTTCATCCCCTTCCCACCTGCCACATCACCCCAAGGTGACCCCCACAGGGTAAGTCCTGCAGCAGCAGCTGGTGAACATCTCCCTGCCAGCCCTCCTACCTGGCCCTGGGGGTTAGCAGCAGCACAGGAGCAGGGGGATGCACTGGATCCCTACCCCAGGCCATTGTCAGCTCCACCAGTTTACATTGTCAGAGAAACGGGTCCCAGCACAGGGATCCAGTCACTCACCTTCCACAAAACAAGAATCAGATCCTTTATCATTCAATCATCTATTTCAATGACTGATGATTTAAGTTTAATATTTTATATTCTTACAGAAAATAAAATAAAAATAATTGGATAAAATGGTGATTAAAATCACAGTCAATTTGCAATGCTTTCATTGAAAGTACCCAAGCAATCTGATTTAAAAAGACGTTAAGAATCAAAGCCTATTTTTTAAGAAATGTCAATAATATTCCAATGCAACTTGTCCACTGACCTGTGACTCAGCAGGTCATTTGTGAGTGAGTCAATCTCACAGCCTAAGACTAGCCACAGTTACCAACAGTGAAACACCACTGATGTCCAAAGTTATGCCAGGAATTAATTTGGTCCCAAGCCCCCATCCGTGCACTCAGTGCAAAGAACCAGGCAGCAGTCACTGTCCCAGGTTTTCAAGACATTGAACATGTTTGGAAACAAACCGTGGCCTTCCAGTTTCCAAAGCATGGAGCAATGCACCGAGTCCTACCAACACATCTCCTGAGTCATCCCTTCACACACAAACCTGAGGAAATGCTCTTCATCCTCCATGAGAGAATTACTCATGAGATGGCAACGAGACCCCAGCCCTACACCCTGCCACAAGCACCCAGCGACGCCGCCCTCTCCCCGGCCAGATTCTGATACACTCACTCACATTGGGTTGCACATCAATAATCCAGTTGTCTCCACCCTGTTGCCAGGGCTGCTTTCCAAAACGAGGTAGGGTATCAGAAGCTGGAGCAGCAAGGCTCATCAGCTCTCATGGGGGGACAGGCATCTACCCAAAGATGCTCCATGCTTACAGGTTGTCCATTTAACAACCACCTGTGACAGAAGGACTCCGGGAGAGTCGGATTTGCACCTGCAAAAGGTGGGGAAAGATCTCCAGAGAAAATAACGAATGGATGTTGTGACACTGACCAGAATTTCTAGAAATAAAATTAAACCAGAAGGTCCCACACAGTGTGAGCGGCCTGGTGGCTTTTCCTCCTGTGCAAACTCTGACGATTCCAGTGCCCCAGTCCTAAGTGAGTGAGTCCTTCCCCGGAGGTGGCTTTGTTCATATTTTATTTAGTGCACTTAAAGTGACATTTTCTACAGCTGTCACAAGTGAGGTGGCATTTTCTGCATGGATGTTGGCCCATGCAGGGAAGGTCCCCAGCTGGAAGATGCTCTTGGCCCATGTGTTCATAGCCAGGCTAAGAAGCAGAACTCCCATAAGATTCATGAGCAACCCCGTTCTGGCCTACAAAAGAAATACAAAGACAGCTGTTGAGTTTAGACTGGACATCTACAGCATGTGAAGCACGAAGCTATTTGAATGCAAACATTATAAAAATGGAAGGTTTAATGGCTGTTAATATTAGCAACATTTTAAGCAGGCTTAAAGCCACAAAGGCCATTCTGCAGCTGCTTACCAAGCTTTGATCCATCAAAAACATTAACATCTGTTTAGCCTCAGGAATGTGAGCAGGAACTGGGACTAAGCCTAATTTTACTCATAAGCTTTGTTTCACTGAGCTGGGGAAATTTTCCTGCATCCAGAAACCTAGGAAAGTTGAGCTGTTGACACTAGAGAAACAGGACAAGGGGCTGGGGGATGCTGACCACATTCAAGACCACTTCTGTCACCATTTGGAGCCATGGTGGCTCCAAATTTCAACTTCATGCAAGCTCCTTCCATCCTGTGCCTTCAAACACCCTTGAGAACAGTATCAGATTTCTGTCTTCTCCTTTTACTACCTATTGAGCACTAACAATACAGAAAAAAAACCCTTCTTTAAACACTCAGGCTGATTGTTTTCATCATTTTATGTATCTAAAGGAACTTACCATATCCTTGACCATCAAATGTCCAGAGGAAAAGGCAATTGAGTTGGGAGGTGTTGAGACTGGCAACATGAATGCATAGGAGCATCCTATAGTTCCTGGTATCATTAAATAGAGGGGATTCACTTTCAGACGAATGGCCTGGAAAAGCAGAAAGGAACAGAAATTGGACCTTGGGGATTTGAGCTGCCAACAGATGAACCAAAGAATGGAAATAGCCAGCTGTGCACAGCCCTCTGTAATAAATAACCACATCTCTCACAACAAAGTCTGAAGGATTATCTTCCTTCAGTGCCCACGTTATGCTACAGGACTTGTTGCTCCCAAGGGTTTCAAAGAGCCTGAAGCCCAGGAGCAGGAAAATTCCCCAGTGCCTGTCCCAGCACAGACCCAACACAAACCCACCCACCCAAGGGGCAGGGCAAGGAGGGGGCAGAGAAGGAGCTGCTCTTGCCATGGGATGACCTTACCAGCTCTGCCAAGACAGGCAGAAAGATGATAATAGTGGCAGTGTTGCTGGCAAACTCCGTGAACAAGGCGATGACAACCGTGATGAGGATGACAGCCACGGGAGGTGGCACCCCCTCCAGGGGATGCAGACGGCCTCCTATCCACACAGACAAGCCAGACTCCTGCAGAAGGGAGAGAAAAAACAGAAGTCGTCCTCCTGCATCCCTGCAGGGGAACTGGTCCTCTCCTGGAACATGTCCTCAGGATGTCTCACAGCAAGCAGCTTGCAAGGAGTTGTAGCCTCCTTAAATATCTGCTGTGTATTGTTGTCGCTTGGAGTTGACAAATATGTCCTTTGAGCGTGATGACTCCATTGATGCAAGTTTTCCAAAGCCAAATGAGAACACCAAGTGACCCCCTGATAAGATCCAAGCCTGCTGGGCAGGATGATGCCACATGGCATCTGCTGTGGGCCTCACCTCACAGCCCTTGGCCATGGCAAAGCCTCCTCCAAGCAGCAGGATGATGTTCCAGGGCACTGTCTCCTGGGCCTTCCTCCAAGTCAGCAAGGGCTGGGTCTCTGTGTTTGGTGCTGGACAAAGAGGAGAGGCCTGTGTCAAACACCCACCCAAAGAGGAGCATCAGTCATGGCCTGACTGAATGATAGCACGAGTCTGACAGCAGTGCTGAAGCTCACTGATCATGAGTTGCTGATCAAATACACACATGGAGTGTCTTGAGTTAGCCAACTAAAGGAGCATTTAACTTAGTATCAGATGTAAAAATAAAACAAAAAACATTCTAGCAATAAAGTTTTCTTTGAGGCTTTCTTGATTCAATATTTAATATGGGGTTAATTTTCTCTCTGTAACAGACATAAACATTGTCTTCAACAGATGGGGGTCCATAGAAGGAGGAAATTTTCTGCCCTTTGAATTAAAGATGTTATTCATTTTCCATTTGTCATTCAACAGCCAGTGAGTTTTACAGGAGAGAGCTCATCTCCCCTAAAAGCCATTTCTTAATACGTGATAAAGTGAGCTCTGTTGTAGGGAAGGATGCACTAATGGGACTGAAATTTTCTGTTGAAAAAGGGCACATATTTTATCCACAGGAGGCCTGATTAAACATCTTCCTGTGTATGGACAACACAACAAATGTGCATAACTCAGAGCAGCTGCTATTTTGTTCCCACAGACCCCAGGCAATTCTCCATCATCCGCAAAAGGCCTTCAGCTACTTCTCCCCATTCAGATCATCTCTTATTCCAAGCAGTTTATGAATTAAAATTTGTATTTCATTGCTCCTCAAGAGGACTGACCCAAGACTTCAAAACCTGCTGCAGAGTTTGAGCTTTAGGAGTTCAAATTATTCTAGAAACTGAGGAAGAGCACCTATATCTGAGAATGGACAGCTAGCCCGGCTCTGCCCTCTCAGTGGTCCATTCTCCCTTGAAGGACAGGAGCTGTTGGGAAGTCAGACACCAAACCTGTGTTCCACCATCAGATCTGCTGTGTAAATGAACATCATGGGTAAATGAACACCCATTTCAGGTCACTTCATCCCACCACGGCATCAACCCTGACAGCTACATGAGCAACTGAGCCATTCCTGCCATCAGCAGCAGGGCAGAGACTGCTGAGCCTCTGCTGGTACTTCAGATTTTTTTAAAAAAAGCCTTTCTAGGATCAAATGGCACCTCCAAGCCACCCTGCTCCACACTGCAGCTCCAAGGGGGGACAGCACTGCTCCTTGCCCCACACCTGCCCTGCCAGGACACAGGCAAGCACACAGTCCCTGCCTGGAGGGTCTCCTACTCACCTTTCAAGTCAAACCACCACCTGAAGGAAGGTTTTTGTGAAGGGAAGAAGAACAGTATAATCACAATGGTGATTCCTGTAACTGCATCTGAAATAAACCTGTCCAAAATCAGCGGAAACACTTGTAAGAAACGCAAGCCTGTAGAATTACAAAGTTTATGAGAACAGGGATTTACCAAAGAAGATTACAAGTTTCCATCAGGTTTGAACAATGCTTGTTGTTCAGAGCTCTTTCCTTTTTTAATTCCCTGTCGAGCTAATTTTCTACCATGGGCTGTGAACCCCCCAGAAAAGCTGCCCTACAAAAGTAAAAACCAAGATCTAATCCCCTCCACAGTGATGTTTTGGTTTTCTGATTGCAGAGTTATAAGGACAAGTTTCCTGAGCCTATTGCAGGGAGGAAAAGAGACAGAGCCCAAAACATCTTATTTTTATGAACTCTTTGCAAATTGTCAAACTATCAGGTGAAAG
Source organism: Camarhynchus parvulus (assembly GCF_901933205.1). Classification (NCBI taxonomy): domain Eukaryota; kingdom Metazoa; phylum Chordata; class Aves; order Passeriformes; family Thraupidae; genus Camarhynchus; species Camarhynchus parvulus. The sequence continues at coordinate 8,393,199 of NC_044590.1, read as the reverse complement.
TCAGGCTCCATCCAGTAAAAACCTTAAGCATGTGTTAGATTTAAGGAGTTATTAACCGATGAGGAAAAGGTCCATAAATACTTTGTTATATTAAGGAAACTTTTATCAAACTAGGATTTTATTTGAAAAAAACCATCAAACTATGAAGGTCTCTTCTTTTAAGAAATAACAACACTCTCTGTGAGCTCTAGCATCCCCTAACTGCTGTATCTATTCATCTTCACAAGGTATGGTTGTCACAGGGGGCACAAACTTGGCAAATAGACAGGACAGCACTCAGAATCAGCTCCTGCCATCTCTCTTCAGTCTTCAGACCACTGGTGAAATCAGTGGCTTGCCTAAAGAACTCAGTATTTCACCTATGAACAGCATTCCCAACATTACATCCTAGGGATGGCCTCAAACTGAGACATCACAACTTCCCACCAGCTTCTTGCACCTCCTCTAGGAGACAGAAAATGCAAATTTGGCTTTGCTACTTGATGCTCAGTTAATTTATTCCAGGAAATCTGAGTAATAGTGTTAAGCAACACAATCAGAAACTCAGGAATGTCAATGACTTGGAAATGTCACTGCAAAATGGCAGAGTGGAAGGAAAATAAAGTCTTACCCTGGTGCAAACAAGCTTGCCCAGCCTGGAATGAATTTGGGATCCCTGGAGAACAGCATGATTGCAAACATGCAGAAGAAGAAGAAAATTGCCTGTTCTGCAAACCTGAAATGAAAAGAAATGAGGTTAAAATGCTGATGTGCTAAAGGGGTGGATCCAAGCTAGAACAAGTATCCAGCTCCTGCTGCAGCATCTTGGCTGAGAAGTGAGGCTGATTTTCTAAAACCAGCCACACTGACACACTGGGGCAGATTGTAAATCTATTTGCAAATACTGGTGTTTGCCAGCAATAGTGTCTCATTGGAACACATTAAGGAGAGGCAAGATGGAGATCAGGAATGTCCCAACAGTGGGATGCAAGGCTGACCCTCTGGGTGTGGAAGGGCCAAGCACCTCCTCATGGTCACTCCTTGACCATGTCCCTCCAGGACACCAGCCAGGCATGGTGGCACTGCAGCTCAAGCCACACAAAAGGATGACTGAGATTCAAATCATACATGAGACAGCAGGAACAAATTCCTCCAAGGCCAAAATCTAAACACTGTCCCTTAGACACATGACAAACAGCAGGGTAAAAGGCAATAGCATTCACTAAGTATCTAGTGGAGTTAAGGTTTAACCAAGGTTTAAGATGATGCCTCAAAATTCTATTTAAAATCTTTCTGAGCATAGGCAAGGGCACACAAGCTCTTGGGAAGAGGCTGCTTGAGCTGATTTTTAGTTATGGGGTTGCTAATCAAATTGGAAGAGCTCAGCTTAATGGACTTTCCCACTCCTAGATCTCAAAGTGGGACTTTGATTCTTTCAGAGACATTTTGCAGGCTGCTCGATAATGTACTGAATAGAACAAATAAACCAATTGCTTTCATTTACAGCACTGGCACAGAGAGCTGCCTTTGAAGAACCACTCCATGTTCCACACAACAGAAATAATTACAATGTCAGTAGCATGATACAAACATCACTGGCTATTCACAGCACTGCCCTGAGTAAGAAAATATTATTTTACAGATGGGGAAAGACAGACCATTGAAGGAAAAACCCTGCAGTTTCAACAGTCTTCAGTAGTCTTGGCTGCCCAGAATATCAGTGGATGGTTGGACATATGCAGGGTTGGATTTCTGGAGATACTCAGCTTTTCCTGCTTCCCCCTTTTTCTTGGCATTTCTCAGAAGTCTAAAACTCATGTTTCTTTCTGCTGGTGCCTTACTCCAAAATATAATCCCCATCACTGCAGTTTGTACCAGCTTTTACTTTCCTCACTTGACTAGCATAGTTGAGGGAATTACTCAGAAAAAAATCATTTTGTTCCATGGCATGGATCTGACTTATTTCTGTATACTTTCTCTGAGCTTTTAGATTTCTTTAAGTATATCCACAATCCATATGATTCATATCCATAATATGATTCATCAGCCTTCCCAGCAAATGCCTCCTGTATGCACAAACCCTTGAAATCCAGCCTGTGTTGGTTAGCACCTAACTCACACAGAACTGGGTTTGTTCCTGGAGTAGAAAAATCATAAAGAGTAATTAAACAACCCAGCATGAATTCCCTCTATACCAGGAATGTTGTTTTTCAGAAGATGTAAGTGCAAGCTGCTATTTGCAATTATTCATGCTAGCAAAGGTGAGGGGGCTGGAGCATGCAAAAAGCAAAGGTCAGCAGGTTTCAAACAGACTGAGTAGAAACATGGGTATAATTTTCTTTAAAAAGCTTCATTCCCCATGGTCCTCCACTCTTAAAACAGGATATTTCCAAACCCACTTAATTTCTGTCTCATTTCCATCCCAGCTTTACAACTCACTTTGTTGGACCCAGTTTCTGGTAGTCCTCCTTTATCACCTCCTTGGCTCGGGCTTCTGCATCCACTCTTATATTTGACTTTTTTGTTTTCCAGCCCCTGCCAAGAAACACAATTATATTTTTACATGCATTTTAACATGCCTCTGACCTAAGTGGCACATAGGAAATAACACATTTTCTATGCAGGATTCAGTGTCCTTCTCCAGCACCTGCTCTTCAAGGTTCAGAGAGCTGCACGTCTCTGGCAGCTCACTTTGTGTTATCTTCAGATTATGAAGACTAACAATGAAAATCTCTGCTGAGATAATGGTAATAAGGCTTTATTTTATATATCCTTTGTCTCTGCATTCGTACAAAGGACAGCCTGCAGAGGTGAGGAAGTTTCCTCTCATTTATATTCTGAACTGTTTCCTCCAGCATGGGCTGTGATTGCCAAATGAAAGTCCCAACATTGCAGGATTTCCTTGTCTTCCTTCCAAGCAAGTTACCTACTTGGACAGGATGACTACAAATAGGGTGACACAGAAAATTTATCTGTCCCTTCATTTTTCAAGTCACTTGTAATTTCCTGGGTGATCCCAGGATGCTGCTGGGGATCAACAAAAAATGTGAGGAATTTCTAAGTGGCCGGGAATGTTAATGTGCTCCTGGCTAAGCCTCTTAGCCTGGCTGCACTGACTGCTCACAGTTTGCTCCTTTGTAGCATGTGCATACAAATGATATATTCATATCTTGCACTTCATCTCCCATCACATCCCATGACACTGAAGCTGGTTTCTAACACTGCCTGTGACCTTGATTAAAACTGCAACCCCAAATTTCTGTGTCAGACACATCTGCCCATCGCCACAGTCCCTGCCCTTCCTTAATTCACTTATTGTTTCAAAGGGTGGCTGGATGTTCTATAGAGATGAATGGTTGATCATTCAGAAGCTGCTGCATTTCAAGTTCCTGGCTCTTTAATGTCTTGGGTTTTGGGAGGTGTTATTAACAGCGGCCTCATCTCAGCCAGCCCACTTCAAAAAGCTTCATTCCCCACAGCCCTCCACTCTTAAAACAGGATATTTCCAAACCCACTTAATTTCTTTCTCATTTCCATCCCAGTTTTACAGCTCACTTTGTTGGACCCAGTTTCTGGTAGTCCTCCTTTATCACCTCAGCCTTTAAATGCCTTTTGGATTCAAGCAAAGCCCAAGTGTCCCCCTGCCCGTGCCCTGCTGCAGCCACCCAGGACCTGCCCACAGAGAAATCCAGCCACCATCCCCAGGCAGTTACAGCCCAAGCAAAGCTCCTGTGGAGCCTTGGCTGTGCTTGAGGAGCTTTGCAGTGTCCCCTCCACCACGGGGGAATTCTGGCATCCGTGCTGGCCCAGCTATCCCAATAGAGCCGAGCCCTGAGCTGGGGGATGAGCCAAAGCAAACACAGAGCATCACGTCCCTGAGCTCCACAGCAGCTCTGCCTTTGCCTGGCTTTGGCCTCTTCCCTCACCTGAGGCTGGGGATGTGCCATGCCCAGGGACATGGGAACTCAGCTCTGCACAAGCCCTGGCACACGGGGAGAGCAGCACAGCTCTCAGCAGTGAGCTGGCCAAGCATCACACAGCAGCACCCAGAGCCTCCTGAGAAGCCCCACCAGCAAGTCAAGGACAAGCCCTTGGCATTTTCTGGATTAAAACTTTCCCATTGATCTTTTTTTCCCCTATGTCTGAGACAATGTAAATATTTGGACACCTGTTCTTCTTTTTTCCCTCTCCCCACATTTGCATTTTAAAGTCAAAACAACAATTAAAGGCTTTTCTAAATATCACAAATTCTGTATGGTCCCTGGAGGAAGCAAGACTCTGACTTTGTTGCCATGACTTGTGAGAGTGTGGAGGGGGAAAAAGGTCTCCACATGAGCAGCAGAGCAGGGCTGCAATCGCTGTAGGTTGTGCACACTGAGGGGTTGCATGTGTCCAGCAAGGATTTACTGGAAAAACATGTTATTCTCAGTTACAGATTAACACCTTGTTGTAAAATTAAGCCCTGTTGTGAAGTAATCTGTTCCAAACCCAGGGTTTTGCCCCAAGAAGAAATCCTGTCTCTTTCATGGGGAACTAAGATTTTACCATGGTGTTCAAAGCTAGATCCTGCTTTTCCTTCTGTCATTAAAAATCTGTAATTTACCCTCCATAGGCCAAGGTCAGGCAGTAAAACAACCTTTAAAAATTCTACATTTACTTGAATGAATATAATACATACTTTGTACATGTATTTCAGTTGGATAAAGTATATGTAACGATGACATATCTTTAAAACCTTCCTATTCTATATCAGCTTTTTAAAAATAGATGACTTGTTATGGGATGGGCCTGCCAGAGTTAGTTGTAAATTCCTCCACTTTCCAGGAGATGATCCTAGGTGATATCAGTAGATTTAGGATGAGAAGCATGAGGAAAACATATTATAATGCTAATATAACCAGACTACATATATGTATAGTGAATATCAACATACCTCAGGTTAATTCCTCCATACAGGATGGAGATCCATAGCCATCCCATGAGAAGAAAAATCAGCATTAAAGGAAATGCAAACATAAACCAAGAACCAAAGTTCACCACATCACATTCTGGAAAATAACTAAGCAAACGGGAAAAATCAAGTTAATGCAAGATGGGAAAGCAGCCCTTCCATCCATGGGTAAACAAGCATCTGAAATCAGCACTGAAAAATCCCACAAACCTGCCCCTGTGCATTTAAAAACTATCCCTGTGAGTTATCTGGACATAAGGAAATGTGAGGAGTGTTGTGTTGGGACAAGTCCCAGGACACCCTGCCACCCCCATCTCACCCAGCCCAGCTGTGCAAGCCTGCAAGGAAAGTTCTGGAAATCTCCCTCCAGCTGACCAATACCTTCATGCAAAGATCCTCCTGACCACCCAGGATTAAATCCTCCTACAGGAACTGCTGGAGAGTCTGGACATGAACCTGGCAGGGATGCTGCAGTGTCCAGGACAGGCTGTATGTACTCCTTGTAGAGGTCAGCAAAAGTAAGAAATACCTGTGAGCACCTGGGCTGGCACAAATCTCTGCTCCTATGCACATAGGAGGAATGTTTTATGACTAAGAAGTGCTCATTATTTTCCTTTCTCCCACACAGCAGTAGTTATAATTGCTCACAAAGCACTACATCAAAACAGTTACCAGGTTAATTGCAGGTGTGGAGTCAAGTCCCATTAAATTCAATGGGATTAAAAGCATCAGTGAGGTGAAGCACACATGCTCCAGTTTGGCTGACAGCCTGCCTGGCTAGGCTGGAAACCTGCTCATTAAGTCTAAGGCTGGTGCACTCCCTGCTTTCATTTCCCAAAACATTCTGGAATAACATGAATTTTCCAAGCCAGCACTCAGCACAGAAAGGAATTTCCTGCAGGGATGAAGAACATGTTTGTGTCCTGCAGGATTCACAGGGGTCCCCAGGACAGCCTCCCATACCTCTTCAGCTGTCCCAGAAGGATGAGGTTTGGTGCAGTTCCCGTCAGCGTTGCTGTACCTCCAATGCTGGCTGCATATGGGATTGAGATGAGGAAACCTTTCCATATGTTTGTTTTGTATTCCTCCTCCTTCTTTAAGTCTGAGAGAGCATCACTGGAGAGCTCCTTCTCCTCCGCCAGATCTTTGCTTTAAAACAGTCCAAAAGAGAATCCGGTGAAAGCCCTGGTTTAAATACAGTGCAACCACTTCAGAGGCTTGACAGAAGGAAAATTCCCAGTTTTTAGAAATCCAAGCTACCAGTGTGGTGCTCAAGGACACCTTAGCAGCTCAGTGCTGCAGAGGGGTGTGCTTGGTGAAGTGCCACGTGGGACTGTCAGCCTTGCAGAGAACAGAGCACCCCCAGACCCATCCACAGGAGCTGAGGGTGTCTGTGCCTTGCCCAGCCCCTCAGCAGCTTGTAACACTGAGCATAAAGTCCACAGGACTGCCAAAAGGAAAAACAACTAAAAATTGATAGGTTTGAGGGAAGAAACATGTGTTCCTGTGTTTCTGAAAAGATGTTTCCTCCTCATCCTTGTTATCAAAGCAGGACCATCAACAGTGTGCAAATCCTGGGGGGTTTTACATCATTGGCTTCACACATTTGATGCTCCTGAGAAAACCAAGGCACAAATCCCCAGCAGGACACACCTCTGGCTGTGATTTCAGAGTGGCTGAAAAAAACCTCTGTAATGATTTGGACATGCAGAGGGATGCTGGACACACAGAGGAGGGTTTTTATCATCAGTGACCAGGATGTTCAGTATAATCAAAACATTGCAATGATTGAATTTCAAATTCCTAACACTTGCTCTGGCTCAGGGGATAATTCTCTCTCAACTCTCTAATACAAACTTTATAGTTAACTTACTCCTCAGTACTTGCCAGAAACTGCATCTCAGTTGGTACAGTGTAAAGTTTATTCTGCTGTAAAGATGCTGAAAAAGAAAGATGAGGACTTTAAAACAGTTCAAAGCATCTAGAAAATTCTCCTTGAACCAAACAGAGGGACAGAGGAAACAACTACCATGTTAGAGGAGGGGCTGTGCAAATGAGGGGTGAGCTCACACCAAGGGGATGGGGTCAGGAGCTCACACCTGGCAGGGATGAAGGAGCCCTCCTCCTCCTCCTCCTGCCACTGCTCCAGCCCCACCACAGCACCCAGCTTCTCCTCCAACACCCTTTACTTGGTCCCTTTACAGCTTCTGCCACAGGTTGGCCTTTGGGATCTTCTAACACAGCCCAGACTTCAAGGGTATCCCTTACCAACTCATGGGTTTGGGGTGGGTTTTCTTGGGGGAGGATTAACTTTAATCATCCTTAGGAAGGAACATCGTTGGGCTTTGTTGTATCTGTAAGGCAGGTTCCCCAAGGCACAGCAGGAGCACTGAGCTTCATTCCCATGGGGTGAGAATTTTACACCCTGCAGACATCTAGTGCAGTCACTATAAGGCTGCAATTCCTTCTTTTAAGACAAGAGTGAGACGCATTTGGGGATTAGGTTTTGTACCAGTTCCACCAAAAGCCACCCTGACAGCAAGGACCATTCCAAGCCCATCATCCTCTCCACAAATGCCAGGCCCTGCAGGCTGAGCAGCCAGTCCCAGTACTCTGGGAGCTGCACACACCACACCAACCCATGGGAGAACTCAGAAATCAAAAAATAGAAATGCAATACAATCACTCTCTGTTACCAGACCTGGCATTAAGGCTCATGGCATTTGTGGCCATGGCTTGACCTCCTGAGGCTGGGAGATGTGCTACCAAACCTCATTTTCCACTGAAGCACTTGAGAGTTTTATCCACCTTCAGCCCAGATGTCCCTTCCCCACCCCTGCTGGCTCTGCTGCCTTTCCTTGTCCTCTCTATGTGCTTTTGGGTGTAGAGGTTTGTGTGCCTGCACTCCCCTGTGCTCTGCAGACAGCTACATACAGAGCCCAATTGCTGGTACTGCCACCCAAACAATCCCCAAATTTCCCTGCACCCCTTCTTAGCCCAAAACCCAATCCCCTTCCACCCAGTGTGACCTAGAGATCAAAAGGACAGAGAGAAGCCAGTGGTCAAAGTCTCTGGACTCACTCACATGTGCACCAAAGACACCGTGCTCGTTCCAGCTCAGTGAACCAAGGATTTTTGCAATGTCATGTTTTACACATGGCTAATTCACTGAATTGGGGGTAATTGGCTTGGACACACACATGCTGAGCTTTCATCCCAACCTTGCCATGATGAAGGGATGTAATTAGAAGGATGAGCATTAACCATGGTTGACTGTTGGGCCCTCAGTGGATTTAGCCCACAGGCTCTTACACTTCTGTCCCACTGAAGCCCAGTCCTGGCTCTGCAAAAACATTTCATTCTACTTCAATACTTTTCAGTTTTTTCCCCTGCTAAGCTCAGACTACCAGCCCATCCAAGCAGAACCATCCGTGAGTTCTTTCAAGGAAGGTTTGCAAAGGTAACCATGCAAAGGAAAGCCAGGCATACTGCAGAGATTTTCCCCATAAATTTTAAAAAAATGAATTGAAAATTATTACAGGTCCTTAAGTCAGAAAAGGCCAAAGGTAACAGAGTTTGGACCAAGCTGTGCACACCTCTGACAGAGCAGTATGAGAATTCTGTGGCCAGTTCACCAAAACACCTCATATACCTTAGAGGCAGAAATGCTTTCCCTAGATAATTTTTGCTTTAATGACATTTTTACTGTTTCTAAAAGGTTGAGAAGACCTGAAAAGGACTATTTCCACTGACTGAGGGATGCAGGCAGCAGTGCTGTGGCCACACCCTGCCAGCGCTGCCTGGGATTAGGCAGTCAAACCAGGCAGCACTGTCCAAAAATGAACATTTCCCAATTACACTTTAGAGATATAATTCACAGGTCTGTGACTCAGTTACACCTCAAGCACTGAATGCAGTTTATCTCGAATTTGCAGAATATTCTCCATGAAGGAAAAAAAGAATGGAGATATTTTCTTGTGATTTTTGCCTGGAGATATTTAAGGTGCTCAGAGAAATGAAATATTGCCAATGAGGGGTTAGTGGGCAGAAGCAGGAGAGAGGTCAGGTTCACAGGCACAGCAGCTTCCATATTGTCACACACCTGTGGCTGGAGATGTCAGACAGAACAGCAGGGCTCACCTCCAAAAGGAAAGTTCTAGAAGCTGAAAAATGTCTGTTGGTGTTAAATTTATAACCCTGCTTTGATCCACCAGAACCACCTGGGACTTCAGCCACCCAACCTCACTGCCTGCTCTCCTGCAGGAGAGGCCAAGTGTGTGAAAATGAACAAATCATTACACTCAGTTTTAGCTGTCAATGACACAAGAATGTAAATATTTGCTGATCTGCAACATGCTGCCCACATAGCTGAGCATGGACATAAGTGACCAAAATCTTGAGATTCTCTCATCAGGGAAAAGTGTCACCAACTGATCAGAGATCACTTAATTTCAGGCTCCATGTGTGTAGGCAAAGTCCTATACAAAACTGGTTTCATACACTTGTTGAGATTTTTTGCTGTGAGTCAAATGCTTTGAAATGTCACATATTCTTTATTATATTTTAAATTGTTATTTTTAACCACCCAAATATTTTTTAGCCTCATGGACTACTACCAGTGTTATAAAGCCAAGTCAATTGGCAAACGGATTTTATCACATGCCATTGTACAAGTTTTCTTCCACATACAGCTCCTTTCACAAATGAATCTGTCTTTTTTGGAGAACAGATCACAATTCAGAGAGATTATAAACATTTAATAAACTATGAAATGAGTATACCTTTTTCTCATCTGCACATCTCCACTCCTAAGTGTAACATCAGATTCATCACTTTTTCAAGGAACTCAGCTTTGCTCATCCATTCAGAAAGATTACAGAAAAGGATGAGTCTACCTTGGGACATTAAAGTTCAAATAAAAAGTCTACATAAAAATGCAGACCTTGGTGCATGAAATGTACATTTTTCAGGTGATTCCTCCTTTGCTTGTATCATAAATTACTTTTGAAAGCCTTTATCTCAAAAAAAACCACACACAAAAAAACCCCAAACATAATCACACCATCACATGATATTTGCAAAGCATCACTTTATTCATTCTTCTACCTGCATGCCCCTCCCTTGCCTTTTCTGGTTTCTCTTACCACTGCAAGCGTGGGTCAAGGATGTTAATTCTGTGCTTAACAGTGTCTAGGACGAGGTGGGGAATCTTCCTCTTATGTGTTCCCAAACTCTACTGTACTTACAGCCACAACTACACAGTCAGATTCAGAGGCTGGGGACAAAAAGGTTAAAAGCAGACTGACAAAACACAGAACAGGAAATTATAGCAAGGAAATCAGTGAGGTTGATTTTAATAGATGTGAATAGTCAAAAATTCATAAAGCAAAAGTGATAAAGCAACCTGGAGTGCAAATATCTCATAATTGCTAAACATCAATGATGAATGATTAACTATATCTTTATTAGATGTGCACATGTTTGAGCCTTCTTCTGGAGACTCCTTTATCTGCCTTAGGACTCAGCAGGAACTAAGAAGCCATTGCCTTTTAAATCACAGAGGCAGATGAATTAGTAATTAGTACAAGAAGAAGCAGCAGAAGCAGAAGAAGAAGCTGTGACTACTGCTCCAGCTATCAGCAGTAGCTGCAAAGGGGATGTCAGGATGTCATTTCTGGATTGCTGTTTCTCATCACTGTCTGCCAGAAGCCCAAAGTTCTGGTGAATGGCTTGTGAAGAGAGGGCTGGAGAAAGGTCTTACCTGGCCACATACCCCTGACCCATCCTCAACCTGCTCAGGAACAACACCACACAGCAACATGGAGATGGAAAAAATCACAAAGCACTTTATGGACAGATACTTAACCTGCCAGCCTTCCCTTGAGTCTTTGCTTTCTCCTCCAGCTCAGGCTCCAGTTCCATGGGTGACAAGCAGGAAAACAAGAGAACACACCTGTCCCAAGTGCACAACAGCTCTGGGTGCCACAGGGAGGGACCCCACTCATCACCTGCCCTATCTACAGCCCTCCCTGGCTCCAGCCATCCCCACAGCATCCCTACAAATCCCACCACCACCTTGCCACACAGCTGGACTTTAACCTGTGCCAGCTGCAGGTTTATGGAGCAGGTTGGCTAGGCATTGCCTCTTTGGTTTTCCAGGCCATTCATAAGCATTGCTTCCTGCATGACATGAGGAAAGGGCAGATAAAAGGGAGTTTTCTGCCAATATTCTTCCACCATGGGAATAAAGTGTGCAGTAAAGTGGGACCAGCCCTGAGATTGAGCTGCAAGCTAATGAACATGGTATTTGTGCCAGTGAAGTCAATAAAATGGGGCAGATCTGGGAGCAGCAGGGCAGACCTCAGCTGGCTTATACCACTGCCTTGTCTCAATTACCTTGGTTTTCTTCATTTTCCCTGTTCATATCCTTAGAAGTGTCTTTCTCCCCAAAGAGGCTTTTTAAAATTGCATTTGCAATTGGAAGCATCATAGCAGTGGAGGCAGTATTACTTAACCACATGGACAGGAAAGACGTTGTCAACATCATCCCTAAGATTAGTCTGAAAGAGAAAAAAGGAAAAGCTGAATTTCTTCAGTTGGGCAAGTTCTCTGACACCTTGGGAGGAAAAGCTCATGTGCAGAGATAACAAAACCAATACCAAAAAGGATTTCTGTGACTCTCCTGAAACTGGATGGAGTACAAGTATGGGGCTGAACCAAAGGATTCTCCCTGTGCTGCACTGGCCCAGGAGCAAACAGCTGAGCAAATGGAGAAAAGGGGGTATGGACAGCCCTCACTATTGGAGCAGCACAGCAGAGCCTCTTCCCAAGCCCCTGGAGCTCACATCCCCCAGGGAGAACCCCCATAGTCACCTGGCTGGCTGGACTCCCACCAACATGAGCACCCGGAGAGCAATCCTGCGGTGTAAATTCCACTCCTCAATGGCCGAGGCCATGATTAAACCACTGAGGAACAGGAAATTGGTGTCTAAAAAGTATTGTGGGCAAACTTTGTTAGATGGGAGGATCCCCAGGAAGGGAAAGAGGACGATGGGCAGCAGAGCTGTCACAGCCAAGGGCAGGGCCTCGGTGCACCAGTACAGGGCCATCAGCAGGATCACATAGAGGCATCTTCCTTCCTGCAAAAGGAGGAGAGGAAAAGTGAGATGTGGCATTACAGAGACATCTTGTCACTTGGAGACACTCAGAGAAGCAAAATGCTCCCGTTACTCCCTTAAGGGTACAGGACTTCTCCCAAGTAATTTCCATCAAGTACAACATCCACCCTCCTACATTGTGTAAGGGGCTCAGGACTGATCTGAGACCACAGCAAAACCAAAGTCCCCCTTGATTGCCTGATCTTCCCACATGCTTGCAGGCATCAGCCAAGGAATCTTTGGAGAGCAAGAACTGTCCCACAATATTGAATTAGGGCTGACATGCTCAGGTGTCTGACCCATTTAATGTTTGTGCTTTCCCTCCAACTTCTGCAGACCATCCTCTGCACAGCTATGCAAAAACAGAGATGTATGCCCCCCACATTTGCAATAGGCAGCCCTCAGAAAGGTTTCTTTTCTTGGATCAGAGTCTCCCAAGAGATTTATGAGAACCCATTCCATGGGAAGTGATCCCAGTCCCTATGGAAATCAGTAAATCAAGCACCCTGGTGTCACAGCACTTCCTGCGGGCAGGCATCACCCGGCATCACCCCGGCCTTGGCCAAGGCTGGCAGAAACCCAGGGCCCCCAGGCCACAGTGTGAATTCACCCATCCACCCAGGAGGCACAAACTAGACCAAAGCCATTTGTCACCACAGCCACAGCCAAAACAATGAGCAATGGGAGGAAGTCGGGAGAGCGGCCCCGAGCCCAGGACGGGAGAGCCCAGGGCAGAGCTGAGCTGGGTCACAGCAGGGCTGAACAGGGACATTGTCAGCAAGCACAGGCACAGTGCCCACTGCGCTATAAATAACTGCTGAGCATCACTTGGAAGCCACAGAACTATTTATTTTATCACTTTTCCAGCTTGTTGTGCAGGTTGAATTGCTACTCAAAGGCACCTCTGTCCCTCCACTGGGACCTTCCTCCCCTGGGCTTCTGAGGGGGAGATGATGGCTCTGCTCCCTGCCAAGGCTGGGGACTGTGGGGAGCTCCATTTTGGGGATAATGTGGTCCCAGTCCCATCATTTGAGGGATTAACCAAGCACTAGAGCAGGTACAGCACAGCCACCACCTGCCTGTTCACCTACACACAATTTGCTGCAGGCCTGGGCTGAAGGAGGTCAAAACCAACAGGGATTTATGTTCACTACATCTGCAAGTGAGGGTTAGAAAGGTGGACAAAATTACAGAATTTCTGATTTTCTTTTAGCCCCCAGGCTTTGCACTGACAAGGGGTCCTGCTAGCAAGGCCCCAGTGAATGTGGAAACATAAGCACAGCAGAACTGAATGTAACTGATTTTTTTTTTCATACATTTATTGTAGTAATGTCAATGCCTCATATGAAGTGCCCAAGATCTGGATTTAAAGATCACTTTCAGACCTAATTTTAGATGCCAGTAAAATGACACATGAGAGTGTGTGAAGCAAAACCCTCAAGATCAGCCCAGCCCTGGCACCTGGCAGCTCTCATGGGCTTCCCACGCTTCATTTCCCCCAAACCAGCAGGACCAGAGCAGCAAACCTGGCAGTGCTAAACTTCACAAAAATAAAGAATCATGTTTTCAAGTGTTTGCCACTAGATTAGTGATTCAATTCCTGTGCCAACTGATAATTCTTCTTTACTATGGTTCTTTTTATATGCCAAATAAATAGCTTTGCTCTCATTAAGCTCTCTTCCATTTGATTTCCAAAGGCCATATGGATAATTTTTTTCCCCTCACTGGCAAAATATTCTTCAGTTTCCTGCAAGGAAAGTTGCACCAAAGTCAACTTCAAAATAAAGACACTTTAGCTCTTACTGGAGTGGAGCAACTGAAAATATTTAACAATGATACAAGAGCATATCAGTGAAGGCTTTAATTGACTTTACAAAATAGATGATGTACAATTTAGAAAACTAATTATAAGTAATGGATATTTATTCTCCAGTGTATGGAAAATGTTCTGGAAAACACTGCAATGAGACACAGCATCAATCTAATAACTCCTCTTCACTGCAAGATCAAAAGCCAAGGGGTAAAAACGAAACAGGGCAGGAAGAACTGCTATGTGAAAGGCTTCCCTGAATTTTTGAAACCTAAATGGATCAAGAGGAAACCACTTGAAGAAAGTAGTAGTGCTGTTTATCCAATTTATTCTACCCTAAAAGAGCACAAATTGCAGCTATATTGAAAAGGTTTTTGAGATAGGACCACCACTGAAAAAAAAGGAATAAGACCAATGCACAATAACTTCAATTTCAACCAAGCACTCTCCAGAATGAAAAAAAAATCGATAAAATTGAACCAAACTCTATATGAAATTGAAAGCTTTTTGATTTCAAGATATTTTGCAAGTGTTAATTAATTGGTGTCCCCAGTGTTTGGTGTGTTTGGTTAGTACACAAGCAATGAATGCTAACAAATGTCAGGAGAATGGTCCTTTAGGGACTTGGCCAAGGGTGCCCCTGGACAGGCTGAGCTGAACTCGCTGCTCTGTGTGGCACCATCACCTCCACATCTTTATCCCTCCATCCCTTGGCTGCATCCGTGTCAGGGCTCCTACTTCTTGTATCTCCCTGCACCTTTGTATTTACATTTTTCAACAGAATTCTATCAAAGTTCATGGTGGCACATACAAACTTTCAAATGGATCTTGTGATCAGGTTAATTTTACAGCCATTTAATGATTTCCAGGAAAGCACTTGTGCCTCTGGACTGCAGGAGCTCTTCTTCCTGTTGCTCAAGAGCCTTGGGATCGACCTCTGCCCCTCCAGACACAGATCCTGTCTCTGCTACACTCAAGCACTGGGGATTTTCCACCCTGGGGAACCTGCTGAGCTGTGGCAGAGGAAGCCAAGCCACGAGGTTGTCTCCTGTAGTCTCTGGGAAAGGCAGATGAGGTGCCCCAGGGAAAGGAGGCTCTGGCAGGGAATGTGGGTCAGGGGAGGCGAGCTGGCTCACCCAGGCACAGCACTGGGACACGGGCACAGCCTGAAAGGGACACCAGGACCTTCAGCTGGACCTTGTTCCCCATCAGACCCAGTGCCCACAGCTTCCCCACCAGGCAGACTCAGTGCTCAAAGCAGCCCTGCCTTGGCACTGCCAAATTTTGGGTTTTCTCCATCAACCCCTGAATGCTGCGTGACCATCACAGCCCCATCAGCCACACAGGCTCCCTACCACCCTCTAATCAGGTAAAAGAGTGGCAGACAGGGCTCCTCCAGGACCTTGATACCAATACCAAGAGAGATCTTGGCTGAATTGGAGCCCTTTCATCCCTCTGCTATCACCAAAAAACATCCTACCTGTGACATACAGAACCACCTGGAGCAGCAAACAAGCTCTGGGTGTTCTCATGGCACAGCTGTAACTGTGCTACCAGCCCCACTGTGCCCAGGGCCTGTTCTCCAGCAGGATGGATCTGGGAATCTCATTTCTACTAACCCAGCTCCTGCAAGCATTATGTAATCTGGACTCAGCCCAAGCCCTGTTTACCAGCCTCCCTGCCAGTGCAGTCCTTTTGCTCCTGCTGGCTATTTGCAGAGTGGCTAGAAAGGGGCCAGTAACACAGGCCACAAAGCTGCAAGAGCTTCAGGGAATCTATTTTCCTCTGCTAAAATGACATAAAGCTTAAACACTTTTATTTAAACTTCTTGAGGTATTTTGTAGTTGGCAAAAATTAAAAAATTCTCTGGTTTAAAATGAGACAGCTGAAGCTCAGATAAGGTGGGCAAACTGAGTGTGTGGCAAAAAGTCACCAACTCAACAAATAGCAGCGTGGAAGATTCTCCACTGCTCTTGTCAACTTTCACACATCCCAGAAGACAAATACCACATTTACCACCTTGGCTGTGGGTAGCCAGTCCTGCAGCTGTGTTGAGCTAATTACATATTATGATCTCCTACCTTTTTTTTTTTAATACTTCCCAAGGGAGGCTACAGATCAGTCTGGCATGTGATCAGCATCCCTGGTGATCTCCATCTGTACTGGGGCTTGTAGAAATACACCCACTTTGTTGGTACACAACAAACCCTTCAGGCTCTTGTAAAATTATTGTGTGCAAGTTGTCTGAATTTATAGATTTTAAAGTAGACAGGGTTAGATGTATAAAATTTTAAATTTCATTTTAGTTTCTGTCACAGTAAAAACATTTATTATCAGTCAATTTCTTATGCTGTAGGATTATGCTGTAGGATTGCACTATCAGAATTTTGCTCAGTATAGAACAAATATGCTTCACTGAATGTGGCTTTTTCTGTACTGTCCATCTGGCAACAGATTACAACATTTGTGTTCATCACCCTCAACACCCTGCCCAGGGATTCCTTCCATATCTCTTTTCACAGAACCACAGAAACAAGTAGTTTGGAAAAGACCTTTACAATCATTGAGTCAACCATTGCAGACACAGGCAGGAATCAGGCAGACGTTTTATATGCAGTTGTGTTTTCCAATTAACACTAACTCCTGTCAATAAAGATTTCCCTTTCCCCCAGCCCAAGTATTGCTGCTTGCTCTTTGCCAGGCTGGCTCTCTCTCTGGGCTGAAGCTCACAGAGGATGTGATAAAATGTTGTCACTGTACTTTCAGTTATCCCCCTCTTTCCTCACTGAAGTTCTTGCTCTCATCTTTTAACTGACCACTGCTTCCAGTTCTGTGAAACTGGCCTTCCCAAACCACCACACACAAACACTGCAGAGATGGACTTTGTGTATGAAATGTAAAACCAGGCTACAATCACTTATTTCTCCTGCCAGGCTGCTCTCTGGACTGTTCCCTGCCTGTCCATGCTCCTGCTCTGCTCTCCAGCCAGCATCCAGCTCCCTCCAGCATGCAGGACAACCCACTCCCATCCCCTTTGTCTACACTTGCATCGCCCCTCTGCCCACAAAGACACCCTTCATGCTCTTTGCTTTCCAGTGCAAGCAGTGTCATTTTCCTTCTGGAAGATCTTAGTCTCCTTGTACTAACCAGGAGAACCCATCATGTCCAAGTTAATTTTAAATTGCTCCATGGCCATGGAGGAAGTCAAGTCAGTTTTCTGAAGGCACTGGGCCCTGTTTGCCTGCTCAGAGCTCCTTTTAGCAGATTTGGCTGCCTCAGCTGTTACCAAGCCAAGAGGCTGTAGACATTGAGTTCATTAGAAGCTGTTGGAACAAGCTCTTTGCACAGCTCATTAAAAGTGCCCCCATGCCCCTTCCAGCAGAACAGTTCCTCCAGCCCCTCCTGCCCTGCCCCAGCTCTTTGCAATCATTCACAGCCCTCCAAGCAGGGGGGTCACAGGCACTTCCACTCATGGGACAAATATTCAGCCATTTCAGCAGCAACCAAAGCAAGAGGTGACACACAGAGCCCTGTGCAGACAACTGGCTCCACACAGAGCGTTTCCTTCTGCTGCCTGATGTGATGGACACAAAGCCCTGTTCCAGACACAGCTTGGGCAGGACACCCTGAGGTCTCAGCAAACACACCCACAAAGCAGAAATTTCATTTTTCTATTTAGCAGAAAGGAGGCTGCAAACAAAACCATTTACACCAGCCTCCCTCTACACCACCACCACCTACAGAGGTCATCAATTAAAAACAAGGGCAATTAATGTAACAGCAGCAGTGGCAGCCCTATCACCATCCCTCTGTGAAGGGACTCACATAAGGATCTGGAGAAAAACCACTGCAGAGTGACAGCTGGCAAGAGCTCTAATCACAGCTTGAAGATTTGGATGCTGGAGTCCATCACCAGTAAGCAAGAGCAGACCTGATGGAATGATTTTTCTCTTTTGTGTTTCCAGGGGGATGTCACTTAAGTGTAGGGAAAACTCGCTGCACCCACATCACAGAGTATTACTCAGAAAGGACAAACTAATCCAAGGAGCCACAGCTTGTTGTGTTCTATCAGCTTTAAGTCATGAGTTCTTGGTCTCCAGATCCAAGTGAAATGTTGCCCTTGAAACCAAAGCTGAGGTGGCTTTTTATGGTGGAAATCCCTTGGGAGATTAAAATTGCAGAGCATCCCAGCAGGGAGTAAATGGTGACACAACGTGAGAACAGATTTTTAACATTGACAGAGAGGCAATTACTGCAGAGGTGCCTGTAAGACACATTCTCACAAGGGAAGGCTCCTCCTGACACCAGCAGTGGCTGAGCCTCACTGCTTCTCCTCTCCTACCAGTTTCTGTTGCACCCTGCCAGGCAGCATTCCAACATCCCAGCAGGAGCACAGGGCTCTCTCTCAGCTTGTCCAACATCCCCATGTTCCAGATGCACAAGACTCGGCAGCATCCCGGCTGTTACAGTGACTGCACATCACACTGCACTCCTCCTGCCCCAGCCTGCCGTCCCTGGATGCCCTCCCTGCCTGGGACAGGCTCCCAGCGACTCCAGCACAGCCCAGTCACTTGAGTTCTTGCTGGCCACCTGCAGCAGCTCTCACGAGCTGCCTGCCCAGGAGAGGCCAGGCTGGGCTGCAGTCCCGTGGCAGGACAGACAGACGCCTGACCGGGGCGGTGCAGCGCGGGCACGCAGGCTTTGCCATCACACGCCAGGACAACCTCCACACTCTGCCACCCCTGATCCCCTGCCTGCTGACCCTGTTCCTGCCCCTTGCTGCTCTCACAGTGTGGTTAAAAGCATAACCTGCTCCCTCTCCTCCCACAGCCCCTCGCGGCTCGGGCT
This sequence comes from Camarhynchus parvulus, assembly GCF_901933205.1. Lineage (NCBI taxonomy): Eukaryota > Metazoa > Chordata > Aves > Passeriformes > Thraupidae > Camarhynchus > Camarhynchus parvulus. The sequence goes on along the minus strand of NC_044590.1, from coordinate 8,374,454 downwards.
GCGGACAGGGGGTCAGGCAAGCTCCAGACGTCAGAACTTAATCCCCTGTTGATGCAACAGCAAGTTTCTTCTCTTGTTGAAGAAGTGAGAGAGTTTAGTGTTGAAACCCTGGATGAATCATTGACCCCTGAACATGAACAGATACAACTGTGTACAGGAGTTAGCAGCTGCAGGTTCCCCCCGATGCCAAACCTTAGGAGAACTTGGGGAAGCTGCAGTTTGGACTTGCTTGAAATACTCACTCATGTGAGCACCCAGGTTTTGACAGGCACCAGCCAGTGGCACTGCTACCACCTGTGATGCTTTAAAGCCCATGGAGAATGAAGAACAGACCCCCAAGGTGAGCAGCAGAGCAGCAAGCTCTGCCAGGGTCTCCTTCCATTACCACAGCTGTACCCCTGCTTTGCTGCCTGCTCAGCTGCAAACATTTCCACTTTCCCAACACCATCTTTTCTTCAATAAAACAGCCTTGATCAGACCACCCTGCTCGTGAGGTCCTCCATGGACTGCACCCCAGGGTGGACTACCAGCTCACTCTGGGAGCTGAGTGGGAGTGAGCAGCACCGTTACACCACAGAAATATTTTTTAGTTCCGTACACATACAGGAATCCCTTTCCTGCACATCCAAATCCTTGTACAGCCTGTGTAACACTACACACTTCTACCAGCACACAGAGCACTGAAATCAAGGCCCTTCCCACAGCACTGGGTTCATCTGTGATTTCTTCTCACTATTAACCACTGCACAAAGCCAGACATGAGCTTGCACTTAGCATACAGTGCATCTCCTCTAATCCTATCTCACTATTTTACCAAGTGCCAAAGCCAAACAAGATGCTATTAAATACACTTGAAGTCATTTGTTCAGTTACTGAAAATTAATGTAGAAATGTAACTATTCAGTTATGAATTCTCAAGGGAATTTAGTACCTGCTGTGCAATGTGTTTTCTACTCCTTGAAGCAGACATTCAACACAGTCCTATTCATAACTCAGCCAACAATATAAAACAGAGGAAAAAAGTGACATTAAATCCAAAGAAATTTATCTTTTAATATATGGTGTCACTAAATAAAGCAATGGTCAATCTATATTATTTTTAATTTAACAGGTGTATTTTGTATCTCAAAGGAGAAAGTTTCACCTGACAAGCACTGAACAGGCAGAACTAAGTGCCAGCTTTGTGTCCTTACAGCTCCTAAACTATTCTATGTTCACTACATACTGATCATTACTTATTTTAAGTCATTCTCAAATGGATCTGAGTCAGAACATGAGGGTGAAATCTGGCTCATGCTGAAGTCAATGGTGCAAAAAAAGTCCACAGGGCAGTGAAGACATCCACAGTGTCTTCACTGCCCTGTGGACTTCCACCCAAGGCTCAGAGGTTCCTGGTGCTCGAGAGCTGTGCAAAAAAATCCTCCAGCCCCCAAAGCCTTGCTGCAGATTGCTTTATGGGCAGCTCATCACATGCTAAAGCACAAACCTTCAGAGGAGACCAGTTTCCACCTTTACAAAACACCACTTATCTTACTCGCAAAGCCTTTTCAGATACAGCACCAAAGGTCCCCAAGAGTCACCCACAGCGGGGCAGGCACTTCCAGCCCTGCAGCACAAACTGCAGCACAGCTGTGCGGGTCCCTGTCCCACTGCCACTGCCATCGCTCAGGGGATGTGCCAGAGATGCCAGGCAGACTCCCAGCACCGGGCACTTAGTTCTACCCCAGCTCTGGGTGATGCTGGTCTTGCCTCAGTTTCCCCAGATGCCATTTGGGCACTACTGATAAAAACTACCAGCCAGAAGCACTGATCATTACCACTGAACTTGAGCTGATATGATCCTCCCACCTCCCAATGTCTGTACAAGAAACATTAAACAGAATTCACGTTTTCTATCCCTTCTTCCCGCTATAAAGCCGACATGACCATAGGACGCCCCATCCATTCGCACTTTAAGTTGTTGGAAAAGCCTGAGGAGCTGCGCAGCCCAGACTCTGCTCCATGGTCAGGCAGCAGGGTGACCCTCTAGAGAGGCGAATTCTGCTGGTGCTGAGGCAAGCGGTGGCACGGAGCCCCAGGCTGTGTCCCCGATCCTGCCAGAGCGGAACGCCGCTCCACACACTCAAGCTCCCGGTGCAGCATCCCCGGTGCGTTCTCCCGCTCCGTGCCCCGCAGTCTGTCTGTGCCCGTTCCCCACTCGGTGCCCCGCAGTCTGTCCGTGCCCGTGCCCCGCCCTGTTCCCGCAGTCTGTCCGTGCCCGTGCCCCGCTCCGTGTCCCGCAGACTGTCCGTGCCCGTGCCCCGCAGTCTGTCGCTGCCCGTGCCCCGCAGTCTGTCGGTGCCCGTGCCCCGCGCCCCGCAGCGGGGTCCCCAGCCCGCAGTGCCCACCCGGGGTCCCCCGGCGGTACCTTGGGGGGGAGGCTGAGCAGGATGGGCACCAGCGCCAGCGGCGCGCACAGCAGCACCACGAACCTCCGCACGCTCCACGCCTTCTTCACCAGCGCCCCCAGCGCCGCCATCCCGCGCCCATCGCCGCGGCCACCCCGCGCACCCGCTTTATCCCCCGGGAACGGCCCTCCCGGTGGGCGGCACCCCCCCGGGACCCCCCGCCCTTCTCCGCCCCGCCTCGCCCACCGGGAGGGGCCCCGCACCGCCCCACGGCGCTGCGCCCCGCTATACCGCCTCCTATCCCCGGTACCCGCCCTTTATACGGCCCCTAGATCCCCCTCCTTTCCCCCATCTCACCATTTCCCAGCCTTTTTTCTTTTTCTTTTTATTTTTTTCCTTATTAAAAATAAGCAACATCTAAAACAAAAGGTCAGTGGCGCGGAGCGGAATAGAGCCATGGGAAATAGCGGAAAAGCAGGAGGAGAAGTCTTGGCTCACACAAGTGTGAGCTCCAGCAAGCAAGCGACGAACCTTGACTGTACCCTGGGTGTCCTGTCGGGCTGGACCTTAAGGATTCTTCATGAGTCAAAAAGAAAACACAAAAGCTGCCCAATTTGAACTCCGAGGGTGGATTTTCTTGCCAGCTCTGCCCTATATCGGGGCCATCAGAAAGAAGATGGGGGAGTAGTGGGGTAGGACAGGATTCCCTCTCCTGACCACAGTGAATCTCAGCAAGCGCTGCAGAAGCTGCTGGTCTAGTCTGAGTGCAGTGAGAGACAAACAGCCCAGGAAACTGAGCTGCTCCACTATCAAGATGAGCAAGAGATCAAAGCCAAGGGAGCTGCTTTTTGCACAGCCTGGATTCTTGCGATTGAAGGGTAAACAAAGCTGAGTGGTGGGGAGAAAAATGGGAAAGCAAAGTAACACCCTTAGTACTTCAGGAGCATACTCTGAGCGCCATATATGACAGAGAAATCTCACTGTTTCACAAGTAATCAGCTCTCTGGAGAGTTACTCCCCCTTGATACCATTTCCTGGATCATCAAAGAAGTTGGAGTCAAATGCATTGGTTTAAAAAGCAGATGTGAGAAAACCTCATCCCCCTTATACCACCCATGAATCACTGGCACACAGGGAACAAGAAATCAGAATGTGGTGGTACAATCAGCAATAGAGACAGGATTGTGCTCCTGGTCTGGATCCACCTCCTCCATTCCCCTCCCTCTCCTTAACAGCAGAAATGTAATTTTGCACAAACAGTAACAAATCAGTTAATGCCCACAGCCATCCCGGGCAGGGGCTAAAGGGTGGCGACATCACCGCTGCGGCTCTTTTCAAACAGCAGAACGGACACAAAAGCTTTTGCCGGGCACTGCCGGGGGCCGCTGGCACCGCGAGGATCCGGCATCCGCCTGGCGCCCGGCCCCGCGCTGCCCTGCCCCGCTGGCAAGCGCACCTTCTCCCGGGGCCCGGCAGAGAGCACAGAGCTGGCCGAGAGAGAAATCCAGGAGGATTTTTATCTTGCTTTCCCTGAACTGCTCAACAACCTGAATACAAAGTTTTCATGGCCAAATAAATGAGTAGGAGATTGCTGTGCTGCCTCGATGCTACAGCAAGCTGTGGGAGCAGAAGCTGCTTCGTGACTTGGGTGGTGGTGCATGATGGAGAGGATGGACAGAGGGATGAGTGAAGGCAAAATTCAGGCCAGTAAAACAATGCAACTGCTTAAAACAGGTTCAGCTTACCCAAAATACCCATCAGGCAGAGACTGGGAGCCCGTGCTTGAATGTGTGCCACACGCTGGACCAAAGGAGCTCTACAAAACTCCTCTCAAAATCAACCTTGAAAGTTAAAAAAAGCTTCAAAACAATAACAACGGGCACAGTTTGTTCTGTCTCTTACAGGGATACGCATTTCTGGCAGTGTGCAGGGCGAGGGGACGGGCAGCACGGTCCCTGCAAGTCGTGGCTCAGGCCGGGACAGCCCCAGCCCCTTGCCCAGCCCCACCCGCCCCTCTCGGCTCAGCCTGCAGAGCTCCCCAGCCGAGCCCATTGTGCAGGGGCTGCACGCTGGTTCTCCTGGCCTTCAGAGGGGAATTAATGTTTAATTAGTTTGTTTTCTTGTAAACTCCATCTCTACCACCCCCATTCCCAGTGCCAGCAGCAGCTGCAGCTGCTCTGTGCCTTCGCTGCCATCACTGGGCTCAGACCACTCCCGGGCTATTAAAGTTTAGTTTATTGGCAAAAACAAGGTGCTATGAAGTGCCCAAAGGGACCAGTGTGGGACACAGCTTGTGCTTGGGCCAGGGAGGGGCTTTATTTATCTGTAGTGACCCTCACAGAATGAACCCTGGATTACAAATGAGCTTTTATGCTTTTATTGCACTAACTTGGTTTTCTAGCAGCAGTGATGGGAGAAGAGTCTGGCAAAAGGTTATCAGTGTTCTGCATCTTGCAAAACTGGAAAATATCAATTTCCTGCAGACATCAAGGCTTAGACTATAAAAAAAGCTAACTGAAAAAAGCTACACCATATATCTTGTGTGCATAGTTTTTACATTTACACACAGTAACTGCCATCACAGAGCAGCCACTGTCCAAAATTCATGGCAACACCATTCCCAGATTATTCAACAGTGTCTCCATCCCTGCTCCTTGCTCGTATGTTTTTTTTTTATCTTTCTTTTTCCTCTTAGTGCTCCTCTAGGTCTCCAACTCATATTTATCTCAAAAAATCCCCTTAGTTCAGTTCTGCCTCCATGGCATCAGTGAGCAAAACAGAACTTGGTCTTATTGCCAACCTAAAGTCAGGCTGGTTGCCACTCCCACCAAAAAAACCACTGATGATGTCAGATACCAAAATAAACAGAAAAGGCAACTCCATCAATAATCAGCAATTTCTTCAGAAATACTACACTGCACTTTCTCCTGATAAAATGTCTCTATTTCCATTTCATTTGTCTTTCCCTCTTTCATTCCTCTTTCCACATCGTATCTGCACCTCCTTGTATTCATGGCATTTTTGAGTGATATCCAGGTGTAGAGCAAGGTCAAGGAGGCTGGGAAGCCTCTGGAAATGAAGCTGTTCCCAGCAGGCCTGGAGTTGACGCCCTGAGACAACAATTCACTTTTAAAAGCAAAAAGATTCAAGCAGTAGAAAGACCCAGAGTGATCAACTGTACATCCAGCACACAGCTGTAAATACATTCTGCTCAAAGGTTTTCCCTGAACATACAGATTTTCCTGCTGCTAGTGATGGTGGCAGAGAGACCCCCAGTGGCATGGTGCACCACCAGCCACGCTTGTCACATCCCACAATCTCAGTGTTCCCCCAAAAGGCAAGCAAGAAGGTTTTGGAGGGGCTGAAGGACAACACAGCCTTTGGGAGAACAGCCCCTCTGGGTAGGACAGGGCAGGACATCACCATTTCCACCAGTGTGGGTTGCAAGGACTTTGTCAAAAGTCAGGCAAACTCTGGAAGAATATTGGTGGCTCAAAAGTGAATTTGCAGCAGATAAACTATACAGGAAAAAAAAAAAAGAAAGAAAATAGGAGTCCTATTTACCTTACAAGAACAGACATGCACTGGACATAAAGCCTGAGTGTTAATAATTCCATGGCAAATTATTTTAGTAACAACAATAATGTTTATTCAAAACTCTGTGCTTATGAGCACAGAGATGCACAGAAAGCTAACACAGCAGCATGTCAAGCTATTCCCAGCCAACAAAAACTGGAACCTCCACCTGCCCTGTGAACCAGTCAGGGAACCAGTGGTTTTCATCCAAGGAGCTGCTGCTGCAGACACAACTCATCCCAGAATCATAGAGTGACTTGGAAGGGACCCCCAAGGATCATTGAGTTCAGCTCCTGAGGGGCTGATACAGCTGAGGCTGCAAGAAGATGTGGGGTGGACACTTTGCATGTCCAGAGTGTCTTTTTTGGGACATGAACCTGCTGAGATTTTTCCACCTTCAAACAGCAACAGTTCAGCATTCTCTACAGCAATCCATCTGACACGCCAGGCTGAGCAAAAGGAAATATCAGCAAGCCCTAACACAGATGTGCAGAAAGTAACACTTATATAACAAGGAGGGGTTTATCACGCAGTGAAAAAACAAAATATTTTGCTTTTCATGACCAGTAATGTCCTGCTTTGTTTTGAAGCTGCATCCCGGAGCTGATTTCAGCAGAGGCCAGTTCAGCAGTCCCTGCTCGAAGGGCAGTCCCACGCACAGCTCCCCGGGAGGACTGGCCTGACCGCAGGCTGCCGACCCCGCTCAGGGCACCGCGCCGCCCTGAAAACCTCCCGCGGATCGCCTTTGTTTCTGCTCCGCTGTCCCGCAGGGAGAGCCGCATTTCAACAAACACGGTGATAGCTGGAAACACACTTCTTCAAAGGGCTTTGCAAACAGAACTCAACCCTGGCATCACCGGGAGCGGTGAGAGCGCTGTTTGTACAGATGGGGGACGGCGGGCAAGGGGGTCAGGCTGCTGCCTCCCCTCCGCGGGGCCGGCACTCGGGGCTCACATCCCTCATTTGGGGACTCGTGAGCTCACATCCACCTGCTGCCACCGTGCCACGAGGCTGCACGCGGGACACCCGGGGAACACCGATTGGAGTGTGCCCGTGTGTGCTCCGGATGGACTGATGTGAGTGCCCGTGTGTACTCTGGATGAACCGATCCAAGTGACAATGTGTGCTCCGGGTGGACCACTCCGAGTGCGCCCGTGTGTGCTCCCGACGGACCGAGGAGCAGAAGGTGCAGCAGCGGCAGGGGCTCATCCCGCCCCGTTCTCGCCCATCTGCCAAACGGGGGGGGGAAGCGCCCGGGCCACGCAGGCAGTGAACAAAACACGGCAGCCACACGGGTGCTGCAGAGAGCGAGGGAATCCGGCGCGGTACCAAAGCTGTGGCTGGGCGGTGGAACCCGTGCCCCACACGCCGGGGTCGGGCACTCGCCCAGCGGCTTTTCTGGCAAGAGGTGAAATGCGCGCCGGGCACGGGCAGCCCGCCGCGCCAGGACACTTGCGGAGCCGCGGGACGCGAACCGGCCACCTGCGCCACCAGGGGCGGCGGCGCTGCGGTGGCGCCACCGCGCGGAGTGAGGGCGGAGCTGCGGAGGCGCCTGGTGGTTCTCGGCGACGCCTGTTCTGTCCCCTGTGCTCGGCTCCAAGAGGGCAGGAAAAGCTCTCATCCTTCTGCCCTGCCTGCCACAGCAGCTCCTCACAGCTGCCTTCTCTGCCCTGATCCGTACGGGACCCGTCCGTGGCTGTGCAGAGGCGGGGGACTCCACTCCCTCTTTTTCACGAGCAGTTTCAGAGCACAAGGGAGTGCACAGGAGAACAGAGGATCTTCCCGATGGATAAACACTACCCAGCACAGTGAACCGCTCGACAAGAAGTGAGAGTGCACAGGAGAACAGAGGATATTCCTGACAGATAAAGACTGCCCAGCACAGTGAATCACTCAGCAAAAAGTTCACCATTTCTTTGCATCATTACCTGCAGACGATGCTCCCGCATTCACACACCAACCTGTCCACAAAGCTGATAATCTTCTAACCCACCCACTGTGGGGTGTGCAAGACTCTCCTCTGGCACACCTTCCATTCACACTGTTAGATACAGTAAGCCAGAAAAACGAAGTAATATAGAGAAAACATTACAAGAAAAAGACAGTTACCACCTACCTCTGCCAACTGCCTACCTGGGCAGGCAACAGCAATACCAGCAGTCCCCCTTGTAAAGCTCCAAAAGAGGACATTTACAGCAGGCTTCTTGCTTAAAGTTGAAGTTTCTCAGTAGAAAACTACTCTGGATTAGCAAATTTTATATTTCTTTAAGACAGTACTATTGACTGAGAGTAAAAAAAGCCAATTTACTACCAGAAGAAAATAAAACTGATTTATGTTTAGTGTGGTATTTCAGCATTGCTCATGTTCCAGAATTCAGTTCTGAAAATTTTCAGGATGTGTTGAGTCGTTTATAACAGGTTTAAACCCTTTGTTGTAAAGTCTTCTGAGAAAAACAACACACTTGTTTTTCTGTTACCTTTTGTAGATGCTGTTTTGTAGTCTCTGAAGTAAGAACCTCCCATGAATTTATGGTCTACAGGCCAAGAAATATTGCTCTGAATGATTCTAACCACACAAAGATGAGTAGAATGACACTGTGAACTACTTTGTATTAGAAATATTTAACATTTAGGACAGAAGTGACCTCTAATTGTTTCTCTCTTGGCTGTGCCCCAATCTCACAATTACTTCGGTTACTTGATGACACTTAGAACTCTTTCAAGTTTATTTATTTGAAGACACAGTTATCAAAATAGTGATCTGTGAAATAAAACCAACTAGAAATATAAATAACCCTCTTTGCAAAACCTACTATTTCTCCATCCCTAACCCCACTCTCTCCTACCCAATCATGGATCTCTTCCTTCCCCTTAGCCGAACCTCATCCAGCTTTTTGATCACAGGCCCAGATTTTTTAGACGTGGCTGCATAGGTCTTTAGCAGAACTTGGAACATCTCTTCAGTATCTGGATGAGTGCTAATGAAGGCTTTTTCCAGAACATACAAATCAACTCCTTTATCCTCTGGAAGACCTGAAATAAAACTGAGTCCAAAGTCTATCAACACCAGGTCCAGCTTCTCCATGGGTGGCCGCAGGAGGAGATTGGCAGTTGTGAGATCCCCGTGGATAATATCCTCATCGTGCATCCTTGCTAACAGCTCACCCATCTTCTCTGCTAACTTATGGAGGTCGCTGCTCTCATTTCCACTCTTTTGTACAGAATAAATATGATCCTGAACAGTAATTGAGTCTACAATATCTTCAAGATAGATGGAGTTGGTGACGTAATCCACAAAGTAGACCACTGGCGCTGGAATCCCTATTTAAAAGAACAAATCAAATGCCAGCAGTTAATTTACATAATTCCCAGCTTTATTATAACAAAACACAACCGATAAAAGCCTTAAGCAGAAATGCCACTTGAGATCACACCGAGCCACTGGTGATCCACCCCTTGGAGTGTCTCGGCCAACACTCAATCCAAGCCATCTGCAAGCATTACAAGGACTTGGCAGCTCAAACCCTTTGACAGCCCAGCCCCTCCTGGGGGAGCCTCCCCGATAAAACACGCTCTGGGACACAGCGAGGGCAAGATGAGCTTCAGGGGCATTCTGAAAGAGCAGAGCGCGTCACCCCGGGCTCAGAAGAAGCTCCCGCATCCTTCAGGACGGCGCTAAGTGCCTGAGATCTGCTCTGAGCGACCTGAGGGGCCGGGGTGGTGGGGCTCACATTGTCAGTCCCTGTGTCCTGCCCCGGGGTGTGTCTGTATGTCCGTCCGCCCTGCCAGGCAGCCCCGGCCCGGCCCGCCCGCCCCCGTGCCCACCTGCCCGCCGGCACCGCAGCAGCGACCGCGCCTCCTGGGCCATGCGCCGCCGGCTGAGGCGCTCCTCCAGCGCGGGGTGTCGGTAGCGCTTCGGGACGCGGAGCTTGGCCACGGCGGCCCGGCCGAGGAAGAGCCCGCGGTACACGTGCGCCTCAGCGCCCTGCTGCACCAGCCGCAGCCCCGGCAGCGCCGGCGGCGCCGGCGGCTCCTCCGCCACCACGGCGTCGCCCGCCCCGCACTCCGCACCGTCCGCGACGGGGCCCGCTGCCGCCAGCTCGGCCGTGGCGGGGCCCACGGGCCCCACGTCGCCCATGGCAGCGCCCGCGGCCCCGGCCATGACCGACCGCGCACCGCCCGCCTCCGCCTGGGCCGCCGCCATCGCTGCGACACACACCGCGCATGCGCGGGGCGCCTGTTCGGCAGCGTTCGGTAATGTCCGGCCATCCTCGGCAACGCTCGGTGGCCGTGACGGAAAGCTACGAAGCGCTGCCCGGCTGTACCGCTCGGCCGCCCCCGCTATAACGCGCCCTGCCCCGCTCTGCTCCTGGGGCTGCCGGTGCTGCTCCTTCCAAACCCCTCCCCGCGCTCCCCCCGGGAATCCCGCTGCCCTCTGCTTGCCTCTGTGTAACTGCAGCATGGTGGGACTCCTTCCCGAGCATCCCCGAGCCGGCGCGCCCTCCCGTGGTTTTACCGGTGCCGGAGCGAAACCTGCAGCTTGCCCGGGGCTCGCAAGGGAAGATGTTGGATGAGTTTCTTCCCGAGGTGGCAAGTGGGAGCTCGTGGTTCCTCCGAGGTTCTCGCAGCATCAGCAGGGTTCCAGGGACGTCCCATCATCCCTGGGTCACCGCATTTACAGTGTCACCCCCACCACTGCAGCATCACCGTGGGGACTCCACCTCTGGGACATCACCTCCAGCATGGTCCGTCACTGGCTCTTGTTCTTTCATGTGCCAAAAGCCTCTGCTGGAGCCTGTGCAGACGCACTGCAGCTGCCCAGGCGCTGCCCAGGGAAGGAGAAGGGGTTTGCCTGTAAGCTGACAGGATCAGCAGCCTGTGGCAGGGCGTGCTGTCACCTCGGGTCCCCACTCTGGGCACCACCAAAGCTGCCCCAGCTCTGCCATGGGCCACTCATGCCGTGAGTCAGGTCACTCCCCCTTCCTCCAGCAGCCAAGTCCCCCACTGCCATCTTATTAAGAGACGGATAAACCTCATTATCCTCATAAACCTCATTGGAGCAGTGTTTGGGTTTTTATGGCACCCTGAAAACCCTCTGCCCCACTGGGTGACCTGTGCACGCTGCAAATATGTTCCTCAGAAGATATAGAAGAATTCAGCCCAGTCCATGTCAATATGTTTTCAGTTGTTGCTTTTGGAGGTGCCTCAAGTCCATTTTGTCTTTGTTTTCTCACCCACAGCATTTGTTTCCTTTTCAGAACATTTATATTTTATTAACACATTCCACACAGCTTACATGACATTGCACGGTGGGATCATGCCTGGCAAATATTTATCTTGCTTCGGTGACAACTTTTAAACCACCTTCCCAAGGTTCCAATGATACAGATCATCCATCCTGCAATTCTGCCCACCCGTGGCACCCTCCTGCAGCTGTGGCAGGGCTTGCCCAGGGAATGGGGTGAATGCTCTGTGGCTGGAATTTGCAAATGCCTCAAACTCTCAAAGTAGAAGGTTTTCCCTGTGTTGTGAACAGATTTTATGAGAGCATCTGTGCACAGATACCCCCACAGACACACATATAAACTATAAGCAAGTGCACACACATAGCCTTGGGTTCATTATTCTGGCAAACATGATGGTTTTCTCTCATGCTGGCTAAAACCTCCTCCAGAGCTTTCAAAATATGAAAGAAAATATTTTTGCTTTATTTCCCCCTTTATTTTATTTATTTAAATTTTATCTTCCCTGTGATTCCACTTATTCTTTCCTCTTGTAAAGCAATAAACAGTTGACATAGCCCTTGGAAACTAACTAGAGCCATTTACAATATTTATGGTATCACCCAGTATTTTTATTGGAATATTGAATGACCCCAGAGAACTGCTCTGAAGCCACAGACTGGTAAATGGTTTCATTATGTAACTTTGTGCTCCTGTGACAAACATTTACAAACTCTCCTTTCACAAACAATGTAATTAAGTTAAAAATTGCAGCCCAGCAAACAAAGCTAATGGGAATCAAGACAGGTTTCATGGGCTCCTCCCTGCTGTCCTACAGATCCCTTGGCATCATGTTCAGCCCTGGAAGCAGCTCTCCCAGCTTCTTTAGGGATGGACGCTGCCATCCTCGGAGCTGGACAGATGGGAAAAGGGATGAGTTTGAGTTGTTGCAGGGTGCCATGCTGGAGGCATCCCTAAAATGTTCAAGGGAACAAGATTCCTGCTGGGACCAGCGCTGCTGAGCAGCATTGCCAGGGAACTCCCTGGGGTAGGACAACCTAGCAGAAAACACCTGCAGCCTGGCATCAGGAGGAGAACCTCTCTGGGATGTAAATGAACATGCAATAAATGCAGGTTCCTGTGAGCTGGCTCCATCCAGGCCAGCTATGACACTTCTGCCAGCTCTGGGACCATCATTTCCATCAAGAACTGAACTGAGTTTGGTCACTTTGCTCCCCTGAGCCCCTTCCTAAGGGTCAACCATAGTGGAAGAAAATACTCTTGAGGCTGTGATGAGGATTCCTGAACACATCTTCCTTTTCCCAGGATGGATTTCTTTCTCCTGTTCTATTTGTATGTCAATTTGTGAATTTAGAGCCTCTCAGCTGCTCCAGCTCAGAGGTAGAAGGTAACATTTCCAGCAATCACAGGCAGATGGTGGTGCCAAACACAGGCTGCGGTTCCCGAGGCAGGGCTCTCAGGAGCGCATTCCTGCGGCTCAGCCCTGGGATGGATGTGTCAGCCCTGGGCATGGATATCTGAGCCCTGGGGAGGAGCTGTCCGCCCCGCAAGCCCGGCAGCCGGGATCGAGATAAGGATCGGAGGGGAAATGGCACTGCCAAGCCACACGGACTGCAGACAGGAGGAGGAGGAAGGCATCACAGGAGGAAGCAAGGACGGGAACGTGCCTGCAGGCACGAAGCGTTGGTGGATCCAACCCCTCCCCAGGCGTTCTCACGTGGAGCTTAGGGACAAAGGTGCTGGGAAAAAAAGAAAAAAAAGAAAAAGAAAGGAAAAAAAAAAAAAGAAAGAAATGAGAATTTTTAACAGAAAGAGTGATAAAGTTCTGGAATGGTTTGCCCGGGGAGGTGGTGGAGTCACCATGCCTGGATGTGTTTAAAAAAAGATTGGATGTGGCACTCGGTGCCATGGTTTAGTTCAAGTGTTGGGGAATGGGTTGGACTTGATGATCTTGAGGGTCTCTTTCAACCCAATCATTTTGTGAATTCTGTGAATTCTTTCAGCAGGCCCAGAACATTCACTGGCTACAAAAGTTGCAATAAGAAATCTGTACTTTAAGGACCCCAAAGAAAGATTTTTTCTTCCCAAATTATGCCTGCTGCACATCATAGCAGGTTTTCACCCTTTTTGCAGAGGACAATAACCCACAGCCTCCACAGTGTCCATGTGACAGCTGCATTTCTGTACACACTGATGTCATCTTTTTGTCCTCCTTTGGTAAACACACCATAAAGCTCTTCCTGTGCTCACCAAGACCTCACCTTCGTGTTCTCAGTGCTAATAATATTTCTTGTCCTGCTGGAGACCAAGAAGCCTCCAGAAAATGTTCAGCTGGCAGAAAAATAAATGCTGAGTGACCATAGAGAAAAATATAATTTATTCCTTCTCACACTGAAATAATTTCAGAAAGAAGGGATTGTCCAGGCAAATTGGAGATCATGTAGCCAAGAGTGAGTTTGCCCTGAGGCTGATGAGGACTCGGGGTTCTCTCTGGCTCTGCCTGGCATGGTGGGGAGCAATGCATGGGAGACATCTCCAGTTCCTAACACAGCTCACCCAAAGTGCCTTGGCTTGAGCTCTGGGGGCCAGAGATCATGGGCAAGATCACACTGCATCCCCTGCATCCCCTGCATCCCCCTGTGCTCCCCAAAGGTGGAGCATTAGCCCAGACACAAACATGTAGTGTTTGCTGTCTGCCATGAACTGGTTCAGCTTTCAAGTGGCCACCCCTTTCTTAGCAGGTTTCTGTGGCTTTCCAGCTGAGCTACCTAAAAACATGAATAAACTGTCGATCTCTTGTGCACTTTCTGGAGGCTTCCTCATCTAGAGAGAGCGGCACAGGAGCAGCTTGCTGGCAGTGAGGAGATTTCTGTTCCTCCAGTGAGACAGGCTGGGGACAGAGCTGACGTTCCAGCCACCAGAGCCACATCCTCGTTTCTGAACTTTGAAAAATGCATATTTTATGACTGGCTTTTCGCAAATATTAAAATGAATATTATATGTGTTGTGTTAGAAAGTAATGCTGTATTAATTCTCTTAAGTAGTGTGTTAGATATAGTTTTAGGTTATAACAAAATGTTAAAATAGAAACTAGGCTATGTAGGATACTTTTTTTTTCTAAAGAACGGACTCGCACTGAGATAGCAGCCACAGGACATCTAAATCTTTCAGAGAAAGAGTATTTATTTCTCCATTATCAGGAGAAACGAACTCGCTCGGGCAGGATGACGCTGTTAGGATTAAGAGGAAGAAGTTGGCACTGACCAGACAGAATCCTGTGTTTGAATGGAATGTATGCATCATGTATGAGATATATGAATATGCAACATGTTGTTGTTTTTAAGGGTTAATCCTGTGTTAACATGGGTCCTTTTTCAGGCTTATGCTGCCCAGAAAAAGGTAGCCGGACCCTGTAACTCTTTGTTTCTATTGTCTCATATTGTCCTAATTCAAAACGTCCACCTTATTATTACTCTAATTGCATTACTATTTTTATAACCATTTTATTACTATTAAACCTTTAAAATTTTAAAAACAAGCGATTGGCGTTTTTCACACGGACCAAATCGCCGCGCAGCTCCGTGTCCCCGGCCACCCCGCCGGGCTCCCCCATCCCCGCGGACCCGGCTCCGCTCCCGGCACCGCTCCGGGGCGGTGCAGCGCCCCCGGGCCGGGACCCCCGCCCCCGCGAGGGCCGGGCAGGGCGACTACAAGCCCCAGGCTGCCCGGCCGGGGGCAGGGCACAGCGACGTGGCTGCGGCCGCCGCTCCGGCCCCGCTCCGCCCGCTGCGCTCCGGGGCTCGGCCCCGCCATGGGTGAGTGCGGGACGGGACGGGACGGGGGGCAGCCGGGGAGGAACGGGAACGGGCTGCCCCGGGGAGGAATTTCCAAAAACCAAAAAGTTTGCAACTTTTCCTAAAGGTTTGGGTGCATCCCCCGCCCCTTCCTTTCTTTCTGTGCTGTTTTTAGCGGTCCCAGCAGCGCGTACAGGCGAGCGTAGGAGCCAAGGAATTTCCTGTGGTTCGTTCCCGGGGCTGTTCCGGGCGGGGAGCGGGCTCGGGAGCATGGAGGGAGCTGGGTTTGCTGTGCCCATTTCTGGCCTTGGCCCTGGGGTGAGCAGAGCCCGGGTCAGCCCGGTGCCAGCCCCAGCCCGGCCGGACAGTCGGTCACTGCCCTGCCCTGCAGCACGGTCCTCTCCCGTTTGCTGTAGGGAGAAAATCGCCTGGCACAGCTCCCTGCTCCTCCAAACCCCGTGTAGAGATCTGAAGAGTCCTCCAATTCCCCAGCTACGTCAGAATAGATCATACACAAACTGGATTTCAGTCAAAGTTCATAAGCCATGAGTGCTTATTAAGTTAACAAGAAATGCAGCAAAACCTGATGAAATCAGCCATGGGACTGTCTGTGTCTAATAGAATTTGTGGCCTGAAGCTCATGGGATGGCCACTTACGCCTTATGTTCTCAGCAGATATTTTTTCTAATTATCTGCATAACATGGACAAGGAGTGCTAAAAGCAGCGCAGATGGTCACACAGAGCATGGTGGAAGGGACTGGGATAGCTGGGACGGCATAAGTAGCACAAATGAAACACAGAGGGTTGCAGAATAAATAAAAATAATTGTATTTATATACAGCCATCACTGAGAAATAGCCTTTATTGATAACAGTAATTAAAAGCCACGCGGAGACAGTTCCCATTAAACACAGCTTGTGACAGGAAAAAACTCCTTCAGCAGGGTGAGAAAAGTTTCCATGGTCTGTTAGTTGTGCCAACATTTTTTCCACTTACAGTCTACCAAAACTGTGAGTATTTCTAATTAAACAAAAGAATGCAGATAGCATTACGTGCTGCAAAACAGCACAAACCCCAAAACTAATCCACCTATGCTTCAAAAGTGTGGTTGGAGGTGAGGTCACTGTCACTTCTGTCCTCAGAGGTCCCCAAATCAGCTCTTGTCTCAGTGCAATCCCTGCTGGTGGAACATGGCTCATGGTTCACACATAGTCACCCCTTCATCTCCTCCCCTTGGTGAGAAGCACGTGCAGCACCTTGGTTTTGTAGGGTTGTTCGGGGTGGGTTGGTTTGAGTTTGTTTTTGTTGTTTTTGTCTTAAATTAGCTAAACTTTCATGCTTAGGAAACTGGCACGCTCAGCCCTGTGGGAAGGGCAAGGTCAAAGAGTCACTTCTTGTGTTTGAGGGTGGCAACAGTGAACTTTTCAGCTCACAATGAAGTTCGTCCTGTGGGCCTGGACCAGCTTGAGGAGACCGCAATTGACTTGGAGATCCTGGGAGCTGTGGGCTGCGGAAGGAGAAATGAAGAAATCAGGGGCACCCCACAGAGGGCACAAGATTAACTAAAGGAGGAAATAAAGGAAAAATAAACTTTTTTGAGCAGGGCTTTTAACCACAAGATAGGAAGTAAGAATGCAAAACCTGCAGGGAGTGCTGGTCATACCATGTGCACTGAAATGTGAAAATGATAATGCAGAACCAGAAAGCAGAAGCTGCATTTCCTGCCCAGAACAAATTTTGTAGTTACAATCAAGAGATACCACAGAGGATCCCACTGTGCAATTCCAGGCACTGCAAATCACTGTCCTGCACTTAAAAACAAGTCTTAACTCTGTTTAAAAATCCTGATTTCAAAGTCCTGCACCCCAAATAAGTACCCCTGCAGTTAGTGGAAGTCTGGTGGGTTGTGTGACTGTCTGCAAGTGCCTCTATACATGGGACTTAGTGACCTGTGGGGGAATTCCACATCATGACTTTGTTGGTGGAAAACTGTGGCTGTCCTGGGAGAGTTCTTCCAGCCTGTGCATGCTGACAGCTTGTTTTATAGCATCAGAAAACTGAACCTAGCCCTGCTTGCTTGTTTTCCAGGTCGTGCACTGCTGGTCCTCCTCTTGTCCGGAACAGTGTCTCTCCTGGGCGGGCTGATATTTGGATACGAGCTGGGGATAATCTCTGGAGCACTGCTGCAGCTGCAGGCAGACTTTCAGCTCAGCTGCTTTGAGCAAGAGGTTCTGGTGAGCGCCGTCCTCGTCGGAGCCCTCCTCGCCTCCCTGGCTGGGGGCATCCTCATCGACCGCCACGGCCGCAGGAGAGCAATCCTGGTCAGCAACCTGGTGCTGCTGGTGGGCAGCCTCATCCTCACTCTGGCCAGGTCACTCACCGTGCTGGTCATTGGGAGAGTGACTGTGGGCTTTGCCATCTCTGTCTCATCCATGGCCTGCTGCATCTACGTCTCAGAAATGGTGGCTGCTCACCAGCGAGGGCTGCTGGTGTCTCTCTACGAAGCAGGAATCACTGTGGGCATCCTGCTCTCCTATGCACTGAATTATGTCTTTGCAGACGTGGATGAGGGGTGGAGGTACATGTTTGGACTGGCCATTGCCCCGGCAGCCATGCAGTTCCTGAGCATCCTCTTTCTCCCAGTGAACCCAGTTAAATTAAGCTCGTGGGACTCAGACTGCCAGAAGGGCCTCATCCCATTGCAGGACACAGAGGACAGAGCAGCAGCCAAGCGGGAGCCCTATCAGGAGAAGCATTACTCATTTCTTGATCTTTTTAGGAGCAGAGACAACATGAGGAGACGGACTCTGGTGGGCCTGGGGCTGGTGCTGTTCCAGCAGTTCACTGGGCAGCCCAATGTGCTGGGCTATGCCTCCAAAATCTTCCACTCCGTGGGGTTCCAGAGCAACTCCTCAGCCATCCTGGCCTCAGTTGGGCTGGGAGCAATCAAGGTGGTGGTCACGCTGGTGGCCATGGCCTTGGCAGACAAGGCAGGCAGGAGGGTGCTGCTCATGGCAGGCTGTGTGGTGATGGCCATGTCTGTCACCAGCCTGGGCCTCACCAGCCGCATGTCTCCGCTGGCCATGGCCAGGGACTGCAGGGCAGCCACAGGCCCCAGTGCATCCCAGAGCCTCAGCCAGCACCCCCTGACCCCACCTGTGCTCCCCCAGGCTGCTGTGTCACCCGTCCCGCCAGCATCAGGTGCTGCCAGAAGTCAGGCAAGCCCTGATTTTGCTGCCACAGGGAGCCTCATGGAAGTTTTTGCCAGCACTCAAAGCAAAGAGGTTGTTCCTAATCCTCCCCTCACTCAGAAAAGGGACTTGGCAGGTCAGTCCAGGAAAGGAGCACTGGAAAGCACCAGCCCTCCCGTCGGTGCTGCTCCCTGGGCACAACACACAGCCTTAAATTGGATTACACTGCTGAGCATGATGGCCTTTGTGAGTGCCTTCTCAATTGGATTTGGGCCAAGTAAGTGTGGTGTTTATCCTTGCATTAACCCAGAGAATAAAACTAGGGCTGGTCTGCAAGCTGCCTGCCTGAACCATTCCTTGTGTATCTGCTGTGCTGAGCAGCTCACTGTCTGGCAGCTGGAAATATGTCCCCTCCTGCCCCCTGAATCAATTCTAGCACTGCAGCTCTGTCAGCTACAGCACTGGGGTAACTTTCTCTTCCATGCTATTCACTACCCTGGTAAAGCTGTTTTTTTCTCTGAAGTTCAATGGAAAATCAGAACATCCTACAAACCCTACAAACACTAGATAAACTTCCTGCCACCCTGGTGAGGAGGAAAATACAGGGCTGAGGACAGAGGGACTGAAGGGCTTCTGCTGTGTGATTATGAGAGTCAGTGCAGAACTGGAAGTTGAACCTCTTTTGAAGTTTCTCAATATCAATTTGGGTTCTTTTAGTCTATGTATTATTAATTGTTTTTCATCAGATTAGATTGAACATTAATTATTGCTTTCTTGTAAATTCTACTGTTTTCTGGCATGTAAACGCCTTGATGTGAGAAAACAGCATTTAAATCAAGAAAAGAATGTTAGGTGAGCAAGTCTCATGGGTTTGATAGCCACCTTGCAAATTATTCCAAGCAAAATAACCCCAGGATGAGAGAGACTTAAAGATATGTATTGCTTTAACTCTGATTTTAGCCCAAATGCAATGTTGTCTACCTAATTCCACCCTTTTCTCATTTCTTTACAAAGAGCATGACCTGACAGCAGGCCTGTCAGATCTCTTCATCTCCTGTGAATGGAATTACCAGCTACCCTGCTTTCTTCTTTACTCCCTGGGCCTGTTTATTGCC
Organism: Camarhynchus parvulus; assembly: GCF_901933205.1. NCBI lineage: Eukaryota > Metazoa > Chordata > Aves > Passeriformes > Thraupidae > Camarhynchus > Camarhynchus parvulus. Next base: position 8,355,147 of record NC_044590.1, on the reverse strand, counting down.
ATTTCATTCCTCCATGAAGCGTTGAGCACAGGAGGTTTGAAGGGTTCTGCTGTGATCAGCCTCTGAGATCGATGAATGTTTGACACCACCAGCAGCGGGTGCTGGGTGAAGCCAGAGTTTAAACCCCCTGCTGAAATCTCCCTTGCCCATTTCCCAAACAAATTGCTTAACTCCACGCTGTCTTTGTGATCTCTCTAATCTGTGCAGTGACCTGGCTGGTCCTGAGTGAGATTTACCCTGCTGGGATAAGAGGAAGAGCCTTTGCCTTCTGTAACAGCTTTAACTGGGCTGCTAATTTACTGATCAGCCTCTCCTTCCTGGACCTTATTGGTGAGTAGCCCCTTCCCCTCCCTCTCCTCCCACAGCTGGTTAGGGAAGGCCACCACGAGCCATTTGGAGATGAAGTGGCATTTTGAACTGTGAAGACTTGAAGCTGGAATAGGTGTGACCCTTTGGCCCTGAGAGCAGGAAAGCCAGGCACCAGCAGCTCTGCTCAGAGCCTCTCGTTTATAAAAATCACCAGTTGCCCACTGGGCTGCACTGTAGCACCACAGTTTCAGGAAACTCAGAGTCTGCAGCTTCCACACAGGCAGCTTTTCAGCACTGCTCAGCAGGCACTGCTGGCCCTGGCCCTCAGCTGCCTTCTTCCCCTGCTGCTGGCAAAGCCTGGCATGCACCAACCTTTCTCTTTGCTAATTCTCAGTCCAAACCTTGCAATTAAGGAGTTTCCCAACCCTCTTGAAGGCTTCACAAAATAAGGTGCCCCTGTCAGGCACCAATGGCCACCTCACAGTAAGGAAGCAGTTTCCTTTGTACCCCACAACGTGACTCCTACACTCACACACCTGAATCTCTGCAGATGCCATTGGATTCTCTTGGATGTTTCTTCTCTATGGGCTGATGGGAGTGATGGCTGTTGTATTCATTTACCTTTTTGTGCCTGAAACAAAAGGACAGTCCCTGGAGGAGATAGAGCAGCAGCTCTCCAGGAAAAGGTAGGTGTGCTGCTGTCCCAGCAGGAGTGCTGCCTTTGGGGGCTGCCCACTGCCAGCCCCTGGCCTCTGTGGCATTGCTACTGAGAAAATAGAAAATGTCAAGTTTGTGGCAGGGCAGTGGGACAGGGTGGGGGAGCTGCAGTGCCTTCACCAGCAGGTCACTGCCCTGAGCCTTGCAGGAGGCTGCAGTGCCTTCACCAGCAGGTCACTGCCCTGAGCCTTGTAGCTGTAATGCTACAGGGCAGTAGTGACACTCAAGAACAATGGGTTAAAAACTCATGGAGGAGAGGAGACCAGGACCACAACATGGGACAGGAAGGTCAGGACTGAGAGGAGGCAGGAGGGGATGATAGTCCTGTCCTTTCATCTTAGAATAAGCCCAGGCTGATCCTTCTCCTCTGAGGCAGAGACATCTCCTGGAGCATGGGCTCCCACCTGGTAATTTTCACACAAAGCTTGTAATGGACTAGGGAAGATCAAAATGTGGTTTTGCCACCCTGGTTGTGATGGAAGTGGCAGGGCAGGCGCTGCTGGAGCAGGGGAGATGGTGCTGATGCCAAGGGGAGGGAGCACACAGCCCTGGGGGCAGGAGGGGTGGCTGCTGTCAGCCCCTGCCCAGCTCCCTGCTGCTGCAGCTGCTGCTCCTGACCTTCATCACTGCCCAGCAGGGTGTGGGAAGCAAATGTGTTCAAGCAGAGACGTGGAAGAGGAGCCAGCTGCACACATGCACTGTACCAGAGAGTGGAGCACTCCAGCAGCACATGAAACCTGCCCACAGCATCGAGTGTGAGGAGCTGCAGCAGCAGAGGAGCAGGCTGGGCCACCAGGACACTACTTCTCTGGGGCTTTGAACTGGTGACTGTGGCCAGTGACAATTCCCCCTGCAGTGCCCTGGATCTGGGAACACACCAACAGCATGTCCTTTGGGTCCTTGGGGAATCTCTGTCCCCAGGCAGGGAATACATCCTTCCTTTGATATCTTTGAATTTTTAATCATTTGTGTCTCCTAGCATTTAAGAGGTTCGTGGTTTTATACGCAGGAATTAAAACACGGCTTTTGCTGACAATTTCCCCATCCCTGAGGCTCGTTTTTGAGCAGGCTGTGTTATTTTCCAGGTCTCTGGAACACCAGGATGGGGCCGGGGAGGGCGCCCCGCATCGCACCGGCCCTGCCGCCAGTGGGCGGCCGGCACCGCCCGCTCGGGGCTCCACGGTCAGAGCCCGCAATGCCCAAAATCAGAGCCCCGCACCCCCGGAGCCCCTTCCCTGCCTCCCGCACCGTGCCCGGGGCCTGGCAGGGCCCGGCAGGAGGGATATGCCAGCGGGAATTGGGGGTACCTGCCTGGGGGTGAGCAGGGGACAAGGCAGAGATGGGGATGCTGGGGTGTCACAGGGACCAGGGGCAGGGCAGAGGATGGGGATGCTGGGGTCTCAGGGGGACTCTCGGGGCCTTTCTGGCTCGCTGTGACCCCGAGATTGTTAAAGTCTCTTTTCCCAGCCCGGCGCTTGAGGAATGAGTCAGAGCTCTTCATTTCTCGGTCTCAAGGTTGTTCATTGTTCCTTATCTATAAAAAATTTTCTCCTGCCCTGCCGAGGTCCATCCAGCAGGACAGTTCCAGGTACTCTGCCTGCCCCCGGGGTGGTGTTGTCTTTATACTAAAAACTACACATACAATATTTACAATTACTTCCCAATACCTATCACCTATTTTAGACAGTGAGCTTCTACTCTAGACCAATCTAAAAGTGCCAACATCCCAGCAGAAGATGGAGGCCAAGAAGAAGAAGGAGAAAGGCTGGACACACCCAGTTCCCTCCATCTTGCCTCCTGAACCCCCATATCAAAAACCCTAAAATCTACTTTTCCACCCTGTGATAACTTCACTATTATTCTACTTAAAACTGTCGTGGCTTGCTGATCTTCATACAAGGTTGGTAATTTGCTCCACGGGTCACAATCAAACCCACAGGTGTTTTGGGCTCTGTGCCAGGGTCTCTGAGCCCCCTGGCAGGGGTCCTGGCTGCTCAGGACAGCCAGAGGGATGTGCTGGGTTCCCACATCGGACCAGGGGCCAGGCACAGGATGGGGATGCTGTGGTGTCAGGAGGACATGGGGCAGGGCAGAGGATGGGGATACTGGGGTCTTGGGGGACAAGGGGCAGCAGGCAGGGCTGGCTGTGCTGGGAGAGCACCTGAATTAGCTCTGGGGTCAGCAGACAGGGCTGGGGACAGTGCCAGGTGCTGTGGTGATGGTACAGAAAGCTGTGAGACAGCTCCTGGTAAGGGGGCTCAGTGAGCCCAGAGTAAATATAAAATGAGATTGGAGAAGTTATTCAGCTCAGTGATCCATCAGGAAGGAATAAAAAGTGGGTTTGGGTACAGTAAAGGGTCTCCAGGACCAAGCAGTGCTGGAAGTGCAGGGAGGGCTGTGCTCTGGGTTTGGTGGGGAGAGGTGCACAGGACCTGCTTCACAAGGTGTTTGTGGCAGAGCTGGTCTCTGCTAGTGACCACAAAACAACCTTTAATGCTGTAGTGGGAGAGTGCACACCAAATAAATCCAGCCTGGGGCTCTACAATTTCAAGAAAGGGAACTATGAAAAAAGAAGGTGATTAGTCAATAACAACAAACCAAAAAAGGAGCAGGCAGAAAGCAAGCAGTCTGGAGGTGATTAAAAAATGCTCTGTTAAAGCCTAAGCAAAACATGTGCCACAACTCAAAAAATAACTAAGAGGTCCTAAAAATCACGCTGCCTGACTCACTGCTAAGGTTAAGGAGGTATCACAGGGAGAAGGTCAGTGTTTGAAAAGTGAAAAGGTTTCCCACATGAAGAGAAAAGGAAAAGCCATAAAACACGGTGAGTAAAGAGCAGACAGAAAAGACAGCTAAAAAAGAGCATGAAGATCTTGCAAAGATCTTGCAAGTATCTTCTAAAAATCTTTATTTAACTATACCAAAAGGAAGAAACTGGCTGGGGAGCCATTGCTCAGTACAAAGACGCAACAGGGTGCCAGGGAGGATCAGACATGATGAGACAGCTTGGGCACAACTGTGTTGGTCTGCACTGCTGCAGGTATTTGGAAGAACCTCACAGCCAGTAAATTAGAGGCACTGGATCAGTGTGACTTTCCAAATGACTGCAGTACCAGAGGGGTGGCAGGTTGCTGGTGCAGCTCTGAGGTACAAACCAAGCTCTGGAAGGGGACCTGGGAGCTGCAGGGGTGAGTGTCACCTCTGTCCCTGCTGGGGTGGTGGGGTCTCACCAGCAGCAAGCACATGGGCAGCTGGGACAGAGCCAGCACACAGGGATGCCAAAGAGGGAAAGCTTCCCTTGCCACCATACTGGGACTCTAGGAATATATCAACTATTCACGTGAATAGGGAAGACCCAACAGACAGATGAAAGATTTTGTCAAAATTATTTTAAAAAACATTTACATTGCCAGGGGATTGAAACAATGCTTCTTTTATACACTGAAACCTCTTTAAGGATATTCCTGTCTAAGGTAGCAAAGTGCAAGCTTTAATAGGCAGTTTTTGAAGATAAATGAGATTCAGTAACCAGACTGCCCAAGAATCTCTGCTGGGTCTGGTTTTATTCAGCACCTTCAGTGTTGGCAAGGGAATGGACAGCAAAATCTCCATGTTTGTGGATGATACTAAACTCTTTTAGGAATGAACATTTTGCCATTGACAAAGGGCTCTGTAAAACCCTGAGAAATGGGAATGAGTGGGCAAAAAGGGCAGCTGGGTTGGGTGTGCTGGGGAATGCTGCAAGCTGGTGCCAGAGGCCCCTGAAGGCTGTCTGGGGTCAGCATGGATGAGAAGAGAGCTTGCCTGGGTGAGTTAGCTCCCTCCATCATCATCTAACTGGACAAATGTGTCCCCACTCCAAATTTTAACCCATTAACATAGCAACAGGCTGTTTCTCTTCTTCCCTCCCCTGAGGCTGAGACCTCATAAGACCAGAGGATACAGAAATGCTTGAGGCAGTGATAAATCTTCTTTAGTGGGCTTTTATTTCCTTTTCTTTCACAATATTTTCTTTAGTTTCCTGGCCAAATTTTTTCTAAGGAAAGATTTCTGACTTCCTTTGAGCCACAGCTCAACATCTGTCCACATCGGGGGCTGAAGTAATACACTGTTAAGGGGTTTTGATGTCAAGCCCAAAACCCCACCAGGGATTTATGCAGCTCTCCCCTTTCCTCCCTCCTCCTCTTCAAACAGCCTTTCATTTGCTCTCACTAATTGTGCTGTCATGCCTTTCTTTTTCCCCGGGTTGTGCAGACAGCCTTCCAGGCAGGCAGGTTTCGGTGAGGGATGCCCGTGAGCTGTGCGAGGGGCGGGCGGTGCTGCATCGCTGAAATGGTCCAGGCGCGCATCCAGCCCGGCTCGGAGCGGCCCCTGCCTGCCCCCGAGGTGCTGCTGGATAATCACTGCACTCACAGAGCCCCGCCAGGCCCAGCCCACACACACACACCGCCTGCTGCTCAGAGTGGGCAGGAAAAGATCAGCGGAGCATCCCTTGGAGAGCTGCAGAGGAAAGGATTCAGGATTCGGGCTGGGCGCAGGGATGTGTCACTCCTGTGCAGAGAATGACACAGGAACAGGCGGGAGGCAGGATTGTAGAAAGAGCAAAGAAGGCTTTATTCAAGAGAACCGTGTGGTTTTTATAATGGCACAGGAACAGGCGGGAGGCAGTATTGTAGAAAGAGCAAAAAAAGGCTTTATTCAAGAAAACCGTGCGGTTTTTATAGTGATACAATACGTTCTATTTGATTGGCTGTGAAAAACGCCAATCACTTGTTTTTAAAATTTTAAAAGTTTGATAGTTATAAAATGGTTATAAAAATAGTAATACAATTAGAGTAATAATAATGTGGACAATTTGGATTAGGACAATATGAGACAATAGAAACAAAGAGTTACAGGAGTCCGGGTACCTTTTTATGGGCAGCATAAGCCTGAAAAAGGACACAAGTTAACAGAGGATTAACCCTTAGAAACAACAGCCTCTTGCATATTCATACGTCTCATACATGATGCATACATTCCATTCAAACACAGGATTCTGTCTGGTCATCATCAACTTCTTCCTCTGAATCCTGACAGCATCATCCTGCCCGAGCAAGGTGGGAAGAAGTTCATTTCTCCTGATAATGGAGCAATAAATCCTCTTTCTCTGAAAGATTTAGGTGTCCTGTGGCTGCTATCTCAGTGCAAGACCTTTCTTCTTGAGAAGAACAGAAAGATGAAGTAAAAAAAATACCACCTGCAGTTTGTTTATACTTAACAAGTTATCACATCCTTACAACTCCCTAAAAATTCTCACAAGCTGCTGTGAGAAACTCTTGCTGTTTCTTTCTCTGTCCCATGGCATCCACAGGGATGCTGCAGAGCCTGGTGGCCCAGGAAAGATGCTGTTGGGGCAGATCTTTAAAAAGCACCAACAAGCCACCCCCCACTCTTATACGTGCCATAATGAAAATCTGAATGATGTGAAAAATAAGTACAAACTTTTGCTGGCCCAGACTGGCTTTAGGAACCGTCACTATAGGACACGAAATAAAATGACACACACACACTGGAACCTCCAAGGTGAAAAGAAGGGAAGTTTATTTTTTGACTCTAACATTTATGGACTTTCAAAAGTGACTGTGGATTGGAGGATGAAAGTGCCACCTCTCCAATGACACTGGACAAGACAACAGTCCATCAAATTTCTCCTCCTCCAGAGAAGAATGTAAAACAATAATTATTTACATAAAAATGCATGAGAAAGTTCATTACAAGAATGTAAACATTAGAAGGCTTAGAAGAACTTAGAAGAACAGGGAGACAAGGAACAGCCTGTAGAGGGGTGACATGAAGTGTCAGTGGCAGCATGTACCATCCCTGAGCCCGCAGTGTCCGGCTGTGTAACGTGATCCAGGTGACAGACTGAAAGCAGAGCAAGGTGTGAGTCCCTGCTGCAAATATTCCCACAACTCAGCAGAGAAATGTGGGATGTGAGTCCACATCCCTTTAGTGCATGTGAAGGCAGCAGGCTTAAGGACTGGATCCTGCTTAGTGTCTGCTCGGGGGGATACAGAGCTGGCTGAAAGGAGCCAGAATACGTGAAACACGATCACTGGAAAAAATACAAACCAGAAGATGGGCTGTTTAATGCACTACAGATCCAGCAAAACAACCAGAGCTGAACAAAAACCAGTCCTCATATAGGAACAAAGATACCAGTTCAACCCAGGCTAAACCTGGAAGGAGATGGGTGTGTTGTGTTTTGTTAGCTTGTGTGTCTCCAGGCACTGTGTGGGTCAGACCAAAGCCTAAAACGTGGAGGGAGCTTCCTCCTTTTATTGCATCTCTCCTCTCTGCAGTGCTGCTGCCAGCACCAGCACCTCCAGGCTCTCCAGGTTTGGTATCTATGGCCTGTGCCCTGGTTCCTCCTGCTCCATCTGGCCTCCTTCCTGCTGCTCCTGGGCCCAGCTCCCCCAGCCCTGAGGTCTCCTAATTCAATGAGTAGAGGGAAGGAGGAGAGTTGCTGTCACTGTTAATCACAGCAGCAAAGCAGAGACACAAAGATAAGGTCTCCACCCCACTGCTGATGGTTTGCAGAATGAGTTGCTCTGACAGGTCACCCACCCAGAAGAGCCTGCTGTCCGTAGGGAGGGACACAAGCTATCTTTGGCTGGGCTGGGCCGAGACCTCAGGTGCAGCAGGAGCAACACCAAAACCATTGCTCTTCCCCTGGACCTACCAGGACAAATTCAGTTTCCAGATAAGCAAGAATCACATCAGTGCCTTTACTGGGAAGTTTTCTATTTTTCTTCAGGTACTTTTCAGCCACTCTCACCACTGGGAATCCTCCTCTCCTCACCACCATGACAAGAGTTGCAAGGAGCCATCTCCACTTGTGAAGGTCTTCTGCAAGGGTCTGGGGGAAATGGTCAGGTTCAGGTGCCACAGTCCCAGAGTGACAATCCTGGCCCCACACCTCTGGCAGTGTCCCAGCTCACTCACAGCTCCTGGGGGTCACAGCCATCCTTTTGTTCTCACTCAAACTCACAGCTGAGTGCTGGTGCACGATGTGAACTCCTGCAGCAACACAAATAAAATGTCAGCACCATGGCTATTAATAGTGTTTCTATTCCTGCTGCCATTAGGATGGCTTTTGCTACTATTAGTAATAATATTTACATATGCAAAACCACAGATGCAAAACAGATGTTTTGGTTGGGATCTCTGAAAAAAACTTGTCTCTGCCACATATATTTATGACAAAGATGGAGGGTTAACCACACAGAGTGCCATATAGAGAACAAATAGATGGGGAAAAAGAATGAAATAATTCCTTCCATATTCCTAACAGAGGCCAAAACTTATCCATTCCCGCTCTCTGCTTCTCTCCTTTCCAGCATTTGAGACTTTTCCAATACCAAGCCAGGGATGGTTTCCATATTTGTTCAGACTTGTCTAGTTTTATTTTCCAGTTCAGCTATTTTTTCAGATGCAGCTTTTCCTGATGGATGGAAAATACAAAAGAAATTGCTCATCTGCTCCCTGCAAGCTTTTTCCTGACCACTGGGAAGCTCAGGCACTATTCCAGCCCTGGACTAAACCTTGCCTTGTGGAGAAAACTTGATCCTTGTTTGCTGAGTTCACACGTCTGGGAATAATTTAAGCTAAAAGGGAAAAGTAAAAGTGAGAAGGACTAGCACTGTCTCTGAGCCCACCTCATTCCCTCCAGCAGGCAGCCCTGCCTGGGAGGATGGCTGTGGCCCTGGATGAGGAATGATCACATCCCCACAGCTGGCCAATACTGGAAAGCAAGAGAGTGGCAGCTCAGGGCAGGGCAGGAGTTTTGGCGCTTTCACCCAAGCTTGTTTCACAGAAACAGAAAAGAACAGGATCTGCCAGCACCAGGGCATCCCCCTCTGCTTTTGGCAGGGGCCCGTGCAGGACTCAGGGACACAGCCAGGAGGATGAGGAAAAGCAGAAGGACAAGGCTGAAACAAGTACCTCTCTTAAAGGCATTGAGGAGTGGCTTTGCACTGGGTTATGCAGAACCCACCAGCACAAACAGCTTCCCTGTGAGCCTGCTGTGGCCTCTTATCCATATTTACAATTTTGTGAGCATCAGACATTCCCCTGCATCCACAGGTCTCATGTTTGTGGCCAGCTAACTAACTTCAGTCCTTTTCTGCTGACAAACACCCTCCAGGACACCTTAATATCCCTGAGCAGGTCCAGCTGCTCCTTCCATGAACAGGAGGAGGAAGAGGAGGAGAAGGAAGGCTCCATCTGCTCTGCAACAACACAGCAATGCTTGAGCAGAGAAAGCCACCAGACAGCAAAGGAGTGTCCCTGAGCACTCATGAGTAATAAAGTGCCCCACAAAGTAAAGAGCCCCCGAGTGCTACTGAGGACTAAGTAGTCCCTGAATACTCACATCTCTCTCAGGTCAAATTCCACTCTTTAAACCAATCCCCATTACGTTTTACACATCGGGCTGTAGGAGGCCTCCGAGGGGCTGTTAGAGTCTATTGTAGGGGAATAAAGAAAGTGTCAAAAAGACTTTTAATGCCCAGTTAAAAGTGGCCAAAATACAGTCTGCAGTTACCTGATAAGCTGCAAGGTCCCTATTGGGAGAAGTATTTTGGTTTTTCAATTGTCTCAAGCCTTGCATACTTGCAAGAGGCCGGCCTTAGCTCTGAACCAAAGCTTTGTCAAGTATGTTAAAACATTATTAAAAGCCTGACTTTTGTTCCATAAAGACTTTTAATGCTTGCTGGTTTGGTTTTGGTTTTTTCCTTGATAATGTTTAAGACCAGTAATTATTGAAGACACCAGAGCACTGCAGATTGCTGCAGCCTCTCTGTGCTTTGCAGCATCAATACTTTTTCCAGCACAGTGGCTGTCCTGCCACTGCCATGCCCACTGTGCAGGTGTGGGAATCAAAGTGCTTGAGGGGATTAACAACTCCAGAGATGAATAACAGGGCAGTGCCAGAGCCAGGGGACAATGTCTGAGTCCCCTGTTCATGGGCTCTGCTCACTGCAAGAGAAAATATTCACAGTCCTCTCTTGGTGCAAATTACCCTCTCTAAAGGGAAACTTGGGACATTTCACCTACTTGCTGGGTCAGTTATCCTTTTTCATGAACAGCTACCAAATGGCTATGGACTACACCTGGTGTCCATAGCTCTGGTGGTATTTTTTATGGAGATATTTGGACATCCAAAAGTTAGGTACTTGAACAGCTAGAATTTTGTTGTTTTTTTTTTTTAGCAGATCTGTAGTTCATTCAAATGTTCAATCTCAGAGTGTCAACAGGCAAGAGCTGCCAAGCTGCTGAAAACAGGGTGTTTTTCACCACCCCCTGTTTGCTCCTCTGCACTGTGAGGGCTCTTCGGGGTGGACAAGCCCTGTGTGCTGTTTGCTGCTATTGCTGTGCTTTGGGAAGGATGTTTGCATAGCAGCAAGCAAGGCCAGCACACAAAATTAATGACTTTTGAAGTTCAGTGCAAGTCTTGACTGTCAGGAATGCAGCACTGAAAACAAAACTTTAAGCTTCCATATTGCAAAACCTATTAACTGCTTTACCGTTTTTGCAGTCGTGCCAGCTCACTCATACTGGAGCTTTTACCAAGGCATGACAGCTCATTTGTTTAGCTTGGGCCAGGCTTAAAGTTCTGATGAAGCCTAATCTTGTGACCTGTATTTATTTTGGCCAGGGATGCTTTTTGCACAGACGACTTCCTATCCTCCCTAATCTTTCCCGCAGGAAAGGAGCTGGGAGTTACGAGGCAGGGGAGGGAGGCAAAGCCAACCAGACATGCAGGGAGAGAGAAACAAGTGCTGCACATGTCAGTGAAGTGGTCCAGGTTCAGGGACCCTGTCTGTTAGGAGAAGGAATTAAAGGGGGAGTCAACAACCTCCATGGTCGTCGTTTGATATGTGTCAAATCCATTATGGTTTCTCTGGAATTTTACCCATCTGGAAATATGGCTGTCTGTAACTTGGACAGCTTCACAACTTAAGGATGGAAATATCTCTTCTTGGCTTGAACTTATCACATATCCCACTGAAACAGAGAAGAATTTTGGGGGTTTAAGCCCCCAGCAACCCCATGGGATGTGTCACAGGTTCCCCACAGGTGTCAGTCCCCATGGAGTGAGCTGGCCCTCAGTAAAGTGCCTGTGGGAGGAGTTGCTCTCTCCTGTGTGACTACAGAGGGAGGACAAACCCTGTGTCAGGCAGCCCAGCTGGATGCCAGCAGTTCCATAATGTGACCTCCCTCACTCCTCACTTCCATTTCTTCTAAAACTAACTCAGAGAAACACATTTAAGTACCTGCCTTGGGCATCAAGCTTTCACCACCCCGCTAAAATCTGCCTCTTCCCATCCCCTGCAACCACAGGCCACTTGAACATTTTGTGTCCATTTACTGGAAAATCTCTGAAAGAAATCAGGGAAGGTGTAATTGGTTCCAGTCCTTCACCCTCTGCTTTAACACTCAGGACAACACCAAAGTGTGTGGAGAAGCCCCATCACGACCCTTCTGGTACCTTTGCAGCTTGAACTGCACCAGAGAACACCCAAATGTATTCCTTCCCCTTGGCCTCACCTTCAGATACCCTACACAGTAGCTGTAAGATTAAAGACAGGGAGAAAAAGAGAGAAAACCTCAGCACACCCTTCTGGTTGTTTTCCAGCAGAAAGCCAGAACCCTGTGGTGGCATTCCCCAGCTCTGAAGGCACAAGTCACCTGGGGCATGACAACATTTTTCCCCTGGAAGCCAGATGCTTGAAGGACCAAACTGCTTTCTAAAAATGTCTTTTCTCTCAAGTTGTGAAGCAATGTGGTAAGCACAAACCTGCCTTTCTAATGCAGCAGTGGGACTCTGCACTGTGCTGGCACTAGAACTGCTGGTGACCTGCACAAAACCCCTACTTTATATTCAGAAATAGGGCTCTGAATGCAGAGCCATGGCAATGGGGCAGAGGGGTTTTTTGAAAGACAAACCACCAGTCAGGTTTGGTTGCTGCTTGATGTCTTGAGTTTGACCAATTCCCATGAGTTGAAATAAAAAATTTCTGAGTAGCTGGAAATATTCCCCAGTTTCATTCCCATGGAAGAAGAGTGCTTAAAAGCATTCTAAGGTTAATGGGAACATAATGAAAGAGACATTTCTGTAGAGCAGCATTTTGAGTATATGCCTCCTTTAAATACATTTTCCAAGCATTAAAGCAGAAAAATTTGGGATAGAGTTCAAATCCCTCTCAAACCTCTGGAAATTGTGTGGCAAGGAACCAATCTATTGCGCTGCTGCAGGGATGCTCCAGTTCAGGGTTTAAAAGCACTGCAGTGGCTGTGCTGAGAGTCAGCACCCACATGAGCAAATCCCCCACTGAGTGGGAAACAGAGCACCCAAATGTGCTCTGGCAAAAGCCCTGAAACCCAGCCCAGCCAGGCAAAAGGTGCAGGGATTTGTCCAGCAATGACATCTCTGCAAGGCTGCCTGACACTCTTTCCCTCAGAGGGGAAAGTGTCATCCTAAATTTTCCCTAATTAAGCAACTGGGGAGCATGTGGGCATTCTGCACACCTAATTCCCATCTAACCACTGGCCAAGAGCTGGGATATGGGGAGATGGTGAAGTTGGTCAGTAGCAGGGTGACACTTGCCTCCCAGTGCCAAGCAGCCTGTCCCAGAGGTTCTTTACAAACCCAGAGGTGCACAGAAGACATTAATTACCAAATCAGGGGTGATTCTCCCTTCCATCTGCTCCAAAGGGGCTGGGATTTGCAGAGGGGGGTCACAGCAGCTGCTTGTGCTCATTGTGTGCTTTCCCTGCCTGCCTAGGTGCTAGCTGTGACAAAGGTTGGTCATGCAATTACACATATATCATGTTAATCAATTGTACCACCACTTAAACCAAAGAGAAACACAGGCATAATAAATAGTTTAATAATTAATATTTAATTATTGTATTTTCTTTGTGGTTTACAACTATACTGACATTGGACTAAAGTGGTTGCAAATGTTTTGGTCAGAATGTCAAATGCATAAGCATGTTAGGAGAGAGCCTGAATAGGCCACCAGCTTTCAAACTACTTGAGAGCTGCTTAATGTGCACTGTGCATTGAGTTTGGGTCTGCAACAACTGCCTTGCAAGGTTACCCTTACTGTGGCCATTTAAAATAAACCTTTAAAAGGCTTCACCATCAATGCACATTTCAAACCCTAGGGATGTGTTTTATGCAGAACAGACACACACAAATCTCACACATGATTTGCTGAATCAGGACAATAAAGTGGGAACTATTTTCTGCCACTGCCTTGTGCTTTTCTAAGGCACTGAATTTTAAATGCCCAGCCAAAGAGGAACACTGATCTCACCACTGATGTGCCCTTGTCCCCTTGCTCCAGTGCCACCCTGCCCGGATGTGTTGCAGCCCAGAGGTGAGGGTGGGATCAAATCCATTGCACAGTCCCACATTATAGATGTTAGCAGACAAGCTCCTTGTGACCCCTGACCTTTCTGCCACGGGAAAATGCTGGGAGGCTCATTTCCTCTGAGAGCAAACAGCAGCAGTTCCACATGGCAGGACAACACCCCATTGAGGAGCTCCCTTTGCAGTGCAGGTAAACAGTTGTGCAAGCCATGAGCAAGTTCTCAAGAACTGTCAGGCTGAGGACACAAGTTTTTCATATCTATTGACTTAAAGTGCCGCAGAAGGCTCTGGAAAGAAGGATGCAAAGAAAGGCTGTGGTGATGGACTGCCCGGCTGAGCTAGTGAGAAGCAGTCAGAGCAGAGCAAAGCAAACACGGGGCTGGCTGTGGGCAGTGGGGCCAGCAGGCTGTGCCTCCCATCCTGTTTGTGTTTATGGAACACAGCCCCTGCCACCAGCTGCACTTGCAGTGATGGATGGCTTCTGCAGAGCCCTCTGTACCTGCTGGGCCATGAACAACACCCACTCCACATCCTGGGTCTGGCCCAGGTGTGCCATGCCTGGTGCTCAGACCCTGCACAGGGGACAGCAGGACAATGTGTGTCCAGACAGGTACACAGCAGCAGCTCCTTGCAGCCCCCTCCTCGGGAGAGAGGTGAGATACAGACAGCTGACAGCCACAAGGAGAGGGCAATGGGTGCTTCAGCAGCTTCCTGTGACTCACTGACTCTTTGCCTGTGCAGAGCACATGTGTAGAAAGACAAGCCTCATCTTGCAGTTTAGCAGCACTCCCAGCGCGTGTTTTTAGGAAGCCACGATGATGTTCAGGCATTGGGTCACCCCTAAAAGCCACCAGCCATCACCCCTAAAAGCCACCAGCCATCACTGGGCCCGTGATGTCAGCCCCGAGCAGCGCTGGTGCTGGAGAGTCTCCAGAAGACAAGCAGCGCCTTGCAGCCCCACATGCCACGTACCTGAGAAAGGATTTAGGAAAGGAAGAGGATTGAGAGTAGCTGCGTTCAGGCATTCACTACCTGAACGATAATGGTTTGTCAGGGGATTAGTCTTGTGCTTGTAGAAGAAATGCTTTAGCAGTTCCTCAGCAGCGTGATGCCATTATCTTGTTGGCAGTGCTCTGTGTCACTGATACTGTCTCTGCTGCAGCTTCTGCTCAGACGCAATTTGCTTTCATTAAGCTTTCATCTAAGCTCTCCCTTTTGCAGGACATTTCCCTTCATTTTCCCACAGGTACTAGAGCATCCCTCAATAACTGTGTAAACAAAAGTTGCAATGAGGGTGTTTGATATTAATGAACATTAAGAAGAAATGAGGTAACCAACAGCTCAGGAGTCTTTGCTGCCTGTGGCATGACATAGGTCATGCCACAAACCATCTTAAGGCAGGGAAGTGAAGAAGCAGCCCACCCCCAGCACCCACAGCCCTCTCTGACACCCTCCAGAGCCCCACTTTGCCCGTTCTGACAAGCAGGCTCTCCACAGCCGGTCTCCAGCACGCTCGGCTCTGCAGATCTTTAATTTCTCATCCCCCTTGACCTGCATCCCGTCCTGCAGGGAGCACCGAGGTGTGTGTGTGCCCCCATCCCGCAGGGAGAACCAAGGTGTGTGTGCCCCCATCCTGCAGCCCCGCACCGAGGTGTGTGTGTGCCCCCATCCTGCAGCCCCGCACCGAGGTGTGTGTGCCCCCATCCTGCAGGGAGCACCGAGGTGTGTGTGTGCCTCATCCCTCAGGGAGCACCGAGGTGTGTGTGTGCCCCCATCCCGCAGGGAGCACCGAGGTGTGTGTGCCCCATCCTGCAGGGAGCACGGTGTCAGGAGCACCGAGGTGTGTGTGCCCCCATCCCTCAGGGAGCACCGAGGGTGTGTGTGCCCCCATCCTGCAGCCCCGCACCGAGGTGTGTGTGTGCCCCCATCCTGCAGGGAGCACCGAGGTGTGTGTGAGCCCATCCTGCAGGGAGCACCGAGGTGTGTGTGTGCCCCCATCCTGCAGGGAGCACCGAGGTGTGTGTGTGCCCCCATCCCGCAGGGAGCACCGAGGTGTGTGTGTGCCTCATCCTGCAGGGAGCACCGAGGTATGTGTGTGCCCATCCCGCAGGGAGCACCGAGGTGTGTGTGCCCCCATCCTGCAGGGAGCACCGAGGTGTGTGTGTGCCCCATCCCGCAGCCCCGCACCGAGGTGTGTGTGACCCCATCCTGCAGGGAGCACCGAGGTGTGTGTGCCCCCATCCCTCAGGGAGCACCGAGGTGTGTGTGCCCCATCCTGCAGGGAGCACCGAGGTGTGTGTGCCCCCATCCCGCAGGGAGCACCGAGGTGTGTGTGTGCCCCATCCTGCAGGGAGCACCGAGGTGTGTGTGTGCCCCCATCCTGCAGGGAGCACCGAGGTGTGTGTGTGCCCCATCCTGCAGGGCGCACCGAGGTGTGTGTGTGCCCCCATCCTGCAGCCCCGCACCGAGGTGTGTATGTGCCCCCATCCTGCAGGGAGCACCGAGGTGTGTGTGTGCCCCATCCTGCAGGGAGCACCGAGGTGTGTGTGTGCCCCCATCCCTGCAGGGAGCACCGAGGTGTGTGTGTGCCCCCATCCTGCAGCGGCGCACCGAGGTGTGTGTGTGCCCCCATCCTGCAGCCCCGCAGCCCCGCAGCCCCAGCGGAGCCCGCAGCGCTCCAGCTGCCCGCGGCTTTGCAGAGCAAAGCAGAGCAGAGCGTGTCATACTTCTAAAGAGTGACAAATTGCCAGGAAGGGCCCCCCCGCACCCCGGCTCTGCTATGCACTGCCCAATTCCCCCGTGCCGCATTAACAGCTAATAAAACAATAGAGCTTTTAGTGGGGAACTTCAAAGGGCTCTCAGGCAGATGAATGAATTTCGCATTTCTTCACTTACTGTCAGCACTAAGGGAGAGAAGGGCAGGCTGAGGTCGAAGGCTTCAGCAGGCAGCAGCAAACAAATACAGCCTGGTATTCGGGCTACTGCAGAAAACGGAGTGGGAAATCAGCTAAGCACTTAGCAAGTACCAGGATTTTCTTCCACTCAGCTCATCCACTTCTGCTGCCCTGTTTTCTTTTTTGGTTTTCAAAAAAAGTACCATAAAAATTAAATAAACTGCCATAGTTACACCTAAACCATAGGCTGAGCCAGCAACAGCTCATTTCAGTGTGGAGAATCTTTAGGCAGCCTGGCCCAAACTCAAGCAAACATAATTATTTTCAGCAACACAATTGTATTTTGTAAATGTGCCTTGAGCTCCCACAGCTAATTCACAACTATGTGTCCATGTACAAAATACATTCTGCAAACCATTAGCTCATTGTCATGTGCAGCCACAATGGGCACCTACATGAACTAAGCTATGGATTGAGTGACTAAGAGTGGGTTAATACTGCTTAAAAGATATTTCCGGTTTAGGCGTGGAGGAGGAAGTACAATTAAGCAGGAAAAAATGGAGAGAATAATATTGTATTGCTCAAATCATCAGATCAATCACAGAATTGTTTGGGGTGGATTTCAAAGTTAATCTGATTCCAAGGCCCTGCCATGGGCAGGGACATCTTCCACTATCCCAGGTTGCTCAGATCTCTGTCCAACCTGGCGTTGGACACTTCCAGGGATGGGGCAGCCACAGCTTCTCTGGGCAACCTGTGCCAGGGCCTCAGCACCCTCACAGGGAAAAATTTCTTCCTTATATCTAATCTAAGTCTTCTATCTTTCATATTAAAACCATTCCTCCCTTGTTCTAGCACTCTCTGCCTGTGTAAAAAACATGCCTCACTGGCCATGTAGATAAGATTCTCCTGCAGGTTGCTCTCACATGGAGCAAGGAAAACCCAGAGCTCAGGACCATAAATTGCACCTACAACAGAGGAAGAGACTGTCAAGGCCACCAGCAAGACTGCCAGCCACACCTTCAGTAGGGGTGGAGCCTAGAGGGCAGTTTGGAAGGAAATAGGGATGGAAAAGATTTTAAGCAGATGAAGCATCATTTCATAAAACTGCCACAAGTAACATGGCTCAGTTTCTTATATTTCTCCTCTCATCTCTGACCAACTTTTGTTAAGTCACAGCCTTTACCCCCACACAGTATCTGAGGAAGAAAAGAAAAATCTGATTGTTCTGTGCATGGCTTTTTTTTTTTTTTTTAATCCTTGGGTACATGATACCCAAAACAACAGGAATAAATTATTCTAGTTTTCAGAGCTGGCATGTTTTAGCTGCTTGAATACCATCATCCATATTCTACATCACTTCCAAGCACAGCCCAACCGGCTTCTTCTGCAAAACAACTTTAAAGGTTGCAATCATTTATGTCGCGCTCAAATCTGCTGCCAGATTTTCAAAGCATTCTGCACTTGGCTGTCCTGGCAGCCACTCCTGCGTTGGACCCTGTGCCAAGGGCTCCCCGTGGCCGTGCAGGGGCAGCGTTTGCAGGCAGGGAGCTCCCGGGGAGCCGCGGCAATGCTCAAAGCTGGCAGGAGGGGAGGGAGGCTGCCTCCTGATAACTGAGCTGACAATTTCTAGGTTCTCTAAAACCAGACCCTTCCAAGAATGCCCTTTGTTCAGCAGTTGCTCCATTCAGTCTGTCTCCCTGTTTGCTTGTAATTTATTCCTTCTAAAAGCCTTGCCCTAGGCTAGCAGAAAATGAAAACAAGGAGCCAGATTTTCTTTTTTTTTTTTCTCCTCACTTTTGCTCTTTCATCAAGAACAGTGAAAATTTGGCACAGTCAAATATTTTGTTCAGCTCTTTCTTTCAGTCTTTGAAGTCCCCTAAAGCCTTGGTAGGAGTCTAGGCTTCCACTCACATCTGCTTTCCATGAAGCCATTGACCGCACTTTATTTGTGCCATATTAGATTTTTCAGGACAGGGACAGAACTAACGAAGCATTTACATTCTTGGGAAAGTGGCATAGATACAACTACCACATTACTCTGATAGAAACAAACTCTAACTGACATATTTCAAGTTCTCAAGCAAGGAGCTGTGTCATGCCACAGGCAGCAAAGACTCCTGAGCTGTTGGTTACCTCATTTCTTCCTAATGTTCATTAATATCAAACACCCTCATTGCAACTTTTGTTTACACAGTTATTGAGGGATGCTCTAGTACCTGTGGGAAAATGAAGGGAAATGTCCTGCAAAAGAGAGAGCTCAGATGAAAGCTTAATGAAAGCAAATTGTGTCTGAACAGAAGCTGCAGCAGAGACAGTATCAGTGACACAGAGCACTGCCAACAAGATAATGGCATCACGCTGCTGAGGAACTGCTAAAGCATTTCTTCTACAAGCACAAGACTAATCCCCTGACAATGCTCCATTCCAAGACCTCTATTGCTGTTAGAGCAGGGAAAGGGTGTTGACTGAATCTCTATCAGAGGATCTTGGCAATGCCTAAAGGAATATTGATTATCCTGCTGTTTTCTATTTTGCACTTCTCTCTTCAATAACCAAACCCCTCCCCTAAGAAATATTTGTCTACTTCTCATAGAGAGTATTATTGAGAGAGTTCTAAGTTAGAAGTGATAAAGTAGCAACTGAGAAAAATATGCCTTGGAGGAGGCAAGATCAAGAGCCCAGCAAGCTCATCCTCTGAGCATGATCTCCAATGGCCTTCTGAGCTTAACGAGGGGGAGTTTGTCAAAAAGCCAACTGGAGCTTGGAAAGTTCATCACAGGATTGCCTATCCAAGCTCAGCACAGCGCCAATCACTGAAACTCATGGAAGAAACAAACATTTTTTGGAATCCAGCCTTTTGCCATCCAGGCAAAGCACCAAATAACAATGAAATGGCAAAGCATGAAATGTGCTTGGATTTGTTCAGGCTTGGGAGGAAAAAGTCCCTTACTGGTTGATCACAGGGGCTGTGCATCAGCAGGTGAAAGTCTTCATAACATTGCTTAACATTACTTAGGGCAGAAATGGCCAGATCAGGCTCTTACATGTGGCTTTGAGCAGGCAAATGCCAATTTTGTTGTCCATACAGACATGGAAATCACACCCCATGTACAGCTATGAACAGCTGCAAGGAAGGTGATAGCAGAACCTCCTTCCTCAGTTTTTGTCTGTGCTTGAAAGTGAGAGAATAGAGTGTCCAGAATGGAAGTTATTTACCACATCCTGACAGTGGGATGTAGGACTGTGGATACAGGAGGATAATCCTGGGTTTGATGGAAAGCATGGAGAGGGTGCAAATCCCCATCTTTGTAAAGCCCCATTCAGTTTCCCCCACCTTGAGCTGAGCAGTGCTGGTCCCCTTCCTTCTGATACATCTTTCTTCCTAACACTTTCTGCTTCTTCATCTCTTTCATGGACAGTGTTGTCAAGGATGGAGAGTATTGAAATAACCCACAGATTGCAGTTCCCAGAAGATGACAGCCCTGCAAGAGTTGTAACATTCCTGTAGGACACCCTCACTGCTGCCACATGTTTTACTGCTGAATTGCACAACCCTTACAAAAATATTGGGACACGATTCAGGTGTGTAAAAGTAGCTTAGATCCCAAAGCCTTCCCCAGCCAGGGCAGGGGATCAGGTGCCCCATCAGTGTTCAGGTGTCCCCTGGCCAGAGAGACCCAGCTCTTGCAATCACTGGAGCAGGGGCTGAGGTGGATGTCAGGAGGTAGGGGCCCATGAAAGGGATGCTTTCCCCTGCTGCCCTAGCAATTCAAATTATTTCATGATGGCCGAAAATTAGGAGAGGAAAAAACCACAGCGCTATGTTGAAAAAAGAAAAAAGAAAAACATGATTTTAAAAAATGCTGTGCCAGGTAAAACTCCTCTGCTTTGTTATTATGAGAGTTCCCAGCACTGATAATTTCTCCTAGTTGCTGGTTTGTAAGTTACTTCTGAGCAGAAAATTCAATTACATGGGCCAAGTCAACAATAATGTTTTTCCTGGCAATGGTTCATTTTGCCAGTGGAAACATTTCCCCCCCTCCTTTTTCTGGATTCAGCTCTGCAAAGTTGCTAAATTCTTCCAGATCTCTGGTCTGATGTGATCATAAATATCCTGATTGTATTCGACTGATTGACAGACTGGGGATGGATTAAGTGGGGATTACAGCCTGGAATGATCAAAATGTGCTTTCATGGTCAGTAACTCTGCAATAAGTCATAGTTCCAATGTACATTAACTATATAATCTAATTAACATGGCTGTTTATGTATTTAATATTATTCTTAAAACTTTTTAATAAAAGAGGTTTTAAGGAGAATTAAATGTTGTTTAAACTATAAGAACCTGTTCCTTGAATGAACAGTAGTTTGGGGTTTGCTGTGTCATTAAGATGACTAATAAAACTCTCTCTTACTATTAAAATGAGATTTGAGCAGTATGAAGGGCCTAATCCTGCCCTAACTAATAGGTGTGTAAACTCAGGTTTTCTCTATTTTATTTAAATTACTTCAGGTGTAGTAATTCAGGGCAGAATTTAGTCTATTAGGATTAGAAAACTACTTTTTAATCATCTGAGAATATTAAATATAGGTCCACATAGGTACATAACAAAAAATATTCTAAGGTGCTCAGCACTCACAGCTGTCATTATTTACTGGGCAGGAGCAGCAGGAATTACCTTTATGGGTACATATCTTAAATGTTTTACTGCACAGGTCAACACCCCCCCCCATACATACCTAATGATATCAAACTGAACGAAATTCATCAAGGCAAAACTCCCAACAACAGCAATGTGTTCAGCAGCTGCACTTGTGAGTATAAAAAGAGCTGGCTACTTGATGGCAAGGGCAGGGAATTATAGTGGAGATATTATGCAGTTGTCCATAAAAATGAAACCTGAAACGAGTAAATATTTCACAGGACATTGGGTTCTCTGCTGTCTCCAATGCTCCAGTCTCAAAGTCAGCTCCTCAGAGCTGAGGATCAAATTGCTCTGCAGATACAGTGCTCCTCCAACCCCTTTTTAATTTTTCAGATTTTGAATTTTCACTTGAGAGGTTCCCAAGCCAGTTTACCATGGTTAGCAGTGCTGGGCCATGTCCATGGAGATCAGGGGGAGAGGGAGCCCTTCTGCCCTGCTCTCTCGCACCCACATTGGTCTCCTCCTTCCACTGCATGGCCAGCTTCTCACCTGTGTCCTTACAGCTTTTTCCTGACCTGAGACCTTCTAAAAAGAGCTGGAAGTTTTCAGCTTGTCCAGCTGATGGCTTCTGATGTCCCTCCCTGCTGTCCTCCCAGCCAGAGGATGTGATCAGGGACAGCTTGTTCTGGTGTGTGGCCATCTCTAAACCAGGGTCAGGACAGACACCACTGACCCTGGAGATCAGAGAAGGGCTCAGCCCTGTGCACACCCCAAACCTGGGGTCCTGGCACAAATCACAACTCCACTAGCTGTCACCAGAGATCAGGGATGGCTTGCCTTGAGACTGACCTTGCACGAGTCAATCCATCAACACCAGGATGAAACCCACTTCATGGCACTGCTGATCCTCCAAGCCACAAGGAAGCTCTGCCCAAAGTCCCTTAAATGAAGCAGGAATGTTTAAATTTAAAGGAATTAAAAGCATTTTTAAAATGTGATGGTTCCCATCATCCCAAGTCCCTGCACAGTGCACTGCCCGACAAGCCTGATTATTCTCCAGCCAGCCAGGGGCTTAGAAAGTATGTTGAGCACTCAAACCATTTTAGATCCCACTGCACTGCACATACCCAGAATTTGAGCAGAGTTCACATTCGAGGGCTTATAAAAACTTGAACACACTCCAATAACTTAAATCACTCACTGAGGTTTATAGTGATTTAAAACCATTGGAACTCTCCACGTTTGGTGCACAAGGGCTCCAGCTTGGAAAAGAATCAAGGCATGTTCCAGCATGGCAGCTCCAGGCATATTGAATCAATTTCAGCATGTAAAAATAATTAACAATGATAAAAATACATTAATAATGCTGTAATTATAAGGCCAGACCAAAGTTTCAGCCTGAAGAAAAAAAAAGAAGAAGAAATTCAGCAAGGTTTGTGAACAGCTTGGACTGGGACTAATGAGGGATTTCTGTGACAGGAAAATGAATGGAGGCAAATCAAGGGTAAGGAGCAAAAGAAGATCACATTTGTCAGTAGTTTAAAAAGTTATTCTGGCCTGAGCTGCAGGACTTGCTAAATTCTGCCCTGGAGGTGTGCCAACACAGCACTGCTAGGCCAAGGGATCAGACACAATCCAAGGTCCAAGTTCTTGCAAGCCATCAGGACAAGGATCAAATGCTATATATCATGGAGCTGGCTCATAAATCTCCACTTTCTAGTAGCTTTGAGTAGGGAGGCCAAAAGTAGCACCTGTCTGGAAAGGATGCCACGCTGTCTGAAGGATGCTTTTCCAGAACCAGCTCAGTCCCTGCAGGGTGATGTCAATCCCCCAGGGCACAACAGGGCTTTGGCTATTTCTACATGAACTTTCCAGCACCTGGTGTAGTGGCTTCAGCCTGGACCAGCACCAGGAAATGCCTGAGGCTACAGGAATAAATACAGCCAGGGACATTAACCACCAAATGGTTTAGTCACATCAAACAACTGATTTGTTCTGGTCAGCAGTCCAGGATGATTCTTATTTCATCAAGGCTGATTCACCCATCCCACTTGTTCTGTACTCAGCCATCATGCAGGTGCTTCCTTGAGCCTTCCATTAACAACTCTGCAGAAAATTTTGTAAAATAAACTAACAGCACAAGGTCTGTCCAAAGGCTGTGAGAAGAAAAAAAAATTTCTAGTGTTTGAGAGAAAAGGGTTGGGCATAGAAGGTAATGTCGCCTTTTTGTAGGGGAAAGACACGTTAATTGGAATTCCCCTGGCAGAAGTATTTTCTCATCGTTCATGTTAAGGTGAGTTTCTGCACACAGAAGATAGTGACTCTGTTCCCACAGCCACCAGAAGAAAAAACTCCTTATCATATGCATTATTTCCCCAGTTCTGCTGCAGGATTGGAATTAACCTTTTGCTTTGGCACAAATTCCCATCTCATTTTCTGTGAAACACAGCAGAGCTCAGGACAAATGCAACCAGGAGAGATTTCTGTGGAGGAGAAAAAAAGCCTGTAAATCCTTTACTATCTTTAATCATGAAAATAATTCAGTTGCTGCAACCGTGATGTTAATGGCCAGGGCCCAAGGACCTTGCAATTCACAAAAGCACTGAAGGGATCCATAAAGAGTGGCTGGCCATGAGGAATTTACACTTGTTTTTTAAAGGGAGTAAAAATGTGGCTGTAGCAATTTAGAGAAGTTTATATATTCTGGCCTTAGAGAGGTTTAAATCACTCTGCTAAGAAAGATGCATTGGTGCATTAGTGAGACTTCAGGCAACACAAAAGGCCAGAAGAAATTATATCCCAGAAGTGTTTTGGGGCAGAGAGTGCTCTCAAATCTTGCTCTGCCCCTAAGTGGAGTCCCTGAGTCACACTCAGAGCATCCTCCCAGCTTCCCCCATGTCCCTTCCACCCCTCCACATCACCAGCCAGGGCCCCCCACACCCAGCTCAGGTCCCCCAGCTCCCCTGGAGCTGCCCCTCACATCATCCAGAGCCTGGGAGGTCCCTTGGTCCCCTGGGATGGCCAGGAGCCCTGGGCCAGCAGAAACATCCAGGGCAGGGAGGCCCAGGAAGAAAAGAACTTTCCGAGGGCTCAAGATAAGATGTGGTCTTTGGCAGATAATGACATCCCCCCGCCTCACAGCATGCAGGACTAATTGCAAAGCCCATCTCCCTGACCCAGGTTTCCCACTCTTAAGCCCTTCTCCGTTTCTCATATTCACTTGCTAATTCTCTTCAAGCATTTTAATCCCACCTACTGCCAGGACAGAAAAATAAGAACTTACTGTTTGGAAACCAAGCTAGTAAAAACACAAGAATGCAGGGCAGGAGGAGCTGCTGCTGTGCAAGGGCCGTGATCTCTGGTTCTGCAGGATCTCAGAGCCCTGACCTGGGTGCCCCACATTGCCCCGGGTACCTGGGGGTGCTGCTGCCCATCTGCAGCCTG
The DNA here is from genome assembly GCF_901933205.1 of Camarhynchus parvulus. Lineage (NCBI taxonomy): Eukaryota > Metazoa > Chordata > Aves > Passeriformes > Thraupidae > Camarhynchus > Camarhynchus parvulus. Next base: position 8,330,710 of record NC_044590.1, on the reverse strand, counting down.
GGTTCAGCACCACAGCTGTTCAAGCTGCCCTCCAGTGTCACACAGCCCTGACAATAAATGCCATCAGATGCTGCTCCCTCTGACACAGATTTTCTGGCAGACTGCAAGAATTCGGGGTGTGACATTTCTGCTGCCTGCAGGGGCGGTGACACAGCAGCAGCTACACCAGACCTGGAGCTACAGAAACTCAGGAAAAAACACCTGATGCCAAGACATTTAACACAACACTGACAAAAGCATCTGGCTCTCAAGTGGCACAAGCTTTGCAGCTCAAAGAGCCACAATTTCACCTCTACATCTCCCAGAGCTCCCATCTCAGGAAAAGCCCTGTTGAATTTTTAAGCTGCTCACAACCCCCAGTCTCAGGAACAAGCATGGGGAAAGGCACTTTTCTCGTTCAGCTTTGGGTGTGTGTTTTATTTGCCTTGCCTTGGTGCCCTCAGGGTGGTTGTTGGCTGTGGTAGATGGTGGGTTTTATTTTCCTGACTGGTTGTACCCCTCTTGAGAGACGTTGTTACAGTTGTAGTTGTATTTTTCCAGCTTTTCCAAGCTTACCAGCTCCCCAGGGTGCTGTTTGCCTGAGTGGTTTGGTACAGTTTTATTTTTACAATAACTATTACACTTTTAAATTTTATTTTTGTATGTTAATTAAATACTTTTTAATCACAATGCAGATGCAGTTGCAGGGGCCAAGAAAAATACATAAACAAGAAGAGAATCCAAACATATATCTGCCCAGCATGGTACAGAAAAACTTTCCAAACCCAAGTTCAGCCTAGCCCAGTCCTGGATCTCTGCATTAAAAGTTTAACAGCAGAACTCAGCCACCAGTAGTCTGCTCTTCAGCTCACTGCAAAGCTTTTCCTTGCATTATGGAGCAGGATGTAAAGAGCCCAGAGAGCAGCCCCTGGCAAATGAAAAATGCTGACCTGTGACACCAAATCTGCCGACCCTAGTGTCAAATCAGAGAAAAATACCCTACAGTTTTCTGAAATAGTGTTTGTCAGATCTTGCTGAAGAAATGCTGAAATTGTACAGCAAATGTGACTTGTTTCTCACCGCTGGAGCTGGGCACCTGTCAGGTTGGCAGCTCAATCAGCTGTGCATTTTCTCCCATTCCAGTGCTTGCCCCAGTAAATTCCACGGGGAATCAGCTTGCTCACCTATGCAAATGCAGCAGAAAGGAAGCAAAGAGTCTGTGGACATCTGGAGAGACATGTCTATGCCTATAGCATGGCCAAAGTCACCTCCTTAGACTGCAAGTGCTGTAAAATTCTTGCCATGCCTGAGAAATAAAATGTGAGGTTTAATTTAAAATGAGAGATATTAGAATGGCGAGCTGCAGGTGATGAGGTGATGGCATTTCCTTGGCTCAGGGCCAGGAGGGTAGGAAAAGAAAACAAGTGAGATGCATTATATCCTCCATTCCTTGGCAGCTCAACAAAGTGACACTCATGGAGGGCTCATGAGCGAGGCAATTAATGACAGGGAAGTGGCAGAAAGAGCACTGTAAGAAATTAGAACTGAAGTTCAAAAGCACAGGAGAGACAAGACCAACAACAACAACAAAAAAAAATATCCAGCAGCAGCGTGTATGTGAAAGTCAATGCAGCAGGTATGCAGTGAAAATGGAAAAGATATTTCTTCTGAGAACCTGTGTGTGATCCTTGCATATCTGTCACCTCCTTTTTATTAATTGTTTGACTAAGTGGTGATTTCTTTAATATCTCCATGTATCTTAATCATGTAAGTGGTGAACACATGGTGCTGGGTTAACAGCTGGACCCAATGACCTCAGAGGTCTTTTCCAACCTCAATGAGTCTGTGACAGGCTGGGAATGGTACAGGTTGGAACAGCTGAGCAGAGGACCCCTTGTCCTCATAAACAGGTTTTCTACAGCACTCTCAGATTTACCTGATGAAAACTGCAGCAATAGTGTTATCTGGATATGTACAAAAGGTAAATTATAATATTTCTGGTGAACACACAGGCATTTCTATTGCCAGCACAGTGGGTGAACCACCAGGCCACCTCAGTGGGGAGAGAACCCTGCTGGAGACAAGCAATGGGTGACTGTGCTCCCATTTTGGCTTTCCCATTGCTGGCATGAGTGGCTCTGGCAGTCCCTGGGCTGAGCAGGAAATTTCACTGCTCTCTGTGTCTGTTGTGGGCCCAAAGAACCTTGCAATCATTTGGAGAATTTTTGAGCCCGAGTCACATCAGAATGATGTTTTCTTCCTATAAATTATTATTACCACCAAAACTACTTATACTCTTTAGCTTGAAAAACCAATTCTAAAATAATGTTCAATCTCTCAATTTAAAGCTGGGCAGAAAAATCAAAGCAGTATAACTTCATAAAACGTATTTTGACTAAAATAGATTGGTTCATGATATGACAAAGAAGATTTGCAAGAAAACATTTTATTGGAAATATCTATTTTTAGTTATTTCCCACAATTAAGTTTATTCTAAGTTTGCTGCTATTTTCATGGTGGTGGGCTGTGCTCCCCTTCAGCAGAAACTGCACAGTATGCCTGGCATGTGATGGACTTATCAAATCTGCTGTAAATAATTTTTTAGTTATTTATAGCAAATTGATTAGAGCTTTTCTGAACAGGCAGCAGCTCTTCCACTCATAATTTGTCCAAAAAGACAACAGCAAGGCTCAGCTGCTTGGTTGCCGAGCAGAAAGGTCAAATTACTGACCTCCATTTTGGGGTATCAGTTACAGCCACCTCAGCACTCCCCACTGCTGCTGCACTTGTCTTCTAAATATAGCTGCTCTCACTTGCAGGATATTCTCTCCTTGTACACAATGCCAATATCTCGGTTCATCACTCCCCCAGGAAAGCCTATCACAGGATACTGGCAGTATTTATCATTAAAAGTTACAGGCTTTCTGCTGTCTTATTTATTGAGTGTTGACAGAGACTTTGGTGCTGCTGGTACACCCAAGTAAAGACAACACTGTTTGAACAGTTTAAGCCTAAACTAGCAAAGCTGGGCTGGGTAAGTTGGGCCAAATCAAGTCAGATGAGTGGCTCAACAGAATGTCAAGTCATTTTCCACAGAAAAATTAGGTCCATAGATATTTTCTACGCTGAAGATTATTTTACATTTCTTTCAAATCACAGGAACACAGGTTGACCTGAAACTCATGATTCAGATAGACCAGTCAAAGAAATGCAGGACTGGGAAATAAGACCTGGAAATAAGACCTGGAAATAAAACCTGGACCATGGAAGCAACTCAGCTGCCCGTGGGCCTCCTTTCATCTCCAGCACAACAGATGGTGGGGACAAAGCCAACCCCAGAGCTGCATTCTGGCTTGGCCTAATTTTAGACACAAATGTGTTATTCATAAGAAAGTCTCAGGGTGTCTATTGGTTTGGGAAGTCACAACACAACAGTGGGAGACTGATCCATCTTTCTTCAGGGAAAACCCAGTGGTGTTTGCCAGCCTGCCATAGCCTGGGGCAACCAGGGACTGAGCAACACATTCCTTCATAGTGGCCCCCTTCCTCTCCTGCTACAGCAAAACACATATATAAAACTTCCGTCCCTAGAGGATCTTTTTCTTTGACTAATTATTGGAGGGATCCCTTAGTACCAATAGGTACCTACAGAGCTCACCCTTGAAGGAGAAGCACCAAATTATTTCACTGCCCATCATCTGGGACCAAGGCTGGACTTTGGGGACAAAGAAAAAAGTCTCTTCAAATATGCATGGGATAAGTGAGTAAGTTTGGCTTATGCAAGGCATTTTTGACATTCCCACATCTCAAATGTCCAGAGCTTAAACACAAACAAAATCAGTGGAGATTTAAAGAACTTTGACCCTGTATTCTTCTTGCCTTTCATTTCAAAAGGAGAAGCCAAAAGCCCCTCATGCACGCTTGCAGGCGCAGCTGAGCACCCTGGCTCAGGCCATCTTTCCATCTCTTCCAGGGGGATGAAACTCCCCACTGGAGCCTGGCCAGGCTGTCCAGGGCACGTTGTGCTTGTTTTCATATCTGCAGTCTCAGCAGAGCAGTGAATAAGTGCTGTCAGGAGTGTTGAACAAACACTGTGCTTGACTTTGCACTGGGCTCTTATGGGCTCAGAACAAAAGCCGGGATCTGAACCCACAGAAATTTTGGGGCATGTCAAATCTGAATCCAGATCTGAAACTTGAGGTTGTATTTCCACCTCTAGGGTTTCAGTTAGAGTTCAGTTCATAAACACTTCTGCCATGTCCTTTTTCTACTTTACTCCACCATGAATCAAGAGTTACTGCCATGAAATTAAGCTAGACCTGATCACAAGTGGGAATAAAGCAAAGTTTGCTCATATCACCAGCCATACCTTTTTTGCTATTTCATTTCTATAATATATCTATCATATATATATATATATACACACACACATATATATATACATATATATATACACATATATACATACACACACATATATATATATATATAAAATATAATACAGTCATGGATGTGGCTCAAATGTACACAGATTGTGAGCACAGCCCTGGGCTAAAGCATGGTGAAATGATGGTAGGAGGAGGTGAGATTAAACAGAACAAAGGCTCAGCAGAAGAACAAAAAGTATTCAGAAGTGGTTATAAAAATTCATCTACCTCCTCTGTCAAATGCTCTGCACACACTGCAGGCCCCCCTGACTGTTCAAGCCTTGCACATATCCACCAACAAAATGTTCTCACTCATGAGCTCCTCACCAAAAATTTGCTCCTGAGCTTTGCTTGCCATTCAAACCAGGCAGGAGTCACATGTTTGAGACTTCACCAGCAAAGTGATTCAAAGAAATAATAAACAATTGAACATAAATTAAGAAAAGCTGCCTATGGGCTTGTAACAGTAGAACTCCAAACCTGCACACCCTGTCTCTGAGCACATTGCTGTAAGAACCACTGTAAAGCTTTTCTGCTCCCTTCCCATGAAGGGGAGAATCTGAACTGAAAAATGCTCCCCACTCTGCCCCTAAAGCTCTGTGGAATGGGGAGCTCAGAGTACCAACACACTGCCTCATCACACAAGGTGATGCTATCACCCTTCCTTCTCCCCTGGGTTTTGGATGCTGGTGGTCCCATTCCTGCATTACAAATTCCCCTCTCACTGAAGACTCTGTGGCAGAAGGTCTAACAAGGAGTTTTATTCTTTGCTGGCCATTTTCATGGCATGATATCTTTTTAAGGCTAAAATCTGTTAGGCAGATCCTTCCCACAGCTGATGTAACCTGCTTGTGCCTTTCCTCTCGGATCCAACAGCTCCTCTGCACGCTCTGCTGTGACTCTTCATTGCCTCCAGTGCACAGAATTATTTTCTATTTGCAGAAGGAAAAAAGAAAATGAACTGGCTGTGGGGATATAAACCATCATCGAGTTCATCAGCAAACTTTTCACTAACCCTTTGCATATTCAGTGCTTCAGGGGTTAATAAAGTCTCTTAGAAAGCAAAAGGTTTCCACCTGTAATTGGATCCTTTGTATGTGCTTTCCGCTGTAGGAATCAACTTAGCATTGACATCCTCGTAAAAATTTCCATTAGATCGAGCCCTGAATGCCCACTAAGGCTCTGTGTGGTTTTGCAATTGATTCACTGAATGAAATCTTATCTAAAATCTTTTTATTTTATGCTATTATGGGCACAAGGGAAAATAGTGATGTAAAAATTTTCACTGCTTAGTTAATGCACAGTGCCTCTTGGAAATGGCCTTCAGGTTAGCTAAAAAGATTGCCATTTCTATTTCCCACTATTTTGTTTCATATTACCAGTAATTGAAAAATGTTTCATTTCTTACTGAGTTACATATTGACACTTCAAATTGAATTCAGAACCTTTATCTTTAATCTTCTCATTAGATCTCTTCAGACAGCAGCTCATGCTTTTGAGGGCAGGAAGGCACAGCTCATCTGTTGCATTTTTTCCAGCAATAGATAATTTTCACAAGACATAAGTAAAGCTGTTCTTGTGCTTTAAAGATGTAAAGAGCAGCCTGGCCATGTGGAAGCTACAAGCCAGACCTTGTGTTGTCCCTTCAGTGGGGGTGCTCTCCAGGGAAAGGTGGGTCAAACTATTGTTTACAAAAAATGTCAAATCTTTTATTCTTTAAAAGTATATCAAATCCAGAACAGGGAGAACCAAAGGGAAAGAACTTTTTGTCTTTAAGATCTACAGGTATATATGGATTATCCACTACATTTTTTCCATCTTTACAAGTTTGTGAAGAATAATCACCCAGACCAAACTCAGAAGTTGAAGCCAGAATGAAGGTTGAACTGAGCAATTGTCAGAATTCTTTGCAGTGACTTCTCATGTCCTCCCAGCCAAGCAGATTGGACATTTCCATCCATCCACCACAGCCGCAAAGAGAACCACACACTCACAGCCTGTACTGAGACTGCACCCAGCCCTCAAAAACACCCCCTCAAACCTGGGGCAGAAGCCCTCATACAGCCCCTGCACACTCACAGCCAGTGCAAACTGCTTGGATGTGCCCAATGCCAGCACTTTGTGCACAAATACTCAGCACAGACACATGGTCTGCATGCGCACAGTCTGTATCTGAAACGAGCAGGTTTATTTTCCTTTTCTCTTCACTGGTTCTGGCCTGGGAACATCTCATGTCCCAACAGCTGTTGCAGCATCCCTTTCTTCAAGCTGGAAGACATTTGGGCCACTGAGTAACATCATCCCAATTTAAACAGGATCCTCATAGTCTGCTCTTGGGCACCTCACAGAGCAGACAGGAATAATAGCAACAATAAAAGGTTTGCCTCTGCCTTCCTGCCTCTCATTTCAGTTGCTGGAGGTCTTTACAGTGCTTAGAAATGAAAATAAACAATCCTATGCGCTGCTGCTGGAGGGGAGGCAATGGAGCCCTGGAGCAGCCAGGAGCAGTGTAAGGCTGTGCCAGCCTGGAAGGAACTTCACATCCCAGGGTGCAGAACGTGCCCTGTGCCCTGGACTGGAGGCAGTCAAGGGAAGAGGAGCAGCCTCAAGCCTTGTTCTTGATGTCTGAATGATCCCTGCCTGCCCAAGTTTCTCCACAGAGGGAATGTCCACTTTCCAAGCTATATGGTTTTCTACACAACATTTAATGATAATTGGAAAATATCCTAGCAATGCTGTGTTGTCAAGTTTCCAAACATCTATTTCAAGCTGAGCTGGCTGGCAATTTTCTAAATTTTTTCTCTGAGAAAGCTACCTTCCTAATATTTTTCAGATAACCTTAAATTTTTCTTTTAAACCAATCTCAGATTTCAAAATTAAATTGTAGAGCTTTTACTCCAAGTGTTATGAGAGCTCTACTCTTTCCTCTGCCTTCCCTCACCTCCTGAGCGCAAAAACATGAGAAAGTAGAACAAGACAGCAGGAAAGAAATAATAAAAAAACAAACAAAGGTAGAACCAAACCCAAAATCTCAAACTAAATTTTCTTGTTTTCATGAGTTTTCTACTGAAAATGCCAAACCCAGTTCTTTTTCACAAAACAATTTTTAAAGTAATATTAATGAAAACAGTCATTTTTCCTAACAACTCACATCTGGCCTGAGTAATCCTGAAGGCACCTGACATTAGACGAGCCATGGGACCGTTGGCTCAGTGGTGATATTTGTCATTAGTCCAGCAAAAAACCTCAAACTGGCAGAATTTTCATTCTCTGCATACACGAACACACACAGTGTGACCACAGCCTGGAAACTCCCCAAGACGACAAATGAGCTGAATCCCAGATTTCATTTCAAAGCCAACCTCAGAATTTCCATGGTGCATTGAGCCCTCCAGCCTTCCATCCAGAAATCAATGAGGTGACATTGGCATGGAATAAAAATAATGTAGTGATGAAACAGGGCCCTAAAGTACTTCGCAGTGACATTTTAAAAACTGAATGCCATGTGAAAAAAATGAAGTCAAATGCCCTTTAATCTCCATAACTCTGTAGTGTCACAGACTAATTAAACCCTCAGCCTTCTGCTGACTTAGGGCTGAAAAAGGATGCCCTGTGATAGACATTATTAGGTGACCTCCTCCACCCCAACATCTGTATAAGTGCCCTTAGCTCTAATGAATGCACGTGCTGGAAGAATGACGGGATTTCCTACGAGCTCAAATTCACCCCATAAACTGCAGAGCATTGCTAATGTTTCTGTCTGTCCTGCTAAAATCCCGTCCCTGGATCAGACAGGCAGAAGGAATGAGCTGCACCCCTCAGCTGAAGCCCTGTGCAGTTTCCCTTAATATAAATCTAATGCAGGAATAAGGGCAATTTATAACCCAGGCAGCCAGAAGGCAGTGAAATGGAGCAAGCAGCCAGTTCACAGCCTCAGCAGTGCTTCTGAGACTGAAATGCAATTTCTGGCCCCAGAGGGTGGTTTTGGGAGAGCGATTCCACCGTGCTCACATTCCTGCTGGCCACCATTCCTGCCCCCAGCACACCAAGCAGGAAAATCCTTCCTGCACTCCAAGCAAGAAAATCTTTCCTTTGGTTCTGGCCTCTTCCCCATCCACATGAGCAAACCAGGTGCAAGGAGAGAAGCCACAGAGTGGGGTACCATGCTGCTAAAATTCCTGTCCCAGGCAGCAGCTTCATTTGGCCCCTTCTCCCCATCATTGCACTCAGCTCTTTTGGGGACACACCTGTCACAAGGCTTGACACCGTTTCTCCCTCTATTTCCATCCAATGCCTCTGTGCAATTTAGGAGCTCTGCAATACAACATTTTGAAGACCAGTAATATTAGTGAGATTATGACTAAAGCAACCATCTCTCTCCCAAAGAACCCCTTGCCAGTAGGGATTAAATGCCCACTGGTTTTAATGGGCATAACACCAGTAGGAAACAGCCCTGCTTGTTTCAGGGAGAAAAGGACAGATTTGTCCTTCTTCTCTCATGTATTTACCAGTGGACATTTCTATTACTCTGCATTCTCACTTCCCTTCCAGACCACAAATGCTCCACACTGAACTAAGGCACCATTCAAATTCCTTGCATAGAAACTTTAGAAAGAGTAAACAATAATAAAATTGTGTTAAAACACAGCCATGCTTGCAGTAGAGATCCATAATCATAGACCACCCCAAGACAAAGTTTTCACAGCCCAGTTTGAGACATTCCCCAGGTTACCCAGCAAATCCAGGATGGACTAGAGAAGATTCACCTCCTTCAAGCCAGGCCTGCTGCAACTGCCTGCCCTTCCTGAGGCCAAGCTGCCTTTCCCAGGAGATGAATCCACCCAGCCAGACTGTGTTGCTGTCAAAATGTCACTCCTCCTGCATCTTTTGGAGGAAGGTCCAGACTGCAGCAAGCAAAGCCAGGGTCTACAAGGCAGCAAAGAGGGAGCAGAGGGCAAAGCTAGCTGGAGATATAGATGGGACCATCAATGGGATCATTCACTGATGGGCACAATGCATCCTTATCCTATTACTATTTCCTGCCCCAAATGCATCCTTATCCTATGACTATTGCAGGGTGCAGATGGATTTTCAAAGCAGTTTCAGTGGCTTGAGCCCCAGGTTTGCTCTTTACAGTGAACCTCCACACCTGGCTTGGCAAAATGATTGAATTCACAGGTAGATGTTCCCAGCCTCCTTCTCTGTGCACCTCCTGGGGAAACAGGCACTGAGGGGCTGCAGAAGGAAGGCACAGCCCACAGCACCCAGCCAAGTCATTTCTAGGAGAAGGGCCCTGGCGCCCTGTGCTGGGGCTGGCAAAGAGGGAACCTGCAGCAAGAAAGCAGCAAAGAGCCAATTTCTGTGCTGGCACCACTTGAGCAAGAAGAGAACATGTATCCACAGGCCACAGTGCTCATGATTTACACTGACATGAGTAAGATCAGAACCAGGCCCTGGTGCTTTGTTACAACAGTAAACATGACAGGGAGCTTTGCCTCTCCTCCTCAGGGTATATCCCTATGCCTTTGTGGTACCAGCACAATAAATAATGCATTCCTGGAAAAGGAGATCCAAGGAGCTTTCCATAAACAATTCAGGGTTTCTCCTTTAAAAACCTCTGAAATATATTCTTAATGCCTGAGCCATGTAAGTCATTAGGTTTCTGTCAGTGTGCTCAATACATATGTATGTGCCAGAGACCAGAATCCTGGTGGAGTCTGTACTGCAGGACATCTATAAAAGAAAATTGCAGTTGAAGTGTCCAAAACAATGATCTGTGGGTGGTCCTCTGGTTAGCAGATGGGTTTCTACAGTGCACATATAGCTACTAGCACCAAACACCTCCTTGTTTTTGTCTCAGTAGCCTCTGCATGGAAAGAAGGGTTGGTGCACAGAGGATTCATTGCCTACAGATTAGCAGTTCATGTGTCTTTGTAGGACAGTGTGCAATCCTATCTAGGCAGGTTTGAGAGCTCTAATTGCATTCTCACTCAAAATGGAGCTCCTTATAGACATTTATCATCATAAAATAGCAACATCTGACACACATGCTCTCACATGACATCATGTCTTCCAGGGGAAGCCAAACCAGAACAGGTAGGGTGAAAGAGGAAATTAAAACCTCTTTTCCTTAGACTCATGGAGACACCCATACAGCCAGTGGGATGATCTGCCTGCTTTGACCATAGACCCAGCACAGAGCCTCCTCAGTCCAAGTTTTCTTTCAAACAGACCATCAAGTATCACCTTGAACATCACAGTTTAACCTAAACAGTGCTGCTCTTCTGATTTGGGAAGAACAGTTGCATAAAGAAAATTGAGGTGGAGAGAACAGTGAGGGATGGGGACAGGGAAAGGGTTGTCAGGAAGGTCAGAAACCTTTTCAAGGGAGCCCATGAAGCTTCACACATGCCAGGGGCTCACAAGGGAGGGAGAAGGGTTTAACACACATGTGCTCCCAGTAGACAGCTGAAAAGTGGCCACAGCATCCCCCAAATCCTCTGCACACCTGGGAACAGCCCAGACCTTTCTGGATGTGATGAGAAGATAGGGCAGGCTCACCACGTCCTGTTGTTCTGCACTTCCACATAGAAATGTTTGCCTTTTACAGGGCTTTAGAAAATTCAGAAGAATTGACCAACTGGCCTCTTGAAACTTCCTTTCCTGCCTCCAGAGGCCTTTGAAGAGTAAAAATTACCTGTGTAAAAATGAACTGATTCTAGTTTACACTTCTGTATGAACAGAGATTACTTTAACCTTCTTGGCTTTAGCCCTTATTTAGTCCTTATATTTGTTGGAATGGGACAGCTTGGCCAAAAAAGCACTGAAATTATGAATGTTCTAAAACATTCACTCCAAAGTGAATTAGTGAATTACTTCCAGAATTACTTCCAGAGCACGTGATGTTTCATAAATTTTCCATCTGGGTGTAAATGCTGGAAGAAGATTTCACTAGTCAATTCTGAGAAGTGAGAGTGTCATTAGCATGTTGCTTTAATTGTGTTTTAAATATTATATTAAACAATTTTTTGTACATTTCCTAAGAAGAGTCTTCTTTCATGAGGTGTCCCAAGTCTCATGTCAACTTACTATGGCTCAGATGTGTACATCAAATCAAATTAGCACATTCCAAACCTCATTTCCACTGAAACACAATCAATTGTAACTTATTTTTGAATCACGCTGCTTTCTCTAATTGTTAGCTCCAGCCTCTGCTGAATAGGTGGTTAAGCAAATTATTCCATCTCACATATGAAAATTGTGCTATTTACGCTGGCAGCTTTCACAGTTACTGATGAGGTTTCTTGAGCTAATGAAATAATGAAAACACAAAACAGATTTAGCTTTCTTAATAAGGAAAAAGATAATGAACTAAAATTAAAATTGAAACTCTCACTATACACAGAGTTACTGTAATATCATTTCTTTTTTAAATTAATGCCCATGCTTTTTTATTTTATTTTTAACATGCCAGTGACAAAGCTAGTTAAAAATCCACTTCAACCATGGTAATGTAAAGATGCTATTACTTTATTGCATTTTTTGTAATGTAATTATGGGACATACAGTTTTAGTGACTTTTCTGTCTGATTAGTCATACATGAAAGGGTAACACTTTGATTAGACACTGTGCTTGGCTTCATAGAAGGGGAAAGGTGAAGATGGAAGAAAATGACTTTTGGTCACCTTTACATCCTTCTATCTTTGATGGATGGGCACCTAAGGGCTGGCACCTTCCTGGTGCAGATCTGCTGGGATTTGCCTTGCTGGAGCCCTGCAATGCAAGCCAGTTTCCTCCCTCACCACTGAGCCAGAGATCTGGCTCATGAGGATGTCTTGCCAAGGAGAAAGCCCAGCCACACTGTGCTTAAAAACTCCATCTTCTCACCCCAGGACCAAAGCAGGGAGGAAAACTCAATGTGCCCTTGCCACCTGTATGGCAAAGCCTTCTTGCTTCCTCTGGTTTGCTCGTGTTGGGTTTGAAAGGGCCTTGCAATAGGGTTTTATTCTCTCCCTCATGGTCCCCACAGGGAGGCCAAGGACTGTGGGGCTCCAGCTGAGGCTGAGCTGGTGCTCCAAGGGGTGAGCCAGGAAGGAGCCTGGCCACAGCTGTAACAGGAGATACCCCCTGGCACCACTTCAGAGCTGGAAGCCTACAAGCATGTGGTCCCTCTGGTTTTGAAATATGTACTTCTAGAGCTTAGCACCATTGGTTTTCATTGCAGAGAGATTTTGGCTGGGAGTACAAAATCTGAGGAATTTGATACAGGGCAACTCTCAGGATATATTGGTGTTTCTGCCAAATAACCTGCACAGCAGGTCTAGAAGATGCTCCATGTGTCTGTGACATTTCTTTGGAGTTCAGCTGGATCCTGAACATTCCTCAACCCTATCAGTGAAGTTTTCTTGAGGAAGAGCAAGGAAGAGGAGCAAGAGCAGAGCCCAGTGCCAAGGATTCTGGCTGCCTGAGGATCCCAGTGCTGGCACATCACGCAGTGCCCCTGCTTTGCTGTATTAGGAAATGGCTTCTACAGCCCCTCAGGCTCCCACTCCCTCGATGAACTCTCATCTCACACATCCTTTATGCTGCAGCACCCAGTTTTGTCCTTCCCCTAAACCAATTCAACATTCCTGTCAATAAATACCATACCATGAATTAGCGGGCTCGCTGGCTCTGTGCCTGCCAGTGCAGGAGGAAATGGCCTCATAAATATTTGTGCAAGGCATCAATAAATTTGAAGTGTTGACTCGAGTACTCAGCTTCCCTATCTGAGGCCTGGAGCGGAGCTTCCGGAGCTCACATGTTCCTGCCGCCAGGGGCCGGCGCTGGAGAACAGCGAAACCCCCGGGATGCTGAAAGTGGAGCTGCAGAGAGAAACCCCGCAGAAACCCCTCAGCAAAGTCCCTTCGTGCTGCTGATCCAGCTGGAAAAGATCCTTGCAATTCAGACAGGGGAGATTTTGAGAAGGAAGGTGTTCCATTGCCCATGGCTGATCCTCAGTTTGGTTTTTTATTTATTTCCCAATTTTTACTGTTTATTACTACAGAAAAGCCATTGTTGTAGAGCTTCACGTGGCCAGTGAGCTGGGCAACCCCCTCCAGCAAAGCTGCTTTAGGCTGTACACAAAACCCAGAGAGGGATGGGTGACTGTGAGCCTGCTTCATGCTGCGCAGCTTCAGAACACAGGGACATCTGTTGGGAGCCCTCCGAGCTTCTGAGATCAGAGTAATTTAATTATTAAAAATTACAATTTTTAATTTAAAATATTATTTTGAGCTGCTCTACTTTCATAATGCTGAAATGGCATCACTTCAGACTGTGGGCTGTTTTGCTGCCATTACTGTACTACTCCCCAGCCTGGATATTCAGAAGCCTTTTGACTTCACTACCAACTTGCCCAGGTTTGCAAGCTTTTTTTTGGAAGAATTACTCCTTTCCCACACTTGTATTAGTGCTCGATGCTCTTCTCCAGATAAACAGTTTTCACCAAGAGCAGAAAATGGGACCAAGGCATTGGATTAATTGTTTTTCTCTCTGCTCTGTGTCCATGGTGTGTGCACACATGGAGTGATCCGAGGAGCATGCCCTCAGGAACAGCTCCCTTCCTTCCTCAGGAGATGGTCCAAGTGGTTTACTGAGCTTTTAATTTCTTGTAAATCAAATATTTGGGAATCTTGTCTAGAAGTGCTCTCATGCTACTTATGAAAATGTGACTGTTAGAGGAAAAAAAACCTCTGAGGATGTAAGGAGAAAAGGTGAGGGTCAGGAGGTCTCCCCAGCGCTGTGTGGAACTCCTCCCTTCTACCCCGGGAGATGAGCAGCAGCCAACAGCTCCATTTTAATGAAACAGTGTTGATTGGAAAGACAAGTGTGATATTTTGTTCCTACCCAGGCAACAGGCTCTCCTGTATTCTCAGTCTGTGAGGTCTAACATCATGACAACCAATTATAAATAGCTGTGAAAAAGCACATGTGCAGAACTTGCATTAGAGGGTGGAGCAGATGTACAAGGAAGGTGTTCTCTGCCTCACCTTCTCTGCTCACTGTCTAGACTCAGCTCTCCTGGGGGGAAAGAAGGCAAGAAGGCTCAAGGAAGAAAAAGAAAAAGTGAAACTCAAGCTAGTAATTATCAGATCTGTGATAATGCTAAATTCCATCATTATTATCCAGGCTACTCAGGAAACCATTTTACAAGGCTTAGAAGACATCTGGGGCTGAAGTCAGATATATTTATTAAGCCGCTCACATCCAGGTTTGCTGAAGCAATTGCTTTATCTCCTCATTTCCCGTGTGTTAAGATGGTTACTGGAACACAGACCTGGAGAGACTCCCCTTGAGCACCCCAGCCCAGCAGGGATCAGCAGTGGCACAGCCAGGCATCACCCAAGGCACCATTTCCTGGGCACCAGGCTGGCCCAGCCTGCTCCCCACAGTGTCCCTTGGCTGCTCCAGCAGCTCTCCCTGGTGCTGCTCCCACCAGCACACACGGCCCCTGTGTGGCTGCTGCCAGCACAGAATTCCCGTGTGATGCGTTCCCACCCGGTCACAGATCATTCACAGCTCGGTGTTTCCCCAGCCCAGCCTGGCATCCCCAGCTCCCACACCAGAATTTGCCATTTGGCTGCAGCCAGGAGTTTGGCATCGTGATCCTTCTTCCCCACTGGGGGCTGGCTGCAGATTATTCTTTACGTGTTCTTTTCAACACAAGAAAAAGCACTTTTTTCCCCACCCTGCTGGAGGGAAATCAAGGAGCAGGACAAGAATTCTTCTAAGTTTCAGGAGGTCTTTTTGGTTTTTTGCAGGAGGACAAAAGCTGGCATGCAGCAACTGGGCTTTTCCCTCAAGTTCTGTTTCATGAAAGGGACGTTTTAGAGAAAAGAAAACCAGTAACCTGAAGAGGCTGTAGAGCTGCTGTTTGGGTAGATGTGTGTATATCAGTTGGGTTCACCTCAGCAACCTCATTCTCAGCATTTCCCAAACTTCATCAGCAAGAGATTGAAGCTCAACCCCACCAGTCAGTCCTCCTGGCTTTAAAACATGAGTTGTTATATCCCTCGTCCTGATAAATATTGCAACAAATTGGAAATCTACACTGAAATTACTCTTGTGATAAAATCAACTTAATATAACTACTGTAACACTGGCTACAGAGAAAGATGGCAAGGGAGTACTCCCAAAAATAATTTCCCTTAAATCTGCAAACAGCCATCAAGCAGCATCAAACTATTGAGAGAAGATGGCAAGAAGACAGCATTTGTTTTGTTTGCTGCCACATCTGCTTGTCCTGGTTACCATGTAACTACCTTCCTTACACTGGTTTTCTTTCTCTTGTTAAACATTTTTATTTTGTTTTCCTAAGAAAAGCAGTGCTGCAGAACAGTAACATCAGTAACATGCATGTATGGAGGGAGAATTGCTGACTAAGGGGATTTATGCTGGCAGTGTTACACACAAAAATTATTCCTCGAAAGGAAAAATATATGCCACGCTTTTTTGGCCATCAGAGATCACTGTTCTGACAGAGAATCTGTTCAGCTGAGCTGGTGGGAAAGACTCTCATGAGCAGCTTGGAGTTACTGGCACCACACCTGCAGCAGCTTTCTGGAGTTCACCACTTGCAGCCCAGCGCCAGACCACAGAAAAAGGCAGAAAAGGCAAAGAACAGCCAGATATTCTGTGTAGCTGTTGTGACTCACTAGGGCTCCTATTCTCAATTTGCTGTGACCTTTAGAGAAGTGGAGCTGATAGAGAGCAGACAATGCAGCTCTCTGCTCCCTGGCAAGCCCCAGCTCGTGCCCTGTGCCTCTCTGGGAGCACAGCCCAGCCACACACAGCACCTGACCCGCCTGCCAGGCCTGGGATGACGCACCAAGTCAGTTTGATTTGTGGCACCTCCCTGGGTAAGATGGGCAAAATAAAGACAGATGGCAGTGGATAAACTCCAGCAACTGTGAGGCTGCTATTAGCAAGAGCTCCCACACTGTGTGCAGCGCCCTCAAATGAACTTCCCTGCAGCCCCAAGCCCCTGGTAACACACAGAGATACTGCAGCCCATCTCTTAGAAGAACTTCTGTGCCTGTTACCATTTTACCATCTTGTTTTGCTTTACATTTTTTCCCAACGTCCTGACTTTCCTTTTATTCCCCCACCTTCCCAAAGCTGTTCCTGCAGCCATCGCTGTCCAAGTTAGTGGTGGTACCTTGGCCAAGCAGGGAGGTCTCACCTTCAGGGTCTGTGTGGGAAAGCTCCTTCCAAATCCAGGCTTTCCATGTGTTCCCATCACAAAGCACTAAAATGCTAGCTCCTCCAAATTATTTTCTCCCAGGATTTTTGCAGCATCACCAAACCATGCAGAACCTCAGCAGGAGGATCCAGGTGATAATCCAGGCACCTTTCTGCTCTGGAGGCAGTTTGGAGCTTCTCTCTTTATTCTTTGTCTTCCTAGTTCAGATACCTGAGGTCTGCAGTTTCATATTTCATCCAAAATAAATGCAGGCACATTAGTGTTTTCTGATACTTTTTTCCCATAGATATATCAATAGAATTCCACCACTGAGTGTCTTTTTCAGAAATGAAATTAAGAGGCAAAAATAACCAAAAAGCACAAGCCATTGTGGGGTAGCATTTTTATAAGGAACCTCGGTGTTTTTGGAGCCTACCTGTTATTTTCAATAGTAATTTTTTCCACCATGGATTCAGGTCAGTTTTGAAGAAGAATCCTACCTTGCTCACATGCCTTTGCAATTGCTCCTTTCAGCCTTCAAAGGTCATCTCAGTATACAGCGGGGAGAAAACTGGGATGGTTTCATGTGAATTATAAAATCTGAACCTTTTATGAGAAAAAATATGGAAAGGAATGATACAATAAGAACAATAACCTTTGTGGGGTTTAGTCTGACTATTATTAGTGTGGAAGACATGATAAAAGAAATCCCACACATTTCCAGTGGAGAGCAATCTGGGTCTGCCCAAATTAGCTCTCCAGCCTGGGAGAAGCTCAGTTAAAGCCTCTGGTAGCCTCACCAGCAGATTTCCAAGTCACTCTGGTGAAAGCAAAGAATTTCCTCATATGTGCAAACATACCTGATGATTGGCATAATCCCAATGAACACACATTAGGTAAGTAAAAATATTCCAGTGTATTGATATTAATTCCACAGCTCAGACCCAAGATCAAGTTCTCATTTGTCTGAATAACAGAGCATTTAACTATTTCGTTCAAATATAAAGAATATTTCGGCTTATATACGGTGTGTGGGGGGGAGAAATCCAAGGAACAAAAGTTTTCCTTGTAGCATGCACAGTGCTGATTTCCAACCCTTGGCAGCCACAGCCCAACACAGCCATGGCAAACGCCTGGCCAAGACAAATCTATAAAATTTGCACTGTACATGCACGCCTTCCATGCATGAAGGTCTAATAAGCCCAGATACTTTCTGCCTCTCCAAACAGTTGAGCTAAAGAGGTTTCCCCATGGATTCTAGCAGGGCCAGGAGCATGGAGACTTTATTATGTAATAACCCACATTATTTAGTGAAAATCTGGAATGTGCTTTATTAGTTGGGCCTTTGTTTGGTCAGGAAATACCTCCAGACAAATGTGATGACACAGGCATTTTTAATTTGCCACTTCACGTTCACAGCAAATTAGGTGATTTTAAGTGTTATTCCCTGCATTAAAAGCGACAGGCTGCAAGGTTTGCAGTTTCCCTCAGAAGCTCTTGATGACATTACAGACATACATAGAAAGCACAAGCCCATCAGAATGAATTAAGATCACCTCTCTTTGCCTGTAATCTGAAAGACTCCATGTGGTCTCTCTTAGCACCAGTTCCAAATGCCAACCCTCTGTAACAGCATGTGCAAATGGTTGGAGGTAAGGGGAGGAGAGGTCAAATTCTGTGTGCTCCATACGATCAAATTTGTGGTATTAAACCAACAATTACCAGTGAAGTGGTGAGTGAAAAACAAACCTCCTATCTATTACCCAATTTCAAATGCCAGTGCATTGCCTGCAGGACTCTCAGTCCTCTGGCTTTTTTTTTTTACATACTTGGTAATGTGTCAAGTCTTGATACCTGCTTTCAAATGGAGTTGAGTTTTTCCATTTGTGAGCTTGAAGTAATTTTCATTTCAGAGTAGACTTTAAAAAATGCCAGTTAGACTGCTGCTAGTATAGTTGGTGAAAATATCCACTGAGGATATTTTCCTCGGTGGATTACATTTCTGCTTAGGATAAATAGGAAAAAAATGTAGGAGATATTATGTTAAATAGAAAATCTTTGGTCTTGACTGAACATCACTGAAGGAGCTCAATGAAGACCTAAAGGAAACACTGGCAGAGAAAAAGAAAGGAGGGAAAAAAACTGCCCTCATTTTCTTACAGTGAGGATTAGGAACTGAAGTGCAGCCAGCATAGGAACATACACTTCTGCTGGACTTCAGTCCAGGTAATAAAAGCAAAAATAGAGATTGTGTAGAGCTGGGTAATAAAAGAGGTAGCAGTGGTGAGTCTGCTGCGGCAGGTTTTTTGGCTGGAGCTTTAATGACTGGGGCTGAAGCACTGCCAAGCAGTGCTGAGCAGGACTGACGCAGCTCCTGGGGTTTGCCTGAAGAGGGGAAGCAGCCGTGGAGGTCTGGGAGGGAGAGAGGGAGAGGTGGAGGTCTGTGCTGGAGCTGCTGCTCAATCCATCAGCAGGGAGGGACACACTGACACCTTCCCGAGCTCCAGTGTTTGTGCAGGCTGCAGGACACCCTGAGAGCCTCCCCGGCTGCACTGGGCTCTTTTGTGGCCAGGCAATGAGGTATGGCTGGGATTTTGGGGAATAGCAGGTGTGTGCTGGAGAAGCTGATTTCCAGCTTTCCAGGTGGGTGGCCCTGTGCCTGCCACTGGCATCCCCAGGAGAGCAGGTGACTCCCCTGAGCTGTCACCTCTGCCAAATGCCATCAACAGCCTTGGGTGGATGTGCAGGGAGCAAGGGAAGGAGGGAGGAGGAGGAGGAGGAGGAGGAGGAGGCTCCACATGGAAGTTGTCTCCCAAAACCAGGAGCTGCAGACTTTATTCTCTTCTCACCTCTTAATGAGGCTCAGAACTTAAGTATGATGTTTTTTCCCCAAACCTCTCTGAAGTTGGGCACCTAAAACCGTCAGTGAAACTCAGGTTTCAGCACAGGAGGGATAATCTGGCTTCTCTCTACACACATATTTGAGAATTACTCCCACAGCCAGGTACATTTCTGCACCGTGGCTTTGTGTGTGTTATTGCAAACACCTCAATGGGGACTGGGTAGAGGGAGGCTTTTTTCCTTCAGGTCAAGTGAATTCAGGCTGTGTTTGTAATGCAGTTTCCAGGTGTTGAATGGTCACTGGCCTTGGCAGGCACAACATGCTTTCAGAATTCTTTCCAATCTCAGAGATAATCCCACTATGAAAACATCCCCTCACTAGCAAGGCACACGCCCTTGGGAGCCGCCTCAGCAGGTGAGACAGGGGTGGTTTGCAGGCCCTTGTCTTCAATCTCAGAAGGTGCAGGCTCTGCAGCTCAGCCAGGTGTGAGTGTGGCAGTGAGCATCCGCTCCTCTGCCTTCTACTACTCAAGGCTAAAATGCAAAAAAATCCCATTCTTGCTTTTTTCCCCCCAGCATCAGAATAATAATCTTTATTTTTAAAGCAAGAAGAAGCACCAGGTGTATCTCCATACCTGCCCTACTGTTGTTTGCCTCACCCTCTTGCCACCACCAGCGTGCAGTGAGCACTCACTCTCTGTTGACTTTGTCTGCCTTGATGTGTTTTAAGCCCATGTTTAATTGTTGAGAAACCCTCTCTACTGAAGAGGCAGAGGAGAGTCTTTCTTTGTGTTTCTTTTTGCTCAGAAGGGGCTGAAGCAGCAATCTTGACTTAAAGGCTGACTCTGATTGGAAAATAAACAACTATAAAGTACAATAAATCCCATTGAAGAGCCCAGTCAAAACATCCCAATGAACAGCTAATGCTCCACTAACCAGCTCCAGATGTCCCAGCCTTGTCTGGCACTAATTGGTTGACTGGAGAGTCAGTAACTGTGTAACCTGGAGGAAATCTCTACTTCTTGCACTTGAGATGAGTTGCTAAAACAGAAAATGGTTTTGTTTTGTTGTGGTCCCTAATTTCCAAACTGCAGAGGAGTCACAGGTAGCTGCTGATACCTGCCCAGTGGCAGGGCACTGTCCCATTTTAAGGCACCTCACAAAAATTTTCTCAAGAGCATGAAGCTGCCTTTGACAGCAGCTCGGATGTTCCTCCATTCCCAAGCTTTTCTGGGTTTATTTATTTAACCAGAGGACATGCCCTAGCAGATTGCAGCTAAATTCTTAGATGAAGGTAGTTGCAAATTCCATCTGGAAATGTCTGAAGCACCAAAAACCAACTAAAAAAAACCCTCAACCAAAACTAAACTAAAATCAAACAAATAAAATCCCAGAGAAAGCAATTGCTTCTAGTTATAATTAAAAGACATAGAATCAGAAAGATGAGTTTGGAAAGAGAAAATATTGTTTTAAAAAAATGAGATGAGCCTGGTGCACCCCAATTCCTACAGGCTGAAAATTCCACATCTGCCTGCATTGGCCAGGGATGTACAAAGTGGCTAACCAGGATTTTCCAATGGGCTTTTTTAGGGATATTTCACAGGATCTTGTCATCTATTTTGAGCAATACTACAAAGCAATGTGTGCCTGCAGGTATCTTCTGTTTTACCAGAATACTTCCCAGTGCCATGACTCTGCACACACTTACTTATGTTGTTTATGTTCAAGCAAATACATCTCACTGGCTTCTGAGACTTCCATGACATCAAGAATTGCTATTCATAATTCATTCTTGGGGTTCCAGTCATATCCTGAGCACACAGAAGGAGGTTCTGTGACTTTCCTAGAAAGTTACTTAGTAAGTTTCTGTTTAAAAACTACTATTGATATTCCTTATTAAATTAATCTGTAAAAATAATTTATATTTAATTAAAATTTTTAATAAAATGGCTTCCATGAATTTTAGTAAACATTTCCCTTAGTGTCACTGACATGTTCTTCATACTTTGTATGAGCATTTTAGAACTACATAAATTTGCACACCAAAAGCTGATGTAGAGCTTCTGCTTGCTTTTTTTTTTTTTTTTGTGTTTGTAAAAATACCCAAAAAAACAGTCTATAACCTGTTTCTCAAGTGTCAAAACCATTTTTTTCTGCAGAGTACTGTGCAATGCAGCATCTGTTTGGACACATCCAGCCATATCTTTCACTCCTGATCTGCAAGGGAATAACACAGGATTTGAAACACAGTAGACACTTGTGCAAAGCATGAACAATGAAAATTACATCCAGCCCTTAATCCAGGGGATTCTGGGCTGAGCTCAGCCTCTGTGGGTATACATATCCATTCTGCATTTAGTTCCACATATTCCAAGACTGGATGTTTCCCTATAAGAGTCACATGGGAGCAAAAGTGGGATTAAGTGGCTTTCTCTCCATGTTTTGCTATTAGCATTACACATGTAATATGCAGCACATGAGCAACTGTGCTGCACCATGGTCAGCGATGAAATTAATTTCTTCCAAGTTGCTAGAAGGTTTCATATTTCATGTATCATCTTTATTTTGTTCACAGCCTTGGGAGAGAATGGGTGGAAAAGAAGCAGGAGGTTAATCATACCCTATATATTGAGATTCAGAAAAACTTTGATAAATCTTCCTCCTCTGAGCCTGAATGAAGGTCTGGTTCCTGCCAACAGGGAGTGCAAAGCTGGGTCCTTCACCAAACTTCTCCTTTTGTGCTTTTAAATCTGCCAGAAGCTGGCCTGGCTTTGGCAATGGTGACACAACAGAGGATTCCTCTGCTGAGTTTGTATCACAGAAATAACACCCCCCTCCTCGCTGGTACCAAGGCTGGATGCAAGGAGCACTTCATCTACCTGGTCTATTATTTGGCTCAGGCTGGTACCTCTCACCAGCAGGAGTTAGATCTGTAACCTCAATATCAACAGATTTTTTTTAATGCAATGTATGAAAGTATGAAATTCAAGTAGATGGATATTGAACTGTTAGGGAGAGGTGATTGAATTTTCTGTTCAGTTCTGTTCTGTTCAAAAGTTCATACAAAGAAATTGTGGAACATTAGGAAGGAAATGCCTATGGAAGTTAAATTTCTGTTTCCGTTGAGCCAAGTAGATAAAAATTCTGAAACAGGTTTTTTATACCATTGCAGAGCTTTTTGACATTCAACATTAAATATCTCTGTTTATCACTAACAGAGCACTAAAGCACATCTTTAAAAACCAGCCTTTGATTTTGGCAGCAAAGTTGTCTGTGAAAAGAAACTGTTAACATTCAGTTGAGTGGCATTTGGAAGAGAACTGGCAAAGTAAACTCAAGGGTTAATGAAAGTAAATGAGATAATCCTCATTGATCCCCCATAATCCCCATGGTCTGAGTGCAACTGTCAATCACTGGGAGAGACTTTTTCCTAATCTATCCCTCTGTGAATAAGTCATTCCAAACTGAGTATACTTTATACACAGACATGTACTCAAATGTACAAACACACACTCTGAACACATAACAGAAAACTTAGCACAGTCAATTCCAAAATGAAGGGGAAAATTAAGTATAGCTAAAAATATGGTGCATTAATTTAAAAAAGGGAAAGTTTCTTTTACTAGCTAAAACATATTCCAGCTGTCCTTACTAACTCACTGTTTCCCATGTAAGCTGGTAGCAACTAATGAATCTGTTAAATCCGTCCTCTGTAAAGGAGGAAAGACTGTTCCCATAAAATTAAAACTTACCATTTAACAGACTGACCTAAGCCAAATATGGTCTGGAGCATAAAAGAAATTATTTCAGTACTTTTCAGAGAACTGCTGACATGAATAATGTATTAAATCAAATTGTGCCGTATCTGAGGCTCAGAGGATGTTGCAGGAGGAGCTGTGTGTGGGAGGGAAGGGCACAGAGAGCTGTGCCCATGGCTTGTCCTGGCTGCTTTCAGGCCCTTCCTCAGCAGTGCCAACCCCACTAAAGTTGTCTCTTCTTTTGGGAACCACATCACTGCAGGGCCACCCACATTCCTATGGGGTCTGGACACCAGTGGTGTCTGCAGAGCCCCAGCTCATCAACCCACTGTTCCCAGGACTGCACTGAGGTCAAAGACAGAGGCACCAGTCTCTCCTTAACTCTTCATTCACTTTGGTCCTTAAGCCCTGCAGCAGTTCTGGGTTCCTCCTGCATGGGCACAGCCAGGGAGGGATGCTCATGGACAGGCACCAGGTGTGACTCCCAGAGCTGGACAAGGAACTGGCTCAGGGGGCAGTGTGATCTGGGGAGGTGAACACATCTGGACTATGAGGGCATCAGCTCTCCAGCCCAGATTTGCCTCAAAAGCTCAGTTGTAAATTCATGCTTGATTTTGTGAGAAATCCTTCCAAGATGCCCAGAAATTCTTCTAAGATGCCCAGTGCACAGACACTGTTAATGGCAGCATCTATAAGTACCTACTTATTCTGGGAAATCTCCCTTTAATACTTTGCATCTGGAATTCTTGATAATGCAGACATGGCACTTAGGGACATGGTTTAGTGGTGGACTTGGCAGTTTTACAGTTGGACTCAGTATTAAGGGTCTTTTCCAACCTAAATGATTCTGTGTTTCTATACTAGAGTCACTTACAGAGAAACTCTCTGGCATTTAGAAGAAAGACAATCTTTCTACAGAGCATTCAGACACACCTGTAATAATGTTACTGCATTCTGCAGAGGAAAAGGAAATTGTCTGTCAAAGGTTTGGGATAGAAATGCTTCACACCGCCCAAAGGTACCTCTTGATAACACAGTGCAACACCCATTTTCCTCCTGTAAACACTCAGAGCCACCACCTCTAACCTGAGGCTGAGTTGGAAATAAATGCCCCACTCTCAGGTTTAAAGAAAAACCAGCTTGGTAGCCATTTGGCCTGCAGCCAGGATTAAAGTGTTAACTCAATGTCTGTCAACCTGTCACTTAAACATTTACAAAACTACTGACCACTTCTATTAAAAGACCATTAAACCAGGATTAAGCTTTTCCAGGGTTAAGCTGATGTAAAAATGCAAGGAATGTCACACCAAGGGCAGTTCATTTTATTTGTATTGTAAATAGGCAGAAGTTGGAGGATAAAATGTTACATGTGTATTAAATATGGGGATATACCCCTGCTTTGCATTTTCCCTTTTTTCAGCTTCCTAAACACAGATCCCATTACTCTGTAGAGCACAGCAGAGTGAACATGGAAACCTCCAAGTGCCTTAAAACCAGACCTGGATGCTTCAGAACAGGCTGGGGTAGCTTTTCCTGGAGGTGGGATGTGACACAGAGTCTGGCCATAGTGCTGGGAATGGCCATGGATATAACACAGCACTCATTTAATGTGTCATACTGTAATCAGAGATAAATTGTTTTAAAATGGGAGTCTTATGAAAAGCAGGAGCCCATTTGGAGCATTCCCTGGATTTATTTTGTAAAAGCAATGAAGTCCACCAAGGGGTACCAAGTGGAACTCCCTGCAAGCTGAGCTGGCCAGGTGCTGGGATGGGACACTGAGATTGCTCTGCTTTCTTACATTTCTTACCCCTTGCCAGCCCTTGGCAGAGACAGGCTGCAAGGCTGGATGTTCTGGTGGCCTGATCTTCTCTGTCTGTTTGCATCTGCCACATCATTAGCTGTGAATAAAAGCATGCTGGCCTGAGCATCAGTGCAGAGACTTGACTCACAAAATTATTGGTCTTTATTTATTATCTACTATCCTGCAAGATTTCAAAATATATAAGCCATTGAGCAAGTCTGCCTACGTAAATATTACAGAATTGGCCAGCCCCAAAAAGGGAGGTGCACACATTAAATGAGATTTCTCTCCTTCCCCACAGCCCTGCCTCCATCTAGCCTGTTATCTTTATGAAATATAACTTTGCTTTCAGGAAGTATCTATGACACTTCCATCTGAAGCAGTGCTTCCAGTATTTACAGATATCAAAGAACTGGTCTTAATTTCATCTGATACTTTAAAAAGCCTTTTATTCTAAAATAAATTATTGAAATGTGGCATTGGTAAAATGGGTTGCTCCAGTAATGGATTTACTGTGATGGTGCAATCAATTTCAGAGATTGGATTTCAGGATAGAAACTATTCATCACTCTCCATGTCAGGGCAAGGTTTACCTTCACACTGCGGTCACCCACTGCAGCTTGTGGATACCAAGGGCAGAGGAGGATCCATTGGAGGAAAACACTTTCTGTTGCTTTTCTTCCATTGTTGCTGAGGTGAGAGTTTGGAGTTTTGACAGCTACAGCAGCTCCAGAGCATCCTGGTGCCACTCAGGGGGTGCAGAGGGACTCACCTATGCAAGAGCAGATGTGCTTAAAGATCCAATTTATCTGTTCTGCCACGACTCAGTGCAGGCTTTGCTATAGGAGTTTTCCAACTTCTCTGTTTTATTTCAGGATCAGCAGAGCCTTTTATCAGGTAGAGGCCTTCAGGGGTAAGGAATATAATGGTTTTAATAGGAATGATGGGGAGAGACCTGCATTGGTACAAATCCTTCCCACCCTGTAACACTGAGCACCCAGCATGAGTGATGCGAATGAGGGGAGAGAGGAGGGGAGCTGTGACATGAACCATCCTCCCTTACCCCTGCACTGACCCTCTCTTTCACATCTGAGGTTTTTCACAAGCTGGAAACCCCAACAGCTGCAGGTCCACCTGCCTTGCCATAGCTGGAAATGGATCTCCTAGACCTCTGCAGCAAAGGAGGAGGTTGAGAACAGAAGCAGTTTAGTCCTGGAGGTCAGTAAAGACAGGATTTTTTCACCATTTATTTTTACTCCATAGAGGCCCATGTGCCTCAATTAGCATAAATACATATTCACAGCCTCATTAGTGCCTCCTCTTGCTCTCTGCCTGGCAGAGCCACTTCAAATGGGACCACAACCCAGAGAGGCTCTGCAAAGCACCACAAAACACAGCTTGTCTGAGGTATCCTGACCTATCACTGGCAGGAACAATTGGCATATCTAAGCCTTGTGACACAAAAAAAAATGAAAGCTCTTTTCCCATCCTCATCTCCAATGAATCTTGCTCTTCACTCCTAGAAAGCAAAGTCAGCTCCATAAATCAACAAGTTTGTGGATTTGGGGTTTTACATTAACACCTTCAGTTCATGCTTTGCTGTGACCTCTTGGATGGGAGTGAACTATTCTATTGTGCTGGGAAATGGCAGCTCCAGAGCCAATTTTAGCACCTAGAAAATTTCCCTTGGCTCCCAGATGCCTTAATTTTAAATCTGACCCCCTCCTTAAAGACAAACTCATGTCTATGTTTGATTTCAGGAGTTACATACAATAATTTAAGAAGTTATGTGGGGATCCAGCAAGTCTCTGACTATGGAGGGGGTTGGAAAATATTTGGAGACAGAATTTCAGATTTCTTGGCTATGGTCTATCTACCAACCTCAGCTCTGCATTTAGTCTTTCACCAACTTTTTTAAGCACTACAAATGATGGAGTTTTGCTCAGCTGGAGAATCACCATCAATAAATACAGCTGGATTGGAATAACTAATGAAGGGTGAAAAACTGGGCTTGTTATAGTTATTTATAATGCCTCTTAAGACAGTTAAAAGTAACTGAAAATTCTCTGGTGTTTTAAATCTTTCTTCTCACTCCACTTCACTACTCACACTCCTTCTTTTCCTGTTTTTTCATATGAAATATGGACTACACTGGAAGTTTATTTAAAAAATCAAAACTCTGAAGAAACTCATAAAAGGCACTTTGCAATGGCTAAGACAGACTGAGCCTTGGCAAGAAAACTGCTGCTGATGTGAAACCTGCAGAGGAAGGGCTCCTGGAAGGGCACAGGTGCCAGGGAGAGCCAGCTCTAACTTGGGTCACAGCCATTGGGGGGCTCAAGGTTCCTCTTCATGCTTCATTTAAATGCAGCAATCTTGCATTTAAATGCACCAATCCTTCCATCCATCCATGGCTGAGCCTCTGCCTCCCTCACTGTGGGGCCTGCCCGCAGCCTCAGCAGAAAGGTAACTCAGTTCCCACCTTCCCAGTCCTCCTGTCTCTGCTCAGGGCTCTTGATTTTGCTCAGGGATGAGATGAGGCTGCTCTGCCTGGCCAGGGACTCAGTGTTTTCCCCCTGTGGTAACCACACGCGGAGCACTGTAATGAGCAGGTTCCTGGGGTGCTGCACCCCTGCAATCCAGCACTGACCAGAGCAGATTTACACAGCCCTGTGGTCACCAACACCAGTGAATCTCCTTTGGAAGGGTCCAGGAAGAAGCAGCAACACTGAAGGGGGGAAACTATATCGTAAATTAAATTTTTACTCAAAATTCCAAATTTTGAATTTTGCATTTTCAAACTAGCAGCAACTGCAGCGATGAATGAAGAATTAATTTATTAATGATCCAGCACTCCTCACTGCTCAAGTAAGATGTAAGAAATCCAAATATACTAAATAAAAAAAATAATCTATTCCCAAGTCTAACAATCATGTTATAAAAACCTATTCCTGCAATTATTTTGTGTTTCAATCTTAGGAATATCGATGGACTGGAAATAAATTAAACCCAGAAGACTCTTGCAGCCTTCTTAATCCACTGCAAAAAGGGAAAAAAAGGATACAGCTGGAAAGCCTGGTTAATGACAGCTGGAGTGCAGGACACCCTGAAGTTATCAGTGCTGTGTTGGACATTTCATAGCAAAGCAGAATCAATCACTCTCCAAGAAAGCTCTGAGAGCCATGGATCCGAAATTATGATCTGATTCTGGTACTCCTTGGGATCTCACAGACCTGATACCTGGTTCATCCATGAAGGGATGAGCTCTCGGATCCTCCCTGGATGAGCCAGCACTGCCTCCTGCTGTACTCCAGCCTGCATTTATTCCCAGGCTCCCAACTCTGTCAGGTTTCAGCTCCAGTGAAGCCACTGTTGGCATTTTGAGAGCTGGGATGAGTACAGGGAGATGTGTCTAACCAGCCTCGACACCTCTGGAAACATCAGTCTGTGCCACAGGAACCCACCCTGCCCAGTCCAGCGTGGGACAATGGGGAGCTGAGCAGTCTGTGAACACCCCAGAGATGTTCTGCTCCTAAACCAGCTTTAAACACATTTCTGGGTGTGTTTGAGTATCACAGCACACCAGGGCTAATCCGTGGAACCCAGAGGGTTCCAGCCTGCTCAGCCATGCTCCCTCCTCTTGCTTTTACACATTTCAGCACTAATGTGCAGGAAGTCCTGCTGCAGTTCCACGACCTTCTGCTGAACAGGCTTTCACTTGTGCTGACCCATGACAACCCATCACAGCTAGGGAATGCTGACCGTATCACAGCCCACGTGAATGCCAAGCCTGCCTTAATCCAAAAACATCAGAAAAAGGAACTTGGGGTCAATCTCACTTAAGGAATGTGCCAAACTTCCTGGAGGTCACAGCAAGAGAACAAGCCCAATGTTTCACCTCTGAAGCGGAGAGACGGAGAGGTTTTAAATCCTTTTGAGTCACCAGCCTGCAAAGCAGGTAACTGGCAAAATAAAAGAGGGGCTTGTCTCTACTCTGGGCTGTAACTGGAAGTCTTTCACTGGAGAGGGTTCTTCCTCCCCCTCGGGCTGGTTTTCTGCATATCAGGTAGAAAATCTCTTTGAAAAACAGCAAGTCAAATCTTTCAAAACAATCATTATGATAACAAAGAAGAATGAGACTACTCTGTTGCCACAGCTACCCAAAAAGTTTCTGAAGGCTTTGCAGAAGCTGTTTATTGAACCTCAGTGGCTCTGGGCAGGAGCATCAACACCAATCTCCTCCACATCTTGCTGGAGTCATTCCTCACTGCAGTTGGAAGAGCTCTGAAGTGGCTCCAATTGGAGAATGTGGCAGCAGCCCACCACCCTTCCCTCCCCAGGGCTCTGCTAATCCTAAAAATGTGCTCCCAGTAACTGACATCAGACGATGGCACATCCAAACAGGATGTCTGTCCGTCTGTCTGTCCCACTCTCACACCATTTGAATCAGTCCTGTTTGCTGACTTCCGGACAGTGGCACCAGGTAACACCCACAAAGCACTCCAAGATCTTGGATTCAAGGATACCATGGGTGCAAAGTAATGTCTTTTTATTCCCTGGCAAGTTTTAGACCACCTCTAATTTTCTATCAAATTATTTTCTATAGAAAATATTTAAAATTATTAATTATTGAAAATTTTCTATAGAAAATTTTTCTATTTTCTAATTTTCATGGCACATCTTTCACACACATTTTCACACTTCTACATTTTATATTCAGGTAAGCCAAGGCAGAAGGCCACATGGTTTCTAAAAATGACCAAATGAAGCTGTGGGAGTGCCAGATAACCCTTCAATGACCTGTTCCATTAAAAAATCCCTTTAATATTAAATTCCCATTAAGAATTTAGAATACTCCATATATGAAAAAAGTAGAGAAGGACGTTTTTACCTGAAACAAGATTAATCAGGGAATGGGGTTACTAAACAACCTTCCTTATGCAAGTCCTAGTTCAGTGACAGGGTAGGAGGGAACAGTGGACCTGGAAGTTGTGACATCTCCCTTGCCAGGACCACAATGCTCCTGCCAGCCTGGCATTGGAGGCTTTGCCAAGTCCACCTTTGCTGCAGTAATCCCCTACCAGCAGCACAGCCAGGAAAAATGTGGTCTGCAAGCTGTGATGCCAACAATGCTGGAATGCTGAGCCCCAGGAGGGAGTGCCAGGGCAGCTAAAGGCCCAATGAGTAGCAGTGCAAAGCCATGCAAGGATGGCCTCAGCTGAGGAGAAGGTTCAAAAAGCAAGGACAGGATGGTTTGGAGGCAAGAAGGGGCCTGTGAACACTGATAGAGTCATTCCAGGCTTATTCTGGGATAAATGAGGGTAAAATCTTGATCTTGTGCATGCACAGCCACAAGTGAATGTATGCAAAACCTGAGTAACACCAGGGAGGTGTTTCTACTCATTTCTTTCCCCCTATAACCATTTCATACCTCTTTTCTTCTTCCTCATTCCAGAGGAAAACCTGATCCATCAACAGACAGGCAATCTACTCATGATTTCAATTTTTCTTGAAACTCTCCAAAGAAACACTTTTCCTTAGAAAATTATCTGCTCCCTCTGCAGACCAAAGAGAGCATCATCTTCTGAGCATCTGTGCAAGCCAAGCCAAACTTCTAAACTGTTGGCAATTCAAAACTCACAGTTCAAGACACAGCATAAAACTGAGAGATTTCACTTTTCCACAGCTTCTATTGAATTCTTAGAACAGAACAAGCACTGCATTTGGGCAGTAATGCAAAAATATTAATTTGCATTATTAAAGCTGTTTTCTTTAGCTTCATTGACTGCTTTCCAAAATTGTCCTTGAGCGTGAGGTTAATTAGAACTGTAATCCTTCTGACATTAATGGGAATGTGAACATGTGCCAAGATTTCTGAAATGAAATAGTTGATACTCACTGTCAGCCAGAGGAAGGAAGATGTGACCACAGCATCTCTCTGCACCCTTGTCACAGACATTTTGTGCCCAGCAGCAAGAAATGCTCAGAGTGAGAGTTTTTATAAGGAAAAGGGAAGAGGATTCTCGACTTCACACACTAAGATCTGGAAAAGAATGCCCGTAGAAAGGAAATTTAGAATTCATTTAGAGAGAACTTAAGAATCAAATATAACATTAAAAGCTGAGTTCTTTAGAGACTGAGATCCTGTATCAATCACCCAGTACCAACCTGCAAATTCACAAATTAATTACTCCCACAACTAATGGAAGGAACGAGCTTGCATCAGTCTGCTGCAGGACAGTTCAAGAGTATAACTTAGAATATGTTAATTGCTGTTAATTTTGGGATCTACTTTAGCTGTTCCACCCTCTTTTTGATGAATTGTTTTTCACTTGATGTTCTGTTGTATTTAAGCATCCCAGCTCCATTTCTCAGGTCACCACTTAAAGGGACTGACAAGAGCAGGTCCCTTACTTTTGAACAGTGAGACAGGACCAGGTACAATTGCAAAATATTGCCCAGCCAGCAATTAAATCTGACCAATTTTCTGGCTGCCAGAAGTCTTCTGGAGCCCCCCCATCTTAGCAGAGGAGCAGCTTCTGAGCTAAGCTGAAAAGACAGGCAGCCAGGAACTCATATTTTCTATCATATTTTGCAATTATTATTTTTTTTAATGAACTAGCTCGATTTTGTCCCTCTCTGCAGAAACAAGACCTTTTCTAAGTCGTTGTCTTTCATACATATTCACATCTTTATGCCAGTGAGACTCTAAACCAAAGCTGTCAGTCAGTCTCAGACAGAATAATCTCTTCTCACAGTGCAAATAAGTACTTTTTGGACAGGTTTCCTTTCTCTCAGGCATTTATAGGTGATTATCAAGAGTAAAATGTCATATTCCTCCTTTGTCTGACAGGCTTTTTTCCTTCTTGTCTCTCTATTTTCTGAATAGCAATTTAAAAAGTTGGTGTTCCTGGGGGGCTTCCCAAATTTCTGGCCACACTTGCCATGGAGTTGCATTCCAGCATAAAATCCCAGCCATTTCCTATTTTTCTGTTGCAACTAGTAAACAAGGGCCACAGAAGATCAGCACATATAGGGAGGAGCTGTGGGTAGTCTGCTGCAAATGACTGCAGTTAAGCACAATTTTATATTTATGAAGTACCCTCTTCTCATGAAAAAAAGACAGAGATATTTCTTCTACTTACTATACACTTGAGAATGATGTCTGGCTGAGCATTTTATTACAGTTTGATAACCAGAAATATCCTTGGAGGGATTCAATTACCTGGTACAATCCCTATGAAGAGCCTGGCAATTAGAAGCAATTAAGATCCCCGTTAGCTTTTGGTGGCTTCCACCCAGCTGCTTCCTTCAGCCTCCTGAGCATCTTCCTGGCCTCCCTTCCATTTATTTCTGGGGGAGCCCAGAACCAACCTTTCCCTCCAAAAGAGGTCACAATGCTGTGAGGCAGAGAGGAATCCCCATTTTCTCCAAACTACTGGCTGTGCTTTCATTAAAACACCCCCATGTGCCTTCATCACATTTGCAGTCCTTGTTCTCTCCCTCTCCTTGCTTTCCCTGAGAGGAGATGGACAGATTCTTTCAAACAAAGGTAATTTTCATGTGTCCTTTACCTTTGCATAGTGCAAAAACAAAAGGAGGTGTTATTGATTTTGCAGTAGCCTCATAGTTTTGGGGAAAATTTAGTCTTAATTTTGCTGCTTTGCAGATACACTCTGGGTGTAGGAAAGCCTGAAGGAATTGAAATGGGGCCCAAAACTGAGCAAATGTTAGACAGCTGCGTGCATCTTTCTGAAGTAAAACAGATACTGAATGTAACTGCTTGGAAATGAAGATTTTCTGCTTCTGCTATGCTTGTCATCCTGCAAGTTCTTGTTTCATTTATCAGTTTTGGATGCACCTGACCTTGTCTGTTCCATCTTGAAAACCTCCTTGTGCAGAAACAGCAGCTGGGCACCCATCCCACTCACAGCCCTGAGCAAAACAGCCAAATGACCCCAAAAGTCTGTCCATCTGTTTGCTTTGCATATTGTTTAAGCAAAAAAGGAGGGGGGAACTCAGTGAGCTTCCCCAGCCCTCCCCAGGAGACATGCAGAGGGAAATCCCTCTGGGTTCTCAGCTCACTGCCACTGCTGTCCTGTGGCTCCCTCTGACCAGACCACCCTGCCTCCTTCCTCCCAGCTGTCCTTACCCTGATGGAGAATAAACTCATCTGGGGAGAAAAAACACCCCAGAGAAGCAAGGAAAAAGTCACTCTGAACAAATTTCTGTCCTGTTGATGAAAATGTGAAATGAAAACTTATCTCCTCTTGAGTCATGGGATGGTGTTGAGTGCTCAGTCTCTTCTCCCTGCCCTGCTCCCTGCAGTTCCTGTGGGGTGATTTGGGGAGCTCTCCCCCAGCCCAGTGGGAACCCAAAGGAGCTGTGGCTGCACACCCCAGCCCTGCCCTGAAGAACCCTCTCACTGCTACCAAATGTTCACCTTAGTATCCCTTCAGGCTCCCCTCAGGGACTGGCATGCATCTTCATTCTCTTCAGTTGAGAACAAGAGATTCCCTTATATCCAAACTCCCCCAAGCTGCTGAGGAGTGCTGGGTGCTGGCCTGGCTCTTCCCCCCTCTCTTGTTCTCTAGGCTGGTGGCACCATGCACCTGTGAGTTGTACCAGGAGAGGTCCTGGTCTTGTGCTCTGCCTTCTACATGTACTTGGATGGTGAGAGTAAAGAGCTTGATTTCATCTGAAGGAAAAAGGGTTGGTGCCCTAGGCGAATGCAGAGCTCACTCAAAGGCAGAGGCTCCTGGCCCTCAGCCCTCTGGAGATCTGGCTCCACTCAGGGCCTCTGGCCTTGTAAAGATTGAAAATTGAGGTTGGACACCCTCCCATGCTGTCCTGTCCCCTGAGGCAGTGTGAGTGATGGACCAGGGTGATCCCAGCCCCAGCCCTGTGCTCTGCAGGAACCACAGCTGATCATCTCCTGTCTGTCACCATGGGACAGCATCACTGGGGCTACTTCTCACCTGCCCTGCCACGTGGGCTTTTATACCAAGGACAGGGCCTGCAAAATTTATTTAAAGCAGAATAACAACAGTCCACATCTACCATACAGCAGGGAAATGAAAATGTGAGCATTGAAGAAGCCAAGGATCAGTCCTCTCCTGCACAGTAAACAACTTTCCCATCTTCAGGATCATTTCTTGGCTCCTCTCTCTTTAAATCATCAGTGTCACAGTGGAAAAACCAGAAGGATGCAGTCCCTTAAAGCTCTTTCTTCTTTTTTGCCTGTTGTTTAATTAAATTATCCTATAATGAAATCTTTCCCTAATGAGTCAGTGTTTAATAATTTATTAGCCACTGAAGCCCTGCTTGGAGTCTCATCAATTATGTATCACAGCATCAGGCACTTTCAATCTCTCTTTTTTCATTTCTCATTCACTTCATTAAAAGCCCCAGCCTTGCTGCTTCTGGGTTTCAATTCACTTGCTTGGGCATAGAGGTCAGTTCACTGACACCAGTTTTGCCCAGTGCCCACCAACAGATGTGTGTGCATGTGCTGCTGGGCTAAAATGACACCTGGCATCTGGGTACAGGTCTGTGCACACATGGGACAGAGGTGGGTACCTGCCTGTCTGCCTGGGAGCAACAATGAGCATTTATCAGATTTACAGAGATTGTCATCTCGGTGCACATGTAAATACATTTGGAGATGTATGAAATCTGTTAGCACTTGTGCAGCTGCATCTGTGAGGTCAGATTTGCTCACATACCTGTGAGGAACATTTCAACACTGGCATTCCTACCTAGGTCAGCATGTCAGCATACCCTTCTAATTGCAGGGAATTCATTTGTCTTATTCTGCCATCTTTTTTATTTTTGGTGTACTTTAAAAAAATGCACTGATAACCCATAGGAATCAGTCAGGAAATACTCATGAAAGACAAGGAGTTGATATCTACTGAAGAGATTGGGAAGGGATTACCAAGCACACATTTCTGCAGTACTGACTGTCACCCATGGGGCACTTTGGTGAGAGGAGCTGGCTTTTTAATGAGGTTTCCCATCCCAGTCTCTATCAGCCTTCTGCACTAATCTTTTATATGGATCAAGCTCCTCCAGTGACACACACGTAATTCTGGAGTCACTAACCCAGCTAACTGTTTAACCTGGGTGCATTTTTCTGTGAAGAATTATATAAAATATACTGCCATAAAAAACTAGTCCAGGGGAAGTTTTCCTAAAGTACTGTTGGCCTTGGAAGAGTTATTATAAAACATTCTCCTTTTGCTCCAGCTTGTTTCTGTGTCAGATTTTTTCATTTAGCAGGAAAACATAATTAGTTTAATCTCCATTTTGGGAGTGGAGAGTTGAGCTCAGTTGTGTTAGCTCATGCAGTGTCCTTGGTAACTCTGGTGTGTTGGAGAGCTGGGGCAGGAGAAGCCCCTGGCTCCACACACCTGTGCTGGGGACACAGCTCAGTGGCACTGGCAGCAGAAGAGCAGATCTGGTGTTCAACTTACACTGTCCTGCAGAGGCAGAGAGTTCTTTGGTTTCTCTTTCTGAGCAAAGAGCACATGGAAGCACCACTGATTTAACCTGATGTTTTACACCCCCCTGAAACCCTGGGTTGGGATTGTCCAACTGCAGCAGGTCTGAGGTTTTGGGTTCAGAGTGATGCTTTTCACAGTAACCAGTTTGAAGAGAAGAGCAGAGGAGCCATGGTGCTGGCTGCCTTTCACTGGGGTCAGATTCTGACTGTCCAATTCCCCAGCTATGCCAAGAGAGAAGCAGAACCTCAGCACATGCACTGGGTCACCACATGCTCCCAGTGACCAGGAGGAACCAGGGGCAGAGGGGATCCCTTCTCCTCATCACAACCAGCACAGCCTGGCTCTGCTTCACCTGACCCTGGTAGGTCAGGGCTGCTGCTCCTGTCCCTGGTGACATGAGGTGGGGTGTAAGTGCTGCTCCCACAGTGCTCCCAAGGATGGGAAAATCACAATCACTCACATGTACATGCATTTGCATTTTGAATACTTAACTAGACAGCTGTTCATGGGAAAGATTTTTTTGATCAATTTATACCCTGAAGCACAAAATTTGATTTTCTTCTTAATTATCTTATCAAGCCTTTCTAGAAGAGCTGTTTGCTGTAACAATCTCATCAGGCCATTCAAGAAAACCTACTGTGATCTTAGAGGATCTTTCTTTACCTCAAATTGCTTCTCTCCAAGTGAACACTTCCGCCAGACCATTGCAAGAGAATCTGTAACAAACACCAATAAAATACATTTTACTAATGAAATCTTTAAATAAAAAAAAAAGGGATGCACCCCTTCAAACCAACCCTGTATTGGTGTCACTGGAACCCTGTGTTGCTCGTCAGTAAATATTCTGTGTCAATAGGCCATTAACTATTAATCCCAGTGCTGGCCATTTGAGAACTTTACATCAACACTCTTGTTATTTTACACATTGCTTCTCATCTTATTAAATGCCTTGTGCATATGGACAAGGGCACAGGCTCTCAAATGAGCCCACATCAATAACGCACAGGACACCACCTCCGATAAAGAATTGAGAGAATCCCAAGAAAATGAATGTCTGGGGCTATCATGGGTATTTATTTACACTGAGAAGAAAGAGAACCTGTTCTTGAAGAGCTTATTGTATTACCTAAGCTGAACTTCCAACATATGTTCACTCTCAACCACATCCTGGCTTCTTTTTTTTTTTTTATCCTTAAAGCAAATTTGGTGTTAGTGAAAGATGCCAGACTGTCAGGCAGAGCTCCCTGCTTGCTGTGCAGGCTGCTGCCCAAATGTGCTCCTCTCCTGCTCAGCTCCCTGCTCCGGCTACCTGATGCAGAGGGATGATTTCCAGGGTGAGAACTGAGCCTGCTGATCCAGTCCTACACTGCTACCAAGGACTATCACCTCTGGGAATGTGTGCTCCAGAATAAGAGAAAACAAGGGGAGAGTTGAATTGCTTTGATTTCACCCTTTTCTTCAACATAGAAGCATTGAAGAAGACAAGGATGTATAGTATGAATAGTATCTTGCAGCTTAAATGCATTAAATGCAAAAAGTAGGAGCAACACTTTAATAATGAAAAATGGTGCATCAATAAAAAGTGTTTTTTCAAATTATTTCAGTATGCTGGGCATTGTTCCTCCCAACAAATTTTCTCCAGGCACCTAATTTATGATCTCAAATCAAACCCTGACCTGCTGATTTTAACCTGACTCTTCTGTAAGTCACCCTAGAAATATTTTGATTCCCCAACTGGCTTTTTACTTCCTTCCAAGTAAGAGTCATGCAAGTCCACAAAGCTACTCCAAGCAATTATTCAACTGGACAAACTGAGAAATACAATATCCTGTATCCAGCTACTAGAGATGTCCCTATAGTATTCCTCAGGCTGTTACAGAAGGTGACTGACAAAAGTTTTGAAAAGTCCTATTAGTGACATATGTAGTGAGACTGAAGGGGAAAAATGCTCACTTCTGGTTTTCTCTAGCAGAGAAATGGAAGTGAGGGATAAGCAAGGAACAGAGATTTGCAGTAGGTGTCAAGAGCATGTGGCAACGTGGCAGCCAGATAAACGTGTGCATACATGCACAGAATTGAATAATATTGACATGGCAATTGCTGCTGTCTGACTGCATGGCTCTAATTCCTGCCTTTTAGCTGGTCAGAACCCAGCAGGAATCGGTGCGTCTTCGACAGAGAGAGATGATGACATTGCAACAGCTGTGCTCTCCAGTAAAATCTGTAATGATACTCAGGTTTTATGGCTCTCTGGTTTGATTCCCAATAGCAACTCTCCTATTATCCGTGGTTGAGACAGGTTAGCACCTGCTAAAAGCAATTTCCCATAAATTACTCTGTGTCAGGTCATGAATGGCTGACACCAGGGCCAAGGCCTGCCCGTCCTGTGGTGCAGATGGCTGTCCCCACACAGCTGGGCTCAACAATCGGGCCCTGTGACGGCCCTGCCAGGTTCTGCTGGCTCTTGTGGGGACCCACACCTGTGCTGGGCAGATGGTGTTTGTGCCCTTTCCCTCTGGGGCTGCAGAGGAGGAGCACACGGGGTGTCTGTGGGCACCTAACGCTGGGTGTCCTGGCAGCCATGGGTAGCAGAGGGCCTTGCTCACCACAGGAAGCAGAGCCCACGCTGTGCATGGAGTCCCTGAGCAAATTGTTCGTGTCTGGCACTGGGAAATGGGTCATCTCTCAGGAGTCAGCAGGTCCATGGCTCAGACATGAAGTGGGCCCCACCCATCCATGCTAGATTCTTGCTGAATATTTCTCTAGCTGGTCACAGTGACCCTAAGAAACGTTAGAAAGTCTCTTTCCCCAGCCTGGCGCTCAAAGAAGGAGTCAGAGCTCTTCAGTTCACGGTCTCAAGGTTGTTTATTGTATCTTATCTATAAAATTTTTTCTCCTGTCCTGCCGAGGTCCACTCAGCAAGACAGTCTGAGGCACTCTGGCTGCCCCCAGGGAGGTGTTATCTTTTTATACTAAAAACTACATGTACAATATTTACAATTACTTCCCAATACCTATTACCTATGTTAAACAGTGAGCTTCTACTCTAAACCAATCTAAAAGTACCAACATCACAGCAACAGATGGAGGCCAAGAAGGAGAAAGGCTGGACATGCCCAGATTCCTCCATCTTGTCCCCTGAACCCCCATCTATAAACCCCAAAAATCTATTTTTCACCCCGTGATAAATTCAATATCATTCTACTTAAACTTTCGTGGCTTGTAATTCTTCATAAAAGGTTGGAAATTGTTTTTTCTAAGGGCTAAATCAAAGGCACAGGGGGCTTGGGCTCTGTGCCAAGGTCTCTCAGCCCCCTGGGCAGGGGCTCGAGTCCTCCAGGGCAGCCAGAGGAATTTACTGGGTTCCGACAAATATTAGTCATTATTTTTACATATTTCCAACCCAACACTTGAAGGTAGATTCTTTACCAAGTTGCTGAGGCCAAACTCAGCCCTAAGTCCATTGTGCTCTGAAGTGCCACCATGATATTTTCTGAAAAATTCTCTTTGCCCAGGATTTTCTCCTGGGAAGCTGAGAAGCCTCAGAGAGGAGTAAAAACAATAATTATGTGATTGCTATTCCCGTGTTTGCTGCTTTGGAATGTAGCTTAGACATTGTTTACCAACAAGTGAATATTTAATTGGTTCCATGTGAATTGTTTTTAATTAATGACCAATCATGGTCCAGCTGGGTCAAGGCTCTGAGGAGTCACAGGTTTTTCTTCATCACTCTTGTGAAGCTGTCTGATGTATCCTTTCTCTTTCTTTAGTGTAGTTTTAGTATAGTGAATAGAATAGAATAGAATAGAATAGAATAGAATAGAATAGAATAGAATAGAATAGAATAATAAATCAGCCTTCTGAGAACATAGAGTCAAATTCTCATCATCTCCCATCTCATCCTGGGGATCCTCACAAACACTACACTGAAGGGTTAAGAGCAAAATTTGAATCACTCAGGTCTAGAAATGCAGGTCAGCCCCCAGTTCCCCCTGTCCTTTGGCTGCTAGAGACCAACATGTGCTTTGTGCTCTCTGCACAGACCCAGACATGTCTATTTGTGCCCACCTCACATGCAAATCCAGAGATGGCATCATGAAACTTGACCCACAAGCAGCAGCTTTGTAGGCTGAGCTGCGACTGTTGACCTTGGTGGGGACAGGACAGCACAGATGGAACATTTCCTTGACACTGATATTACACAGAGTCCAGTAGGTCACTGTGAATGCTTTGGATCAATGAGGCATCTCACAAGAGCCCATGCAGACCCCCAGACTGTGGTGAAATCTGATCTCGTGGCTCAATGTGTTAGAACAATTTTTCAACTGCATTGAAAACAAGAGGCTACAGGGAAAGCAGTTGTCTCTCTTGAGGAAATAGCAAGGAAAGGATGAGGTTTACATGAGGCATGTTCAGGATCACCAAACAAAAAGTAGCAGTTGTGAACAATGGGAAGCAACAAAACCTGATGCCAGTGAGCTTATCTGGCAGTGGTCAGAGCATGGATGATCAGCACAACCTCCAGTCATGGCCATTTCACTGGCCTGGCATCACAGAGCAGCATTTCCTGCAGATGCCACAATTATCCCCTTGCAAATCATGGAGCCTTGTTCCACCTGTCCTGCTGGGCTCCACACCTTCCCTGCCCCTGGCCAAAGTCTCTCTCAGGCAGTGACCACTGCAGGGAGCTGGCAGAGCCTGCCCAACCCACAGGGCTACTGGGGTGCACCATCTTTCCCCACATCCATTACCACACTGTTTTTACTCATTTCATAACTCTAGACTTCCTTTTATATTTCTGACAGTTTTGTTACCTTTTTTTTTCATTTCCAGGGGATAGGTTTTTTTTTTTTATCTTTTCCTGTGTATCTGTTCCTCCTACACAGTGCTCCTTGTTTTTCTTTTCCACTCAGTCCTACCACCACCTCTGCTCTGGAAACTGGACATTTCCACAACTCCTTCTTCCTCTTTATTTGTGGGCAGCTTTTCTTTTTAACTCAGTAATTTCTTTAGCTGTTGGACAATGTACTAAACCCTACCAGAGATTTAGGTTTCTATCCAGAGGGAGGCTGAGCAGACTTTTAGTGATAGCATGACACACTTTTCAGGCAGAACATGGACGTAAGCAGTTTCAAATTCACATCAGCTAACAACTAAACTGACTGGGACACCTTCACCCACAGTCATGACTCTTGAGGAAAACATTAAATGTCATTTTAAACTGTTACCACAGAGCAGACCTGAGTCCTGTTTTGATGGTGTGGATACGCACAGGTGCAGAGCCCCAGGCAAACCTCCCTCCCACAAAACCATATTTTCAGCACATGCAATTTCTCAACTGTTGAAACACAGTGACAGCAAAAGCCAAAAAGCAGACAGCACATATGCTCCAGAGTTAAATAGTCACAGGGACAGGTGCACCCACCACCCAGGACAGCACTTGCCACGTCTCTGAACAGCAAAAAGTTACATGGAAAGTTAGAAAAGGCCAGGAAAGTCAATACAGGAAAGTCATGGTCAGCAGGAGCATAAAGACCTCAGTTTACAGCACCAGACAGGGGGGAAAAAAAAAGGAAAAAACCCACCAGAGTCAACTTCATCTGTCATAGGCAAGCTGCAATCAATAGACACTTAATGGTCTCTCAGAGTCCCATCTGGGCAATTAGCAATAGCATTAAGCAAGCAAAGACATATTGTAAGTCTGTTCCTTCAGTGGAAGTGACAGAAAAGAGAAATAAGAAAACAAATCACATCTTTAGATCCAAATTCTTCTCTCATTAATACTGCATGAAACCTACTGTCACGGTCAAAAATGGAACAAAACTCAGACTTTTGTTTTCTTCCTGCAATTTTCTGGTGCTTTTTTTTAATTGTTGTTGGTAGCGGAGGTTTGTTTTAAATTCAAAAATTCAATCTCAGTTTCAAACTGTAATAAAATCTATCAAAGTTGGGAGATAATTATGAATGCCAGTGAAAGAAAGAATGGTCTTTGGAGCCATATTTATCAACAAATAAAAAATAATTATTTTGAACGCCCCAGATTTCACTGAAATCAAGGAAAATCATATATATTTGCATTCTTTCAACCCTATAATGCAGCAGACATCCTTCCAGGCCTTCTGAGGATAAAAATCAGCCCTAGCAATAACTGGAAAAAGTAAAGTTTTCCGTACATCTTTTATTTCGTTCATG
The DNA here is from genome assembly GCF_901933205.1 of Camarhynchus parvulus. Lineage (NCBI taxonomy): Eukaryota > Metazoa > Chordata > Aves > Passeriformes > Thraupidae > Camarhynchus > Camarhynchus parvulus. Next base: position 8,288,980 of record NC_044590.1, on the reverse strand, counting down.
ACAAACACTGAAGAATAACTTATTAAACAGGCAGAAGTATTTAGTGTGCTTTCAGTTTTATTAAATATGACACGGATGCACTATAGATGACAATATTATATACTACCAGCCATGCAACTAAATTACTGTCTCCACTGTGATCTCAGGACACTTTTCCTGAGAAATGAAGCAGATCCTGTATCCTGCACAAATTTAGTTGATTATCCCAAATTTTTCTCTAGCAATTCAGCTGACACTATTGTGCAAATTTTGACCTGTGATTTCATAGAAAATAAAGACTAGGGTTGTTGTTGGATTGGAATAGAACTTTCTATTGTAAGTTGTGTTCTTTTATTGTGTAGCTATCCAGATCTTCCAAAAATAACAGAGAAAGTCAATGAGTACAGGAAGTTCCTGTGTGAGGTGTGCTTAATATTGCACAAGCAAAATGGGAATCTGTGCACACAGCCAACAAATTGAGTTGCACTCTTGCATTACAAGTAATTACCTGTTCTGTGTGCCATCAGTGAACTTATACAGATGACACAAATTATCATACAGAAGTCAAGTCTATAATGGAAAAAAAAATTTTGAAAGCTTTTTCTCAGCTCAAGACTTCAGAGAGTCAGAGTTAGACTGGAGTGTTAGACTCCACAAATTTTGGCAAGTTATTAGCGCCTTTCTGTATCCAAGTGGGGCTACCAGGATCAAATTTGCAGCAGATGCTTTTAACTTCATCTGTGGAATTTTGCAGACAAAACAGACAAATTACAGAAATGTATGTCAGTTTGCCAATGGAAAGTCATATCCTGTGTCTATATGTAAGTTCTGGGGAGTAATTAAAAAGGATTGGTGGGATATGCATTCCTTATGCCTTTGCTTTGTGGCACAGCTAGGAACTGAAAATGGTAATTTCAAAATGATGGAGCAGGAAAACTCCCCAGCTCTGAGCATGCTGACCCTGTACTGTGATAACTTTCTGCATCACTTACCAGTGTAACAGAGACTCCTTTGAGCTCTGTGTTGCCCCTCTAAGGAATCAAATTACATCTTAAACCTGCAGTGCTACTATTTTTCTTATCTTTGACCTACTATAGGAAGCAACTTTAAATCTGCCCTGAGTGGACCTGTTTTCAACACACTTTTAAACTTTTGCACTGGTGGTGAGCTCTGAAGTCCAGAAGCAGCAACACACTTGTAAAAGCTTAGTAAATCACTTTATCTGAAATAGTTGCCAGTGAGATAGAGCCTGTGTTTCTTTGCAAAGTCTTATCTGAAAAAGGGTTCTTTATAAATGCTTTATTAAATACTGCAAGAGTGACAGACATAACAACTGAGTCGCAACCAGATGCCAAGAGTCTGGCCATGGTAGCAATTATATTTGGCAAGATAGGTTGCTGAAATGCTTCTGGTCATTGAATTTCTTCCTTCAAACCCCTTCCTTTCCTCTGCCATAATGAGTTTTGCAAACATATATAAAAGATGGCACTGGGACAGCTTGTAACATATTGACTGGGTTAACCAGGTCTGCCTAGAAGGGTTTTCAGCAGGAAAGTGATACTGAAAGCAATCCTGAATCCTGGCTGCTTCGTCCTAATTGATTTACATAAATGTTTCTGTGACTCCGATTTCATAAACATTACATGCAACGTTAAGGGATTTGTAGGGCAGATTTCTACAGCTTTCCATTTGGTCTCCATTTATCAGCAGAGACAGAGATCAGACTGAGAAGGGCCAGAAGGAGAGGCAGAGAAGGACCAGAAGACCTAGTGTCAGAGGTACAATACATCAGATTAAGTTCATAATTTCTAATGGACTGTTATTAAATGTTTCTGGGCTCCCCAGTACAACAGGGATATGGTCATACTGGAGGGAGTCCAGCAGAGAGCAAGAAAGGTGATTAAGGAACTGGAGCCTCTGACATCTGAAGAGAAGATTAGAGCCAGGACTGTGGAGCCTGGAGAAGAGAAGCCCCTTAGTGACCCTTACTAATGTGTGCAAATATCTGATGGGAACTGGATGAAAAGGTGGCTCAGTGATCCCAGTGGCAAGACAAGAGGCAATGGGCACAAAAATACCATTTCAACAGATGAAAAACTTTTTCTATGGTGAGAATGGTCATAGTCTCCTGGGGAGGTTATGCTGATATCCAAAACCTGGCTGGATGTGGCCAGACCTGCTCTGGCTGACCCTGTCTTGAGCTGGGGGCTGGATGTCCAGGGATGCCTCCCACCCTCAGCACCTTTGGGTTCTGCTGTATGGATGGGTATGAGCAGCAACAGCCACATTACTCTGCCTTACACCATTGGAAAGGTTGGTTCTGCAAGACATTGAAGGAAAAAATGATTTTTATTACATTCTTCATCCTGTAGATTAATTTGGTGGCATGCAAAATATGTTATAATTTACCATTTATTACTGTCAAACACTGTGGCAGCACTGTAGGTAATTTTTCTTTTCTCTGAACATGCTGTGGGTGTCTGGATGTTAATTACAATACCCTGCACCTGGGTATAATTGTCATTATTAATACTGATGTAAATGAAATGTTAATTCTTGCTAATACATCAAACGATGAAATGCTTTAAGAGCAGAATTGCTGTAATAAAAGCAATTGGGCTGTTTCTTTGTAATTTGATGGCCCACAGAAGTGCAGAAACATGTCTTATGGCTTTACAAATCTGTGATAATTTCCTTCAACTTTTCCTTTTATTGCCTTGTCATTAAATTCTCATTGAGTTCTTAAAACAAAAATGTTTAAAACAGATGTGGCTGTTAAAGTTACAATATGAATTTTACAACCTTAAATTTTATGACACTGAAAGAAATTTCAGCCACCAAAGTGACAAGAATTGAATCAGATGGCAGCTCTAAGGGTGACAAAATTCCATAATTGCCAAAAACTTAAGTTAGTATAACACACACGTTATAATCTAATTGTGTAAATCAGTATTCAGAATGAAAATTATCCAAACCCCCATGAATTACCAGAATTGAATAGCAAAGAAACAAGAAAATAAAATTTAAAAATAAAAGTGAGGAAAAAATAAAAAAGGGGGAAAATAAAAGAAAAAATTCTTAGTTCTACTTCTGTCCTTTATCAGTTTCCTCTATGGATCTAATTTATCTGACTTAAATCATTCACTTCACAGAGATCCACACAGAATTTTTCAAGCAATCCTAGGGCAAAGATTTTTTTTAAAAAATTAGTAATTTTCATCATATTTTGGAAAGGAAATTCAACTTCCATTTAATCTATCTATAAAAACCCTGATATCTGATTTCACCAGAAGTCTCACTATGGGTAGACAGACACACAGAAATGTAGACATGGTCTCTTTATGTCTTAAAATAATTCCCAACAAGTGTAGGAATGACCCCTCACAGTATATTATCCCACACAATATGTTTTCTGAACTTTTATGTGAATTGCTCCATGCTAATTCCTCATTTCCTGGATTTAAGTCTGCATGCCACAACCCTTCACCAGCGTGTGCATGTTTCCTTTGCTCCTTTCAGCAAGAAACATCTTCCCATGCTGAATATTCTTTCATGTTGAATATTCTCAGTCAGTTCAGCAGGATTACGTCATGACTATCCCAAGTGAGAAAGGTAAAATCTGATTTCAGACTTTTTATTTTTTCTTTCTGTCAATTTTTTTGGCCTTTTCAGTTCTAAGGATGTCTAAAGCTTTGTTCCTCCTAGCAATTGCATTTTTATTCTTTTCCAAGGCAATTAATATTAATGGTCATTTGCTAAAATTAAAGTCTACATATTTTAGATATGGACTGGGTAGTTCTCTTTACAATGAAACATCCATAATTTGGTTTAAAACCTGTCTTCCTTTTGCTGTTTATCAAGTTCTACACACTTACAGTTTTGTAATCAATTAAATAGTTTTAGTGAGGGTTTTAATCTTATGCTCAGGGAAAGTGGAAATTCAGCCCCAAATAATCTTTAGTAAGACTGTGTCATCTCCCTGTGTGCTGTGAGAACAACTGTGAAGTTTTCCTCTTGGGTTTCAGTGGGATATGTATTTAAATAAAGCCTGGTATCATGTAATTAACCCATGTAATCAAGTTGCTACAAAGACTGGTGTTTATTTCTGTAGTCCCCAAGTTTAATGGCTCAGTTTTGTTCTTTAACCCCTGTCAGCAGCAGTGTCCCTGCACCACACTGCTCCGTATTTCTTCTCTTCAGCTCTCCTGCAATGAGCCCTGCAGACTTTTCCTGTTCCCCAACTCCCTGTTCTTGCTTGTATTTTGCTCAGGATTGGGCAGAGGCGTTCCAGCTTTGTTCTGGTCCCTGATTTACTGCTTTTCCTCCCGTGCACTTCGCAGTGACTTCCCCGTGCTGGTTATTCCCACAGCATCAGGCACGTTCTAGGAAAGGCAGCTCTGTCACTCAGCCACATGATGACGTACACTTTTGGCTTCAGCAGAGCAAAATCCTTCACCTCTTCTCTTCCAGTCAGTCCCAGCTCCAGGCCCTCTTCCCCAGCAGCCACATTACCTCACGGTTTCGGCAGCCCTGCCTCTGATCTTCCCTTCTCCCGTGACTGATCTCAGCGCTGGCCAGGTAACTTTCCATATTAGCAGCTAATCTCTCTGCTCCCATATGGCTGGGGTCAGTCATCATTTCCATGACTTATTTGTTTCAATATCCGTAAAAAGTGAGGAAGTCCTTGGCATCAAGTAGCTTTAAATGATGTCAGGGGTCAACTGTGCCTTTGTTCCAGAGCTGTGAATGCTCCCCCGTGCCTGTGCTCACCTCTGAGCACTGCCCTGCAGTGAGCAAAGAGGTAATACAGGTGCCCTCCCATCTCATTTAATTTACTGCAGACATTATTATTTTATATCCATTGCAGTTCAGTTATTAATAATGTGGTCCCTTTTCTATCACCCAAGCATGAGAAACGTCTGTTAGGAAGGTAAGTCTGGGGCTTACAGGGAAATCTGATAAAATACTGTCTTACTTCCAGAATCACCATGTCAGCAAGACTCAAGTCTGTCTCAAAAGCTGTATCATCCATGCAAGGTCACAAAGGCAAAAGAGGGGGAAATAGATATACAAAATGATCTTTAAAAAACCCAGAGATCTGAGTTCCCAGAAAACAGAAGCTCCATTGCTAAGGGAGGATGTAGCTTGGTTTGGCAGTCCAATTTGCTCAGCCCTATTAAACGTCACCTGTTTTTAAATTATTTTCTTACGATTTCTTATCCATTGCTGTGAAAGGTCTTTAAGAACTATATATGCTTTTAAAAATAAAGCATATATATCTGCCAGCATCTTGACTCCTCAGTCCTGTAGACATGTTCAGAGAGGGATTGAATATCTCTGATTAATGCTAATGCTTGATTAGTGAACTAATGCTCTCATGGATGGTAGCAAGCCACCACACAGACAAAGTGCTACATGGAACATTTAAGAGACTGGTATAAGAAGATGATCTAATAGGCCTCTTAACATTTTGTTTTATTATTTATTGTAGCTAATTCATGCAACTTGCATGCTATAGTGTTAACATGATTTGAAAAGTCATAAATCTCTTTGATATTAAGAGACTCATGCACATATATACAGAAATTTTTTAACTACTCTCCAGACATTTACAACCTAGCTATTGCATGTAGCTTCAGAAAAGGCTTTTTCTTTTTTTCTGGAAGTATCACCATCAGTTCCCATGCACAAATAGTTTGGTCATGATATAATGACAACAGTGCTTCAGCCCAGGCAGCCCCCAGATTTCACAGATGTGGTGTGTAACTGGCTGCCACCCAAGTGGTGATACACTCCTGTCAGAGCAGTGCAAAGAGATTTCACCCAGACAGTCAGGCCAGCTTTGCCCTCAGACTGCAGAGTGCTTGTGCAGTGTTTGTCAGCACTGACCTGCATGTTTTCAGCAGCAGCCAAAACAGATGGGGCATCATCCACAAGTAGTACCAGCTGGGGGATCCTCTGAGACACAACTGTTTCCTTTTGTCCTTAGGGAAAAAGAAACACACAAAGAAACTCTGGGAATAAATTCCACCTGCCATTCAAGGACATGTTCAAGAGCTAATTAAGGCTCCTCTAGTCACAAGCTAGAAGGAATCAAACAGGAGGAGGAGCTGAGGGTCTGTACAAGGTTTTCATCACTTTAGGAAGCTCCAAGTGCTGCTATTCAGATCCTGACCCACCTGGATGATGTCTCTGAAGTTCAGAAACACTGTGAAAATAACAACCTCACACACATTTCACTGAATTTTTGCCTGGTCGCATCTTTTCAGCAAGGGCTTGACATTTGCTGATGTGGGAACGTGTGTGGTGCCTGGATGTTTTGCAATTCCCAGTGTGACTACAGCCCTGCCTGTATCTAACTCAGACAGTTCAGAATTGTTGGTCTGCAAACACTCATCACAGGCTTGTGGAAGCTGAGTGTCTGTCTCCTCTGTTTAGCTGTAAAAGGGGGGTAATAATAGGATTGGCTGTTGCACATTGCTGCAAAGGTGAAGTAATTGATTTTGAGAAGCGTTCAGATAGAATGGTGATACCATGGGAATGTACACAACCATATTCACTTTCATATTCCAGCAGCAGTGGAATAATGTGCAGTACAAAACATCTGGGATCATGTATTAAAGGGGTTAAAAAGTCCTGAATAGCCAGTGAGTGTCCAGTGAATGAAGACTGAATCAAGAATAGGGGAAAAAAGTCTGTGTTAAGTTTCCAACATTAATTCCTAACTATTTTCATTTTTGAGTGCTTGAATGAAGAATTTCAGCATATTTTGAGTAAAGTAATATAAAAATTTTTGTGCATACCCTAATGACTTCAGTGGAAGTGCAGGTAGGTTTGACTAGGCCGTGTATAACAACAGCCCTGACACTTTTCTCTCAGTTACACTACAGCTGAGAAAGTAGAGATACATGTGAAATAGATACAAACAGGCATCCATTTCACTTTCCAGCTCTGGAATTTAGAAGTGCCTTGGATCTCAGCTCTGCTTCAAAGTTCCTATGGAGCAGCTTCCCAGCTTTTTGCAGCTTCCCTGATAAATGCACTCACAGAAAATGCCTGTAAGAAAACATGATATTATGTGAAACTAATCTGGTTTCACATTCTGTCAAAGCCTCCAAACCAAGTACCTCCCAGCAGAAAGATTTGTGTACCTGTGACTCACTATTGTGCTGCCATGAAAACTGAGCAAAAACAGGAACAGATGCTCTAGACACACAAATGAGATGATTAGGACAGTTTAAGCTAAGCTTAACCTCTGGATTTGGGCCTCATAGTCTGCAGCTGAGTGATAGCCAGAGTAGACACTCTCTCACACATATAAACTGGGAAACATTTCTGCAGGGTCCTGGGAAATGAAATACAGAGCTGTAACTGGAGTCTTCTCAGCTCCTCAATATGGAGATAACATCCCCAATGCCAAGCAGTGCATAAAGCCTGTCAAACCAGGATTTGGAATGTGTACCCCCAAACAGACTCTACAGGATGCTGAAATAGCCTGGACTTTTGTTATGAGCATGCAAAATGGAGTCACAGTTGCAGAGATTTTATTCTCACACATGAAGATGGTCACTGACCCCTGCACAGCCCCTCCCACACCAGGGAGCAGCTCAGCAGGCAGTGAAGATGGTGACCAAAGTGATCATTCACTGGTGTGTTCATGGCAGCACTGGCCAACAGCCTTCCTGTGGTTCCCTCTTGGCTATGGCAGACAAAGCATCTCCCTGGAGTGTGCTCCTGATTGTCCCTTCTCCTGCCATCCCATGTCAGACCTGGGGACAAACACAACATGTTCTTCTACATGTGGAGCAGCCCAGCCTGGGCCAGGCTGAAAGACTTTGATGGAGAAGATGAATTTTTAGTTAATTTTCACTTCCTGTGGGGTGTGCACATGAGAACCCATCAGTGTGGCAGTGGAGGCAGAATCAGTTTGGTTCTGTTTGGCTCTGAAAACACCATCATGGAGTATTTAATCCTTCTCACTTCGCTTTCCATATAAAAGCATATATAACATACAAGTAAATACTATAATAAGGTTTGCATTTTCAAGACTATAGTCTGGTCTCTGTGTGTGAGCTCCTTCAGCCCTATACCTTCATCTTGCATTACTTTATTGGTTAAATTAGAATCTCAGCAATATTTATGGTAGCCCACTTCCTTAGTGAGTTTAAACAGGCAAATTCAGTGAACTTGGATTTGGATCATTCAATCTCAGTTTGCTGGTTCTCCACTGGTTTTTGTTCTTTCAGGCTAATAAAAGTAAAAATCAGTAAAAACTTATTTTTGGCACTAGAGACAGTGGGTCTGACTGAATACAGAAAAACAGGAGATTGTCTGAAATGGTTCCATTATTACATGGTCATTTTGAATGTTGAACTTCACTTGAAGCCAAAGAACATGCTAAAGAAAATAAAGCTTGAATATATTGTTCCCACATTTGCAAACCACTAACATAGGAATATTTTTGAGCATCCTAAATATTCACCATTTTTGGCTATGACTTTATCTCAGTCGCCATCTCCAATGCCAAGTTTATTTTTAAAGAGCAGTCTAGTTCCTGCTCCTTCAGGTTTCTGCAGACAGCTGTTTTGTTTTGCTCTTCCCATGCTATGAAAAATCTGTCATTCAGTATTTAATTCTAGCACCTAACTGCCTCTCTTGAGACAACAGAGGAGCATCCAACAACTATGAACCCATCAAGATTCCCAACTAGGATAAAAAACCCCAAAGTGAAGGTTAAAGAAAAACAGCAGGTCAGGAAGCTCAAAGGCTTGTAGCGTTGATTTTTTTGGCACAAAAACCACTGGGTTAGTCCAGTCTGTCCTCTGACTTAAAAGGAATTATCCTGAGGTAAAAATAAAGGAATGCAGTGGTGAATCGGGCTCATTGTCTGGGTGTAGCACGAGGCTGAGATGAAGGCACTGGGCTGCGTGTGGTGCAAGGTGAAAATGAACAACACAATGAGCCAGGTCTGATCTGTTCCTTATGGTGTGTCCAAAACTACTCTCAGGTGCTCCTCTGCACAGCTCCTCAGGCCACATACATTCATCTGTTTTCTTATAAAAATATTGAGCTGGTACAGCAAGACCTTGAAGAACCATTGGAGCCAATGCAATGAGGCTCCATCATTTCCCTGTCAAAATTTGGAATAAGCCATTTTTAATTTGTGACGGTTTAAGGCTGCAAGCTCATGTTTGTCAATACATGCTTGGAAGTGGTTTGCTGTCCTTCTACTCCTTCTCTGTGATTGCCCAACAACTGCACTGGAATTTTTCACCCCCTTTGAAGGTTTAGGGGCCGCTTCTGCTGCTGCTGCTTCCCTCCTCCAAAGCAATTGCTGTTTTCTGCCCTGAACAACCTGCAGAAAGCAAGGCTTTGGCTGGCCAGTCACACACACTGCAAAGGTTCATGTGGGGAGAGGCTGTGGGGAGAAACCAGGCTGGGTAAGAGCACAGCTTAGAGTCCTTAATGTGGCTTTCAACAAATATTGCTCCACTGTGCTTTATATCCCTCAGGAAAGCTGTTGGCAAGTGACACAGCCTGACTCAGGCTGTTCTAAACCCTGCTTTCTGTGTATCAGACATGAGCAAGGGGCTTATCAGACTTTCTGGGTGTCCTGCAACAGGACAGTTCCACCCTCATGGTATCAAAGCTTGCCAATTAGACTGGCATTTTTGAGAATTGCTTTACACAATTTTTTAAGAGGGGCCCACAAGACAGAGATAACCAGAGAAGCACCCACAGAGCTTCTCCCCAAACATTGCAGTGTTTGGAGCTCTGTTTAAAGCACCAACCCTAATGGTATGGCTCTGGATAATGAGATGTGACTTCATGTAAATACATGGAATGCATCAACCATCATCACAGCCATGAGGACAATCTAAACCCCCAAAAGCTCAAAGAGCACATCACAATTGTTTTAAGCATCAACTGACCTTTCCTTACACTGGCAAGGGAACCCCCCTGAGCTGCTGGAGCTGTGGGATTAGCAGCACAGCCTGACTCGCAGGGACCATGACCTGGGTGCCCCCAAGACTCCCAGAGAGGCAGTGACACTTCTTGAAGCAGCTTCCTGCCTTTGCAGAATACCTCTTCTGGAGATTTTCATATCTCACTATAATCTGGCTGAATTTTAAACAGAAACTTAGGTGAAAAGGGGCTTCTCACTGTGTTTCACAATAGCTGGCACTCGTTGTTCCAACAGTGAGCACAAACGCCCTAAGAAAAACACTAGTTCAGCCATAATTTCCTGTCTTTCTGTTTCTGCTTTTCGGGGTTATGCATACCATTACCCAGGGCTTAGCAGTGTTGTGAAAGACACTAACCAAGTGTAATGACTTGGGGAATTCAGCTCACTTTAGAGTTTCCAGAAATCTTTCTCCCCCAAGAAGATTTTTCCAGCTATTTTACAGGCAGCAGAAGGAAAAACAGTTTGCCCAGACAGCAGCAGCGTGAGCTATCTTTGGATCCACGCTGTCAAATGCAGAAGGCATTTGCTGGGCAACTCTCAAAGTGTGCATACCACAAGATTTAATCAAGGAAATTCAAGTTCATGTCCTATTTTGCAAGAGGTATATTCCCCAAAAGGGCTGGGCATGCCTCCAGAGAAAACTCATCACTGCTATGGAGCAAAATAGAGATGGCAAATGCTTTAAGGTTGGAAACACCCACGTGCTGCTCCTGCTCTGCCTGGTGACCCCTGGCCTGCAGAGCTGGGACCACAAACTGTGCCTGGGCTTTTGCAAACTGTGGGGCACTGGCACTGCTCTCACCATTCTGTTCCTGGCAGCAGCCATGCAAAATCCCTTGGTGGATCATCTAAAAACTCAAGAAGGCCATTCAGATTCGTGAAAAGTTGTGACAAGTGCTTTTCCCCTCTGTTAGGCAGATAACTTTGATTTTGAAATGCTTTTTTAACTCAGAGACAGATTAATTTGGGAAGCACATTTTGTCCCACAAAGTACATTGGGGTTATACCAGCCCAACTAGAAAAACTCTCAAGAACCAAGACAGAGAAGACCAGACAGGTTCTGTTATCTTTGCTCACCTAAACTAACAGTTCTATAAAAATAACCCCATGGAAGTGGACAGTTATTGAACAAGAAAAATATTAGTATTAAAATAATATTCATATAGCATGAGAATCCCTCTTTTAGAATATCAAAAATTAATGTCAATTGTGATAACGATCAAAACTAATAAGGAGCAAAATAGGCTTTTTATAAAAGGGAACACATCTGCTCTGCTTTGTTTTTTCCCTGATCACTGTGAAAATAGCAGGTTTTGCCTCAGGAGGTAGAAAAGGTCTCACTCCTCTAGCAATGCCTTCATTTTTCTTCTGACCCCTTGGATCATTTAATTGGGCTGCTTTTAAAGCCAGTCTGTAGGTAAACTGCATGCATAATTAGCCAGCTGCGTCCCCTGCCAAGAGTGTGTCATTTGGTATCTGTGGGTGCCAGCAGGGTCAGGCGTGACACATGGTGCAGCTCTGAAAAGCAAACAACCTTCGGGTCCCGTCCATAAAACAGGGAACACGTTCAGGGCTCCACCAGGCTCTTTCAGCAGTTTCTCATGCATGACCAGAGGTGTGGATTTTATGTGCAACTCATAAAGAAAGCTCTCCAATTTGCACGCCACAAGCACTAGCAGGTGATGGCTCAGGGTAGCAGAGGAGGTGAAAAAAAACTTTGGCAAAGACATTAAACTGTGTCTGCATGTAAAGAATATTCTTTTCCATTTAGTGCAGGCAGCAGTTGCCATGTGATGGCTTAAGCAGCTAAGCAGCAAGTTAGAAATAGCTTTGTGAATCACTTCTTTGTATCCCAGCAGGACTAGCTCAGACCTTTTGGAGGGTGAAATTTTAGGAATCTACCTGTAAGTGCATTTTAATTTTAATGAAATGCTCTGGCAGGACCTACCCTTTGCTTTCAGTGCAAGGGTGGTGCTTTGCATGGCTGGCAGAGAGTTAGTGGTGCCTTGGCCACATGGTGGCCCACCCTGGGTGGATCTTGGAGAAGGTTTTGTGTGTAAATTGAGCTCCAGGCATCTCTGCAGCCACTTGGAAAGCCCTTGTAATACCAGAGCTGCATTACACTGTGCTGGGTGTTACCTGTGAGTGGAGGGTCTGCAGCAATGAGACACACAGAGATTTATCTGGATCTGATGGACAGAGTTTCCTGACCACAGTAATCTCAGCATTATTATACCACCACTTCCATCAAGTCACTCTTCCCTGAAGTTTCTACCTTGCCTTCCATTCATTTCCCTCCACAATCCAAGTGAGACTCACAGAGGTGCTGAAGTGTTACCTGCCTGCACACAGTGTGGAGCCATCAGACACCACCTATGTCAAGAAGTTCCCATTTTCATCAGTCACCTCTGTTCTTCCCCTGGCTCAGCTGTGACTCTGCCATTCAAGAGTTATCCATTCCTTGAGGGTGAATTGCCAAGTCTTTTGTTGCTAAACAAATGTATTTTTTGATGAGGAGATTTTCACACTTCATGCAGGAAACTGAACATGGAAATCACTCATAAAACCAGTGATTTAGGTACGTAGTGACATTCTTACCCTCCTCAGGACAGACCCAAAGTCAAGCCCCAGATGTGGATCCCAGCAGTTCTTTACTTGTTAAACCCTCACATTGTGTCCCTTTCCTGCCTTGCAGCAGCTCTGTAAAACCCCCACCCACCACAAGTGTGATTCCAAAGAGCCACAGATGAGGGATGAGCAGGAATTCCTGAAGTATGCCAGGATCCCAGGATGCCCACACCACCTCTTACCACTGACATTTCATTATTGTGGACACTTGATAGGCCTCTGCTTTTATTTTCTGAGGGATGGGCAAACTTGCAGATTCAAAATTTGCCAGATCTGCCAAATCAGGAACTGTTCCTTCTTTGTATTTTACTATTGGAATCTTTCGGTCTCATTTCTGAGCTTTTCTCCACAAGCAGCAACACCAGTAGCTCATCTGTGTGCTTGCTTATGTAAAATACATGGAAATGCTGACAAATTCATTGATTCCAGAAGGTGGAGATTCAAGAAAAACACCCGGTATTGTGAGACTCTCAACAGTCACAAGACTTTGATGTTTTGAATGATGGAGTTTCCACCACTTCCACTGCAGACCAGTCCAAACCAGGCCCCTGTATACTCATGTTGCTGTTACTCAGCAGTTTTGTATTTTCACTACAAAACCACTCCTCTCATATCATTCTTGACATCCCATACAGAGGAAATCCAGAGAATGGAGGTTTCTCAATTCTCCATAACACTTAGGAATATGAGATTAATACATTCATGTGGTCCATTTAAGGTTATCGTGATTGTCTTCAGGAAATGAAAGGGGCCAGAGCTTTCACGCAGTTTTTGAGCATATATAAAAATAATTATTGAAAAAAAAAATCTCTCCAATCTTCCTGTTTAACAAAGAAGATATTGTTTGGAAGATAGAAAATAAATTAATTTTCTACTATGACCTCATTAAGATTGGATTTAAGTTCCAACCCAAAAGAATTTTAGAACAACATTAGTCTCCTGCCCTTAAATCTCCATCTATTGAAGCTGGTCTATTTATTAATTTCCCTGCTGGAGAGCATATTTTGACTGGCCTGTGAGCTGAGCAGACAGTCTCTCCCCAAAAGCTCACACATGAGGGCCATTTCCTTATTCATTTCTTCTCAGTAAAAAGGGTGTTTCCAGCCATATCATTTTTAATCAAAGCACTCTTGACTCAGACACAATTGTTCACATTGATGGACAGATGGGGATTTGATCCAGACCCAAGAAAACAAAAAAGCAGAAAGGGCAGTGCCTCTCTTATCTTCAATGAATGAACAAGATTAACCATAACCTGTTCTCTTCTCACCATACAACAAATCCAGTGTGTGCTCCCAGCACAGCCACAGAATCATATCTTGTAATTTTTAATACAAGACATATACAGCCTGAGGGAACAAATTACTCTTCTGTATTCAACATGCTTCAGTGCCTTCAGAGGACTGTGCTTGAGAAATACAGTTACTTGGCTTGGCAGAAAAAGCCTTTGAAAACAAAGGAGAGGGCTCTCTGCGATGAAAGCCAAGTTCATCCCAAAAGCAACAAAAGAAAGCAGTTTGGGAAGTTGGACAGGCTCTAGTGGAAAATTGTCCAGACACGAGTTCACTTTCTAAGTGGCACCATGCAGCAAATTGGTTTTCTGTGCAATCCCAAAGCATGACTGTCTTTTAAAAACCCCAACCAAAACACAAAAACCACAGCTCAAAATGGGCCAGGCTCCATATCCCAGTTTTCCTGTTGGGACCCAGAGCTGAGCTGATGGAATGAGGGAGCCCTTCCCCTCCTTCTCCCTTTGTCTGCCTATCCTAAAATCTTCTCAGCTCCTCAGGAGAGGCACCATGTTCACATGTGAAAGTGCAGGAAGGCTGGGATCTCAAATGCTACTGAAATAAAAATTCCAAAGGGAGATGAAAAGCGTGTGGGTCTCTATAAATAAGCCCGAGTGGGCTCCTTGTCTGATACTCTTGGCAGCTGTGCCAGCCCTGGGGCCCTAAATCACTGCAGGGCTGCTCCTCACCCACATTGGGACACTCATCCCAGAATAATGAGATTTTAAACCTTACAGAGCTGGGGAGATCTCATTTGTTTCATTCAGCATGAGTTGGTTTGAGCTTATGAAAGCCATGAAAACTAGAAATTTACTCCATCTCAGAAACAAACAAAAAAATAAAACAAAAAAACCCCAAACAAACCAAAATCCCCAAAACAAAAACCAACCAAACAAAAAATGACAAACAACAAACTAAAACCCCCAAAACAAAAACCAAACAAACATACAAGCAATAATAATAAAAACCAACGAAACAAACAAAAAACCCAAGGGGAAAAAAAAAAACAAGAAAGGAAAGATATTTGTCTGTAATGGCCTGACTTCAGAAACAAAATGCCACAAACAGTAAATTTATTTTTACTGAGCAAGGAAATGGGAAACTTTTTTATATTGAATATTTGACCAATCACATCAGATGCTCTCTTCAAATTTTTTTCTCCCCAGGCTTTTCCACATGACAATTTCTATAGGACTGCAAATGTCAAATACAGAAAATGTTTCTATTTCTCTGCCTGCTGTACTCCTCACTAACCCATCTACAATACTTCTTTTTCAAAAGTGCTCTTCATAAGAATCTTTATCAAGAAAAATCCAATTACAAAGACTGCAGCTTTTCTGTTTCCAGAACTGTTTTCAAATATGATATAATTCTATTTCCATTCTAAATGGTCCAACTGAAAATATCAAAATATTGCTGCTTTGTACTGCATCCGTTCAGAATATAATTCTAGGTTTTGGCAACTGAACATTTTTGTTTTCCACCTCTGCTGGCAGGGCAGGAAGGTTTCCAATTTCCTAGCTTTCTCCCTCTCTACAAAAAAACCCCAACCAAACCAATAGAGCTTTTAAGAGGCGTGGAAAGAGAAGTAAAAAGGTTAAATAAAAGAAAGAGTGATATTGCTTTGCCCAGGGGATGCAAATTATGTTTATTTACCTCCTTTGTCTCCAAAATCTTCATTAGATTTAATTGGTATGCCATTTTCAGACACAGCTTTTTTTTTATGATTGAATTGAGATTTTCTTATGCATTAAAGTCTAACATTCAAGTCCAAACTACAGTCCTATTATCTCTAAAAATGTAGCTAGTTCTAGATGCCTCTCTTCTTAAACAGTTCCACGGGTTTGGGAACAATGCAGGTTTATTTTCCAGTTTACAAGTAATAAAGTGTAACTTCCAGGAAGGAAACCCAGGATAAAGTATCCTGTCATCTCTCTGTGCAGTGTCTGGTATATTCATTTGCAGAACAAAGTATGCAAAAATATAAAGAGACCAAATCAAATGTCATTTTAATGCAGACACAATTGCATAGGGAATGATAATACCTTGTTAGCTTGTGGATGTGCTACTTTTTCTCTAAGTGCAATGTTTCTCAGTCTATTCTGAAAATCTGAATTCACACACAGCCAAATTGTATTGAGTATCTTCCTTGCTAATAATTGCCATAACAACAAAGAAAAGACATATGCAAGAGTTTACATATGCAGGGCCTATTAACACAGACTCAAAAAAAAGAAATCTTGCAAAATTGTATATATGCTCCCTGCCGTGGATTTGATTTTGTCTGGCCTGTAACTAAGGTCCCTTGATACTCCTAGTTTTATGAGGGTGTGATGTAGTGGTAAATCAGGGCCATACTGATGATCTAAATCAGAATAACCAGCATGTTTTGCATTTCAGAAGAAAAAAAAAAAAGAGTTTGTGAGAGCAAGTTTGCCAGTTTCAGCACTTCCTGGCCGCCAAGAACATTTACTGAAAATCAATGGTCTGTCCAAAACCTAATGTGAGCAGGAGTCGTAGTGCAGCTGTTCAGAATCTATACTGCTTCCTAGGCAAAGTTTCTAAGCCCTTTCAGTCCTTTAGAATAATAAAAATGATTAATGGTCTCAAACACTGTGAACCAAGTGTTTTGAAGTGTAACCTGCTACTTGTAATGCACTCAATATTTCTGATCTGTACTGGCATACAGCACCTCTGGAAGTTAATGTTAAAATGGGCAACGTTTGAAATGAATGAAGAGAGGCTCATGAAGCCTGGTGGCAAAATCATTTTCTCCCAAACCAAGATATTATTTCCCATGAGTTCATAAAGGCAAAAAAAAAGAGAAGTGACTATAAATATATATAAAATATATAAATGCCCATTGTTTTCTATAAATGTGCTCTAAGAGAGCAATGTGGATACCTCACAATGCAGAAGGAAAATGATCCATCTCCTTCAGTGCTCTAAAGAGACATCAACTCGATTTGGAGAAAAATAAGCTGGGTCTTCTCAGAGACTGTGCAGCAGAAAGAGGTTCAAAAACTTCATGGAACAACTTCCTCCATCTGGTCCTTCCCTATTCCTGCCCAGCTGGGCACAGCCCTTGCCATAAAGCCGAGCCAGTTTGGTCTGTGCCAGGAGTTGGTAGAGTCATATAAATAACAGGACCCAGCGAGGCCCAGAGAATCGCTGGTGGCCAGAGCCAGCGGTGCCTGCAGGGCAGTGACACAGGGCACCTGGGCACTCTGCTGGGCACAATCCCCTCTCCAGCTGGCACACACCTGGCTGCCAGCTCTGCCTGCCCCCAGGCTGCAGTTGCACAAGAGGCTCCCTCGCAAGGGCTGGAGCCGAGCCCGAGCTGTTGGTTGGCGCCCTGTTTATCCCGGCCTGTTTGCTCATGCCCTGCACAAACTCCAGCAAACAAAC
This sequence comes from Camarhynchus parvulus, assembly GCF_901933205.1. Classification (NCBI taxonomy): domain Eukaryota; kingdom Metazoa; phylum Chordata; class Aves; order Passeriformes; family Thraupidae; genus Camarhynchus; species Camarhynchus parvulus. The sequence goes on along the minus strand of NC_044590.1, from coordinate 8,271,709 downwards.
AGATTCATTTGGACCACAGCTATTTCCAGATATGGGCAGCACCCTGGAGGTATGGAGTCCTTAAGTGCTCCGAGCAGCCTCACCTGAGCTTCCACCCACAGCCCCTGCCCATGGCTCTGTTTAGGCTCAGCCCAGGGTACCCAGTCCCTGTCTGGGCTAAGGTGTTTGTGTGTCCAGCCTGGAGTCCTGGGTGAGCTTTGCTCCTGTCCTGTGGATGGTTTATCTCTGGTGTCCTCTTTGTCCCTTCCTGTCCCCACCTGCGTAGGCTCTCTGGATGGACCCTGGCTCATTGCTCCTCACCTCTGGGGTTCTAAACGAGCCCCACGGCTGGCACCCATCACTGCCTGGGCTGCAGCCACACTTGGGTCCTGGGCCCCCTTCCCTTAGGAATCTATTGGCATTTGCTGCTCCCTGAAAAACATAACATTGAAGTGAACAGCTGTTAGGGAAAATATCTACCAAACAAGAGAAAGCTTGTCCACTGGATTGGCAATTCATCCTGGCTACCTGTACTGCCCTGTCTTCTGCTGGATGCAATAGAAGCTTGGGAAAGCATTTTTAGGAACACTCAGTTCATGTTTACAGAGAGTTAATGTGCCAAGTTCTTTTATAAAACTTTCAACTCTAAATTTACAGGCCTTATATGCTATAATATTTTGGGGACGGCATATTGTATTCATTAGATATTTAAAATGGTATAAACAAGGCAGTAGAAGTACTCAAATTGCTGCAAGCCAGATGGAGATCTTATCATAATACCTCCCACAATTTGGAATAACTTATTTTTGAACATTCCTCTGCTCACAACCTAGCAGAGGAGTGGATCTCCTGGGTCAGCGCTGATCTGGGCTGCGCAGGGCAGACAGTTGCCTGGCTCCTCTCTGCTAAGGAAGGACATGAAGTGCTGCTCCTCTGTACTAGTACATGGGAGCAGAAGGGGCATGTAGCTTAACAAAAACAAAGTAAAAAATTAAATCATGCAAAGTCACATTTTTGGAGCATAAGGGAGCATTTTAGTCCAATTATCTTCTTGAGCAGAGAAAGAAAAGGAAACATTTTACCAGAGTCAGTTTTTAAAAGAATTATCCTGGGTAAATTGATCTGCAGAGAATTGCTCCCAAAACTATAAATCATATTGATTTCCTTGCTTTTCACTCCTAAAAGGTGACCAATGAGTTATTGGAAGGATGCATGGAGCTCTTGGCCTCAAAGATTGAGGACGGGGCTTATTCCTGTCTGTAATATGGATTAACAAGATGCAAATGACCTCTGTCATAATAAACAGGAAGGGAATTATAGTATGCATGACCAAAAAATTGAGACTACACTATTAGTGATTTCCTAGCACTGACTGACTAGATCTGACTTTCTTGAATTTTGCTGTATTTGCATAGGAATTAGGAAAGAACACTTTCTCTTTTAATTTGCGGTGGATCTTTACAGTTTGTAATCCCAAGCAATATGAAATGCAGTACAAGCTGCACTCTGGAAGCACATCTCCTTTGGTACATTCCACTTCTTCCAGCATCTGCCCTTTCATTAGTTTGTAAAACAAATATAAAAGTCCAATGACTACTAATGATGGGAAACTGGCAAAATGCTCTTCGGCATCTATTGTATTCTCAGATTCTTTCAAAATACTTAACAGCCATAGTTTGGAGCAATTTTTTTAATATTGTGTTAAATTTCTAATTAAAGTTTTGCGGCAGCCAGAGTGGCTTATCTGAACAAAAAGATTGGTTTGGCAGAATTGACTCATGGTCATTCTACCTGATAGCATTCCCTTTTGTGGGAATGTAACTCTGACTGTGAAAATGTTGTACTAAGCAAACCTTAGTTCCGCTCGTAAATCAGTTTGATGAAAGGTTTGAAAGCCTGTTTCTATGGTGCAGTTAAATTACATTCAAAGTACAACTGAATTTGCCCCTACTTTTCCATCAAGTATAATGTGATTTAAAGAAAAGTTCTTTAAAGATAGAGAACAGTTTAGAAAGCCAGATGAGAATTCCTGAATGAAAGTAGATAGAATTTAGGTAAACATTCTCCAAGTTTAAAATAACAGACTGAAGCATTTGTCTTTGATTATCAATTTTAATGTACATAATAATGAGACTCATTCCCACCAGGACAGGCATGCTAAGAAAGTTTTGGAGTGCTTGCATTCCAATTCCTAAAATCAAACTCTTCCTTGCAGTCAAAATCAAGAAGAATGGCTTTTGATTCCTGTGTGAGTAAGCTTTCAAAATACTTGCAGTTCTACAAGATAAATTAGATGAAAGATTTCTGGGAGACTGCTCAGGCTCTCTGTCCCAGCAATGCTGCTCAGTTGCTGCTGCAGCCCAGCCAGGGCACTTTGATGCTGTTGCATCAAAAGCCAACCAGTGCCTAATTTGGAGCCCACCCAAAATTCAGCTTTTTTTGGCTTACTGAAACATCAGCTGCCTAGAGAGAGATACAACTTTATATGGGTCAGAGGCAACTTCAAATTATGTTTTGCCTCATGCACACCGCTCCAGCCATAATGAAACAGAGCCAGAAGTTGTAATTCATGGGGGGGTTTGCCAGCCTATGGAATTCATAAGTCTTCCCTGAAGAGGAAGCTGATATCTACAAAATGTTTCACCTGAAGTGTAAAGAAAAAAGTTTTCTAAAAGCCAAGGACCCATGAGAAAATAACTGCACAAATCCCTTCCATTTTTACTCACAGCCACAGGAGTGGACCATGTATCTTCCTTTTAGATCACCAATACATATTAGATTCAAAGGGAATGTGCTTTTGTTAAAAGTTAATATATATATATTATTAATCTGGCTTTTGATGCACACATTGATTAGAACTGAAAATTGGTCATTTCTCAGCTCTGCTCTAGTGTAAAAAAATCCCCCCAGTCCTGCACCTCCTCTCCAAATGGATCAAGGTCTAAATTCTTCCTAGTGGTTTTTTTTATTGCTGGTAATTGAAATAACATCAAACCTTAACTTTAAAATATTGCTTTAGCTCAGGGGCAGGTTTTCAAATCTCTCCTGCAGACCATCATTCCTTCCACCAGCAGAGCCATGGCATTTCCCATATTCAGATCTGGGTTTGTAACTGCACGTGGCAAAGTGAGTCAGCAGGAACCATGAATTTGCATATAATGTTCCATGCAAGCAGCACAAGACAAGAATTTTCGTCTCACATTATGTTATTAAAAGAAGTCTTGAAAAAAGCTCATGAAGAAAAAAACCCAAAATGGTCATAATACTTATTTTTCATTTTAATATCTTTCTATGCAAACTAATCATTTTAAAGCTGTGCTCAAAGATGAAATTTGGTTTATTCCTATTGTTAGAGATGCCTGCAGTAAGAGTGGAGGATCCCAGCCTGAAACACATCACACATTTTCTGTCAGTGGATGTTTTATTTGTGAAGTTGCATTGTCTGCACAGTCCAAAACATTTTTCCGCTAAAGCATGAGGAAACAGGAAGGATGGAGTAGAGGGATCTACTGTTTCTACAGGAGAAATTCCAAGCAAAATAGTGGGAGAGTATTGAAAAAAAAAAAGGAAAAAATTCTGGTTTTTTTTCATTTCAGTCCAATAGTGGAAATTGATTAATGAAGCCCGTCTGCAGCCGGTACAAAGGGCCAGATCTTCAGCTAATATTAAATAGCAAGCTTCTACTTTTGAAAACCAGAAAGAGGAAGGGGACATAAAACTAAAAAACAAACAGGCATATTTGATCATTTAGTGGTGAATAGATCAGGCGCTCCTCAGTTGCAGGGTTTTATTTTTGTGCATTGTGTCAATGATTAGAAACCATATGTTTTAAGACCAGCTTCAATAGTATCAGTAGCTACAGTCCTGCTCTCAGATTACTTTTTACTGCCTGCCTAATTTTGAGCTTTAATAGCTAACATGCACTTTGTTTATCAGTTACAAATGTTCTGTATGTTGATGAAACAGGCTAAACAACACATATTGGCTTATCATCAATACCAAAGCCTGAGATAAAATTTGTTAAATGTTGTGGCCTGCGACTTAGCAAACAAGGAGTTCTTAGAAATAAGAAAAATAATCTCAGAATTGATGGCTCTGGTTGTGAATGTGAGATGTTAGCACTCAGATCCTGACACAGCTCTTGTTATCCACAGAAGAATCCATCCTACAAGGAGCAGAGCCTTTTGGCACCAAAAATACAACCAAGTACAGCGCAGTAAAGCCCCCTCAGATGGCACAGTCCCATATGAAATGCTTTATTGCACTGGGGGCAGTCTGGTGGCATTCATGTTAAATATATTTAAAGTATTTCCAGAATCAGACCCTTGGTGTCTTGCAGGCTTGAGTACTAATATGTGAAATAGATAAATGTTACATAATTCTGTTTAGCTGTACAGCAATAAAAATTAAAATAGTCTCTAGATTATGTTATTTATCCTCTAATTACTTGAGGACAGAGTACCTCTCCTCTCTTTTTAAATTACTGCATAAATTAACAATGTTCTAACAATAACAGCAGCAGCAATTCAGGACATTTACCAGAGAGAAAGCAACCATTAGCCTTGAGAATGAAATTTCACTGGAATCCACAAAATATTGTGTTAGGAAATATTATGGTTGCCAACTTTCGCAATTTTGTTGAAAGTCTTCTAAAATGTGAGGGTTGGGGTGTTTGGGGTTTGTTTTTGTTTTTTTTCCCCACAAAGCCTGAGCTCTGGCATCATGTGAAAACATGAAAATGTGAGATTCTCAGTTTTAATTTTAGAAGACAACTAAGTTACTCAGCATTGTGGTTGCAAACAGAAATTGAAAACATGAACCCAAGGACCAGAGAACAATTAGGAAGAGCCCCAAATGCATTATTTTTAAATCCTTATACTCTGTAAAGGGATTTCTGACTCAGGGTGTTTTTGTGCTCAGGGTTAACCATATTCAGTACCCCAATAAATTCTCTGCATCCTTTTCAAGGACTTCTCACCTTGGTTTGTGACAGAGGGTGACATCACATCTTAATTGTGAAGGAGAGTGATGAAGTTCAATACTGGCTAATTTCTTGTTTTTAAAAACAGAACCAGTTGTTTGCACTGATGTAGCTCTCTTAATTTTGACAATGAGGTCAACAGCAGACACTGGTAGTATTTCCTCAAGGGAAATGCATTTCCACAGTAACTAAAGTTTGGGATCTAGCTCTTCATCTTCTCCTCAGAGAGGCTGAGGTGTGGCTCTCCCACACTATGGGATGAACCCTCTGGATCCCAGGGTCTGGCAGAAAACAGCTCCCCGTGCTCCCTAAGGACAGGGCATTGTCTGCCTGCTCAGGTGCCAAAGGAGGACCATTATCTCTGAAATCTGTGCAGGACACTGACCCAGCCCATGATTAGGAGCATTTCCATTTGGAGCTTTCTGCATCGTTCCCATTTAGTCTTTGAGTCTGCAATATGTGGAGTGAGCACAGAGTAAAAAGTCAAGCAAACCATCTTCTAAATCTGCCTTCGTTTTTGACCAAAAAAAATTCCACTGGTCTGAGAAATCCCTGGCAATCCCTGATGATGCCCCAGCTTGATGAAATTTGAGACTTTTATCAAGCCAACTACAAGGAGTGGCTCCTTGTCTCTCACCTTGCAGCCTGTACCCCATGCAGCTGTCTGACCCACCCACAGTCCCACTGACGGGGCAGAAGCCATACTATTCCCTTGCCTTTCTAAATGGCTTTTAACATCTACAGGTATTTTCCTGGATACTAACAATGATGAAAATACTTAAAATACCTAATAAAAAAAATATCCTTTATCTTCCTCTTTGCCCACCCTTTTCCCACTGTGCCTTTATTACTTTTCTAAATATTGCATACAATGTTTTTGGTAAATAAGAAGGATATTAGAATAGACAAATAATGTTTACTCACCAGCTCAAGGAAGGTGCTTCTGGCACTGATTCACAAGTTACTCACAACTTACAAAAATTACTTATACTGAAAGGGACAAGGAGTGTCTTTTTGTGTGCAGGTTGCTGAACAAACAATGAGGTCCTGGTCCCTGCCTGGCTTGCTGTGGCATTACCACAAACAATACTAATTCTTAAATACCTGCCTGACTTTAAGCACTTAGGTAAATAATTGTATTGATTGTTGTAGGCCTATTCACATGCATAAAACTAAGCATATATTCAAATATGTTGTGAAATCACGGGTCGGGAGAATTTTGCAAACAAGGCATTTTTCGATATGAATTTACTTGTTAAAACCAGCTTCAAAAGGAGCTAATGTGGCAATCAGGCTTTTGGGCACGGCAGGTTGAGGAAGGAAAAGATTTATTTTCAAGATGGATCCAAGGACTTTCTTGTGCTTCAGAGACTCCTCAGAAGAACCCCAATTACAGGTGAGAAAGGCAGCAAGGAATTCCCCCCAGCCAGTGATTGCTCAGAGTTTAATGTGAGAGCAGTGTAAACTCAGAACTGCAGATAATCCACGGGGAAATCAGGGGGTTAGTGCCGAGAACTGATGGGGAATAACAACTGAAAGAGCTTTGGTTTTTCTAGGCTGGCGGGAGGTAGCTCATGCTAGGAAGCCTGCCAGCTCCACACTGATGCTGGGAGCTTTGTCTCCTTTGGATTGTAGGAACACACTTTGCAGTCAAACTGATCTGAGAGATTTTGATAGTAAAAACAGCTGTCTCGTTGCAATGATGTTTTTGTTCCATTGTCAAAATTTTGAGTTAAATCCATGAGTGGGCTGCAGCTTGTTCAAACCCTGAACTCAACACCCTTTGTGCTCCTTTGGCTTTTCCACTGCGGTTCATGGGATATCTCCTTCCTGAGGAAAGGGCTAGGTGTAATAAAAGCCATCAGGACAAGGCATTGCAGGTCTCCCCCGATGCCTCCCCAGTGCTGGAGAGACAGAACTGGAGGGCTGCAGTCTGTCCCAGACTGGTGAGGAGGGGAAATAAGGAGGAAGAGCAGGGTGTGGAAATGAAACACGCCAATGCTGCTGTGGCCAGGCTGCATTCCCAGCGAGCAGGTATGCCAGTGGAAGGGGGAAGCTGTCTGGTACCTGAGCAGGGACAAGGCCAGCAGGGGCAAGGGGAAATTGTTTGTGGGGTGTACAGCACAAGGGGATTCAGGGTTGGGGTGTGCAGTGGGATGTCCCAGCCCCATCTTCCCAGCATAAACCATCAGAAGGTGCCTCTTGCCACTCTCTTGGATGTACAAACAAGCAGGTGAGGTGCCTGATTGAGGCATCCAGCACATCAGGCAGGAGGACAAGGGGCACATGCCAGACTGCCTCTGGTTTTGTGCTGACGAGAGATGGGACAGCACCTCTGTACGGCCACAAATCCATCCTGTATTGCTTGAGGTGATGGGAACCATGGGCAGGGTTTTTCCCTCTGGGGAGCCAGGAGCTGTGTGATGCTCTGTGAGTGCAAAGGTGACTTGTGTGAGTGATGCTGTTTCTGCAGGACCCATGGCTCTGTAGCACTGTGCGCGTTAAGACAAAATAGATATCAACAAAAGCCCTTCCTTTTAAATTGATATTGAAAAAATGTCACTAGAGACCCGAAACACAAGGACTGTAGTGAAAGTGACTTGTTTTCATGGAAACAGAGGCTACAGACAAGGTGATATTCACATGGTATTCAAGGGTCCAAGTTCTACAGGAAAAAATTTATTTCAAGGACTTGCAGCTCGATGAATGCTGATAGCACCAACATAAAACCATAGCCACGGGCGGGAGCAAGCGCGCCCGGCGCGTACCTGCCGCCGGTGAGAGCGCAGCCCGGCCCGCGCCCGGCAGCGGCGGTTCCGCGCTCCCTGCGGCCCGCGGGGCGCGGGCAGATCCGTGACAGTACCGGGGGCAGCGGGCTGCTCCGTGACAGTACCGGGGGGTTGCCGGGCAGCCCCGGGAGCCGCGGGAGGCTCCTCCTCCGCCCCGGCACCGCGGGCAGCGCGGCGCTGCGGGCGCCGGGACGCGCCGCGGTGCCCCACGCGTGCGGTAGGTGCGCCCCGACGGCGGCGGCGGCGGCGGCACGGGGGCAGCCCCCGACGCTGCGAGGGGACCGGCGGCCCCTGGCTCGGGCTGCCGCGGGGGGCGGAGGGGCGGCTGTGCCGGGCGAGCAACAGGGCAGAGGAGCCGAGGGGAAACCCCGTGCCGTGCCGTGCCCTGCCGTGCCCTGCCGTGCGGTGCGGTTCCGCGGTGCTGTGGCCGTGGCGCTGCGCTCCGCGCCCCGCGCAGCCCGCGGGCGGCTCCGGCGGGAGGCGCGGCGGGGAGGGGGCGGGTGGGCGCGCCCGGGGCGCAGCGCGGGGCGCGGAGCCGCCGCCCCGCTCCGCTGCGCTCCCTTCCGCGGGCATGCGCGCCTGCCTCGCACATGCTCACTGCGCCCGCGGCGGGCGCGCACACCTGCAGCGCCGCGGCTCCGCGCTGCACCGCCGGTGAGTGGGGCAGGGGTTCGCGCGCCTCCGCGGCTGCGGGATGCCCGCCGGGGCTCCGCGGGCCACAGCGCTCCGCGGGCGGGGGGGCGGCTCCGGCGGAGCGCGGGCGCGGAGCGGCTCCGGGGCAGCGGCGGGTCCTGCGTGCGGAGCCGCGACTCAGAATTAGCACGGGGAGTTAATTGCTGCGCGGCGTGCCGTTCGGTTTTACCGACAAGCAAGCCCCGCTTATTAATGATTTTAATAGCTTTTAAATAAAATGAGCCGCTGCACTTTCCCGCGGCTGCTTCTATGAGGAAAACTTGTATGTGATTTATGCAGTTTGAGTAAACTTTTCTGAGTGTTAAATTGTGCTCGAGCCCAGTGAATGGCCTCTGAAGGAAATTATTCATGGTATACAGCTACTGTTGTTCGGACATTTCAAATAATGATATATTCTCTTATATAAAGTTGTGATTGCTAAAATACATGTAGTAAACCAATAAACAGTTTATTGGTCTGTATCAAATATTAACAGAAATTTTGTTCAGCGCAATATCAAATTCACGCATCCCTGAGCGCCGTTAAAAGCAGTGGCAGGAATGGTTTATTGTTTTGTGTCTCTTGTGGACTTCATTAATTTACTGAGAATTTCTTCTCTCTGCAATGCCATCCGTGGAAGGGTCCCTCCCCTTCTTCTCCCCCAGTTTATTGAGAAAGCATGTTTAAATTTCTTTATGCTATCCACATCTGGGGGTATTAGGGCAGTCGGGTCCACAAAAGATGGCATACATTTAAACTAGTAAATCTGTGTCTAAAGTAATGCTTCTTAGATAGTTTCATACATTTAGCATTGCATTGTTTTGTTACTTGTTGCTTCAGACAGGATAAATTCTTTCTCATCATCTTTTTTATGTGGGGAAACTGTTTCCATTTCTTAATAAAGCTGAATTTTTATTTCTGCTTTGAAATTGAAGGCATCGTGTGCCCTCAGATGTAACACAAGCAAGTAGGAAAGACTTGCAGTACAAATGCCTCGAATATAATCAGTACTCATAGCTTTGGAGATTTCCAGAAACTTTTTAAGCACGTTTTGAAAATTTACTTGAAATGGTACAGCAGCTGATAACTTAATTGTTCTAAATTAAAACTCTTAATTAAAAAAATATCTAAATTTATGGTGTAAAATTGAATTGTGTAGTTACAGAGTCAAATTGTCCATGAAATTCTTGTACCTCTTCTACTCACCCACCAACAGGTCAAAACATTTGGCTAAATAACAAGTGGTATATTCTTTTGGTTTTACGCTCATCGATTTGTTTTGCTTTACTTTGCTTAGCCCACTCCCCTCAGCTCATTTTCTTTTAAAATTGTACGTGGAGACTCGATTCCCATGACTCGCTAATCTTATCACCATTATTTGGTTGAAATTTTTGAAACGGGTTCCTGTTTCAAATACCGCACAACATTGGCAGCCCTAGGTTCCATTAGAAAAGCTTCATTAGGGAGAAATAAAAATGTTGTTGATAACTCCCCCTCCAACAATAAGCCCCGTATTCTACTCCACGGTGTGTGCGGATATGCCTTGAATTATAAGAAGGAATTAAACTCAGGTATTCACATAAAGAACTTGATCTCAGAATATCACTTAAAGAGTCTCATGTGTTGCTATGCATAGCTGGTTAATATGCTTTTTTTTTTCCCTGAAAATTTAATAATTTAGCTATTAATCCTGCAAATATTATGCATGTTTAACTTCAAGCCTGCGAGGCGTCCGGCTGAATTCTGCGTGGCTGTGTTTGTGTGTCACTGTGTGTGTGTACACACTGCTGACAAAGAAAACAATTAGAGACGTTACTAATTTTCTGCTGTCTTCCCAACTGTTATTTATGATGTGTAGTAGTACAACAGCTATTCTGAAATCAGCTATAATTCTCTTCAGTAAGAATTTTTTCTTCTGTGCCAAATTTTGCAGTAACCAGATGGTTTTAAGGTGTCTTCAGCCGGAGAACAAGCATGAGCAGTGCTGAAGACTAATTATTCCTTGCAGTAAATTCCTTCTGCAATAAATTCACAGGTTGTTAGACCTAATCTGTGGAAATGATTGTTAAGATTGCTTATGCAGTGAAAAATGCTTTTATAAATCTGTGAAAATAGCAGAAGTCCTTAGAATGCTAAGAAAATATTTTTGAGTTAATTTTGCCTGGCTGGGGTAACTTTTATTTGGGACAAACTGTTAAATTAAGTTGCAGATTCAAATCCTTTTCATAAGCCATGGAACACTGCAGTTTTAATATGAAGATTTTAAATGTATCCTGTAAGTGGAGGGGTCATTTGGTAGACCATGTAGGGAAGGAAATTTCATACTGCCGTTCCCAGTGTATAGTTAGTTTCATTGTACCTGTGTATTTTTCACAGCAGTAGCAATGTATATTTTGTTAGTGCATGGATTATCATGTTATTTTCATTAAATTTCATGTTGTACTGCGCAGGACAGAAAAATAGTTAGGAACAAAAAATATATTCAGAGTTATAAACAATGGTATATATAAAAGTAAAGCCATTCGGGCTTAAATACGTCTTCCTTTTTGGTGGCTTAATTTAGTAAAAAATACAAGATTTTTTTTTCTTTTAGTATATGTCCATTAAAAAAATGTAAGTACTCAAACCTCTTGGCATTTGATATGAATAGGGAGAACTTGTCAAATCTCTTTCCCTTCCTTTTCTGCTGAAAATCCTGGTTAGGACTGTTCATTAAGAGATCCCATCAGAAAACAATTGTTTCGTGGCAGTCAAATTCTTAAAACAATACTTCAACTTTATTTGCAGATCTTAACTCAAGTAATGATGTTTAACAAACACCTTGTTTTAATCAGGTGAGGATAAGCCCTTCAATTAGGATGCAAATAATTGCTCCTCTTGGTTGGGTCATTTGGGGCCTGGAGGTGCTGCCATTTGCAGGTAGATTTGGTGCTTACCCAAGGTTTGAAGCAGGAGAGAGGAGAAATCTGGAATAAGGATTTATGTCTTGTGCAAAATATTTTTTTACTGCAGCATTCAAAACCCGATCCAGCTCCCTTCTTTGTCAGGCTGTTCAGCTGATCTTGATTTACTGTTGCAAGAGGTGTGAGAGGAAAATTGGATCCAAAATAATGTTCACTGCAGAGATGGAGTTCCAATGAGTGTGTCACAGAGTGAATATTTAATTAAAAATAGTCAAGACCTCTTTTCACCCAATCTTTCTGCTTGTGCTTTAATTGTGTATCTTAATTATTTTCAAAGATGTGTAAAATGAGATGAGAAAGATTACACGGGCGTAATCCTTCCCATTTAAAATTATTTGTCTGCAGCTGCCTAAGTCCTGGCATTAGGAGTCACATACAAACATGTTTATTTAACATCAGCGTTATCTGTTAGATTGTACATGGTTCATTAACATGGAGAGAATACTTTTTGTTTAATAGTGTGTGGGAGCTGCCAGAGGTCAGGAGGGGTTGTTTGCCTGAAGTCGAGATGGCATCTTGGCTTTGCTTTCCTTCTGTTTGTCACCTCTGCTGTGCCCGGAAAACGCTTCCTTAGTGCCGTGCTGAGGTATTTTCCCTGGTGTTGAGAGGCTCTGTGCAAAGCCAGAAGTCTGCTGCAGGGTTGTGGTAAGGTTTATGGGGAATTTCGAGGGAGGTTTGTTGTAATTTGTGGGGGATTGTTGTAGTTGGGGTTCGGTTAGAAAAAGCAGCTTGGACAGGATGGAGCAGGAAGGGACAGAGGAGCCTGAGATGTTGTGGTGGTGCCCACAGTGTGGCTGTGATGGAGGGATTTTACAGATTTGGGGTGATGGCTTGGGAAAGTGAGAGTGTTTTGTGTGCCAGTGAATAATGTTTTGTTGGTGTGGCTGGGTCAGAGCTGGACTCAGGGCAGTACCTGGTGATGGTGCTGAGCTGCAAGAGGTGGCAGCTCCTCTGCAGGGGCAGCACAGGATGGGACCCTTCTCTCTCCACAGAGCTTGTGGGGGGTTCTCACTCCTTCTACTGCTGGGTTAGAAGCATGCTTGGACATAAAAAACCATATCAGGGTCTCCAGAAATACAGAATTACCCATGGCCTCAAGTTTAGAAAGGTCAATTAAAGTGTTTTACTGTGACTTCTGTATATAAGGCAATAGCCATGCACTGCACACAGTATTGGGAGAGAGATGTGCACACCCATCTCTGTGCACAATTTTAATTTTAATTTCAGCTTCCTGAAAATGTTTCTGAATGTTTCCTACAAGTCAGTGAATTTCTCCATCCTCATTTGGATGATGGGGGCTCTTTGGGCTTTTTGTGCCTTGGAGGGAGAAGATAATTTAAATTTCCATTAGAAAAAGGTAGAAAATTGCCTTCTTTGATTTTTATCAAGAAAAGATCCCTGGTAAATAATAACCAAAAGGCGTTGAATAAAATGAGCATTATTGTAGAATTCAAAGTGCGGTGGAAGATGCAATGTGACTGAAGCATGCCGCAAATGTGCAGTTTTTAAAAAGCATGACAGTAAAAATAGAAGGGCTGAAAAAATAAGCTGAACTACTGTGTTGATTATAAGTTGTAGTTGAATCACCCTTAAGGCCTGGATATTGTTTTTAAAAAGCCAGCAAAACATCTATTTCTAAAAAAATAGCAAGTTCCCTCAGAAGGGGGGAGAGAGGGAGAGAGCAAAAGTGTTATCTTGGAGGAGGGAATGTCTGGGGTAGGGTTTTTTTCCTTTGAATTATTTCCAACAAGTACTTACTCTGTTCTGTATTTTTAAGAAATTATGTGGACAGCAATTTTGTTGCTTTACCAAGGCAGTGAAAACACCAAGAATCCTTTTTATAATTTGGAAAGAATGTCAAAAGAATGGAGTAGTTAAACCTAAGTGTATTAGATCATACGCCTTAAATGCATAAATAAGCATAGCTGCAATCACAGAAACCAATGTTAAAACCACCAGGAAAACTCACCCACAAACCGTAATGACTTAAAGGGAATGACCTCAGCCATTGTGAAATTTGTGCCTATTTGTTGACTGACATTTATTTAGTAGAAGCAGGGTGCATGTTTTGTTGGGGTGTGGGATTTCGTTATTTGCAAGACTGCTGGGGTATTTTTTTTTTGTTGTTGCTGCCAGGTTTGAATACAAAGAGTGAAAATGGGCTCGAGGCTGTGAGAGCCTGGATATGATTTGGGCTGTAGCAATTTGAAAAGCAGGTGAAGGGTTTGTTATTGATGCACAGAGAGTGGTGGAACTGAAGTTTGTTGTTCAGATCTTAGAAACTTCCCTGATGATTGCCCACTTCTGACTTATTCCCAGCTGGTTTTCTGTTAAGGAAATGAAGGTTTAAAGTATTTGGTTACAAACCTGAGATTTCTTCACGTCCATGTCTTTGCGTGAGTGCTGCATGAAATGCTGGTGTCATTCATCTCCCCCCTGCTTTTTGGAGAGGAAATTGATGCATGGTAGAACCTCAACTTGCCTTTGCTGCAACACCACTTAATAATTCAGGGAAATGGAAGTCTTGAATTATTTTAATTATAATAGACTTCTTCAGGAATCTTTTTACATAAAGCAGCATTACAGATTTCAAGCTCAACCAGAGCCATGTCTGTCTGCAAACAGGATTTCTCTCTGCTGCCTGCTCCTGGATGTGGGCTCCAACTTTTATGGGTTGTAATAATCAAAGTTCCAGTTTTAATTGTCCCTTCTTAGATATGTAGAGAGGTTTGAGAAAATGGGTAAGTTCATGCTGTTGGCTTGAACACTTAACTCCAGACATTCGGTCTCATCGTGCAGAAATTCTTGTTTGCCATCCCTGCTTTTGAGAAGGAAAGCAGCCCAGCTAAATAAAAAAATAATCCTATATAAAGAAAATTATTTAATACTGGTCAGCCCAGATAGTAACTGGTCAACCCATGGAGAGTTGATGCCTCTGTCTATGCTGGAAAGAGCCGAGAAACTCAACCTGAGCAGGACTTCCAAAGACAGGGGGACGTGGGGAATGTTCCTTGAACTCAGCAAATGCCTTAAAAACTGGACATGCCTCTAGGATTACTCAGGCACCCACAAGAAACAGTCAGGGGAAAGTGGGGCAGGCATCTGAAATGTTTTTGTTTTTTAAATAGGTTGAGTAAGCAGAGCAGTCTGGGGGCCCCAGTTATTTACAGCTCTGTCTGTGCACCACGCAGAGAGCCTCATCAGCTGTCCGAAAGACAAGTTTTCCATCTATTGCAAATCGTGTCTTTTGATGACACATTTGATTTGGCTGTTTGCTGTGTAATTGTCCTACAGCTACTTTGGAAAGAACTTTGATCAGTTTTGAATATAGATCTGTATCACTAGTTTTGATTCCCCTTGCGACTGCTCCTCTGCGCTCAGTTACCATCCATAGAGTTTATTGCAACTATCTGACAATTCTTTGTTTCTAAGACAAGTCAAAATGTATTTACAAACTACTTTATCCTCTGTAAATGTTGACAGTGTGTACTTCATTTTTGTAAGCTATGTAAATTTATTATTTTTCCCCGCTACTGTGGGTGAAACAAGACAAAATCTTGTCTAAAATTGAGCAATACTTTTTATTTGAAAAAGAGAGATTGTTTTTTCCACCCCTTAACAAACTAAAAAGCACCATTTTTTTCTGAAAGACGACACTTTTTTAAGTAAAACATGTGAATGTTGTTTTCACTGTATCCAAATTTTCCTTTTTATTCTTCTTTTGTAGGCTGACTTTATTTTTGAATTTATAAACCCATGTTTTTTGCTAGCTTACATTTGGTAAGTGCTGTGTTGATACTACTCCTCTTCACTGAGATAGATTTAGGATTAAGTCAGCCTTAATGCTTGTAGCAAAATACATAAATTTTCTCCTTCCTTGTGTTCAACTGTGCATAAATGTATTAGATCCAGTCGTGCTCTCACTGCAGTTCCCAATCATTTCACTCAAGTAAGGGTTGAACTTTATTGAGTGGGAGCAGTTTTAAACCTTCTGTACTTGTTGCAAAAGTGCATATTCAATTTTTTTTTTAATCCCATCATAACTGCTGCCAATGCAAGTCCAGCTGACTTCTTCAGTGCCTGAGCCTTGTAAAAACCAGAGTGGGAATCAACATCTTTCTGTGCTGTCCACGCTCAAATGCCTATTTGAAAATCAGCAAAGTTTCCAGCAGCAGTTTAAAAAGCTGATAAATCTGAATTTGGTGGAGAGAGGGAGGTACCACTGCCCTTTTGGTACCAGTGGTTGTAACCTCCTGTACCAAAAATTTGCAGAGATGAGACTTAGTCTGTGGTATCACATCTCTGACCTGGTACTCCTAAGTGTGTTGGTGGAGTTAGATGTGCAGCAGGAAAATAAGGCAGATACCATTTTTCTTTTTATTTATTGAAATAAAATTATGAGATGATTATTCTGTGTAGCCTTGGTGGCCTGTTATGTAAATACCTACATTAGAGGAATCTTGTTTTTAATAAAATTCATTTCTCTCTGATAAAAGGCGAGCTTAGGTATCTGACCAGAAATACATAATCATTCAGCAATGCTGTAAATGTGTGTAACCCTGCACAAGGCAGTGCAAGATTATGTTCTGTATAGGCACTTTCACAGACCTTTGCTATCTTTCTGTCTTCAGTGTCTCTTCACCTGAAAACTCTTAAGTTGTGGTTTGAAGGAAGGCGTGTTCTGCCTATTATATATGATTTCATATTGTTTGTTTGGCAGCCATCCTTCCTGTTCACTGCAGCAGATGAATATAATTTGGGGAGGAGAACGAGATGGGGAGGGGGCTGAGAAAGCCAAGTGAGTCTGCTGTAAAATATTTGAGATGCAGCAAAATTTCTGGGCTAGATTAGTTCTGAAACACCACTGATGCCCCCCTGCAAATTAGGGGTGGGATGTGGAGACAAATGCTTTGTTTCTGAGTGTAATAAAGGAAGACAAATCTTGGTTTCTAATTGAGTGTAATAAAGGATGCTGCTGCTCAAAGTCAGTTGATGCTTTCCCTCTTAAAGCCCAGGGCTTCTCCTTGCCCCAGCCCCCTGCCACAAATCAGGATTATTCAATCCCAGCAGTGGTTTAACCATGTCTGTGGTGGGGCAGCGTGGTTCCTGAGTGATGCACAGGAGCATTGTGCCCTGGTTCAGGACGGGAAGTGGAAAATGAATATTGTTTTGAACTTGAACTCTGAGAGCAGACAGAAGGTAATTATTGGAGCTGGAACTCCCCCGGGAGAAGCGGGGGAGCGATGCTCTGCACTTGTAAGGAACACTGTGGCATCTTAAATATCTCGTAGTGTTTAATGCTTTGGTTTTACATTTCTGCTTTTTAATTGATCTTCTGCTCTTCTCTTTTCTTGGCAAATAGAGGAAGAAACAATTGGATGTAGACTAATGTGCTGTATTTATTGATAGACACACTTCTGCCCTCCCTTTGCTGGTGGGGCAGGACTCTTAAATTTCAGTCTTGGTGTTATTTTCTGTTGTAAAATTAACTCCTCTGCTGCTGGCTTACTTAGTGGACCTATTATAATTTGAAAAATTAATTAATTGATGATTAAAAGCACATAAATGTATATGAAGCCATTTAATCAGAAGCTGTAAGCCACTTGTGTAGTATTTAGCTTTGATTATAAATTTATCTGTCTTGCATAGTAGAAAACCCCACTGTAATGACACAAAATATGTGGTTGTAAAGTTAACATTTTGAGAATCAACTTTTTAATAATATATTAATACTAAAATAGAGGTAGCCTTCTAGGAAAAAAAATAGGTAAATCTCTGCCTTCACTGAATATTTTGCTGTATTTCAGTGGCCTGTGGCTTCAGTAATCTACCTAAGTGTTTTTACTTTTTTTCCCTTCTCTTTTGGCTGCTATTTTACAAGTTCTTCAACAAAGAATAGTGAGTGCAATATTTCTTCTTTTTTTACAGACTGTGTGGGGTCTTCTGGAGATTTTTTTTAATACTGTTCCTTATTAGATAATTAAACAAGGGAAAATATTTTTCTGTTGATTGCTACCTATGGTGGTGCATGAGTTTTCTTCTCAGAAAGGAATAATTCCATATTTTAAACACGCCATTTAAAGTATGAAAGTGAAATCACATTAATTTTCAAAGCATAATTAAATACGTACTATTTACTATAAAGTCTCCCTGACCAAGTTCAGAAGACTTTCTCAATGGTGATGAAGTTTTAGAGGCAGTAAAATTAAGTCACTTTAAAAGAAAATTGTGTGATGATTTATTGTAGCAGAGCAGGTGAAATTCCTCTCGAGATTTTAATATCTTCCACCTGGTATAGAAATGAAAAGAAAATATTCTTTAGCTGGTGACTAATTTGTCACTAATACCCAGGGGTTCCTTCATTACAATGCAGAGATGTCAGTTCTAAGAGAAACGTACGGTGAACAAACCGAGTGCAACTTCCCGTTGGAGACAGTTACAAAAAGGAGAAAAAATAAAGGTCTGGAAAGCAGCCTAAGTCGTGTGAAGGAAGGCTCTAAAGCTATCAATCAGGGTAAAATGCCTGGGGAAGGATTTTACCTGCAGGCTTCAGTGGAATTCGTGGGGACATGTCTGAGGAGGGAAGTCACTGACAGGGCTCCCAGCAAGGAGCTCTGGCACACAGCAATGCCCAGCTCTGCTCCCAGCTGCACATCCTGCAGCCTGGAGACTGCTGCAGGAGGAACTGCATTGCTAAAAAAAACCAGCCACACTCTGCTTACTGATGCCTTTTATTCTTTATCATGGTGTTAAAGGAATTGAATGCAAGGCTTGGGTGAAAAAGCTGCTAGGGAATATCTGCAGCTCGAACCTTTCAGCAGAGAGCGCGGTGTTTGTGCCACATCAGTGTTTTGACAAGTCATTTTTCCCAACAGAAAGTTACTCCAGTGTTCAGAGACTGGTGTGGTGTCCTCACTTTGCCTTTGCTGCAGTTACAAAATTTTAACTCAGCTCTTGTCCTTCCAGTGCTGCCGTTTCCAGCAGCTTGGAGTGAGGGGGAATGTGAGCCAACGCAGTCCCAGGGGAGAGTGAAGTAAGGATTTCAGTCTCTCCCCCCTAAGAAACAAGCTGCCGAGCCTGCAGCAGCAGCACTCCTGCTTCTTGAGGGCTTTCTGGTTTAGTCCAAGCCCAAAAAGTTGCTTGGGATGAGTGCTTGCAGTAGATATCTATGACAGAAGTGGTGATTCAGTGTTAGGACTCCAGTGGTGTTAGAGATTTGGGAAGGAGAAGTGAGTGCTGCACCAAACAACATGAATGTTGGGAACAACCTGCCCAACAAGCACCATGAATGTTGGAAACAACCTGCCCAACAAACACCATGAATGTTGGAAACAACCTGCCCAACAGCTTTGTGGTAGAGGTGTTTATGTCACACATGTCCTGCAGACTCCAGGCCGTGGTAACACTGCTCTGTTTCTCACTGGGAAGATTTAATCTCTGCCGTTCTATGGTTAGTTGGAGAAATGCAGGATTTTATGTTCTGTCAGGAGGAGATTATTGGAAAGGAAATTTATGGGATTTGCTGCATTTCTTCCAGTTATAGTGTATTCTTCAGTCAGAGTACTGAGGTAACAAACACTCTTGCGTGTGTGCTGGGTTGAGGGTGGCCAGATGTCCACCCAGCTCCTCACCTGCTCCCCATCCTCAACAGGTCAGGGGAGAAAATATGAAAAAAAAGCTCAAGGGTCAATATAAGAACAGGGAGATTACTCACTATCTCCCATCACGGGCAAAACAGAGTCAGCTTGGGGAATGATTTTGATTGAAAATGTAGTTGTACTTGTATGGTAATATGCTGGCTGTGAAATGTGTTGTCTTTTACATGAATTCCTGAACTAGGGACACTTTTTTTGCATGTTCAGAATCTTACATTTCCTAGATATGTTTTCTTAAGTGTGTTTTTTGATTTTAAGTTGCCAAAAAATTTGTAACTGCTCTGAAGACTGGAAAGGCTCCTGTAGGGGACTTCTCCCCTTCCTCTCCAGAAGCCAAATCTTCTTTAATGTTTGTGGGTTTTTGCCTGTATTCTATTAATATTCATATCTAAAGTGTAGAAATAGGTGAGATGGTCTTGCCAACAAGTGGCGGCCATCCTCTTGATTTTAATCATGCATCCAAGGCTTAAATAACATATAAAATTTTCTTGATATGTTGGGCTTCAGGGCTTTTCAGCTATCAACCTTAAGCTTGCATGGCAGCATTTTTTTACCTTATTTATGCTCCAAAGGAAGGCATGTTCAGTTCCTTAAGAGCCACTCGCCATTCCTGATGGTGATGGCAGCTCTGTGCTTAGGAACAGCCTGGAGAGTGCAGGGCAGAGGTTTTCTGAGGAGGGTAAATGATCCTGCTGTTCTCAGTGGAATTAGGTTTACTTTGAGAGGGATCTTGCTGAAGATTTGCCTGTAGTTGCTAACAAGGTGGTAATGAAAGTGTGCTGCTGGTGTTTTCGCACATATGAATGTGCCAGATGCTCTGGCAAACTTAACATTTTGTTGTGCTTCTTTTTTCTCCTCAAGATAGCCTTACATTTATGTTCTTGTCCTGGGAAGCAAGTTAGAAAAGTCATTTGAACAGCAAGTGAGCTCAGGAAAGAGAGCTCTATGTAAGCATTTTTATGTTTAACCTGACAAGCCAAAGTCTTGCCCCAAAATGTTGTCTGCTACTCTCCAAAGAAGCTGTCAGCCCTTCATTAATCATTTAGTGGTCCTTCAACTGCACAGTAAACAAAACCCACCAGGCCTGTGTTGTCCTGCTTGCAGCCAATTCTCTTTTGCTCAACACCTCATGGAGAACTTGGTTTGAAACCCAATCTAGCGAGGTGCAGCCTTCCCCAGCAGACTGCTCTTAATGGCCCAGATGTCTCCTTAATGAAAGAGTTTTGTTGTGCCAACACCGCGCTCTCTGTCTTTCCTCAAGTGGATGCTCTCATCCTTGATGCAAATACCATTACCAGAAGAAGCAGAATGGAACCTGCAATGTTGTAGTCTCTGGAACTCAAAATTTTGTAATTACTCTTGGCGTTTACTTGTGGAAGTTATTTCATACAGGGGTTTTTCAGCATCACTGAAAAGCAAGCTCCAAATTTTGTTGTGTTTATTTTTGTAGTGCCTGAAGTGGCTGATATACCCTTGTGACTTTTGGAAGTGCTATTTGGATTGGATTCTGCAAATTAAATGTTGGTAAAGAAGAAATAGCTGGGATGTGATTTGTTGAGGTGTTTTTCACATGGTCCCCTGACAGTGAACAGTCGGGTGCTCAGATGTTGGTGTATTACTTATGCAAAAGGAAGTAGGAGTTGAGTTGCCAAAATCTGATTTCTTTAACTTGTGAGTGGATGGAATATAGGTATGCTTTGCCCTGAAGCCTTAGCCTAGAAGTTACACAGCAGTTCCCAGCACGGCAAATTTGAAGATTTCCAGGCTCACTTAAGTGCTGTCAGCCAAGGCTTGTGTTCAGTCTTAAGCATTTTTCGCTTCACTTAGGAGAGCCCAAAATAATCAGTGCTTGGAAAGGAAGCTGTGTTATCCTGACATGAGTTTAAAAGAAATATTACTCCCAGATTGCACATGTCTAAAATACACTTCTCAAATTTCTTCTGCTGAATGTTAACTTACAATGGTGAAGGTAAGTGACTGTGAAGATAATTTTCATGTTTAATTAGTTCTGTGCATGATTCATATGTGTTTTATTCTCATTTCAGTTTCTTGCCAGCCTTGTATTTTTATATTGCTGTAAATCTGTGAGTGTGTATTTGGAGGCAGTACTTGTGGAGTGATGGCCACCAGCTCTCATCTTTTTGAATGTACTAAATGCATATTTAATCTGAGGATTTTAACCCTCTAGATACTGACAAGGCAGATTTATTTTTTTTCCAATACAAAAGAGATAAAATCCAGTTGTCTTTAACAATGCATGTAATCTCAGAAGAGTAAATCCTAATGCTTATCCCTTTAAAAACTCCTCAGAGAAAGAATTGCTTGGAGGAAAGAACCTGTTAAGCTTTCTTTGGCTTAAAAATACTTGCAAGTACCCTGAAGCCAGCCACTGTGTTCACTGATACTAAATGTCAGTGAGCAGCCTCCCACCCATCCCTGAATGCAATTTAATTTTCTGGTTCTCTAGTTGAACTTTTTGGCTCTGTTTTTATCTGCAGTAGATGGCTGTCAAGCTGTAAGCATGACAAGAGGTAAACACCCAAAGTGCTGCAAATACCTAAAGTAGTTATCAAATAAGAATTGCTTAAAAGTCTGTGTATGAGTATAATTTATGGATTAGGTGGTATGTGCAGAGTCCTCAAAGCCATTAAATTAATCTGTTTGTCAGGTAACATTATAATGGTAAAAGTGGTGCCGACTTCAGCTGTGTTGGAGTATTTAATTGTAATTCTCTGTTTACAGGGAACTGCAGGTAGCTGTCACCTGAACAGGGGAGTAATTTGGGTTTGTCTTAGGTGGAACTACAGTCATCCAACGGGCAGTGGGACCCTCCTGAAGCAATGGTGCTGATAGATCCCATGTATGACAAAAATATATCACAGTTCCAGGCTGGATTATCTGGCTGTGTCCTGCTCAGCCTGGCTCTGTGTTCCCGTCTCCTCCTCGGTGATGGTGCCATTGATGTGCTGCGGGCTGGATCAGCAAGTTCATCCAGTAGAAAAACAGTAAAAGATGAGTTTGTTGGTGAGGTTGTGGCTGGCCCAGGGACAGGTTGTGTCTTTGGTCAGTAGTAAAGCTTCTGAATGTTTACAATCAATAGGAATTAATCAAATCCCAGGATAGATGATGATACAGTTTTGCCATTACTCTGGATAATTGAACTTTCAGGCAACAATTTGGGAAAGAGGCCAATTTGCAAGTAGTCATTGTAGCTGTTGAGGATTGATCAGCTTAATACTTCAGTTTACATGGGGTTTTTTATGTTCTCTTTTACTTAATTTATAAAATTTCAACCCTTATGTGGCTTGAACTTCCCAACAGCATGTGCCAAGTCCTGTCCCGTTCATCCACCTGTTTTCCAAAGGCAGTTTTAGGTAGGTATTTTTGAAATGTGCATCTTAAACACATTCCAGAGGAGGTTCAGAGGAAGATGTGAAGTTTACTGCTGCTTTCTTTTCTACAGAGAAGCCGGAGGAGAATCATGGTTATGTACTGAATGACAGGAGTGCTTGCCCCAGTCATAGGAGCCCAGGACAATTTCCTCCAGGTGCAGGCTGTATGAGACATCCTCAGTGTATAATAGTAACACACTGATCCTTATTTAATTCCCATTTGGAATCCTGTCAGAAGTGACTTGCCCAAAATCCAACACTGTATTAGTAGGACAGTGATGAAGACCAGGTATCCCTAATTTCTGAAGTCATTGGTGCATTGCCTACTTAAGACCTCTCTGAAATGAGCTGTAGCAATCCCAGTTTCTTGGTTGCAATTTGTAAGTTGTATTTTGAAATAGCATTATCTCTTCCTTCAGGGGGGGTTGATAGGATTGACTGACAAACCATTTTAATTACTGCATATATACAAGGAAAACTTCTCTCTGACAAAAACATATTATATCTTGGCTCTTGGTGCTAACCAGCTTAACTTAAATTTCACATCCTGCTGCCAACAGCTGCCTTACTGAGACGCAGTGCTCATAATAAATGAAATTTCATGAAAAAGAAAAATGAAAACTTTGTTCCAGCTGGATTGTAAAGGCAGTTGGACCATTTCTATCATGCATATAAAGCTGCCATCCACATAAACATTGCAAATTAGTTTTTCATTTTTAATAATCAGGATCAGACCTTTTCTTATTATCGAGGCAAATGCAAGCTATTAGAACCATACCATTTCATTCAGTGTCCATTAGCTGTTGAATCCTGTCCAGAGTTAAGTGTTGGAGTGTTTGGAGAGAAACTCACCTTTTAGTTTCAGGTTTTCGGGTTTCTGACAACCTGCTTGGATGAAGACCCTGAAGTGAGCAGGCTGCTGTGGCCCTGCTGGGCAGCACTCAGAGGGGTGTTAGTTACATCATTTGTTCTTGGAGCTGGAGCTGTGCATTGTTGAAAGCCCTGCAGCTGGTGGGTGCTTGCCCAGACTACCAACAGGAATCTCAGCTGAATTATCACACACCCTCTCTGCACATGGAAGAGATTAATTCCTATAGCCACAAACAGAATGAACACTTTGTACTTAGTACCATCATGTAAGTTCATGCTGAAATACAGTGCCAATAACCAACTCTTTAAGCAATAAAATCACAGTTCTAATAACCATGTGTTTTTACAGCATCCTCATCCCAAAGGATCAAAGCAACGTTGATTTATTTAGCTTTGGGTCCCATCCCCTGTTGTTCTCACTCCTTCCCCTTGCTCCCCATGAGCTCAGAAGGGCCATATATGAGCTGGAACCCAACTGGTGGTGTGTAGCCCACAGCCGGGAGGGACACTCTGCAAAACCACACCAGAGAACATTTCAGCCAGTAGAAGTGACAGGCGGTGTTGTGGGCAGACAGAACGCAAACACCAGAGCCTGCTTTGGCCAGGGGTCAATATCCACCCATCCAAACTGCTGTAAAATTTGTTACTGACAATAAATGGATTAAAAGTTTTAAAATTCAGCCTCTTAAAAATTACACTGCATGTGACATACAGCTTTGCCTCTGTATAGAAAAGTTTGTTAAAGACAGAGCTGACCTCTCCAAAACCTGGCTGAGGATGCCACAAGCAGTGTTAGTTCAAGATACTGGAGGGGAGAAATGTTGGTGTGAGTGCCTCAGGCAGCAGGGATACTTTGTGCACTTGAGGTGCCACCAGCAGAATTTTGTCCCTGAGTAAGAAAAGGTGAATAAAGCTGTCAGGGAGCTTTGCCACCCCGTGGCTGAGCTGTTGGCAACGTGCTTATGCTGCTGTAAGGGCCCCGTGTCCTGGTGCAAGTGTGTGCTGAGCCATGGTGTAACATCTCTCCCAAGCAGTCCCTGGGGGCTGTCAGGATTTTTTCCCTCAAGGGTTTCCACAGTTGCAGGGCTGGTTGAAGTTCCTCATCAAAAGGCAGACTCAGTACAGGAAGGTTTCGGCTAAGTTGAGTGGACAGAACTATTTAGCATGCAGTGCTGAGTCTACGTTACAGAGTTTTGTGGTTCAGTGTGTGGTGCTTGTTGAATACAGCAGCAGGTAGAGGTCCAAGACCTGCTGTGAATGTAGATGTAATTAAAACACTTCTTACTTCAGAGTATTTATTTCTTATGACCAGAGAAAAAACCCATGTGGGCACAAGATACAAATTGCCATGACCAGGTCACTATTTTGTTAAGAAATAAACCAAATATTTGGGGTTTGCCTCTGAATTATAGATCTTTAGAAAAGCTTAATAATTCCTAATGGCTGAACATTTTACTTCTATGCCTAAAACTTCTGCTTCCAACTAAAAAAAAAAATCCTCATTTTGTAAAAGAACCTGTGGCTGTACAGCTACAACTTTCACTGTTTTAAATGCTTTTCCATCCCACCTTAGATGAGTGCATGAAATAGGTTGTATGCTGGCTCGTGGGTCTATCAGAACTGGCAGTTTGTCAGGGAAAAAGAAACTGATACACTGCACAAAAACCATGTCAGCAACTGGAGAACAATCCTATTCTGGCATAATTCTTACTTCAAGATATTTCTGCTGCTGGGGAATATTGTCACCTTGAGCTGTGCCTTGTTTGCGTGTTTGCTGCTGCCTGGGGTCTGTAAAGCAGAGATTGCAGCCAGTACTTGAAGCAGCATCAATTTTTGTTACTAACAAGAGTCAGTGTTGTTGGGAGAGAGGGAAAGATTATGTGTTTCTGTTCTCAAAACTGTTTCTTTTAGATGTTTATGGAAAGAGAAGGTCCAAAAGTGTTTGCTGCAAAAATGTCACTACTTTGTGTCTTTGTAGATGAGAATGGCAGAATTACTTACATGTGTCTGTTTCTAGGGAGAAAATAATTGTTGGAAGTATTTAAAAATGAGGATGATTGAGTATCTAAAACTGTTCCCAACACAAAGTACAAATCTTTTTTTGACATTTGATCTATAGTGTTCATAGATCTTTTATATGCACAGAGGGATTTACTGCTTTGTAATCAAGCTGCTGAAGAAAAACGTTGTCCTTTTATTCGCTGGGGATGACTGTAACAAATTAAAATGGTTTCCCATTAGCCTTCCCTACTTAGCTGAACCACTTAAAATTACTTGGGACTTTGCCCTTTTCCGACCTCCTCACCTTTGCTCAAACATTTCTGCTTCCAGGGATGCAGCAGGGTTGGTCCCACAGCCTCACCTCTGTGCCTGCAGTTACAATTCATGTTGGGCTGCAGGCAGAGAACCAAGGCAGAGCCCAGAGTGAAAAGAAATGTTTAGTTTTAAAAGCCTCATGCACTGCAGGTGATCTCTGACATCAGAGGCTGCTCATGGTGTCAGGAGCTAATTGTAGCTTGATTGCATGGGTGTTTTTCAGTCAGACTGTGCATGCAGATGAAGATAGGTTGTTTTGATTTTAGGTTTTGGTGGGCTCTTGGGTTGGTTTGTTTGTTTGTTTTATTGCTCCTGTGAGGTTTCTGTGGCAATAATGGTTTTACCAGCTTGTGGGCAGAACGGTAGAGGTGAAACAACCAAAGCTCTGAGGCTTGTCTGAGCACAGAAGTACATTAAAACAAGTATATGTAAAATTCTCTGTTTCTCACGCTTATTAAATGCAACCAGAGTTACACTGATTTACAAAACAAACTGCAGGTTTGAAATGGCTTTTCCGTCAAATATACAAGTCTTGTTTTATAACTGACAGTGCCCTAATGTTAAATGCCCACACATTAATCAGTTTTTATGATAAAGTAAAAAGAAAGCAAATATTTGGGTAGTATATATGCAGTTCAGTTCCAGATTGCTCCAGTTATTATAGGAATGGAAGGTCTGAATTTCATAACAAATTCCTAAATCTTGTTTGCTCCTTCCCGTTACTTCTCTTTGTACCCAGATTCTAAATTCAGGTTTTATACCTCTCACTGGCTTGTAATAGTGACTTGGAGGTGATGAGAAGTTGTCTTAGTGCAATGTCATAATCTGGAGAGCCTTAGAGAAGATTCTACACTTGGAACAGGGCAGAGAGATACATGGCATTACCGAGTTGCTTGTTTGAAATATTTCAGTGACACAAATGTGCACAAGGAATAGCGACAGGACTGAAAAGCTTTTTACCAAATAAAAATCACTTGTTTATGCATAGAATCCTGACTTGTTTCTGTGCTGGGAAAGAATGCAGGGCAGGCCTGGAGTGACCCCAAGTTTGTGGTGTGCAAGGTGGTTCAAACATCTGACTTTGGAGGCACCACGAGTGGAAAATCCCCCTGGCTAACCCTGGGCATGCACACCCTGAGGGATGGCATGCTGATTAATGCCTACAAATTAAATTAATGTCTCCTTTTAGAGACAGCAAAGCTGGATAGAGCTCCAGCTCTGTCTCAGCACAAGTAAATGCAATGGGGAGACAGGCAACAGGAAAACAAATGGAACTCAGCAGAGATGTCTCGTGGTAGCCTCCTGTTACAGGAATTAGTAGCTAATGCCAGCCCTTAAGATTGAGGAAAAGTTCCAAAAACTGTCCTATCAACCCCAACTGTTCCAGTTTTGAAGTGTTTTTGTTAAGCAAGGGCTAACTTGTCAGAACAAAAAGAGCAGCTGTAGGATTCTTGGCTGTTCATAGTGAAGATCTCATATCTTAAATATTTTCAGCTATCTGTGGTTATTCCACATAGGTAAAAATAACTTACAGTCTGCATAAATGTGGAGAATGAACACAAGGAAACAGAATCTGACAGCAAATGTTGCTTGTAAAAGAAAACCATAATCTGTATTGATCAAAGGAATAAAATCATAGCTGAGGGCAGTTGGGCATCACTAGTGTCTTCTGGTCAAGGATGTGCTGGGATTTGAGTAACTCTTGGGGTATTGTGGGTTTCAGGTGGGTTGTACGGCATAGGCAATGTCTGGCAAAGAAATATGAAAAACTACTGAAGTTTCTGAGACTGTATTTGGATTCTCTGTTCTTGTATCTTGGGCCAGTGGGGTGCCAAGGACAATATTTTGAGCAGTTGAGAAAAGGAAACGTTGCCTAATTTTGCAATTGCTGGTGAGTGCTTGCATCCTGGGAGGAGAGCAGCCCAAGCAGGGTGTTTGCCTAGTGAGGCTTGTCCCTGCTCCAAAGCACACTCTGAGCTTTTTACATATGGAAGTATGCAAGAATTCATAACCTGGCCCTCTGTTTTATTTGTGTGTATACATAACCTGCAGTTCATTACAGAAATCCTTGCTGCAGCTCTGCCCCTGCCCTGTCTGGGAGTGATGCAGAGTCAAGAATGGCCTTAGAAATTGCAAGAGGTTTGATACAAAACCAAGAGCTTATCAACGGTGAGAGAATGATCTCTGGCATTTCATAAATCATCAGCAGGACTAACGTGCTGTTTGGAGATTTGTATCCTTAGCAGATTAATCGTGCTCAGGAACTCTTGGGTAGCAATGTTGGATGAGACTCTGTGCCAAATAAACTGCAGGGAGAATGTCCTGGGGGATGGGAGGTGGAGAGGAGCAGCCAGGCTCAGCTTTCACATTACCTCAGTGTTGTCCTTGATAGCAGTCTTTAAAAATATCAGTCTTTAAAAACTGTTAAGCAAAACGACAGTGAAAAGCTTCTCAGCAACTTGCCTTGCTGTTGGCAGAATGTGGAGTGATTTCTGCTTCTGAACCTTTCAGTGTCATCCCTCACAAGACTTATCTACAGGAGGTTTCCCAGTTGCCTCCCAAGTGCCATCTCAGCTCTCCTCCAGCCCTGGAGAGCACGTGGTCATCAGGAAGAGTGGAGGTGTTAGGAGGTACCACAGGAAAATCTCTTTTTGGAGTGAAGTTCCCCTGGAATTCCACCCACCTGAATACTCATGTCAAAAAAACATAGAGCTTTTCTTGGCAGGATCCCAAAGTTTTGGTGTAACCAAGGGTAATTTTGCCAGCCTTTCTAGAATTTCATTTATATGCTCAGTTATTAATAGATTCTTGTGGTATTCACACAACTGTTTTTCCCTTGAATTCACCAGACTTGACATTTGTATTCTAACCCAATTAGCAATATTTGCCATACGCTGTAGTCTCAAATGCATACTTAGATGTAAGTTTCCATACAGCTAAGGATGCTGTTTGTCCCTCTGCTTCTCTGGTGTTATCTCCTTTGCCCTTTAAAAAATAAATACAAGTGTATACAAGGAGCCAAAATAAGCGTTGGGCTGTTAAATCATGCCAATTTTTCAGTTGCTGTGTGTAGCCTGCAAATTCATTTCTCTAGCAATGCAGAAGACTAATAAACCCATTCTGTGCATGCCTTTATTTGGCTTTTTCCTTGGACTCCACTTTTTTATGAACCAGACTGGAATGCTTCCACTAAGAAGCAAAGCAATTAATTTCAGCATCCTGGAGCCAGGGCTGTATTTTGGAGGTTGTCATACATTGCATTAATCTGGAGACCACCACTGCTCATTCAGTGTTCTGGTGTAAGTCAGATAACTACAGTTAATGACTAAACCCTTGGTATAAATCTGCTGTATTTCCAGACAGCTGTTAGATTAGTTCTCTCAATTCTTCTGCTGTGCCAGTGGATGCCAGCAAGTTCCAGATTTAAATGCTTTTTAATGCTTTGTGCAGCACTGGACATATTTTATAGACCTGAGTAGGAGATATGCTATATTGTGCTTAATAAACTATTCTTTAAAATATCCATGATTCAGCTGCTTGCATGGAAAAATGTATGCTTAGCTTTGAGAAAAATCTTAACTCTTACAGCTTTCCCTGTCAGACTGTTCTTAAAACTTGGACTTTTGCTTAAGGTGTGTGTACATGCTTTTCATATTATTTGTCTCACGTATTTACTGGCAAAGTGGTATGTGGCAGGACAAGGAAAACGTTGCCTTTTTCAATTAGATGTTGTTAACTTCTCTCCAACAAGCCAGAAACTCAAGTTTTTGTGGGCAGTCCACAAGAATTAGAGGGAAATAGATGGAGTGTAATTCTAGCAGAAACTTGTTTTGTTTGTTTAGAAATTGTACTGAAAGTTTTTGTGGGTTTTGTTTGGGTTAGTTTGGTTTGTTTTTTCTTTTTTAATCCAGTGCACAGAAAGGTTTCAGAAATTCTGTTTTTCAGTCGTACTCCACAGCACTTCAAAAGGCTTTTCTCAAGCCCACATCCCAGGAGCTTTTTTACTTCTGTGTCACACATTCTTCTTATTTTGTGCTATTTTCTTAATGATTTTTGTCTTTCTTAGCTTTCACCCACTGGTACATGAACACTAAGGAAGCAGTTCCTAGATGAGTTTAGGCAATGGAGGTTCTGGCATGTGTTGTCCTCCCTTGCGAGACCTTGCAGTTTGGAATCTTTGCACCCATTTACTCTGCAATATCTATTGCTGAAAATGCACCCTAAGAACCTTCAGGATCTGTGTTTGAAGTGCAGGATTTTAAGACATCAGATGATGCCCCAGTGCTAGTTTGTGATTAGAAGCTGAACTAAGCAAGGCCATTTCTCTTAATTGCGGCATTTCAATTCCACGCTTACATTTGGTGCTGAACTGAATGAATGCAGTTTCTGGGCTCCTAAAGAATCAAACCCCTCCAAGCAGGCACACAGGCAGCCTTTGTGATGACAGCCTGTAAAACCAGCAGCTGTCCAGGGGTTAGCACATTGGTCATGCTGCATGTGGAGCGCGGCAGGACATGTGCGAGCAGGAGATGCACAAACCTGGCACCTCCTGCTCCAGACAGGGACAGACCAACTGC
Source organism: Camarhynchus parvulus (assembly GCF_901933205.1). NCBI lineage: Eukaryota > Metazoa > Chordata > Aves > Passeriformes > Thraupidae > Camarhynchus > Camarhynchus parvulus. The sequence goes on along the minus strand of NC_044590.1, from coordinate 8,241,515 downwards.
AGTGACATGAAGAGTTACGCAGCCAAATGTGAATTAAAAGGGAGTTTAACCCTGCAGAAGTTGGGTGCTGGAATGAGGAGGGATGTTATGTGGTCTAGGAGGGAGTAGGAATGTGAGACTTGGGCTTCTGTTTGGCGCTGACAACTGCAGGCAGTGCCTGCTCCCTGCAGGGGCACAAGAGCAGAGAAGGGTTCTGAAGTGGTGAGCAAAAGTCAGAAATACACTGGTTTCATGGCATTTTTCATGGAATTTTTTGAGCAGAGAAAGGTTCTGAAGTGGTAAGCAAACATCAGACATACACTGGTTTCATGACATTTTTTGTAGGTGTAGGGCTGCTTTTCTGTCTTTGGTGTTTATATGTTTTTCTTCCTCATATCCTTGTGCTGATTTACCTGAGTGCAGCATGTTGTCTTTATAATTTTGAGATCAGCATGCTCAGAAGTGGAAAAATGCAGAAACCCCTGTTTTACAGAGGAGGGGAATAGAGGTAACCAGGTTAAATAGGAGTTGGCTTTGTAAACTACTCTGGTAACAGGAAAACTGCGGCTGACACAGGGCTGAATCCAAGGCTCCCTTATGAGAGCCCTGGCCACTGGATCATGGCATCAAACTTACCATTTCTGACATTCCAATCGAGAGAAATAAAGTAAATTCTTTTTCTAATAGCAGTTCTATTTGTGTTAGAATTTTAAGGTGGCTCTCTAATTAGTGGTTGAGGGAAATCAATGTAGAACTGTAATTTGCTTGAGCTCAGATACCTTTGCTCCAATTTTTGTATTAGTCCTGTATATGCACTAATTTAAAAAAGAAAAAAAGCAAAACACGATCTGAAATTAGGCACGGTCACCTTTTTCCTTGTTTTTTTTTCACTAGAGTTATCTGATTTTCTGTGAAGGGGAAAAAGAGGTGAGCTGCTGTATTTCTTTTGGAAGCCAAGCACAGCATTCATATATTTTGCACTGTTGATTTCATTTTTTAAATTTTCTGGTAACTCATTCTGCAAACAGTTGGAGTCAGCAAGAGCATCTTTGCATGCTGCTTGTGAGTGACTTGGACATATCTGTAGCAGCTGGAGGCAAGAAATGACTTTGGTTCTTTTGTCTGTGTTGGAAGTTACTCCATAAAAGTGTCAGAGAGAAGCTACACTGAAGGTGATGAGCTGAAGTTAATCCAATGTCAGGAAACACATCCACTGTTGAACCAGGCTGTCAGGCTGCTCCTCTGGGCTGTGGAAAGGTGAGGGCCTTTGAAGTCCTGTGTGTGTGAGTGAAATTTGCCTTTAAGCTAAGGAAATTGCAGATCAAATCTGAGTTCTAATTCTAAGCCAGTCACCTTCTCCATGGTACATGTGAGCTTGCTCTCAAATATCCAAGCAGTAAATGTTGGTTTTTACTTGCAGCTGGATTTTTTAATCTGTACAGATGATAAAGCACTTTTCTTAGATTATCTGAACAAACTCCAGGAGCTGCCATTTTCTGTACCTGCAAGGAATGATCTGGAATTATCTGTGAATGGCATAGTTGCCTCTTGCTGGTTTGGATCCCTCTTGTTCCCAGCAGCCCCAAATTGGTTCCTATTGACATGTGGCCTCAGAGGTGAGGAGCTGTGCACAGAGTGGCTTCTCAAGAGTTGCACTGGGGCTCCCAAGGGTGAGTGGTGTATAATATAGGAACAAAGTGCTCATTAGAGAAACAAAATGGGCTTTAAGATGCTAGTTTTGTCACTGAAGCTGTGAATATCTAATAAAAGATACCATGGTTTGTGGCCACTGAAAGTTGCCCTTTGTTTTTGGATTTGACAGGATTTTTGAAGAATTTGAAGGCATCAGAAAATAAGTTAGGTCATAGTAATCAGACCCTATTTTTTTCATTTTGTTTGATTTTTGGTAGTGAGGGGGAAAAGTGCATTTTCACCTTAAAACAAAGCTGCAAAAAGAAATCTGTAACTTGTGTGTGCCTCCCTACACAAACATCATGCTGGCTACCCCATTAGGAGTGCTTGTTGGTACTGCTGGTGAAAGTTACTGCTTGAAATCTGCCTTGAATGTTCTTACATGTTTTAGTGCTGACCAAGTGACAAAAAGCTGTCACAGCACCACACATGCTTCTGACTCTTATCTAACAGGCGAAGGGGGTCCCTTATTTGAGAGTTGGTGCTTAAAGAATTTTTAAATTTAGTGAAATCTGGGATGGAATATGGAGTTTTTCTGCTAGGTAATGAGGTTTCTTTAAAAAAATGAAGTAGCAATTGAAAGATGCTGCTATTACACGGCTGTCTAGTTGTCTGTGTGAAATAAGCTGGTGGCATCTGTCCAGTTGCAGACAGATGTCCACATCACAAATCATCAGGCTCCTTTTATAGAGCAGAGAAAATCAGCCCACGCTTACTCAGTTCAAGCCAGGAGGGATACAGTGAGGAAACCTTGCATTTCTCCTCTGTTCCATCTGCATTTAAAGAAGAAAAACACACATATGTGCCTCTTTCCAGAGAGCTGTTCCAGCATCACTGAATAGGAGCAAATGTCCTCCCGGGAAAGCATAACTGAAAAGTACTGGAAAGAGAAAATTTGTTGAGACAGATGTGCTCTTGTATAGATCAAGTATTTTTCTTTGAATAATCTGGTGGAACTTGCAGTTGTGCATGTTAATTCTCCTGGCTGACAGGTAGCTGGCTGGTGGGTTTTGTAGGCTCAATTTGGTGTGATGGACAGATGAAAGGCACTGTTATGTTACACTTTGGTCCCTGCTACTGCTGCTAATTTTGACATGCCATTGTAAAACTCTTTACTTTTCATATATGAGAAGGTGTTAGATTAAGTGGTTGGCTAATGGGCATCTTTGTTCCAGTTACAAACTCACGGTCTCTTTCAGCACTTTTCTATTTACTGCCATGACTGCTGTTTATGGCAGCAGTGGCAAGAGCAGGGCTGCCAAATTTATTTTAAAGATCATGGTGTATGGTGCCAACCCTAATCTCTCCTGGTGCCAAACTTGGCTCCAGCAGCAGTAGCTCTACATTGTTATTCTTGTGCAACACTTGCATTACATCATGCTGAAAGGAGGAAAAGAGATTTTAAAAATTTCAGTTATTCAAATGCAATATTCACAGTGGGGAAAAACAAGATGGAAAACAAAACTCCTGCAGTTCAAATGTCAGTGTCCCTCTGTACTTTGTTAAGTTATTTGAGGCCTGTTTAATATCATAAAATGGCACTTCCAGGAAGTGTTTTTCATTATCAGATCCGGCTTTGCAAAGGAAAACAGGGACATTTGTGTGCATGGCATTGGGTTGGTGCATTTGTTTTATTTGGGGTTTTCACTACCGTGCTGTCCTGCAGAGCATCAGTGACTGGATGGCAGGATCTCTGTGACGCCTCTTTGTTAATATCCTCTGGTTATCCCTGCAAATATTCCTTCCCTCTGTCTTGAAAATAAACCTAACAGCCAACAGCTTTGGGAACTCGGGCCCGGGTTAACTTTCACCTGGGCTTAAAGAAAAAAGCTTCAGCCTATTATCCCACCAAAACTCATAGGAAATCAGACCTTGGCCCACCTGAACATACAAAGTGAATCATGCTGTCCCATTTGTTATTCCCGTGTTGTTATTTTAGCCTGACTTTCAAATACCTACAGAAACAAATTATTAATGGAGTTAATATCAAGGAAAACATTGTGAGCATTTGCTCTGAGTAGACTCCTGTTCCTCTTGGCTGTTTCCACACTATTAATTGGTATGAGTAACAAAGTGCAGTTTGCTCAAGCATTGCTTTTGATTATTGTCCTTTTTTCTCCTAACATCTCCAAGATGAGTAGCAATTACATTTTGCTACTTTGCTCGCTGCATTTGTGCTGTAGCTCTTTAAAACAAGAAATCTGCTGCACTTTTATCTATAAACTGCCATTGTCAGCCAACCTCTTGATTCAGTTTGTCCCTTTTGAGCCTTCCAGTTTTAGATAGAAGAACAAAAAAATTGACATTTCAGTATTCCTACTGGTGAGGTAACCAACTTTCACTACAGAAAGATTATGCATAATGACAGTTGATTTTTATTTTTTTATGAGTCAAGAACAGAGGGGAAAGGTGGCTTTAGTTATATCTGTGGAGAAGAGGAGGGAAGGATAACTTCTTGAAGTTCAGCTGAGTGACAGCCTGTCTTCCAGGAGTATCCTCTGTTCTTCTCAAAGAGGAAGGATTGCAACTAAGGGAACATTAGAAGTTTATGAATTTGATTTATGTAACCATGTATTTGCTAAATCCAGATTGGTAACCTGATTTACTTGGTATCTAAACAGGGAAGGTGTATCAGAGTATGGTTGGATTTCCTCATCCAGGCCATGCATTTGGGAAGCAGCTTCAGGGTTAAAAGGTGTTGAGTGAGCAGCTGCATTTGCAGTGCTGGACCAGCCTTGCCTACAGCATTTGTGGACAGGAGTGTGTTTAAGCAGCATCAAAAGGAGGGGAGCAGCTCTTGTTATATTATAAGGATTAACTGGTTTGGCTCAACATGTTTGAAGATGACCCACCCAGAAATTCACTGTTGATCACAGAATGGTCTAAACTTTGTGAACCTGGTACTTCTACAAGTTTGTAGCACTGACAGAGCAGTTCTTTTCAAAGTGCCATTGTGATATCACCATCACTGCTCTTTTATTGATAAGGAAAACAAGGCAATCGGAGATTCTTCAACCTTCTACACACACAACAGCTCTTTGCTGTCTTCTCTGCTCAGAGAAAGTCTGACTTGAGGGATTTAACCAAGGAGAGAGTACGTCATTCTCACTCCAGCCTCACCTGTACTGTTATCCTAGACTTTCCCTCACATCCAAAGTCCTTTTGCTAACTTACATTTCATAGTTCTTTTCCCATAGCTCTTTCTGAATTATTATTCCCCAAGTGCTCCTCCTTTACAGGCTGAGAACGGAGGTGCTGACACAGGCCTGTTATAAAGGGGCAGCCCTACCTTTCTTAGTGGGTTGCTGGAGCCATTGCAGGACTCTGACAGGTTTGAGAAGTAAATCAAAACGGTGAAGAAATTCTCATAGTCTGGGAATGGAGAGATTTTGGACCAAAAATGAGTGAGAGAACATGCCCTGAAGGACAGGTCTCGTGCCTCGCCTCCTTCTTGGCTGTCTCGTGTTCACGTTGGTCATTATTCATTGGCATGGATATCAGTACTCCAGCACTGTAACAGGTTCCACCTAAAGATTTCAGAGGACTTTCCAGCCCCTAAAAAGAGCTTAATTGGCAATTTATACTGTAGTTCCCAGTTTTACATAGGCCTTCATGTAGTCCTGAGAAATTTGCCCAATCTCATAGCGATTGGAAGAACTCGGTAGTGTTACTTCAAGGTAAACTGCAGCCCTAGGGAAAATTTTTATATATATATATGTCTTTTGTTACTGCAGTTTGTTAAATACTGCAGTGCCTGGAGGTCTCACAGACAGTAGGACAGCATTGCACTGGTGAAAGCTTCATGTGCATAAAGAGGAACACTTGTCCTGCAGCTTCTCCAAGGAAGACACAGAAGGCACAAAGGACTTGCCCAGGAATCAGCTGAGTTACCAGGGGCAGAGCAGGGAGAAAACCCCAGATTTTCTGAGTCTCACACTAGGGTTTGATCTGCTATTTCTCTGTGACAAAAATCGATCTCATTGTGTCCTCTGTGAGAACTGTTCCCATGTGAGTGAGCACCACTTTTTCTTGCACACACTTACCTGCGGATTTTAATAAGAGCATTACTTCTCAAGCAGCAATATTTTCTAATACAATGATTTTTCTGGAACTTCAAGGAATCACAGAATGGTTTGGATTGGAGGAGACCTTAAAGATCATCTTGTTCCAACCCCCCTGCCACTAGACCAAGTTGCTCACATTCTGAGGCTTGGGGCAGCTTCGTGAATGGCGCATCACTGCCTTTTGAATGAGGAGTTTTTTGTTAGGATGTGGGTGGTATAAACGTTCTAAACCTTCTGGAAAATGTTTTCCCTTGGCACTTGTTCCAGCTAATGGCCAACTTTCACTGCATTAAGCTGTGCAGGGATAGAATTCCTGCTGCCCTGCAGCTCCAGCTGTGTGAGGAGCTTCCCTCCCAAGCTCTCTGCACCTTGGGATGATTTGTCTTGTCCTGCTGCATTAAATAGAGTTTCAGAGAAGTTATTACTTGCCTCATTGAATAGTTAGTTTTACAAAAATGATTGCCTAAAAGTAGTTTCATGCCACTGGGCAGGTATACTCAAGGCTCCACAAGTAAGCAAGGAAAACTCTATTTTCTATTTGTGATTTTCCACTACTTTTTGAAGCAGATGGTTTTTTTTTTCTGTGATGTTCAGTGCTTTATTGTCACTGCTTCATCCTGGTGTGGTAGAGCTGAAGTAGTTTCTGGATGCTTAATTTTGCTTATGTAGTTGCTTTATGTTACAGTGTATTGATGATGCAAATGGTTTACAAAATGAGGCCCTGCAAACACACACACCCACACACCCAAAAATGAGTTTTTTCCTGGTAAGATCAGAGTTTCATGTTCTGCTCTTTACTCACCATGACATGTGAGGAGAAAGCAGAAAACTGAAGGGAATAAAATCTAACTTCTTATATATATAGATAGATATTTATCTATATATATATATATCTATATATATATATATATATATCTCTCTATATATATAGATATATATAGATATATATATTTGTGTCTTTAGCCGTTCTGATTCTGAGAAGGAGGAGTAAAAAATGTAGTTCTTCTAAGTGGAAAGAGGTGCCAAATAGTGACAATTGTCATGAGCTGGACTCTGCAGCCCTTGGTTTGGGAAGCTCTGATTCTGGGAGCAGCTTTTTGCAGTTATTTATGAAGGGCCCTAATTCTGCAGCTGGAGCTGCTGGGGTGGTTTTCTGCAGTCACATGCAGCCCTTGCATGCCTGGGGGATCTGAATAGGAAGAGGTGTGATGAAATTAAAAAGCTTGTGAATGTCAAATAGGAATGTGGAAGCTGAAAGGGATTATTTATGTACTTTTGTGTGTATGCATACACATACAATTTTATATTTCAAATCACTGTAGGCTGTAAGCTCATGGTGTTTCTTTCTCAAGGTATCCTGTGTGGTACTTGCTTGTTCACAGTAAGAAAGCTGAGTAATTCTATGCTTTGGAAGATAATAACTTTGCAAGGGTTGTTCCACTTAGCAAATAGATCCAACAGACCAAAAAAAAGGCATTGTGAAAAATTCTACTTCCTCATTTTGACTTAGAATAAGTGAAATACTGTTGCTGTAATGAATTTTAAAAGGCCCAATGACTCCAGCCAGTGTCATGATGTGTTTCTGCTCAGGCTGCCAGGCTGAAGCTCTGTGCTGTGAGCCCCATCATGAGCTCACTGGAATTTTCAAGCTGCCTCTCAGAGTGTGCTTTCAGAGTGAATGGTGAAGGTGCCTTGTCCTGGGTGGTTTTATGGGCACTGAATCCCCTTTCCTCTGGACTCCTCAGCCAGAAAATGCTGCTGCTCCCTCTGCTCTATCTTCCTTCAGTCTCTCCCATTTTAATTGCAGGAAATGCAGGGGAGTCCCAGCCCAGCTCATGCCCCTTTTTCATCTCAGTCTGCTGTGTCTGCAGAGGGGACCAGGAAAACAGCACCTGGGGAAGGCAGTAGTGAAGCCCTGCTAGGAGAAGGAGGAACATTTATTTATATTAAGGCATCCTACTTTTTTTCCCCTTTTCTAAATTAACAGGTCTGAGCCAAAAAAGAAATACTGAATTCAAGGAAAAAAAAAGAAATATATTTAAAGAAGAATCAATGAAAAGCAGACTGGAATAGCAGGTGATGAAGCCTGGTGAAGCAAGTCAATGCTTCTGGAAATTCAGGACTTCCAGGGAAACAAGGCATGCAATTATTTGTGCCGGTTCCAAGCACTGAAAAATCTTAAGGCTGGCTTTCCTTCCAAAAAAGAAAGGGGGGAAAAAAAAAAGTTAATGTGGCTCAAAAAATTCATGAGACAGGAATTTTCATCTGTTTTTCACTGTCTGGTCTATGGGTTAGAGCAAGACAGAAAACTTCCAGTGAAAGTAAATTTTGATAAAAAAGACTGTCTCATTTAAAGAAAAAAAAGACAAAACACAGAAACCATGTGGGGAAAGATTTTAAAGCTGATGGAATACTTTGGTTATTTTTAAACAATAGTGGTTTCAGAAGTGTGAAAGAATTGGTCTATTTTGTTGTTTTTTCTCAGTTATTTTTCTTAAACTCATTTAGAATTAACACTTAAAAAAAAAAATAGGAATTTGACAATCTCAGTGTTAACCCAAACTGGTTTTTTCCTTACCCATAACATAAGTTTTATCTTGTTTCTCTTGATTTCATCCTCAGCCCGAGATAACACGTGCTGGAGGCTCTGTTATGTGTGCTACAGCCTTAGTGAGGACTCCTCTTCCTTTTGTGTCTGAAACAGGCTGGGCAATGATAAATCCAGACAAGTTCTGCTGCTTTTATTGTGCAGTTACATGGGTAAAAAACAGCTCTCAGGAATACAAACAGCCCGAGGCATTTGCCCTGCAGGTCACCTTGAAAGGATATCTTGTCAGCCTTGGACATGAGCATTAATGCCAGCCCAGGTTTACCTTGGTGCCAGGCTTTTCCTGCATGCATCCATCAGATGTGCTTGTGGGTGAACTAAGACTCATTATAAAAGAGAAAACAGGGTCGTGGCTTTCACCTGCTGAAGCATTTGTGAGTTTTTGAAATGGAACAAAGAAGCTATTATAGATGGAGAGAGGAACGGCCAAACAGTGTGGGGAGGAATGTACTGACAGAGGAAATGAAATTACTTTCCTCTGCTTTTGAAATGTGTGGATGGAAGTAGCCAAAATCTTCAGTGTGGGAGATTCCCTATGATTATACCATGTGGAAGGTGGCTGCAAGATAATACTGTTTTCTTTGCTTATGAATGATTCCTTTATTTTTGTACAGGAGCAAAGTAAAATTGGGAGCAGAATTTTGCTACCAAAAGTTCTGGCAACGTTGCCTAAGCTACTATGCTTCCCCTGGAGTTAAAACAGTAGAAGTTTTAATTCCCAATGAAAATTAATGAGGCATAGCAGGTGCTTTTGAAAATTTTATCCATATGGGGAAAAAAATTAATCTTGCATTTCCTAGGAATGAATTAAACCCAAACTTTTTAGGACTGGGATGGGTTTTGTTTTTTTCTCTGAACCAGAGAGTGAGAAAGCCATCTTCAGATTTTTCTGCATGTGATTCACTTCTGAAATAAAGTGGGGCTGTCATCTTTTTAGTGATGAGTACCACTGGAATCATCAAGTGTTTCTTAGCAATCTGCACCATTTTTTAGGGGGGTAGAAAGATGAAAGCGGTTGATCAACTAATTAAAACCAGATAAAGTCACAGAAGCAAGACAAAAATGTGACTCTTGCAATTCTGCTGCAATCTCTGTCTCTACTCCTCCCCTTCCCAGCAGAGCTGAAAGCAGAGGACTTGGCTTGTACCACTCCTGCCTAGGGCTCTGTGCTGGCATATGCAGATGTTTAGGAAGATCTAGTGGTTTAAGCTTGTATTTGGCCTCCATCCAGATACAAGTAAAAATTCTTGAGAAAATCATTGCATGGGATTGTTGCAGGGAGCGTGATTTCTGAGAAACTTTGCAATTTCTCACTCTCTTGAAGTACTTGTCCTTTCCACTGTAGACTCTGGCAGGTTTTTCCCAAGAAAAGGAGTTCTGTCTTTTTCACCTGCAGGGCTCCCACCTCTTCAGTTCCCTTATTGATGGCAGATGCAGTGCTGATTCTCCTTTTTTCCCACACCCATGCCAGCTTTCCCCCCTTAGTGTCTTTTACTCCTGAGTGTCCTTTCTGTTGCTCAGATGCCCTCCTGCAGAATGCTGTCATTTTGGGGAAAATGCCCTTGCACGTATTCCCTCTGAAATCTCTCCATCACTTGGCCATTGAGTTTACCCTGGTACCTCATACTACCCAGGTGTCTTATTTGCTGAAAATGCCCTGAAAGCTCTCCTTTGAATGTTTTTTTACCATTTGGGTATATTTTGAAGCCAGAATTCTGTTTTCTCACCCCAGAACTGGAGTAGAGATGAGTGAGAAGTGCAGATTCCCCGACACAAGCCCACTGCCTCTTTGGGGAGGATGGAAGTGCCCTGAGCTGCCTTTAGTGTCTTGTGGGTTGATGTTAATAACAAGTGGGAGCAGGCTGAGAGAGGATTGAGGTTCTGCCTGAGCAGCAGAGCCCCAAGCTTTGGAAGGAAACTCCTTGATCTGTTGCTGGTGCCTTCTGGCTTGTCAGCTGTGCTGGGCAGAGCTGTGGTGAGGTTCCACCTGCCCACAATGCCATGGTGGTTTCCTCTTCCACCCTCTCAAAATATGATCCACGGAGTTCTCATCACCTTGCAGGCTCAGTCTGCACACCTGATGCCTTGAGAGGCTACCTAGAGGTAAAGGAATAGAGTAGAGATTTATTAAAAGGCCTTCATAGGATGCTCCTTGGGCAGTACAAGAGCCTGTCCATGGCTACACCCAAGGTGGACAATGGGTCACGAGTTCTCACACTTTTATAAGTTTTGGTCCATTTCCATATTGGGGTCAGTTGTCCAATTCCAGCTGCAGGTGATGCAGTCCCATCCTCCCAGATTGCTCTCCTGAGTTTGCTGTTGTTTGCACTTTTTGGGCCTGAAGCTGCGATGGTGTCCTTAGTTCTCAGGCTGGGAAAGGATTGTTTGGTGTGACTGAACTGTGAGGAGAACTTGCTAACACTTTATGGGAAGTTCAGAGTTCTGTACTGATGCAGTACAGAATCTGTAAAATATGAAAGCTAAAGCTTAAGGCATTCCTCCATGGCACTGGACACCCAGTTTTGAGTACTTTGCTGGAGAGAGATTGGATCACTCAGGAGTTCTGTCTTCAGCACACTGCCTTGACTTGGGGTCTGGAATCACTGCTTTCAAAACATCACTCACTGTAAAAGAATAGGGGATTTGCCAGTTGCCCCAACACCTCAGTCAAAAATCTGAAACCTTAAATTGTTTAATCTGGCATTCCTAGCTTCATAATGATTGAAAAGAAAAAAAAAACACCTTATATTTCTATTTTTTCCTTCCTAAACATTAGAAAAAAGTTTCTGTTTTTGGCAGGGATTTTGTGGGCTAACTTTCGGGGCGAAATACTGGGGTTTGGGTAGGGGATTCTAATGGAAAAGCTGAGCAACAAATTCACTCAAGGTTCTTCTTAATTATAGAAGCCAAAAGCTCTTCCAGATGTCTGTCAGCCCTGCATGCTAGATGCTGCCATCACTGGTTTTAATAAAAGCTCATATTCAGCAAACTTTATTACTGATTTACTGTACGCTGCTTAAGCCAGAAAATGTTTTTTTCTCTAAAAAGAAAACAAAGACCTGATATTTTCATCAGTTGCACTCCAGCATGTCATTTACTGTGTTAAATACCAGCCCTGTTCCATTATTTGACTGTTTTCTGTAGCTTGCCATCATTAAAACTGGAATCGCAGAAACTCTTGTCAAGAAGTCCATAGGCAAGAAATGCACATGAATAAATCAGTAAATGGTGCGTGCAAAACAGGCAAAGCCACTAACAGCACTCAGACGTGACAGGCACAGCCAGCCAGGCAGCTCTGTGAAAAGTTACCTGTTTGTACATGCAGCTAATGCAGACTCTAAACTAAAATGAGAGCTGAAAAAGCAGGAAAATACAATGTGACTTGGTGAATACAAAAGTGAACAGAACAAAACCAGTAGAAGAACCATCAGGCAGAGAGTAGCTAATGAAATCTCTGAACAATGATGTAATTAAAGTGCATTAATCACTATAAAATATCATTTGCCTTTAAACATCTGCTCCTGTTCACTTGGCAACAGCCTGGGCAGTGTCATGAATGATGGAGGTTTGGATTATGCTGAAGGGCATGTGTTATCTGAGAAACAAGGTGGAACAGCCCCAGCTTGACAGGATCTGGGGCAGCAGTGCTTTCCCTTGGTTCAGGGATAGCACTGAGGAAGCAAGGGGAAAAGAAATGAGATGGTGCTCAGAGTGGAAAGGAAAAGCTTGTATAAAATGGAACCCCACCTTCTCAGCCATGCAGACAAAATTTAATTGGGTGCTAGTGGATTTGAATAAACAAATTCCTTAAATCCTCGGGGGAAAAAGCCCCTGCCCACCCTGCTGTTTTCAGAGAGCCTTAGGAGCCATAGCTCATACCTTGTTCTGCCCCACTGAGAAGCACCACAAAATTCTCCCTGAGCCCTTTCTCTGTGGCAGCCTGGCTGTGCCAGCAAGAGAGTGCTGGCTTTTCTGGAGAAAAAGCTTTGGCACAAGCTCAGTGTGCAGAAGGGTTGTGACCATCCCTTACTGCCCTGCAGTGCTTTGGTGCGGATGGAGCAGAACGTCCTGCAGTGCTGAGTGAAGCCTCTCATGAGCTGTGTTCTGAGTTCAGTGAGGAGTCATGGACTGTTGTTTCAGCTCTGGGCTGTGTCCCTTGGGTAGGATTTTTTACACCTGGGGATTACTTTTTTTGTATCTTTGCACACATCTGCCTCCATGCTGCATTTCCACGCCGTTGGTGGCGTGGGCACTGGCTGTGGGCACAACTGGTGTCACTGTGCCTCTGCATTTTCAGCTTTTCTCTCTCTAAGGCCGGGAGGGGAGCCAGCTGTGCTCCTCTTACAAGGACACATCTGAAGGTGGAGCCCTTTGAGACCCTCTAGCAGCAAAGATGCAGCTGCAGAGCAAGGCTGATTTTTATGCTGCTCTGGTTTCCTTAGCAGATCTGAAGCTGATAGCGCTTGGGGACAAAGGGATGACACAAGTGTTGGATCCAGAGCATTTCTACCACACTGGTCATTTATAAGGTCCCCTTCATGGCACATATTTGGGAAGACTTTACCTGCCTCAGGAATTGAGGCTGTGTTGGTGATGAGATACCCACATGGATTTCCAAGGGAGGCAGATCCCAGATCCCACCTGGACACAGGGGGATTGGGGTTGTGGGCACTGTTCATGGTTATGCCTCTTCATTTCAGCCTATTCTGTGAATTCACAGAGAGTTCATGTTTTTTCTGTCTGGGCAGCTGTCAGGTGAGAAAGCGAAAATGAATTTAGCTTTGGTTTTGCTGTTTAGTTACAGATGAAATGATCTGCTTTGTGCTTGTTCTTAACAATACTTGTCCTCCCTCACAGGCTTTGTAAAAGGGATTGGGGAGATTCAGATAAAAAGTTTGTGGTTTTCTGTTTCTCAAAGCTGGTAAAGCCATACAGGGGTATTTAAACAGAAAATCAAAACAAACCTCTTGGCTTCTCCCAGAACACATAGATGGGTATTGCAGAAGCCTGACGATTTCAGCTTTATGTGCTGCTCTCTGTAACTCTGGGGTGTTTTAGGTGTGCTGTGGGTTGTGAGCAGCCAGGTGCTGCCTGCCCAGTCCAGCTCAGGGAGGTGCCAGCCTGGGAGCAGGGATGTGCCAGCTGCCTTGGCAGGCACACTCAGTGATGAGGGAAGGAAGCCTGAGCAAGCTCAGCCAGGATCCACTCACCACCACGTTCCCTCTCCCCCATCAGCTCTTGCTCTGTCCAAGAGCACAGTTATGCTTTCCCCTAACAGCCCTAATTCCACCCAGTGACTTCCAGGGAGCTGAGCTGAGGTTGTGCTCTGTGTGGCCATGGAAAGCAAAGAACAGCACAGAATCTTTGAGTTGTCTGTTCATCATCTGTTCTGGGCTTGAACCAAAAGCTGCAAGTTTAGTCTTGGAAAATCCAAATAGGTTTCCATTGCATTGTGTGTATTTAAAAAGAAATAAAGACAATTAATTGAGAAATTTAGCTCCAGGTTTTCTTTGCCCAGTGGGTTCTTCAGTTTAGATGCAGGCAATGGTTGCACAGGGAACAAGGGGAGAATGTGATGGGAGTGAAGGTTTCAAGGAAACCTGCCTTGCATAAAAGGAGTTGTGCAGGTATCAAATGTACCAGACCTTATTGTACTCACCCCATTGTCTTCACCAAAACATAGGAGTGTGAATCTGTGCACTTAATGACATATTTTGTACCCATCCAAAACATCCAACACTTCCAAAGAAAGCAAGCAGCTGAACGGGTCTGTAGCTGCAGGTGGGCACATGAATTGAAAAGGGTGGTGTGTACAGGAATAGACCTATTGATTTTATACATAAGGTCTGAAATAAGGATTTAGTCCTTGTTTCTGGACTGTTGGTGTAATGCAGAGGTTGTAAGCTGTCATGGTGGTGTAGGTCATGTGCACACATGAAGAATTGTGTTTTTCTTCAGAGATGCAAGTCCTAGATGTTGTTAATTTGAAGGTTTTGGTTGCATCAGAGAAGGTTGCTGATGTGAAAGGGACTGTCCTTGTATCACTGCCACCTAATGGCCAGGACATTGTAGTGGGGTGCTTGGTTTGGGTGTCCCCTGGAAAACTGATCCTGTCACCAGTCCTGACTTTATTACCTTGTAAGACTCGCTAATGATCTTAACTGCCCTCAGCTTCATTTCAGCCTGTTACAGTCTGTTCTGCAGCCTCACTGGACACTGGTGTGTATATTCTTGCTTTGATGGCATATGAGAGATCTGGAATTTTGTTTTTGTGTGGTAAAATCCAGGCAGAAAGGGAAATCATTAATCAGATGGGTGTAATCTCCAAGGAAGCAAGTACTGCATTTTAATTCAGCATTTCCCTTTGATGAAAACTTTAGTGAATGTTATTATGTGGAATTTATATGAAGCCTGGGTTTAGGTAATCAGCTTTAATATTTATACTCTTAGGGAAAAAAAATTGAATCATTAGTAAGCATGCATAATTAATGAATAAATTGTATTTTTCCTTTGTTTTCCTTCAGGTATAAGGAAATGCTAGATCTAGTGATATCACCCAGCCTGACTGTAAATAGAGAGTGCCCTGACAGACTGAAGCTTAACCTTTCTCACATTTATGCCACGGCTCCAGATGACATAGAAGGTAGGCTGCTCTTCTGCTTGCTGTTTGCTGCTTAACATAAAATAAATGAATATATGTTACCAAAGGGATCTGGCCACTGCAAGGCCTCTGCTTCTGGCAATTAGTTCTATAGTATAGCGAGCAACTGAGATTTTTGAGGGCTTTCTTTTTTTGTATACTCACCAGTTCTGGTTGAATCCTTTAGTTGCACAATGGCTTGAATGCAAATGGGATAGAAATATTTCATATGTAAATCTATATCTGTGTATAGTTGGTGCCTGCATTTACACACATGCATGTGTAGATTTTTGTTCCACTGGAAGAATTGCAGGTGTAAACTGTCTTTTGTGTAGACCTGGTAGTTTTTGCTGGAGCCCCAGTGGTGATGTGAACGTGAGCCCTGGGCTTTGGTGGCTGTGCTGCTGCTGATGTTAATGTGGGGGCCGTGGGGGCTCCCAGGCCCAGAAATGTATTGAGCAGCCTGAAAACCTCCTGCCAAAGCAGCTCTGTGCCCAGTTTGCATCACTCTGAGACCACTGCTGCCATCCCCTAATGGTTAGCCCTGCTGGCCCCTGCTCTGGAGTTCCACATTTGGCAGGTACCAGGGACAAATTCTTTCAGTGGTTGAGGCTCTGGTGGAAATTTATCTTCTCCCCCCTGCCCCATCGTACTGTTCAAGTGAAGGAAACAGAAGAATGTTAAATCTGCTAAAAAAATTATTGGCAAGTGATGCAGCTGAACTAGTTCTTGCTAGTACAATCCCAGCTATTGTTTGCTGCGGTCAGGATCTGTCAGCCTTCCTGTTAGAGGGGAGGTAGGAAAAGGCACTGGCTATTATGTTTTAGTAGTATGTTTAACCCTTCATTTAGAGGCTCTTGGAAGACCAGGAGATGTTTTGTTTGCATGTTTGCTCAGGCATTAGGAATTGCATGGTTAAATCACGCCCATCGTGGCTGCCTATTTACAAGAGCAGCAGAAGGGAAAACAGCCTAAAGGAAACATCCTTTTAAATGGTGCTGTTTGCAGAAAAGATTACAGCTAGAAATAATTTTTAGGTACATAATTTTGTAAAAGTCTTGGTGCAGGAACTGTTTTTTGTTATGGGGTATAAATAAGAGCCAGCACAGGAGCTACTGTTGGACACCACTTTGCCAGTGACAGCTCACGTTGATTTGTTTCTTATAGAAATATTATGGTGTTTTTTCTACAGAATGATCCTCTGTGCTACCAAGATTGTGCTCTTTCCCCTGAAAATACTTGTGGTTAATTTGAAGAACAGGAAAATACTTGTGTGTTTGATAATTCTCAGACTGACAGAGCTCTTCATGTAATAAATGCACACAAATTTGTGCTCTGCATTACACATAAAGTATTAAATTTAGCAAGTCTAGTCATGGTACTTACTCATTTAGATGTCCATGTAGGTGTCTGGTCTGTTGTTTCCATGGGTGCTTGTCATGAGATGTGCAGTTTTATCAATATAATTTTCAATGTAATTGAAATATTATATATATAATGTATAATTTGCACATTTTGCCTGTAGGATCAACTTTGCCTTTTCTTGTCAGTGACAGTAGCATATTGCATATGCTACACACACAGTAAATTCCTACTTGGCATTCTTGGCAAACTTATTTACTCTGTTCCAAAATAAAAATTTGATGCTGTGGTGTTTTTCAAAGAGAAAAGAAATGAGGCTTGTGCTCAAACTGTTCTGCTGGTTTTTTGGGTAAAAGCCATTAAGAATTAAAGAAATGAATTTAAAAATGTTTATTTCTTCAGTTGAGTTCTGTTAGGTAATGAGGGACAGACAGAAATGGTGTAGTTCTTGTTTTCACAGTCTGAAAATCTAATTTTCTAAACTGTTGTCTTTCAGGTAAGTCTAAGCAAATTTTTCATAGTGAGTTTGATGGTGACTCAGGTAAGCCCAGTTTTGGTTTTAAACTCAGTCTTTTTTGTGTGTATAACATTATCCTTTGTCAATAATATGTGCATTTTTATAACACTGTCCTTTGTCAGTATATTAAACTAAACCTCTCTGCCTGTTGCTTGGGAAATAGATTACTGTACCACGTTTTATAGGTACAGAAAGCAAGGTAGGGTTGCAGGTGGATTTTACTTTTCTAAGGTGTGGGAGGGTTGCAGGAGTTTGAAGAGTCTTTCTGGTTTTGTTTCTGTGAGTCATTGGGGTGATCCTGTCAGTGATTATGCGTGTAGAGGTTTCACCATTAATTACATAAATTAACATTCTAAAAAAAAAATGATACCTAGTAATTATTATTTTAGCAAGGACTCATGGTTATGCAATTTTTATTGAAGTTTAGTCTAAAAAGTTACAGATTAAATGGCATTGTTGTTAAAAATAGTTTGATGTAATCTCTGTATTATAGCATAAAATGATCAAGCCATGTAAAATGTTGTGAAAAAGGGTTGTGTTTGAAAAACAAATTCAAGAGATCTAAATCAGAAAGAACAAACATTTCAGATGTGAGCATGTTGGATCTTTTTGGTCATTCTGTCCATGTTTACAGCACAAATTGCCCAAACCCATAGAACTGTTTGCGTGCATTTAGACTTCATATGTGCTTGCATATTTCATTAAATGAAAAATGGTTTAAATGTTTAATTTGCCAGCTGACCAATGTCTGAACAAAGGAGGTCGTGCTGCTTTGGTCACTGAGGTGGCTGCAGAAGCCATGTGCAGTGAGTCTGGTGTGTGCATTGATGCACAGGACACACAGAGCCTGAATCAGTTGTGGCTTGTCATTATTGATGATTGTGAGAGTGTTTTGGCATTTGTAGTGCTGAATTAATGACAGCTTCAGCCAGGAACCGAGGAGCAAAGTTTGGATGGCACTGTGGAGGCAACCTGCAAAATGCACATGGTGGTATTTTGGTATGACATTTTCAGTACAACTTGCAGGTTTTAATTTAGCTTTGTTTGTTTGTTTGTTTTTAGTTTTTATTTGGTAAATATAAATTTATCTCTAAATAAAGCTGGTGGCACATTTTTCTTTGGTAGTGTTACAGCACACAGTTGTTTAGTCCATTAGAAGGCATCTTGCACATATAAGTTGCATGATAGATTTTCTACTGATGTAATTTTTTTGATTGCTGGTAGTTCAATAAGGTATGCTATAGTTAACTCAAAAAAGTCAAATTAAGGAGATTTATGATGTTGTATTTTTAATATTTACTATTATTTGATATATTTTAATGGACATTAAAGATAGTGAGTCATGGTCTAGGAGAGTACCAAAAAAAGCAAAAGATCAAAATGTGCAGTGAGCTTAAATCACTTCAGCAATCATAGTATTGGCTTTTATAGCCTTTAGCATATGAGTCATTGCTTCAAAGCCCAGCTTCATGACTGATATCAGTCCCATGAGAAGAAGAAACTGGTAGTTCAATCAACTGGTATCACTCTCAATTAAAAACTAAATTTATATTTGTTGTGAAGCAGAGAATATCTTTCTTACCTACCTCAGCTTGGGAATATTAACTAAAAAATAAAAAGTCTTTTGATTCCTGTATATTTTTCTCAAACCAGCAGTGGTAAAAACAATTGTATCAGCTTGGCCACAGAGCAGAACACAATGAAAATCTAAGACCCTTTAATTATGTTTTCCAGGCAGCAGCAAAGCAGCACCGCAGTGTCCTCTCCATCTGTACACCACAAAGTGAGTGCTCGTGCCAAGTGCTGTAATTTAAAATCCCCGTTTTGCTGAACAGCCATTTTGTGCAGACTTCTGTCACCTTAAAGAACATCTGCCCTAAGCCCATCCACCTGTTCCCCCACACGTCTCTGGCACAGGGAAGTAGCTGGTTCTTAATCTTCTTGGTTATGGAGTGAAATAAGGTTTGAGGTACTGTGAACTGTGGTTTTGTACCTCTGGGTATCCAAACCTTATCAGTTTGAATACTGTTGTGTTTATGAGTAACCACAGAGGAGATATGTCAAAATGTCTGAGGTTTCCCATCTCACTCACTTGTTCGGCAAACTCAAAATGAAACATGAAAAATCAGTGTTGATTTTATTTTATTTTTTTAACTTGCATGTATTTTGCACTGTCTTAAAGTTGCCGTGCATTTAGGTGGCTTAATCTGATAGTTCACAAAACAAACTTCTGCTTCAGTCCACTCAATTCCCAAAATATTCAGCATCCTGTGTTGAACGTTACTTTAGCGAGATGTCTAGAACTGTTCTGCTTGTGCTCTAGAAGACCATGTGCAGTAACTATTGCCTTAAACCCTTCTGTTTTCTTGTTCTGAATAGACATTATCCCCATATAGTGACAGTCCCGTCCTTCCCCACGATGGCAGCCTATGGACAGGCTCAGTACAGCACGGGAATCCAGCAGGCTGCTGCCTACACTGCCTATCCCCCCCCGGGCCAGCCCTACGGAATCCCCTCCTACAGTGAGTACCCCACAGTCCTGGTGCCTGTGAGGACATTGTCCTCCTGCTGCTGGCAAAATTGATTTGGAGTCTTTAAGTTTTACACTGAAGTGTCATTTGTGTCTCAGCAACGTTAGGCTTAGAGGAAAGTCTGACTTCAAAAATGTTGGGTTTCCTTTGAACTACGCCAGCTTTAAACCTATCAGCTTGTCATATCATGGGTTATGTTTTTGCAAAGTAGGTACGTTTGGAGCCAGTCAGTAGTAGACTATGAGAAATTCAGGCTCAGTAGGATGTGCCACTTAGGGAGTAATAGCTCATGAGTGTTCCCATGATTCACTGTCAAGACAAAGTAAATATGATATTTATGAAAACGACTCTTTGCCATCCTTGATTCCTCCTGAAATTTCAATAACACAAGCTACTTTGAGAAAATTTCTGTGTATATTATTGCAGAAGAACCAAAATGCAGAGCAGAATAAGGCGTGGGTGAGATGTTACAGAGTACCTTGGTTTTGCAAGACATTTTGTGTTTAAATGGACACTTACTGGCTGTATGTGCAGTCAGCATTTCTAACCCCAGTCAGCTTTGTTCCCTGCTTTTCTGCACAGCCCTGCCAACAGCTGTGGGGAGACAGTGCTGGGCAGGAGCAGCTGGGGCAGCTAATTAAACCAGCACTCCTGACAGAGGAATGCCTGCTACACCAAGCCCTAAGTGTCCTCAAGCTCTGCGTGGGGATACTGAGCTCTTGATGAAGCCAGAAGTTCTTTCCACTCCTAAAGACCAAAGAGATGTTGCTCTTATTTAGGTGCAGCTCTTTAACAGAAAACTTTGGGCTTCCTCCTTCTGGCTGCTCCCGTGAGGGCTGAGTCTTGCACCATTAAAATGGTTTCATAGTTTTGTTTCCACTCCTGTTTTCTCTTGTGCTCTTTAACACCTTTGTTTACTTGGCAAATACGGTATCTTTTCCCAATAAGAGGTTTTTATACAGACAAAGCTTTTACTGATGGGGAATTTCATGCAGCATTCTGGAAGGCTGGGGAAGTGGCCTTGGCAGAGCCAAAGCTCTACCAGGATGATGAGAGGAATGTTTAGAGACCCTTTCCTGGAGCTGTTTGTGTGTTTGCATCAGCTGGCTGACTTCCAAGGAAAACCCTGAGCAGTTGTTCTGTTAGAGCAGGTGAAAGCAGAGCCATTTGCTACTGCCTGGAGGCTTTAGGGCATACATGTGTCAGGCCCATATGCTGCTTATAAATCCTGTGGGTGACCTCTTAGCATCCTTGAGCACTGATTTCCCTCCCCCAGCCTGTACACCCTCTCTATGATACTCAGCACAGCACATGAAAAACTCCACCTGGCTGACAACCAAGAACAATGAAGCAGTATTGTTTTTAGGCACAAAAAATAAAACTCGGCCAGCTCCTAGACAAAACAGAACATTATGTGGAAATTAATTTGGTGCTAAGGTATTTTGCTGTCTGACAATAATTTTTAGGCTTCCAAAGAGGCCCATTTGCTGAAGATTAATTGTAACTGGGGTGGGCAGGTTGAGTGCTGGCCTGTGGAGTGCTGATGGAATAGAAAAGCAGGGGGTGTTGGGGAGAGGGGCTTCTCTGCACACTCCTCTCTTCCCCAGCAGTGATGAAGCCCCACACTTGCAGAATTTGTCCCCTCACTGTCCAAATAAACTTTCTGCCTTTCACAGCCATCTTGTTATCAGCTTGTGCTCAAACTTCTTCGCAGTTCTTCTCACCAAAACCTATAAGTGATTTTTATAAAAGAAAACATTATCTGGGAGAGCTTACTCCAAACCTGAGCAAGCACAGACTTGCTGCTTCTAGTTAAGCTAGAAATGAGCATGCTTGGGGAAAGGCACCTGAATTCAACTTGTCTACAAGTGCTAGAAGATGACAACAACATGGAAAGTGTGTAAATCCAATGTCCAAACATCAGCAGGGTCTTTTTTTAATCCCAGCACCCAGGGAGTGTCCATTGGCCATCTTTTGTTGTGCAAATAGGATGCAAAGGAGGGTAGGATCACGCCCAGAGGGTTCATAATGTGTTGCACCTTTGAGCTGTTTATTTTAATAATACAGCTGTACAATCTCAGCAGCATCTCAGAATAAAATATCAACTCCTTTCATTACCAGCAAGGGTTTCATCTTGCAATGTTTAATTCAACTATTGTTGTTCCCCCTGTAAATTGTCAGTTTAATTGCCTAGTTTTAGAAATGAAAAGATTTTTGTGGCTTCAGGGCTTACCTGTTGTTCCTGAACTGTATGTTATATCCAATTGAGTAGATGATAACCCTCCTGTAAGACTTGCCAATAAATGTTTTGATATCAAAGCTGAAAATACGATGCAAGTAAAAAATAACTCTTTTGAGAACAGAAATCTTGAGGTTATTTTGCTGAAGGTCCTGTTCCATTGTCAATCATTGCTTGCATCTGATAACTCTTGGAAGCTTATGTGTCAGTTTCTTCAATTCTATAACAAGAGTTTCTTCAATTCTATAACAAAGTGATATGTTCAGAAATTGCTTTTGAGAACAGTACTATTCATGGCTGTTTACCCATCCTAGCAAAAGTGCTTTTGGTTGTAGATACAGGATGTAGCTGACTCAAATAAATTAATAAATCACAAATAAATTTGGGATTAATTTGTTTGGCTGTTAGGACACCTGTTTGGGTAATGCAAATAATTAAAACACACACACACATACATATATACATCTATATCTATGTGTGTGTGTGTGTGTGTGTGTAATGTTATGTTATATTATATTATGCTATATTATATATATAATATAATATAACTGATATATATCACATATACATATTAGATAGATATATCTCTAACATATAGATATAGATATATCTATAATATATATACCTATAACTGATATATATATATATATATCACATATACATATTAGATAGATATATCTCTAATATGTGTATGTGTGTGAAATAAAGTGTAAAAAAAGAGAGCTTATTAGGTTAAAATCCAGCTGAAAAATCATTAATATACCTCATAGTACATGCTGAAGATACCTGTGTTGGATGAGGCACCAAAAAAAAAAAAAAAAAAAAAAAAAAAGAAAAAGGAGACCTGTGGGTTTGGGGTTTTTTCAGCTGCTTTTTGTCCATCTTTGCATGCCAAGCACTCATGTTTTGCTCTTGGCTCCCCAAGGCATTAAGACAGAGGACAGCCTGAGCCACTCTCCAGGGCAGAGTGGCTTCCTCAGCTACGGCTCCGGCTTCAGCGCGCCCGGGGCGGGACAGGCGCCCTACACCTACCAGATGCACGGTGAGTGAGCAGTCACCTGGGGCATCACAGGGTCACCTGGGCACCCACAGGGTCACCTGGTGTAAGAGCCATAATGAGGGATGTGGGACTCCAGGGGCTCTTCAAAATGCAGTTTATTGTACCCAAGATTTCACAGCAGTCCAGGGTGGTGGGTGACAGAGCCTGTGCCTACAGCTGTCAGCTCTAGCTGCAGGCAGGCCTGGAGACCCTTTGGTTTTGATTACCTTGCATTATATACTTTTCTTTGCTGAGCATCTTAACACAGTAGAACCAATCTATACTTCAGCTATTACCTATAGCCTATCATAACTACTATAATTACCATATTCATGTTACCGTTCTCCAATCACTAAAAGTTAGTACATTACAGATTAGCTAGTGGAAAATTCTGAGACCTTTTTTCTACTTGCAATGTTTGCTGGCTTGTTAGCCTGTGCTATCTTTCTGCTTGGTAAAAACATCTTCTTGTTTGAGGTGGGTTTATCCTTTGTTCTGAGCCATAAAAACCCCTTCTAACTAACACACCCTTTGCATCCTTTGGTTAGCCAGTAAGACTGGCTCAGCAGTTCTTTTCTTCAATATCAAAACTTGCTTCCATCTCTATTCCTTCATCAGACTCTTCATTTAAAAATCTTTCTGCTAAGCACACATATCTGTGAGACTTCTTGTCAAACTTCCATCCTTCCCAACAGCCTGGGGCACTCACAGGGTCACCTGGGGCACTCACAGCCCTGTGCTGAACCCATTCTCCTCCCACAGCTGCTGTGGAAAGCTTCTAGGTGCAGGCACTCAGCGCAGGGAAGGAGGTAAAGTCTCTGCTTGATCTGTTTTGCTCATCAAGGCATTGATTTCTGGCTGAGGGACTGGATTTAACAGTGTTATGTCCTAGCAGAATTTCACCTATGATCAATATAAGCTTTGTCTTTCTTCAGAAACTGTGTTTTCTTTCTCTTAATTAGTTCTGTGACTGCATACCTGGGATTGTTGTGTTGGTGTGAGTTCCTGCAGTTCTGATGGAAGCAAAACAAAGGTGGTTTTACACTTCATGCAAGCAGTCCTGTCAGTATTATGCTTCTTTCTGCCTTCTGCTGACCTGAACAAACTGCTCTGTGCTTAAACTGCTGCATATTCTCCCTACTAGTATTTATTTAACAGCCTGATACTTTGATACTAAGAAAAATGAGAGTGACTCTGCTTGAGGAGAGATGAATGCACACGAGGATAAAGCTCTGCATTGGCTTTGTCCATCCCTCTGAGATTTTCCAAGGGTTGGAAAACCAAAGAGGAATTGTATGGCTTTCCCAAACTCTTGTAGAAGCTGTTGAAGGGGAGAGAGATCACTTTGCTTTTTGATGTTGTTGAGGGTTTTGTGCAAAAGGCCCTTTCGTGACATTATGCTTAGCTGTTCCCATTGCAAAACTCTTTTTTAATTCTTCTCAATCCTGAAAGTGAAAGGTGAGCATACACATCCACTTTTATTTTAAGTCTGAGACCAACTAAAGTCCTGAACAGTTATGAAAAGAGAGAAAACAGGGTAAAATCTATTTTATTCCAGATATTATCTAAGAAAGCTGAAGACTAAGAGTTGACCCGTGGCTGAGACTTCACCTGTTAGTTTCGTTAGGGCACATTATCACTAAGGTGCTTTTTGGGCCTTGAATACTCATAGTACATGCTGATGAGACCTGTGATGGATGTGGCACCAAAAAAAAGAAGAAAATAAAAAAGAAAAAGGAGGCCTGTGGGTTTCGGGGTTTTGGTCACCTGGACTTCTGCCTACTTCTGGTCCTACTTCCACATGTGTTCTCTCGAGAAGACAGACTCTTGACTTAATTAGGACTGAGGTTTTTAAGGTGTCCCCATTGTCAGGAGGTTTAGACAAGCAAATTTTGAGCATCAGTGCTTGAAAATGTTCCACTTGCAAGCAGCAGTGATACAGCCATGAGTTGTACCAAGAGAGGCTGAGGAGAGCTGTGTGTATGAGCATGAATGTGCCCTAGGGCTATGCTGTGGTATTAGGAAAAATCACTTCTCTTCACATATTTATTCCAGGAAGATCATTCCAGCCAGTTCAGTAAGCCTTTAGCACAAAAGAAAACAGTTTCTGCAAGTGGCAGGTGCTTTCTCCAAGGCACAGGGAGCAGGAGTAAATGTGTCTTCCTGTAAACAAATATTTCCACCCTTCCTCTGCTGGCTTGTGAGAGGAGCAGTGTGAAGCTCCCTGGCTGCATGGTTTATTTACCTTGCTGAGTGCTAGTGAAAGGTTTGAGTGAGGAGAAGGAGCCTTCCTGTGCTGAGTGCTACTGAGGAATGTGTGCTCAGGGCTTTCCCACGCCACAGCACTTGGGGGTGGGGAGGTGATCCCTGCCTGTGCCACCCAGCCCCAGGGCCACTGGGGCTTTGCTGCTGATCGGCTAAACCAGCTGAAAAGGACAAACTTTTATTAATATATTTCTATTAAAAAGTTATGGGGAACTTTAAGAGTCACGTTTCTGACTCCCAGTTCAAGGATAAAATGTTTTTTGCATCATGGGGGAAGAGAGATTGTGAAGAGGGTGATGGTCAGGGGCTCAGCAAGAAAAGGTGCCTCCAACTGCTGCTCAGTTTTCTATTATCAGGTGCAAGGAAAAAAATGTATTTTGTAAGCTGTTCTCTGCAAGTATTGTAAAGAGTTAATAGCTCAGGTACAGAAGTGAAATAAGTTGTTATTGTTTGCCTCCAGTGAGGACCAGCTCCCAGAGCAACATAATGATCTCATCTGTGGGTGAGGGTGGGTGGTCAGATTGCTCAGCCCTCGTGATTCCTCCTCACTGTCCCCTCAGACAGGAGTTACAGCAGCAAATAAGTTCCCGTTGTAGGTGTTATACCACTCACCAAGGAATAGACAGCCTCTTGGGTGACAAATTTTTATCTCACAGGTCTAGGACAAATGCTGTCCTTGGTTGGTGCTGGTTTGTTCCCTCTGGTGTTTGTTTGGCAGCAGCACTGGCAGGCTGTGGGCAGTGAATGGTACCTCTGCAGGCAGATTCTGCTCCCTGTCCAGGTCTGTTTGTCTGCAGTACAAACACAGGTGATGTCAGGTTTCATCCTGAACTCCAGCTGTCCGTTGTATCCTGGTCCTTGAGCGAGAACAGGATCCACCAAAGAGCAAAAATGAAGATGTAACATCCTTTTGGTCAGTAAGTGGTAAAGAAGAAGAGCTATTTTACAGCCAGCCAGAAGGGGAAATCTATTTTCATGCTTCCCTAGCATGAAACTAAATTGATTGTGGAAGAGTTTGTTAGCCAAATAGCTAATGCAATGCGTCACACATATATATAAATATAGAAGATGTGATTAGCAAGTTCCATAGCTCATAAAAGTGACACAAAACCATATTGCAAAGGTACTGTGGATTGAAATAAAGATTTTAATTGCCAAGTAACAGTGGATATCATCAGGCCTCAAGTAACATTCAGACTGGTATTCATGTATTTGCTCTGAAGGAGTGACTTTTTTCCTCTCTTATTTTTTTCTCTTTAACCTGTGCTGTGTACAGGGTTTATCCATGTCATTATTACATTTAGAAAATTATTTGTTTCGTAATGAAGAGACCTGAAATATGCATGTGGCCAGACTGGAGATGGCACTCACTTTTAAAGTCATGAATCTGGAGAGGAGATAACAGCTTGCATTAGGTTTTTGCCTTTAAAGTGGTAAATTTGTCACGCTGGGAAAGAAATGTTTCTTCAAGGTCCATTTCATTTCTTAATCAATCCTCATGTAAGTGTTCAATTACAGCACCAAATCACCAAACACCCTGGGATTGATGTTAGAAGTATATTTTTGCCGTTTTTGTGCATTTTTCTAAGTTTACATTTTCTGGCAATTAGGCATTCAGTGATGTGCTCAGACTTCTGGTAAAATTATTATTCAATGATAGAAATTGAACATGAGACACAAAGATTATCTTCCAGTTCTGCCCCCAAAAACTTACAGTCTTAACTGGCAGCTGAGGAAACTGCTTGTTGCTGAGGGTGGGGGAGAAATCTTTGGAATATAAGAAACTTAGCATTTAGTGAGCTATGTAAAATACAAAGAGAAAATTGTGCCAGCACATTAGCTAGCCCAGAAACCCATCAGCTCTGCAGAGAGTGCAATAACAGCCAGCTTATAGAGCATTTCCTGTGGTTGCAAGAGCATGTGCTACCCCTTGATTGCACATTAGGCCATCTCTTCTCAGCTTGTCATTAATTCCTAGACAATGCCTTGCTCTTCAGTTATAATTGCTGAAATGACAGCTGGCATGAAAGTATGAAGTTGCACAACAGTTGAAGCTGTGGCCAAAGACCACTGTGGATGCTGTTGTTGGGCAGGAAAAGATTTGACTGCTTTTTTGGGGTTTTTTAATATCCAAATCTATCTACCCACAAAATACTTTTTACATTACAAAGGAAAAATCAGTTATGTAACTGGGATAACTTTCCTTTGCCAAGGAATTGCAGAACAGTGTTGAGCTTGGGACAGACATAAATTTGGGACCAAAGACCTATGCAGTGAAATTCTTTGCTACTGCTGAACATTTGTTTTCTTTGCAGAGGCCTTCTGATGAGCTGTGAAATAGTGAATGAATAAAAATTAGCATTTCTTTTGTGCAACACTGGTTTAAAATTGATTAATTATATATATATTGCTTATGTTTGTAGAATGAATTGGTTATGAATTGTTCTCCTGGCCTGAGAACAAGTAAAATCTGAATAATTAATCAATTAAAATGTTTTCTTATGCTGAAAACATTTTGACCCTTGTTGATATCTGGATAATCTAGACAAATTTTTTTCTAAGAGATGCCAGAATTTCTTACAATTATGTGCCAATTTGTGTGTTAAAAACTCAATATGAGGTCATAAATACCAATTTGGTGTGAACAGTTACCTCTGCCTGCCTGAATTTTGCAAAGGAAGTCCATGTTTAGTTTTAAACTTGATTCTTGAAGTAGTTGGTGATGAAAATAGTGATGAAATTTCAATCTACACCTGAGAAATGTAGATCACACTTTGGCATCCAGATCGTGAGTCCATGTGAAGCCCCAAAAATAAAGTGAGAGCATGTTCTCAGCAGCCTGTCACTCAGATGCCTTACATTGATAAAATTAAAACCTCAGTAGAAAAGGAGCAGCCTCTTTCAAAAGCTTCTGCTGGACAGCTGGTTTGCATTAATGGCAGTCTCAGAGCGTGGCAGTAAAGTTGTGCTCCACTCCGTGGTGGGTTCAGCAGGGAGAGGCCTCTCTTCAGGAGGGGTCAGACCTCACTTTTTGCAGTGTAAATACAAGGTTCCTCAGAATAACAGCACAGTCTCCCTTTCAAAGATTTTTAAACACCAGGGGCTGACTGTGCTCCATTTACTTTGTTTTAAAAGGAGCTGACTTCTAGGAGAGGGGAAGTCCGTGGGAGAGGCAAAGGTGTTGACAGTGATGCACTGGAGGCTGCAAGGAGCTGTGCTACTGCTGCCCAAGGGGAAAGCTCTGCTCCACCTCTTGCCATTTAATGGAAATTAAATATTAACTGGTACAGTCAAAGCAGGAATCTTCTCTGAGGCAGAGCTTTTATTTTGGAGGTGTCTTGTGTCTCCTTGAGGGTTTTGTGTGACTTTGTCGCCAGGCTTGCAGAGGTGGCACTGGGGAGATGGGAGCAGCTGTGGCAGAGAGAAGCAGTAAGGTAGGGGCAGTAGTAAAGGGAAGAGAAGGAAAATACAGAGAAAAGTTTGTGTGGTGAGAAAGGGGGAATCTGCAGAGAAGAAAGAAGTTACATTTCCCTCACATGCTGCTTGACTGTCTCAGGAGCATTGGTGGAAGTCAGATAGAAATCTCAAAATGTGGATTAATGTGCAAAATCAACACAGAAAACAGTCACAGAGATGTTTGGATGTTATAGAGACTTCTCTGTGGATTTTATTTTCATTGCTTCTGTAGGATATAAAAAAATCCAAAACCATAGGATAGTAACAGCTTGGGAAATCATGAACTTGGCCTTGATTATTCAGCTTACAGTGCAGTTGGCAAAGAATATGCTAAAATGTTATGGAAGCTTCACTGAATAATTGATTCAGTTTACCTAATGATTTTGAAAATGTCTAGAAGGCAATAGAAGAGCTAGTGTAAAATTACATATAAACATCTGTATCAAGGAACATCATACCTGCATAGTCAAGCATTTGAAGGTTAGGAAACATCAGATTCATGATGCTGTGCAGTTCTGGTACTGCTTTTGTTGTATCTCATCTCCAAGCACTGTGTGAGGTAATGCTGTGGTGGAAAACACAGAATTCAGCTATTTGATGAGAGACTGGGATGGTGTTTGTGGACAAGTTCAGCCTGACCCTGCTTGAGTCAGCACAGGCTGTGCAGCTCAGGAGTTTCTGAACTGCTCTGCTGGCAGTGGATAACACTCTTGCATGGGCCTTTTTTTTGTAGTTTGGATGCCCCTTCTGTTTGTATTGGCAGGGTTTAAACACTGACATTTCTGCACTGCAGCACTGTGACCCCTTAACTTGAGAATACCTGCACTGTGTGAAGAGGAGCCCACTGAGTTACCACAGATAAAAAGATGAGCATGAAAATTTGACGTACAAAGTCTGTAACTGGCAGATTAATTGATGCTGACAAGTCATTACCAGGACAAGGATCACTCTACTGTTGTCAGATTTCTTACATTGTTGTGGCTCTTCTCCTGGAACCCCTGCAGCACTGAGGCTGGAAAAGCCTCAAGACCAATGCCTGGATCTGGAGAACTCAGTTGAAACTTACAGGGATGCTAAGTAATGGGTCAGAGTGGAGATGTGCTGACCAGCTCCCTCTTTTCCACTGGTATTTGGAGATTTATTTTGCTCAAGAGAAAGAGAATTGCTAAATTACAGCTGTGCTGACAGGGCAAGCTTTTATCCCCAGTGGCATGACAGTACATGTGACAAGGCAAGTTAAATGGTGACCTGGGAACTGGAGGTTCATGGCCACTAACTAGCCTAGGAGGAGGCAAATCCAGATTTCCTTTATCATGTCTTGTTATCCATCAGTGAAGGATTGGGTCCAGGGTGAAACTGCATCTGGGGGAATCTTTATTTTTTGGTGTCCATGGAGTCACCCAAATAAAGTCAGTTTTGCTGGTTGTTTTTTTTCTCAACAAGAAAGAGTCTACATCCTTGCTGTAAGGATGTTCCCTTTTTGGCCCAAAACATTTCCTTGTGATTTGTTTTTGAAAACAGACCAGTGTGATTTCCTTCTATAGCTGTAGCATTGTTAGATAGAAGTGGTTAAAAACACTTTCTCAGAGTACAGTAAAATCTAACTGCTTTGCCATGGTTCAAATCCTGAGAGTAACTGTAAACCATCCCAGCACTTTCAACACCATTGTTGATCTGGATTGAGCTATACAAATGACCAAGCTCAAAAGGATGGTAAAAGCCAGGCTCTTAAAGCTGCTTTGGTCATCACTTATTAAAGCTCTTCGAGGCTCTGTGGGTTGAGTACTCCCAGGAGCAGGGGAAGAGCTTTGACTCAGAAAAGCTGAACTGTGAAATGTGCTTTATATCACCATGCAGAGTGCCCTCAAACACCTGGTCAGGCTGACAGGACTGCATGGGATTGTGGTGGGAGACAAATGGATTTATTTAGAATGGGTTTTGTATCTGAAAGTATCTGCAAGAGGTGTTCAAATGCTTTTGGGAGCAATGTCCTTTACCAGACGCTGCTGATGTCAAGTGGTGTAACACTGTAGATACTTTTCATCCAGGTTAATGCAGTGTGCTCTTCCCTGCACTGTCTGAGCCCTTCCAGACAGAAATACAAGACTTTTTGGAGAAGGGTTCATTACACCTAATGGCAAACAGTTGAGCAATCTGCCACAAAAGTACATATGGGTTGAGTTTTTCTTCTCCTTTAACAGGTTGGATAGTCTTGAAGTGCCTCCACAGCTGACAAGCATGCAAGGTTTTATGAGTCTTCTTGCCCAGTAAATGCAGGCAGATGTTGTAGGATTTGGAACCTTACAAGGCACTAGAGTATAGCTGGTGGGAGGTAATTTTGATGAGTGCTTAACGTCTCACTAAAAGTGTAGCAGCTTGGAGAAGGCAGTATTTACTGCAGGAAACATTAGCTTGTCAGAGAGCTAAAGCACTGCAAAGAACCTCTCTGAATGACCGTGGAAGTCTTCAGGCAGATGTTGTTCATAGCCCAGGGTAAAGCACACTGTGCAGGGAGGAGGACTGGGGCTTTGCCTTCATCACCCACAGCCAGCAGTGCTTCCTGCAGGAAAACAGCCTGATGATGTCAGAGTGCACAGGCCATTGTGTGCAGGCTTGTAAAACACCATGCAATTCAGCTGACCCCTGCAGGCATTTATTTTATTAGTCCTAAATGGTCCTAAATCCTTTGAGAGAACTCTCTGTGGAATCATTGTGTGTTTCATCTCAGAGTTAGAGGAAATACTTAGGTCTGAGCTTCCTCATTCTGTTTTTTTGAGAGTTAAATCATGACACAAACGTACTCAGAAATGCCCACGGTAGCCACCTTCAGTGTTGCATCTTTTCAGTGTTCCTGGGCTCAGCTGGCTGCCCAGAGGGCTGTATAAACCCTGAAACTGTCCAGCTGTGTTGAACCTGGCCATCTCCTCCTCTGACTGTTGGGTATTTCATTGAATGTTGGAAGTGCAAACCATCTGTTCTTCTAAATATAGCAGTTTATTCTCTTCTGAGCAGTACAGGAGACTTGGAGAACACCTCCCTGCTGTCAGGGCCCCTCTGACCTGTGAAAGACAAGGACACAAACCTGATTTCCAAAAGCTTGCTCTGGTTTTGATCTCAGCTACACCACAGGCCCATCCTGTCTTCATAATCACCACTCCCTAAGACACCAGTATTCCTGTGTCATTCTGTTCATTCATGAGCTGAAACATAATTATTTTTTTTTCTTAGCAATGCCAACGCTAAATGCTGAATACACTGAAAATAACCTTAAATATTCCTTTCTTTTCTTTACTTGCTCATACCTGGCAAGGAGGGGAAGAAATGCAACCTTTGCTGCAGTGACTGAAAGACAGATGTAGAGGGTGAGAAGCTGGTATGAAAGTTTTTGCAGGCCAGATCACGCACCATTTGAATGATCATTGACCATGGCGGGGCTTTTTGGGAATGCTCGAATTAAAACGTGAATGAGGGGAAAACAGCAAATGAAATCCATCTGTTTGAGAGCAGGAATAGAACATTAATCAGCTCACAAAGAGTTTTTCTGTACATGTTGCCCTTGGACACTCCCATAGAGAAAGGGCCATATCTACTTATCGAGGGAAAATCGTGGCACTGGCTCTGCCTGGCATGTGGACTCCTTTCATGCAGTGTCTGTCCATGAGAGTGTGTTTGTGGTAGAAATACTTCACAGGAACACTTACAGTGCCACACATCTGAAGAGCTGTTCTGCTTCAGAGTTCAGATTGTTTTATTATGAGCTAAATGTTCTTTAAGCTACCTGTGAATGAGGGCATTGTGACATTTAGCAACTGGCTTGATTGAACACAGATGTGAGCCATATTCCATATGGAGAAGATCCAAAGGGGGAGATCCTAGGCTTGTTTCTGATTTGCAGGGAGTTTGGATGCAATTACTTGGCATTGAGCTACCAAGATAGATGGAAACAAATCGCTTGCTCCCACCTCTACAGTATTTCACATGTAAAACCAGCCTCAGTTTGAGAGTGTGTGTTGTCTTCAGAGGTCCATGGAAAAAAAACAATATATGTGAAAGCAAAAGTCCTGTAGAAATAGGCAGAAATGAGAGGGGGCCAGGCATTAATGTACATTGCTTACCAAGGGGCTTCCTAGAAGTACCCCTTTCCACATAGCACCACTTTCAAACTTCATTCCAGTCTTCCTCTGAATATTACAAGAAGTGCTATTACTTGGGAAAGTGTTTGAGGGGAAAAATGGTTACATGGGAAACAGGGCTAATTTGCAATATCTGTTGATAATTTTCCAGTTTCTTGAGTGTAAAATTTACTGATGCAAAACTGAAATTGCACCTGGCAGAATTCATTTTGTTGTGGAAGTGTTTATTTCCTACCAACAATTTACTGAGGAAAAGCAAACATTTGGGGCTGGTTCTGGTATGTTTTCTGAACTGCTGAACTCTACAAGGCTGCTCACAGAAATTGTGACCTGCAGGCCTCATTCTGTGTTTATGGAGAGAGAGGGTTTATCTCTGTCTCCATTGCCTGTGGCACTTGTTTGTTTTCCTGCCATTTGAGCTGAGGGTGCATCATTGAAAACGTGGTCTCTCCAGCCTGCCCTGTGAAGTGGAACAGGGTCTGAGCTATAATAGTTCCCAAGGCAAACATTGCTGAACCTGAATCTTTAAGAACTTTCTTTTCCGTACAGATAATTGGGGTTTTTTTTTCTCCTTTTCATCCTTGTTTAGCTGGGAAGAAACTCCAAGTGTTTACTGACTTTGGTTGTCCCCAGTGTCCTTATCTGTAATTATTCTGCTGTAACAGTGAGCTGCCAAGACATCCTGAGCTTAGCAGCTCTCAAGGTGTGCTGTGGGGAGGGGGTTCAAATCTCTGAATGCACTGCTGGAGGGCAAGGAAAAGGCTTGTGTTTGATCCCAGTTAGACAAACAATGCTGAGATGGTAGTCCTCCTTGGTCAGGATACAATGATAGGAACCAGAAAAACAGAAAAACCTGAGTTGACAGGTTGAACTTTGGTTTATAGGGAATACCAGTCTTCAGCACTTTCACAAATATTTAAGTATGTAGGCAAAAAATCTGTCCTTCCTTTGGAAAATCTCCCGTGCAGAGGGAGCCAGCCTGCACTGGCCTGTAGGAACACCCGAACTCGGGTAGCTCAGCCAAAGTGGCAAAAATATAATTTACAAAACCCCAGTGTAAAATCACCCCACTGGGTCCAGTCACAGTGCCCTGTGGGGAGCTGTGGAGTCATTCCCCATCCTCTCATCCCCCATTCCTGCCCTCTTCTCCCTGCTCACTTACCTGTGTGTGCATGGGCACACTCGCTCCTCACAGCTGGTACGAAGTTCTGAGTGGGTTCTTTAATCCAGCTGTGTGAATCCCTCCTTTCCTCACTATCTCTGACTGTTTGGAAAGCAGGAAGCTGCAGTATCATGTGCAGGTAGCACAGCAATAAACATGTTCTCATCACAATTTACACATAAAGCGTGAGTCCCTCGAGGTGACTCATCCCCCTCCTGACAGCTTTAATAAAGGATGATGGATTGTTTCTAAATGACAGTTTAGGAAAATCAAAAATTCCCCCCTGTATTGTTTCGAGCTCTGGTGTACAAGAGCTGTTTTGTCTTCTGTGGAAGTTGTTTTTGCCTGTAAGCACTGGGGCTCTATTACTCTCCTTCAGAGTGGTGAGAAATGCTGCTACCACAGGAATATATTCCTGCTGCTGCATACCTGGCACTTTTGGCAAAACTGCCACGGGTGGGAAGTGGGGAAATGCCAGGATGTGTTGCTGTCTCTGGGATGCTGCTCTGGGCAGATTCCCCATGTGGGCTGTTGGAAGGGATTGAGCACTGATCCACCCAGAGCTGCCTGCAAGGCAGGAATGCCAGGAGAAGGATCCCCAGTCCCACCTGCACTGGCTCAGCTCCCTGCCAGCACATCCTGGGCCCTGGGGAGACCCAGGCCTCCAGGTACCTGGCAGTCACCTGCGCTCTGTTTTCTTCCTCTCTGCTATTTTCCTTTTAAAGACCACATGTGGCAACAAATTAGTTCAGGAGGGCAGAGTCCTCTCTCTCGTTTCTTTTTGGCTTGAGATGTATTTCTCAGTGCATGTGCTTTGTAGCTGCACTTGGCAGAGTGGAGTTTGTTCAGCTGTCCATTCCCCAGCTAATCTGGTGTCCTAAAATAAAAACAAGCAAGTGGAACCTCACAGGATGGTTGCCACATGAAGACGTGCAGAGTGTCATATGGTTAAAACAGCACTGCTCAAAGTCGTTCACATGGTGAGAAACCAGATGAGAAAAAAAGGCCAAAGGTCTGATTAGGTACAGATTAGGTCAGTCTGATGGTTCATTGAGGTGACAGAATGAAGCCAAGATGAGCCCAGTGCAGCCAGGCAGCACCAAAATCACACCACTTTGGCACACCACGTGAAATGAAAAATGCTGAAATCAAAACCAGCATAGAGTGAGGTTACATCAAGGCTAGAAATTGAGAGGGGAGGAGAGCTTATGGCTCTGCTACCTCTGCCTGATGAGAGGCAAAGATAGACCATTCCTGTAGATCTTACCTGAACATTTACTTCTGCAAACAAAGTCTTTGTGGTGGTGCTTCCTGCAGCTGAGGGAGCCTGGCTGAACATCAGCTGCTCTGCTTGGGACAGAGCCATGTCCATCCTTCTCTTCCTCATATCCCAGGAGGAAGAAATATCTTTGCTGTCCCAGAAATCTCAGCAATATTGTTCTCACATTGGGAATAGCAACACCAGGGAACAGATTCTTCTTCTGAAAACTCCTGGGTACCTGATCAATTAGGACAGATATCCATGCACAAAACAGCACATGTGGGAGAATGTCTGTGTAATCTGAGGGGTTTTCCTACAGGAGAAGAAGATAAAAAATACTATTCCATTACTTATTGTAAAAAGAAGTAACTGAATTTTAAATTCTTGAATCCTTTGAATCCTTGTGTTCCAGCTGTGTTTCCCAGCCCAATAATCAGTGTTTTAGGGCATGTAATGAATGCCTTTCAGTCAGTAACAGCCCAGAGTCTTTACAGCCTCAGATTTGTGCCATACTTTTTTGTAGTGAGCTGGTACTTTACTTCCTGTTGGAAATTATTTGAATTAACATACCCTGTTACTTTGATTGCTGGTGTGTCTTATGACTGTGACACTCTTTCCCTCAGGCACAACAGGGATTTACCAGGGAGCCAACGGCCTGACAAATTCTGCAGGATTCAGTGCTGTGCATCAGGTATGGTTGAGCCCCTATTGCTGGCAACCCTGTCACTTATTTTAAACCACTTGGAAGATCTGTAGATCAGAGAGGTTATTTCAGTGTTCACATATATTTAAGGAAGGTGTTGCTTTGTGTTTTGCTGAACACCATTCTGCTCTACTCCTTGGGCCTGTCCCTTTGCTGGACTCAGGGTATCTTGGATAATTTTCAGATGTGTCTCAGTGCACACACACTGAGTGCAGTCCTTGCAGGAGCAGGGTGCCCTGGCAGTCTCTGACTTGCTGCTGTAGCAGTGCCAAGTTTCCTCATTCTTCTGCCATCTTACAGCTTTCAGCTATGTAGTGCATCCTCTGCAGAGGGGATGGCTCCCAGAGTCCTGTCATCTCTGTGCTGGCACGGTGCAGTAAGTGTGAACAATCTGAGAGAGGCCTTGGCAGCCCCTGGTGCATGTTGAGCCATCTGAGCTGTCTGTGCACTTCCCTCTTTGAGGGCACACCTGTCCGTGGGCTCCATGCCTCAGATACCTTGGTAAATGTGTGTGTAAAAATAAAACACAAGACAGATGTTTTCCAGTAGCAAATGGCTCTTCTTGTTTGGAGCAAATAAATGAGTACACTGTCCCAGAAAATGTGTTTTGGTTGGCCAGTAATTTCAGTTCCTTGTTCTTAGGGTGATTGTTGACTTGTATTTTTAATGGCAACAGTGGGCAATTTCTTTGTTGCTGCAATTTGGCCTTAAAACATCAGCATTACTGACAGAAGGGCATTTGATTGAAGTATGGAGGTTGCCTAAACAGGGGGAAAACTTGGGCTTTTTTCATTATTTTGTAATCTTATGTAGGAGAAAACAATGAAATTATCTCACTTCTTTTTCAGTCTAATTGTTCTTATGACAATTTGAGTCTTTGTTCTTGAGAGCTCCCTGGTGACTGAAAGTTAATGAAATAGCTGTCACAGACAAAGATGTAAGCTGTTAGGGAGGAAAGTGCTTTTAGTCTTTCTAAAGACTATTTATTAATTAATGTTATTTAATACCAGAGGCTAATTATAATTTCTGAGGGAATAAAAGCCTTCTGCTCAAAGACAATACCCAGAGCATGAACAGAGTTCTCTGTCTGGAAAAGCAAATTCAGTGGACAAGGACAGGAGTTGCAATTAAAACAAAAAGGAACAATTTAAACCTTTTATGCTTTGATTGTTCAGAGATGCATTTTGTAATGTTTTCTAGTGTCCTGCTTTTCACAATACACCCATCAAACATCCAAGGATAATGCTGTGGGGTTTCTCTGGGTGCCTTAAAATCAAGGCAAAGAGTTTTGTGATACCTCAGGTCCCCAGGATCACTTGCATCTCATATTTTTAGTTCATTTTTCTGTAGGTAGGCAAGATCACTCAGGCATTTATTTATTGCTGAGATAGTTGGGCAGACTGTTGTGATCATTGCTGCAAAAAATTGCTATTTTCATTTTTTTAGCCTAACAGCTGATCAGAAGATGTTGCTGATCATAGGAAAATGCAGCCTGTGTTCTCCTTCTCTGATCCAGTTATTCACTCTGTTCTTGCAATTTCTTGGGTGTTTTGCTGTTTGCAAAGATCATGTGTTCCATCATGGGTCTTTTCAGAAAGCCTCCATACTTCACTCTTACATTAAATTGTTAAACTCTGTAATATAAAATGTGTCAGCACTGATAACTAAAATCCTATCAAAAACCCCAGAACTTGCCAGATTTCTGACCTCTTTTTGGTTAGTCTATCCTAATAAAAAAGGAGTATATTTGTGAGAAGCAGAAATGTAATTTCCTAAGTGAATGCAATGCAGTTCTTCAGTGAAATATCCCCGAGCCGTGACTTGCTGCGTGCACAAGTAACACAGCTTTGTGGTGGCTTGCTTGTTTGTAAGGTAAAACCAGATACATGCCAGTTAGATCTGTTTCTTTTTCTCACTCCAAGGAATATTCCTCGTATCCCAGCTTCCCTCAGAGCCAGTACTCTCAGTATTACAGCTCGTCCTACAACTCCCCATACGTGTCTGCCAACAGCATCAGCCCCTCGGCCATCCCCACCTCCACCTACTCCCTGCAGGAGTCTTCCCACAACATCACCAGCCAGAGCACAGAATCACTCCCTGGTAGGTGCCTCTCTTGTGCTCCCAGCCTGGCATTCTCAGCCATCTGGAGATATAAATGCTGTCCTCTTGTTGTTGGAGTTTTTGAAATGGGTATTTTAAATGCGTTTTTTAAATGCGTTTTAAATGCTCAGATTTTCTAGCACTGAACAGTTCTTACACAGGGGTTTGGGAAGAGATTGGAATGTCCAAGCTCTCTAAAACCACCCTGTGTTGGTTTTGTGAGTCTGTGAGGTTTGATCTGCTCTAAGGTAGTACAGAAGGACAATGACAATGACATATCAACCCCAGAGCAGCACTGAGGGCTGACATGGATGACAATGAATTCAAAACAAACAGCCTTGCTCTGAAAAATTCAGTTTCCTCAGTGTCTGATGGCTTTTTAGCCCATATCTTTGTCAAGGATTATATTCACCTCTTACAACAATACTTAATATTGTGCATTCATAAACAACATCAAGAGAAAGTCCCTCTTTAAAAATCCACACAAACTGTGTGTCTGATATGAAAGTTTGAGATGAATCCCACCAAAAAAAAGCCTCAAAATTTGCGTGCTCTCTTTGAATGCCTAATTTTTAAAGTTTCAAAGCTTAAGTAGTTTATGGAATTACTGGTGGTTTATGATCCCCCAGTGTCCTGTTCAAGAGCAATCTTCAGATATCACTTCCCTGCTAGTTTTCATTGGCGTGCAATAACATTTATATAAAACACCACTCAATTTGTGGATGATCACAGTACACACCCACTGAAGGTCTGCTGACTTAGAAAACAAATCTGAACATCTGTGGTTGCTCTAAAAGAAAAATAAACTAGTATTGTTATTTAAAAAGAAGTGATCACAGACTGCTCTAAAAGCAGTTGGAGGATTTTCCGTTCCTTAGATCTTATCTCGGCCTTTTTGAGAAAGGATAATTTCTAAAAGGCTTCCTAGGCACAATCCCAGCTTCTCTGAAGAAGAGTATGATTATTCTAGGAAGTTGCAGAGGCCACAACTTAGCAAGGTGTAAAGAAAAATATGTTTGAAAAGGATTTGTAATGTAAGGTGAGTGAAACCCAGACAGATCTGTGAAACTCAAGCCAATCAAAACAGATACTTTATACATGGGAAGTTTGCTTTTAACTGTGTCTTCTCAGTTATTTCTAAAATACTATCCTCTGAGAAATGGGATAAGGCTCAACAGGTTAGTTCTGTATTTTTAAATAAAAGTTGAAAGTATATTTTCAATCATTCTCATTCATTAAATTAAAAAAAAAAACCAAAAATATTTGAAAAAAAATTTCAGAAGTGTAATTGGTCTTGGGTTCTGTTTCTATTGCCTTTCTAATTTCTGTCTCTGAAAAGAATGGGGGGGAGTAAAATTCCGAAAGTTTTTTCTTTCCAGTGAAAATTTTG
This sequence comes from Camarhynchus parvulus, assembly GCF_901933205.1. Taxonomy (NCBI): domain Eukaryota; kingdom Metazoa; phylum Chordata; class Aves; order Passeriformes; family Thraupidae; genus Camarhynchus; species Camarhynchus parvulus. Next base: position 8,202,374 of record NC_044590.1, on the reverse strand, counting down.
ATAAAGTTTTTTGAAGCGACATGTCCTTTTTAAAACATTATATATGCAGTTTTGTTGATTCTTGAAATGGTTTTAACAAATCTTAGGAATTAAAACTTATTTATTTTACACTGTTAGCTGTTGGTGTGAAAAGAGTAAGATTTTCTCATGGTGTTTTCACAGTGTTTCTGTTGCTTTTCAGTAAAAGGTTTCGTGCTCTAATTACAGTGACAGAATTTAGGTTTACAATGGAATTTCTTTCTCCTAATAGGGGAATATTCAACAACACCAGCAAAAGATGTAGAGACAGACAGACATCACAGAGGGTCAGATGGCAAGGTACGAGCCCGGTCAAAAAGAAGCAACGATCCTTCCCCTACTGCTGACAGTGAGATTGAGGTAATAACTTTAATTTATATTCCTTTGGTACATCCAGCAAACATGAACAGTTGCCTCTGTTAGCAAATCTGAGAGACAGAACAGAATTAGTAATACAACTGGAACCTGCAGGCACGAGTAGTCAAAACAACTGCTTAATGTCTGTGTTATCAACATCTCAAACTATTCTTCATACGTACCCTTTTTTTTTCCTTTGGGATTTTTGTAAGTCTGATGTTTTGTTCCCCTGACTTGATAGGCAACAGGAGATTTCTGTGGTTGTTAGGAGAGCAGGCTCTTGGGATGGCAGTTCCAAAATTCCTGATGTTTCATTTTGCCTGCTTTCACAAAACATCCAGTCAGTGCTCCAAATGGCTTGAGATCTTAAAAATCTCTAGTCCAACAGGACATATTTCCTGACTGAACCTGTTCTTGCAGTTGCCTAATATGTAACTATATTTCTTTTTTCCACCCCATCTGTCATCACAGCGTGTGTTTGTATGGGATTTGGATGAGACGATAATTATTTTTCACTCCTTACTCACGGGAACCTTTGCATCCAGATATGGGAAGGTAAAATTTAATTTTTTTAGCATTACTGCTTGTCCAGCCAAATTGCGTCGGGAACTGTGGGGGCAGCTAATGAGCCAGCTTTTCAAACAGATGCTGCCTGTTTTATTCAGACATATTTGTATAAACGTGTCCTGTGGTATTTCCTCCGAACATGTGAAAATTTAATTTACCTCCCTTTCATGTTGCAAGTAGCCCCTTGTTTTTCCAAAGCTTGTGTTGTTCAGCTGCCACTTGCTGGGATGTTCTTCAAGTCTGTCATCTGCAAGAGAGAGCATCCAGCAGCCAGGCTCCATTAAACTCCAGCCTGAATAAGCTAACACTTTTTTTGTTAGACCAGTGTTTTCTTACAAATCTCAGACAATTTTTTTAAGAGAGATTTTGTGTTCCTCTGTCTGGTTTGCTGTGAAGAACTGGCTGTGCTTCCCACATTGTTGCTGGAGCTCACGTTTCTAAGGGGGCTTCAGAAATATGTTTAGCTGACCATACTTTAGATGCTCTCTTTGAAACACAGGCAATTCCATTTTTTTAGGTAACTGTGGCTGAGCAGCCTGAACTTGGCTGCTAAGGAGAAAACTCTGGTTCAGATTTAGTACCATGTGCTTCAATTTCTTCCTAAGGCAGCTTTTTATGATAAACACCTAAGTCACTTTGAATTACAGAATGTCAAGCACTTTTAAATGGGTAGGAAAAAAGACAATATCATTACCTAATTAAAGGTGGATGACATAGTTGGCAGCTGTTTCCACACATGGCTTTGAGCACTCAGCTTCATCAGGAGACTGGAAAATAACCCAGCTTCTCTCCAGAAAGCAGAAATATGATTTGACATCATTTCATGGCTTTACCAGCTGTACTTTTTTATGATGGTTATAACAAGCTGAACCTGTAATTAGTAAGATAGATTTATTGTTCACTGTTAGATGTGCACAGTTGTAAAGGATATAAAATGGTGTTTGTGGTGTGGAAGTCTACTGCAGCACTTGGAATGCTGCTAACACTTCTAGCAGCACCCTCTGAAAACCAAGCACGTGTTTCCAGGCAGGGATTTACCCAGAGCCGTGTTGTACGAGGTAATTGAGGCGGTGACTTTTCCCAGAGAACATAATGAACGAGGTGTGCGCGTGTAGGCTCAGACCTACTGCCTACAAACACCAGAAAGAATTAGGCAGGATCAGGAAACAAACTCAGGGTGTGCAGATCTGCTCTGTGGTTGAGCTCAGCCTTGGGCAGGAGCTGCTGAATTCATGGGGAGAATTCCCTTGATGGGCTGGCTTTGTCCTAGCACAGCACCTCTGAAGCAGATGCCTTCACCTGCTGCCTCCTGCACACGTTTAGGGGGTGTAGAGTTGGAATCTGCTGTGTGGGGGCTTCTGTTGGCTGTTTCCTCTATTCTAATTTAGAGAATTATATATTTAAATAATTATTTTGGAAGAATCAATCACCTTCTCTATTGAGTTATGACTGGTTCCTTCTCTATTGAGTTGTGACAGGTTCCTTGAGAAACTTCTAGAAGGACTTTGTGCTTTGCAGTTCTTCATTTGTTTCATCAGTATTAAATTCCTCAGGACTCTCCTGTAAGGGAAATGGTTTATAATACTTATAAAACTATTATAGGCTGGAGGCTTGATCCAAAGACAACCAGAGGCTTTGGTGGGCTTTGGAACAGACCTTAAACCAAGAGGGAAATACAGCACGCTCAGACAGACTGTCCTGGGAACTGTTAAATAGTAGCACAATTCAAAACTATCAAGTACAAGTGAAGCAGCCAGAGGTTAATAGTTTCAGAATCTCTTAACTTCAGTAGTGTAGGAAGTGTTAATCTCCAAGTAAATTAAGTATCAAAACCAAAATTCTCCATAAAAGAATTCACATGCCTGTAATTAGACATGCATATGCTTATAATTAAATCTCACACATGATGATCTTGGTTCTCTCTGTCTTCCACCAGAGAAGGTGTGAGTTTATGTGATCCTGACCATCCTCTGGCCAACATTTATCTCCCAGTATCATCCTGTCTGTTGCACTGGTGGAGCTGCAGGTGCTTAAGGAATTAGTCTGTGAAGTTGTTCAAGATGAAGAATAACACCTCTTTCTGGGGTGATTTTTCTTGAAAGATGGGAGGAGGAACACCAACCACAGCTTCAGAGATTAGGGTCTAAATTCCTGTGTTCTTTAGCTACTTACTCACAAATGGTTGTGTCTGTTGCCCCTTCCTTGGTGATGGCAGCAACAGGCAGCTGTCCAAAAAATGAGAAAAAAAGTGGAGAAAGAACTCACAAAAAGTCATGTTATTAATGGTTAATGCTTCAATGCATATTTTCTGACCTGACTTCATGGGAAAATTCTCTTTGTTTTCTCTGTGGCTCTTAACATAACATACATATGGCCTCCTCAGGGCATTGAGAGTTACTCTCAGGTGTTTAGAAAATAGTTTGCCCACAGCACCAGTAGCAGTTAAAACCCAAAATGTACTGAAAGTTGAAGCCTGAATGAATAGCCCAGCCTAGGCTGCTCCTTTTTTGTCCTCTCCTCCCAAGCCCTTTGCTGTACCCCATGGATTGCAGAGTCATCAGAAATTTGGTCTTGATTTCTTTGCCATAGGGTGACAAGAAAAGGCAACTCCCCAAAAGTTCCAGAGGCAGGTAACCCTGGGTATTATGTTCAGGGGATTTATAAAACCTGTTCTGCAGCTTTCTGATCGCTGAATGGGTGCAGAATATTTACCATGTGCCTACAGACCTCAGCAGATGGAGACCTTTGTGGCTTTTTGTGGTGTCCATGGAGCCTTTTTAATCCTTTGGTGTGTGTGATGGAGCTCCTGCTCCACAGGGAGCTCCACAGGGCTGCAGGCTTGGCCAGGTCAGCAAAGGTTTGTCCCCAGATCATTGACTGAACATAGTGAGGAAAAATGGCTCAAAATCCATAGCAAAAGCTGCTGGGCTTTCACAGGAGTTGGCTAAAAGTCAGGGGGCTTGTTTGACACAGCAAGGTGAGCACAGACAGACTCGTTTGGTGGTAGTAATTCAGAAACAATATGAGGAGATTGCATGAAGTCCTTTGCCAAAAATAATCATGACTCTATTCCTCTTTCCCCAGCTGGGATATTTGCAAGATTGTTCCATAACCTGTGCTGTCTAAGCCTTAAAATTTCTCAGACTGAAAGAGATGCAGAAATTTTTTGTTCAAGCATTATACTGCAGTTTCATTCTCATGCTTTTTGAAGAACTGGTATCAAGAAAAAAAGGGAGCAGTGGGAGTGTTGTTTTCCCTAATTTGAGGGAGCTCTGTGAAGCCCATACCTTTTCTTTGTGTTTTGTATTGTTCCAAGAATGTGTGTTCTTGTTCGGTGTTGCATCCCCACCTCTTGGGATTGAAGTGTCCAAATGACTTGTGAGTAAAGTAAAAACTGGAGTTAGAAATAATTTTTATATGCAAGATACTCCAAAATCCTGGAATCAAATGACAAGGATTTTATTTTAGTCTGGACTTAGGGATTTGAACACATAGGACAGTCTAAATTCTTGAATTGTGTTGGATCTTTATCAGCACTTTGACAATGCCTGCTAATACCTGGGAGTTCAGCTCTATAAAATTCCCTGTAAGAACCATGTAATTTCTGAGATTGTTCAGCATTTGGAACTAGTTCAAACTAAGAAAAAAACACACTGCAGAAAATGTGTAAAGCACATTATGTCCTGGTTTAAAATCAGAGTCATGCAAAGCCATGCTCAGTGGAAGGGGTGTAGCTCCGCTGTGTGACTCTGCCCTGCGAGCTGGGGCTCTGTGGTTGCTTTATGTGGAGCAGCCACTCTGCACTCAGTGAGGGCTTGCAGTGTGCCTCAGAGGTCCTTGCTTGAAGCAGAGGCTGGTTTTCTGTGACAGCCCCTTTTTTTAATGCTTTTGTGTTTCAGAAGTGGCAGCATGAGGTTTACTCAAGCCGTGAGCAGACAGGAGGTGCCCTCAGCTTTCCAGCCTGTGCAAACATGGGCTTGGCCTCTCTGATGAGAGACTTGCAGTCACCCAGGAGAGGGCCCACCAATCATAGCAGGACCTTTTGGAGAGAGTAGCCAAAGCTTCTGCTTGGCCCAGTTGAGGACAGGACATAAATATGATTTTCTAGCATTGGAACAAATGTTATAGCTGCTGTATGCTGGCTGTGAACTGGACTGTCTTGTTCTCACCAGAAATGATGTTGTGGATCTAAGAAACCTTATTCCTCAAAAGTTTCACTGGCTGTTACATGTTCTTATGAAAAGTTTTCCTTTAAATGAATTATAATTTCCAATTAAAAAAAAAAAAAAGTCATTGAAAAGTTCCTCCTTGGCTCTACGCGAGTTCCTTGTAAAACCCTAGGTTTGATTTTTTAATTTCTTTTTTTTCCCCTTCCCTGGCTTCACTGAATGCTTCAAGTAGCTTGTGCTTTTCCCTGCTTTGTTCTCTCCCAGGACCCTAAAGCCAGGACCTGATTGAAACACCATGGGGATTTAATCAAATCTGCTGGTGATTCATGCTCCTAATGGCCGAGCCTGTCCTTTACTGCTTTACAAACTGAGAAGGAATAAAACCCCATTTTATTGCTCGGCTGTTAAAAACTATTTGTAGAAGTTGCTAAGGTTCAAATCAAAAGGGGCCTCCCCTGAGAACTATTAGTTAATTCTGAGTGCCAGGGCATTGCTTTTTTCCCCTTCTCTCGCTTGAGATGTGGCCTTATATCATGACTGCTGCTCAAACATCTGAGAGTTTTCCATTCCTTTGACAAACATGAGCCAAAGTGCTTAAGGACATCTGTTTATTTTATTTCTTTAATGAGAAAACCTTCCAATTTCTTCCTGGCTCAGCTGTGTTTATTTACATTTTGTTAGTCATATGTGTGGGGCACCTTGGGACGTTCAGGACCTGCAGAGGCCTCTGCTGAGGGCTGCTAGCAGGCATCCTGGGCAGAAAGGCAGAATAAGCCCTTCCTAAGGAAAACACAGCCCTTGGAACTCCATAAAATAGATTTTCAAAACAAATAGAGCCTAATTCACTCAGTAGATCATGGATTAAGTCAAGATGAATACAATTTGGAAAGGATTTTCTGAGGAAGTTGGAGATTTTTTTACCCACTGGAGGCTAAACCTTGTGTTTAATGCCTTTTTAAGTTAAATTAAAGAAGCATTCAATCACTGCAGGTAATAAAGAAGTCTGTTACTTTAGACATGCTGCTATATCAATTATTTAGCCCATTATTGGAGAGAAGGGAGTAAATAATTCCGGCCATTTGATTGTTTCAAATGTGTATTTCGGGAGCAGACATCTGTGTTTATCATTGGGATGAGAAGCAGCAAAAGCAGATCCCAGCAGGTTGGAGGTGGCACAGAGATGCTCTGAGCTCCTGTGGATGTAACCCCTTGTCCTGGAGCTTAGGGGAGCAGGAGGGGTTCTCAGCAAGCTGCACACGTGGCATTCGGGGCTATTAAAAGATTATTTTTGACATAAAATAAATAGCAGAAACAATGCTGGCTTATTAAACAGGCTCGAGGAAGGGGAACCTGCTTTGGTTGAATTGGGACTGAAATTTTAAGGGGAAAAAGTGAAAAACCAAAGGGACATGACTTTTCTTAGGAAGCTGCATGTGCAGAATATGTCATTGTGCTGAGGATTACACTCCATGGTGTGTTTCCACCAAGCTTTCCAGAAGTTTTGTGTTTTTCACAGGGCTATCAAGGGCTTTCATACAGAAATGCAGTGACTTTCCTGTGCTGAGGGGAAGGAAATGAAGATTAATTTGCTTTAAATTCCACTCCTTTTTCTGAAATGCATGCCACATACAGTAAAAAGAAATTATTTGTAGGGTTTTGGTCTTGAACCTTTTGTATTACTAAATAAAAACAATTCTGATTTATCCTCAAGCATCATGGCCCAGCTTTTAACCTGTATTGAAGTACAAATTCCCACAGGACTGGAATCCACTTCAGGCTTGATGGGTTCAGACCCTGCATAAATTAGTGTGGTCCTTGCTGCCTGTCCCTAGGCACAGTTCCTTAGCAGAGGGAGGAGAGACTTTTCACCCTCTGTGTGACCCTAAATGTGAGATTTACTGGCCTGTGTGCCCATTTGGTTATTGGGATAATTTCCAACCATATGTGAAGAGACATGACAGTAAAAGGAGTTGTTCAGTAGACAGTAAGAATTGCCCCTAAAATCACAAGAAGGGTGAATATGAAAAGGTATCTGAAGAAAAGGGATTCAGTTACATTTGCTCTCCATCCTGGCCTTCCCACAAGGTCACACTGTGCTGTCTTATGACACTAATCATTTAAATTGAGTAAATTGTCTCATAAACCTGGATGTATCAGTCTTTTCATAAACAATGTCTTTATTTTGGTGGGAAAAAGTTTGGACCCTGAAAAACTGAGAGGTTCTATTTGAAAATGGATGGTCCTTTCCAAAAAAGCCTGAAGTGGAGCCCCTTAAGTAAATCACTTCTGAAAATGGCTTTTGGGTCCTCAACTAGTTTCCTTACTTCAAACAACTTTTCTCACAAATACTCACTCTCACTGGGAAAGCTCTGAGAGGCTCAGTCTGCTGTAGCCTGTGTTATTAAAGAGATAAAATTGCAAGCTAAGCTACTTAGGTGTAGTTAGTAAAAGAGTGAAATGTGGTTTTTTCCTGAAAAAGACATGAATTTACTTGAACTAGAACTCATGCACATGGTTAATTTCCCATTATTCTGGGAAAGTCTTGTTCATGTCTCAAATTTTGATCAAGGTATAAAATGTTACAACGAAAGGATGATTATTCTCACAGACTTTTTTTTGTTCAAACATGTGGCCGTGGTATTTCTATCTTTGAATTTTTTTGATTATTATTTTTTTTTATGCTACAACCAAGCTGGTCCATTTTCCAGGCGTTTCCAAGTAATTAAACTCAATTAAAACTATTAAATTCTTTCTTTTGGTGACAACTTTGTTATTAACAGATAACCACAAGGAGGAGATTTAACTTGGAAGGCCCTTGATTGTACCCTAATCCGTCTCTCACCTCTGGCTGACACCTGTGGCAGATAAACCCTATAGAATAGGAGTCTGCTGAATACTCTTAATTAATACTTTCTTCCTTGTAGAAAAGTAATTATTTGCTCACGGCATAAATAGGTATTTGGCAGGGATTTAAAAGGACTGATTAGTTTTAAATACTGGGGCTTTATTTTGGTGGGGTTTTTAAGGGAGGCGATGGTGTCTGAATCCAGGATCCACTGACTTTGTCCTGACAATCCCAATGTCGAGGTAATTGTCACGTTGCTGAAGAGAGCAGAGTCAGACAAGAAGCAGATTTGTTATCTGTGTCAGAGGAGCCAGCTCTGCCCCTTTGCTAATGGCCTGCAAGTCTGAACAGGGAACCTGCAAGGCAGAGCCTTGGAGAGGGCTTTGGAGCCAGGGCTGGAGTGACTTGCACTTGAGAGATTGCCAGAGATAAATCTGCTTCCCTCTTCCCTTCAGAGCCACGGTGTGCAGGAAGGGAGAGCTGGCTGTGGACATGCAGCCTGGATCAGCTGCAGGTGTTAACAAATACATGGCTTTTAGTGCATGTGCTAGGGCAAGGAGGAGCAGTGCACGAAAAACCAGTGTTCCAGGAGATCTGGGGGAAGGTGGTTTTAATGCAGAGCCCTTGGGAGGGTGCTGGAGGTGCAGTTTGTGTAATTCAAGGGTGGTTTTAATGCAGAGCCCTTGGGAGGGTGCTGGAGGTGCAGTTTGTGTAATTCAAGGGTGGTTTTAATGCAGAGCCCTTGGGAAGGTGCTGGGGGTGCAGTTTGTGTAATTCAAGGGTGGTTTTAATGCAGAGCCTTTGGGAAGGTGCTGGGGGTGCAGTTTGTGTAATTCAAGGGTGGTTTTAATGCAGAGCCTTTGGGAAGGTGCTGGGGGTGCAGTTTGTGTAATTCAAGGGTGGTTTTAATGCAGAGCCTTTGGGAAGGTGCTGGGGGTGCAGTTTGTGTAATTCAGTGCCCCAGGGCTGCTGTGGAGGTAGAGCCAGCCCCTCTGGCAGTGAGGGCTTCTGTGCAGCTCAGCCCCTGGAGGGGCTCTGGGGACCAGCACAGTGCACATTGCAATATCCTGGCAGGAATTAAAGCTGATTTGGGGGTGCATGCACATTCTGCATTCCCTTTGCTCTGATAAATACAGAGCAGTGGGAGTTTAGTGTGGTGTGAGCAGATCTACCTTCCCACTGCTGTCGTAGGGAAATATTTGCTTGCTCACCTCCAGTTTTCATGGAAGTTGTCTTCAATACAAACTGAAGGCTGTTCAGCAAGGTCCTTTTGGCAATCTTCTGTCATATTATTACTTGAGACAAAGGTTAAAAGTGAAAACTAAAATAGAAATTAATTTTAGGTGAGGTATTAGTAGCTCGGAGGACATAACTCAAATTGTAGTTTTTAAAATACAGTTCACTTCAAATGTAGAGAACTACTTCAAAGGTTAGAAACACAGCATGAAAGTGGCCAAGCTAAGAGCAGCACTGGCAACCAATGTGTGAGTTTGTGCCACTGGGATATGAAGGAAAATGAGCTCCTTGCTAAATGGGTGCTTAGTCTTCCTTCACAGCACACGGGCTGCTGCTGCCCATGTTTTCCTCGAGTAGGAATATGTGCTGAACAGGCAGCAAAGGCTCCCCAAAGCCAGTGGATGTGGAGCTGGGGCTGGCAGTGCCTCACTTGGAGTGGAAATCGCCTCCCTCACAAGGGGTGGCCATTGCCAGCAGTGGCAGCAGCCCATCAGAAACAGCAGGGACATGTCCAAGGATGCTCTCTAGAGAAAACATTTCTGAGCAAAATGTTGAAATAGGACTTAGTCTTTGTATGTTTTGATCCCTTGTTGTTTATGAAGCAGCAGTAGGGACTGGGGGCTTTTTTACCTCTCGGTTCTCTCAAGGTGTGCCCTGAGGAGAAATGGGCAACTCTGAAACTGTGACTCCTGTTCTTTAGGAGTGGGAGTGGGGAGGGTGTGTTGAGAAGGAATGAATAATTAAGAATGATCCCTTCCCTCCTGACGCTTGTCTCCCCCAGGTTTCCATGGGAGGCAGCTGTTGAGGCTGTGCATGGGAGGATCAGGAATGCTGGGTCTGAGCACCAGGGGCTTGCACTAAAAGTAATTTGTGGGGCTGTTACAGTTTGACCCTGAATGAAACTCCACCAATGGAGCATGGCAGAGATGAGGCATGTGGGGATACTCGGTGCTGCTGTAAGTTTTATTTACAAAAGGAGTTTATTGCCTGTTTTGCACCCCTGCCTCTCATTGTCCTTGTTTGTGAGAGCATGACTCGTAGATTAGCACAGGGAGGACCTCGCTCTTCTAAAGTTACTAAACAAGCACTGAGAGTTGAGTTTTTAGATTAATCTGTTTTCACTGCAAAAAGTGGTTCCTGGAGGAGATTTGATTTCAAGCTGTCTGTGGTCCTTGGGCTTCCCATGCATCAGGAAGCATTGGCTGGAGGTCTTAGTCAGGAGCTCGTTCCCAGGGCTCCTGAGCACCCTTTTCCTACAGAATGATGTTAGCAGGGATCCCTGGGAGCTTCCCATTGCTCTGCTGAGCTCACACTGCTCCTACATGGGCACCACGGGCAGCACAGAGATGTCCTTTGGTGGCACAGGGTTTCTGTGCCCAGGAAGAGCACTCCATCAGCATCTTCACACAAATTTCATACTCCTCTTTCTGATTGTTTACACACTGTACAGAGAATTTGGATACACTGATCTCATTTTGGTGCAGCCTGATTTTCTTGTTTATTCCCGCATCAACTGACAGCTGTAGCAACTGTGTCTTTCCTCAGGGTGGGCGCAACCTCAATCTGGGATTGGTGCTTTTAGATGCTACAGCACTGCAAATAAAGAACTGCAGGAGGAACCCTGGCCTCATGCCTCTGGACACCTCTGTCACCCTGGGAGTGCTGGTTGGCCTTAAAACTTTATCAGCCTCTTTAGGACTTGGAATTGTGCCTTGCTGTGGGGGAAATGTCCACACTGTGGAAGCAGTGGTGCCAAATCATTTCCCCAAATGACTTCTCCTCTGGGTGGTAAAGTGCATTTTTCTGTTTTGTTTTCATTCCATCACATTCTGCATCTCAAGAGAAAGATTTTTTTTTCCCCCACCCCCTCTCATCTACAGTTTGGTTTCCATATTGTTTAGTTAAAGAGAAGGTAACTTCATACACTGTGGAAATGTTTCCTACTCCCCATTAGTGATTAATACCAATAAAGCCAAAATGAAACTTAGAGGATAAATGACAGATAGCAACCAATGAGATTTCCTGAAAGAGTTTTAAAGGCTAATGATCCTTGAAATGTATAAAAATAAATTGGTTCATTAAAAACCATTTTACAAAATAATTTCTTCCTAGCAGCATATTTTCTTCAAAACAGTTCCCCCGTGTAACTACACCTGGGTAGTAAAATTTGATTCAGTGCTGCTCCTATGGGGCCACAGTGAAATGCCCTGATTATGTCTGTGTCCCTGTGCCTCATCAGGGGAGCAGGTTTGGGGCTGAAAATGAGAGACATGTTCAAGGCAGGTCTGTTGGAGTTTTTACTTTGTGCCCTTGTTTGTGGGGCAGCAGCAAGAACGTTTAAACGTGGGTGACAGAGTTCTCTGTAATGGGCACAGGGCTTGTGAGTCACACATGGCTGCAACCACAGCCACTCTGCTCTAATTAAAGAGAACTTCACCAGGAATGTGCAGTAATTAGCTTGGTGTGTAGTGCACCATCCGTGTCAGCAGTGTCTGCCACAAAGGTTGATTGAAATGTGCTCACCCTCCCTGCATTGTGCTCCCTGTTAGAGCTCCTCAGCCACTTCATTACTGTGCTGTCATGCAACAACAGGACCCACAGAAAGCTGCAGAAAATTAGAGCAGAGACTCTGTTTGACTGGGTGGGTCTCCTCTGCTGAAGTCACACACCATGCTAAAGCAAGGCAGATTTATACATCAGAATGAGATGCCTGACCTACTGAAGATGAATTAACAGCAAAAAGAAAATCCTGTTGTGGGAATGTGGGCTTTTTCCAAGTTGTCTGCTGTTGTTCAGTTTGAACAGGCACAATGCTTTTGTGCTGTGACTGTTTATCAAATTAAATACAGATTATTTTTGCTTCTGTTTTTGAACTGTTTGATGAATGAGAAAATGCAGGGCTGGTAACTTTGCATCCATGTGTTTCTGTGCTCTTGCTGTGGATTTAGGAGCAAGGCTGGTTGTTTGGGGGCAGGAGGGGTGGTTGGCTTGCTGACTTGGTGGGGCAGTGAAGTGACAGCCCCTTCCACAGGCTCAGTGCTGTCTCAGCTGGGAAAAGCATTCATTTTCTAGGATGAATTAACCAAACTCACTTAAGCAGAGCTGCAGGTAGCACCATCCTTCTCCAGGGGAATTCACTAAAGGTTTTGTCACTGCTGTTGGCAGGAGCAGGATCTGGGTGTGAGAAAGTTCACTTGTGCTCATGAAGGTGCAGGAGATATTTTAGAGCTGCCAGCACATACATCTTCACATTCAGTGGTTTAAAAATGCCACAGGCAGCCAGAGCTTCTGCACCACATCCTTCCCTTCCAGGAGGCAGTTTGGGACCCTGGGAGGGGCTGGATCAGACCCACAGGTGCTTGGGCTGGGAGCTGCAGGGACAGGAGAATCCCAGGGAGAAATGGGCGCAGTTAGGGGCACTGGGGGCATTGCCATTCCCAACACCAGCTGCAGTGACAGATGAACCTGTCCTGAATTTGTGCTGTGTCTTGTCTCTTTTTTTTTTTAATTTTTTTTTCTTTTTTTTTCTTTTTTTGTAAATTTTATGTTATTTGGTTGTTTTAAGCAATGTTATTATTTGGTGTTGCTGCCATTGGAGCTGCAGTTGAGGCTCTGCAAGGCTGCTGCCCTCAGCAGCAGTAGTTGTATTGGGCAAGGATTTTACTGTGTTATTTAGGATGGGGCTGTTTTAACCCTGCTGATGCTGGTAAATAAGTAGGCTGTTCAGTGGGAATGGAATTGTTGCTTTGAAGGATAAATAGGAAAGAATCACCCTCTGCATGTTGTGTTGCTGGGTAATACCCCCAAACCAGTCACTACTGATTGTATTGAAACCAATTTTTTTTTCTCTAACCTACTGAAGCAATTTTGCATAGTTTCAGGTGTTTAAAGGAGTTTTGTATCATCTGAAGTGTGTGGGCTGTTAGTGGTCAGGGTGAGTCACAGACATCCTTCAAAGAACAAAATTTTGTTTATCTAGGAGAGCAAAAGAAAGGATGGAAAAATCATGTTAATGTTAAAATACACTTGAGAAGTAAAATTAATAAATGTATCTTAAGAAATAGGAATGTGTAGATCCTGGGTTTGGTCTAAGATCCCCCACCCCCCACACTTATCCCCAAAAAAGAAAATCAAAGTGAATGGAAAAAACCTGATTTTCCCCTGACAGGACACCACAACCTCTGTGAGGATAGGTCTCATGATGGAAGAAATGATCTTCAACCTTGCAGATACACATCTGTTCTTCAATGACCTGGAGGTATGTGGCTGCTTATTTTATTTAACATCTTTCTCTGTAATCATTTGCATGTGGTCTACAAACTTGGGAGGGTTTGGCCAAGAAACCTTTTACTTTTGACCCCAGAGAAGTGGACCTTAGTTGGCTTATTGGAAGCATCCCTTTGACACCTCCATTCTGGCCAAGATTTTTTTTTCTAAACAGTCAGTTAACAATGATGGCTTTTTGCAGGTTTACTAAATTCTTAAATTTCTTAAATGTAATAATTTGCAGGTTTATGAAATTATTACTAAATGTAATAATGACATTGCTGCTTCTCCTGAAATTTGCTATTTAATAATTTTATTCAGCTAAATTGGCATAGATCCTATGGGGGCAGACAGCAATTAGCTATGAGCCAAAGCAGAGGTTTTGAAAATGTTGCTCTGTTTTGAGGAAGGTTTTGCACAGACAGAGCAGGAGGTTCTGCTCAGGATCAGGAATACTGCAGGATGAAACTGTGGGAGTTTCACTGTAATAGATCAATAGGAAAAATTTTTCTTGCTGGTGACATGGTTAGACCTGAGTATCTCTCATACAAAGCAAAAATCCTTTAGAGTGTGTGGTAAAAAGCAGGCAAGGTGGTGCTGGCAGAATGCTGAGGAGCAGCTGTGCAGGGTGGAAATGTGCTGGAATTCGCAGCCAGAGCACTCAGCTGCATGGATCAGGACAGGGTGATGAGGTGGGGTTTGAGCCCTGGGCACCTGGAATCAAAACACTGCTTGGAGGCATTTGGAGAAGGAAAACCTGGCATCCCTGGGCAGACTTCTGTGCTCTTTCATTTTTTTTTCCCTTCACTTGAAAAAGGAAGAATTTGTTTCTGTGCCAGATGAAAAGAGAGAACTTTTTCTGTGCCCGAGGAGTTCAGTGGGAATTTCTGGTTCCTTCAGTGCTCGATTGCAGTGTGGTCCCCTCTGTCAGGGGAGGCACAGCCTTTCCTGCCCCCTGGCTCTTGCAGTCTTGACGTGTCACTTGCTGAGAATTGTTATTTCCTTTCAAAGACAAGCACCTGAACGGACAGATTTTTTTCCTCTTTCAGCTTTTTTTTCATAGAGGGAGTTTGTGATGAGGGCATGGAAAGTACAAAGTAAAATCTTTCTCTTAGGGAAAAAAAAAACCAGAGCTCCTCTTTGGGAGCCCAGGGCATTATTTAAGTAGTGATAATATTTGCTACAGAACCATCACCTTTCACCAATCAGATCTCAATATGTGACGCAACAAAGCTCCATGTCCTGCAGTGTGACCCTACAAAACCCCTCTGCCTTTCTAGACTTTTGCAAGGATTACCAGTTTTAAAATAAGTTTTCTCCTTTTTCACTTACTGCCCTAAAATTTTAAATGAAGCAGCAAATTGTCTGGCCTTCATCAAACTGTGCACATTTGTCAGTCAGTAACAGCTCTGGGCACTGGTGGTTTGGTTTTAGCTGAGCTTTTTCAATGAAAAATTGATGGATGATGGAGAATTAAAGAAAAGTAAATGTGCCTTACAGAACTTTACTTTCCAAAAAAGCCATGTCAGTTTGGAGGAATTTGCAGCCACAGGGTCACCCAGAGTTACCCACCCTACTCCTTCATTTAGGATGATAAATAAAAGCCACCTTTGTGTATTCACAGAGTGGTATTTAAGGATCATACATCACTGAGTACTGGGCTTGAAAAAGTGCAGTGAATGACATCCTTAAAAACGAAAAAAGGATTTGTGAAACCCAGCAGAGGAATAGATTCAGTCGTGGACCCACGAGCATTACCATGTACATTAGCACCATCATGTGGTGCAGTGCTGGCCTCTGCCAGACAAAATGAGCTGAAACTGCTCAGGGCAGAAACCATTTCTGAGCATCTCTTGTGCTGGGGCTCAGAGAGCAGGGGGAGAGTTTCCCATCTGAAACCACAGCAGGAATCCTCTGAAACACTGAAATGCTTCTCTGGCACAAATCCAGATTCAGCCATTCTGGGGGGTCCAGCAGGCTGGAATAACCAGAGCATGGCTGGCCTCAGAACTGACAGTGGAACAAGGGGAAGGAGTGGAGAAAATGTCACCCATCCTTTCAGAGAGGCAGGTTGGACAAGGAAATCAATGCCCTTGCCTTAGCAGAGGGGAATGGTTTGTTCTCCTGGCTGCAGTTTGCAGTGCTGCACAGAGGAGAAGGTGCTCCCAGGGTGCAGAGCCCTCCTGAAGCATTCCCAGGAAGTGCCTGATGAAGATAAAACATTTGTCCATAGGTACAGCAAGGTTTGCACAGCCCTTGGTGGAATTTGTGTGATCCTCCTTAGTCTGGTGAGGATGTGATGTCACCTGGCAAAAAACTGGCTTCAAAATCTGAGATAGGAGCCTGAACTGGAATGTAACCTTTTTGTTGTCAAAAAAAAAAAAATTCTGAAACTCTGGTTAGCCAGGGCTTTATCTTTTCTTAGGATCTACCCAGAAGGGATTCAGGTAATTGTTTCCTGGATGCATTAGCTGAGTGCATTTTGGCTGTGCAGTTCCATTCAGGAGGAGCTATTCAGATCCATCCTGCTTCAGCCCATCCTCTCTCAGTGCTGCAGTGCAGTGGGCAGCCAGGTTCCAGCTGATTCACCCCAAAACCCGGGGTGGTTGTGTGGGAGGAGGCTGATCACTGGTCCCCAGGGCAGGGGGGTGACTGCAGAAGTTTTAGACTCCTACTGAAAACTTTCAGTCTTTTTACAGGAAGGGATTCTCTGTCAGCAAGTTGAGTCCTACAGGCAGATGAAATCCCTACAGTGTGCAAGTGTGAGCCATGCAAGGTGTTTGCACAAAGGGCTCTGATCATGCTGCAGAATATACCAGAAAATATTCATCTGGCAGCAGATATTCTCCCTCTCTGCTCCCCTTTCTGGGGAAATGGGGGGGAAAATAATTTACACAGGGTTAAAAATCAGTGAAGTTAAAATACAAACTGGCCTTTCCAGGGTTGTGCTTTTTTTCCCAGATGCCTTTTGTTCACAGCACAATGCTGGCTAAAGAACAGCACCTTCCACCCCCAGCCCCTCTGTGGATATTATTGTCTAGCTGTCTGGAAAACAGGTATTAAGGACAGGAGGACTGGCAAGGGGATGAGGAACTGACAAACAAGGGGATTAGTGTGTGTTTACAAGTTGCTGCCTTTGGGAGCCATCCCTGGAGGTTTTGTGTTCTGGGAAGTGTTAACCCCTCCTAATGAGGGATGCAAGCTCCACTGATCTGCGAATCCATGAGATGTTTAAAGCTCTCTAGCACAGCCCTGATCCCCAGATAGACTATATGTGCCTTTGTAAGTTGTTTTTATACCTGCATGAGACATTCCTTGGGAGTGCTCAGAGGGAATGTGAGGGATAACAGAAGCAGCTCTCAGGAGCCCTGTATTTCACAAGGAGGCAGCAGAGGCTTGCTCCAAGCCAGCAGTGCCATTTAAAACAGCTCAGGCTCCTCTGAATGTGCCTGGTCCCACCTGGAGGCAGCTTTGCAGCACCCAGAGATATTCCAAGAGTAAAACCAGCTCAGTGCCCAGAGCTGCAGGGGCTGGCTGAGGGCTCACACACGTGTCTGAGCTGCAGGCTGGGTGTGCCACACACCATCCACTGTGAGATCCCAGCTTAAAACCAGCAGGGAGGGCTCACACACTTGCCTGAAGTACAGGCTGTGTGTGCTAACGCCATCCCCACTGAGATCCCAGCTGAAGAACCAGCAGATGTGAAACCTGGGCCAGGTTTCCTTCCTGCCATTCCAGCAACCTCCTCCTTTCAGCAGCTGAGGTGTCTCAGTGTGTGTGATTCCCCTCTCACTGGGATGTCAGGGAAGCCTGCAGGGATGCAGGAGCAGCCTGTGAGCAGAGGTGGAAGGTGCAGGCTGTGGCTGGGGTAACACGAGAGGCGCAGCTATGAGGTAGCGTCTCAGGCAGCGTCAGGGTGTTTTATTAACTCAGAAATGTGATAGCTACTGTTGTCACACTTCAGTGTACAGAACAATCCATTCACAAACGAGAAAAACAGATCCCTGCACAAATGCCTTTCCCCTGACTTCATGCAGTGGCACAGCTGGAGTGGAGTGGGCTGACCCCAGCGTGGTTCACAGCAGCTCTGGGGCTGGAGGAGAGGGGTGCCAGCAGGGATCTGCTGTTCAGCTGCTTGGCTGCAGTTATATACAGCAATATATACTCCACTGATGGGTTCATTAGAGGGCTGATGAGATGAGAACAAGATGCATTTGTGTGTCATTTTGAGAATTATCTAAAATGCTGCAGAAAATCTCATTAATATGGACAAGAATATCTGTCGTGTTTTGCCATTGACAACAAGTTTGGTTACTTGTTTTGGGATTTCTTTTTTCATTTTTTGAAAGGGGCTAGTTTAAAGTAATTCATCAAACTCATCATTGTGTAAGGAAGGTAAAACAAATTCTGTGGTTTGCAGAACACAGAATTTGCTTTTAAACTCTGTTGAAAAATCAACCAAAATAAAAGATGGTGTTCATCAGCTTGCAGGCTTTCTGTTCTGCTCTCACCTGTAAGGCTTATGGAGAAAGGAGAGTTAAGGTGCAGGGGGTAACTTCCCAGTTTTTCTCTTTCTAATCTTAATGCTGAGACTGGGAAAGAAACCAAAGGAATAACATTTCTCACATTTTTGAGGCAGGGCCTCCCCCATTGGAACAATGAGGGATTTTGGAAGATAAGATCTCGAGCACATACTTCATGCAGGCTGAGCTCCAAGTGTATATTCTGGTTAAATTTCCTGTGCACAGATTTCCTCATTATTGACACACATTATTCCTCAGCTCGGTCTGTTTGTTGCCCTCAGTGCTTCAGCCCAGCTTCTCTGCACATCAAAGGCAGCTCAGCCCCTCAGAGCAAGCTGGGAAAACACCAGCAGGACAGGCAGGACAGGCTCTCTGGAAATGTCCTTGGGACAGATCTTCTCCCCTGTAATTATGTGGGCACACACCTCCTGTCCAGAGCAGTATTCTCACAGGGGGAAAGGCTGCCAAGTCTCTGCCTTATCATGCATACAGAGTAGAAAAAAACCTCAGCTTTCCTGGGTAAACCACAAGCATCTCCATCTCTGTCTGCATAAGGAGTTCCACTCACTGTGTTATTCAAGAGCTGTGCCCTGAGATAACAGCAGATCTCACACACACTCTCTGTCTATTCATATTTTGTGCAAGTGCTGTGTGATACTTGTTGCTAACAATTAACTGGCTAGACTACAATACTACCAAATTGTAAGATTTTATCTCCTTGATATTACACTTAAAGTAATTTTTCATTACATAATTTCAATTTTTTCCCACAACATTTACTCACTATTGTATTTTTTTTTTCATCTGCCTCCTAGGACTGTGACCAGATCCACATAGATGATGTATCATCAGATGATAATGGTCAGGATCTAAGGTATGGGATGTCTCAGGCTGGAAGCTGCAGGACAGGCAGTCCCCAGCCATTTGGGAGTAGCAGGGGGCTGGCCAGCGATTCTCAGACCTGCGCTGTCTCCCCTCCTGGCTCCATGCTGTCTGCATTTATTGAGCACACACAAGTACAGAGTCCCCTCTCTCACGTTGTTGTGTCTGTGCTTTCTCTCAGGCCCTCACTGTGCTCAGCTTTGAACCATTCTGGGAAATATATCTAAGTTAGGTTGAGCTCCAGTCAGACCACACCAGTTTCATATATGATTTAACCAGAGAATTGTCACAGCTGTCACCAGAATGCTTCAAAACCAAACTGAAAGGTTTCCCACTGTCCAATCAGTAGTGGATGGGCTAAGTAGAGAGGAGTTGGACTTTGCCATGCCAGATCCTTGTTGAAACTTTCACCCAAACTGAACCAAACATTGCCATTATGTGTGAGTTGGCTTATCATGTTCATAGAAACTACTTCTGTACAATTCCATCTGCTTTCCCCAAAGTGTTGCCTGCAGAGCAACAAAAGGAAAAGAATGAAATGTGCAGGACTCATATAGAGCTTTGCAATTTGTGGTTTTATGGGTAATTATTGTGAGAAATTGATGCAGGAACAGGACATTTTTTTAGATCTGTGCTGCTAATTGTGCTGAAGATGAACTTCAGTTCTGTACAGCGTGTCCTGTGTGTGCCTCTTGTCCCCACATTTCTTTTCAGCCCTTTCCCCTCCCTGCTGGCGCTGTGCAGGCTGTAATTGCACTGACCTCTCCCCTTGCCTCCTCCCAGCACGTACAACTTCTCTGCAGATGGCTTCCACAGCTCCACTGCCAGTGCAAACCTGTGCCTGGGCTCGGGCGTCCACGGCGGGGTGGACTGGATGAGGAAATTGGCGTTCCGCTACCGCCGGGTCAAAGAGATGTACAACACCTACAAGAACAATGTGGGGGGTAAGTGCCACTGCCCAGGCCACCAGCAGGCCTTTCATCCTCCCAAAACCTGCAGAGCCTCTGGGGGAGGTGTAGGAGCCTCATGATGTGAGTGCTTCATGGTGAGCTGAGCAAGCGCCTCCGCAGTCACCCTGAAATGGGGATCTGTGCAGGGCTTGTGGGAGTCACACTAAAATACCTGGTTAGTGGTTTGAGAAAGACTCTTGTCCCACTGTGGGGGTTTGTTTTGTAATTTATTTGGCAGGAAAGCAACCTTCTCCAGTTTTCCAGAATGTTTAGCAGGCAAGAAAACAGTTCAAAACTAAATATGCCCTTTTTTTATACACAGCATGTCTGATTGCTGCCTGAAGGCTTTCTTGTATTATAGCTACTTGTTTTTAACTCCCTTAAAACAATACCACCAGAAATCAGGATTCCCTGGGTGCCATCATCTCACCTAGTTCCAGACAGGTCTTCCAAGAGACTCTCAGCTTCCTTTTCACTACCTCAGTACAGGGTTCCCTCTGACTAGAAAAAGAAAGAAGCAAAACTCAAAGCATCACCACAGCTTATTTATTGTTTGGAGGACAAGTCTACCCTGCATGCAGTGGAAATGGGGCATGGCTTTTCAGGAGAAACAAAACCATCCTGGCCTCAGGTGTGTCTCTGCCCAGGTCACTGCCCACTTTACACAGCTCTTCCATCTGCTTGCTCACTTCCCATGCAAGCTTTATCCTCGCTCCAAGAAAAGTGTTCCAGGGAGGTCCTGCTGTGTGTGCTTGACTGACCCATTCCAGCAGAGGGGAAGGAAGCTGAGCTGCAGCAGCAGAGGATTGTGCAGCAGCTGAGCCTCAGAGCTCAAGTGACATGGCAGTGACAAAGGAAGGCAGTGGCACCAGGGCCAAGGCAGGGGCAGTGGGAGAGTTCAGAGCACAGGCAGGTGCCCTTTGGCATTCCCATGCAATTCCCTCTCTGTGCTTTCCCTGCTTGCAGGTTTAATAGGAGCTCCTAAGAGGGAGACCTGGCTGCAGCTGAGAGCAGAGCTGGAGGCTCTGACTGATCTCTGGCTCACCCATGCTCTGAAGGCCCTGAATTTGATACATTCCAGGTAAGAGCAGCTCCAGGAATTGCCTGTGGTTTTGATCCAGGAGCTCCTTTGCTTCCTTTGTTTTCCCCCTCTAAACAAATTGAGACACATTTACAGGGCTTCGCTGGCCAAGCCTGTGGGAGGCCAGTCTGCACATGTTTGCCAGGCTGAATTATCAAGGGTTGGGGTGAGCTTGGGATGGGGAACTGAGTAAAACCAAAACAATCCTTGTCCTTGCCTTTCCTTGGCTCCCTCAGCCATAGCTCCATTTTCAGGTTTACAAAAGAGCAGAGGGAAGAACCCTTCTGTCCCTGAACATGCTCACTCACAGAACCCAGCACGGACATTACTGTGTTGTGTTTAAATTTCCACCAAAGAGATCCTGGCAAGCTTGCAGTAAGGCTGCATCACTGCTGCTCCTTTGGTTGATGTTTTTTTCATTCTACTGAGCTGATCAAAAGACATTTCTGGTATTCACATTATCTCCCTCTGGCTGCAAAATCCCCCATTGGCTCGGGAACTTCCAGTGGCAGGAAGGGTTTGCTTCCTACCGCCTTTCAGTCCAGGGATGAAAGAAATAAACCCAGATTTCTAATAACTTCTGTTTCCTAGGCCCAACTGTGTGAATGTGTTGGTCACCACAACTCAGCTTATACCAGCTCTGGCTAAAGTGCTTCTCTATGGGCTGGGCACTGTCTTCCCCATTGAAAACATTTACAGTGCGACAAAAACAGGTAAGAACAAAGTGACTGAGGCCTCACCTAAGGCAGGCTGAAGTTTTGTCCCTAAGTCATGCAATGAATGAGCTTTATTTTTAGCTCCCTACTTACAGATGTCTAATTCACATCCTGACTCCCACACTTAACCTAGTACAGACTGCAGAGGGAAAAAAAAGTCTAAAAAACACTTCTCAAGTGTCTCCAAGGGGAAGTGAGGCAGATATATAGAAATGTACCCTATGGAGCAGTGGCTGCTTGTGGGATGTCCAGCTGCACCCAGCTGGAAGGAAGGTCTGGTTGGACCTGTTAGAGAAACACTTTTTGGATCCTTTTCTCTTGCAGAGGGGTCAAGTGTGCTGAATGAGCTTTGTGAAGCTTTGTGAGTAATAAGTACTGGTAGGATTGGCTTGGGGCTTCTTTGTGTTCTGTTCTTCCTGGTGTGTTTGAACCTCTGAGGATTGCATTTTCATGTTTTTACTGCAACCAGAATGAACAGAAGAGGGCCCTGGAGACTGAATGCCAGCAGTGTCACATCAGTCTGCCTGCTGGTGGCCTAAGCAGGGCACCACAGTCACAAAGCTCACAGAAAACTGGCAGCACTTGCAGGTCCTTGGCTGGCAAACAAGTGCTAGTAACTGGCATGAGATGGAGAGGATCTGCCTCAGAAGAAGATGCAGTTTGAAAAGAAAGCAAAGAGTGCTGCAGCCAGTTCAGCTAGGGGATAACTCCAGATCCTGTGCCTGAATATTAGCTCTGCCTGTGGTGTGTGTCCAGCTAAAAAAATGTATCTGCTCTTGTGTTGCCCAGGGAAAGAGAGCTGTTTTGAAAGAATAATGCAGAGGTTTGGAAGGAAAGCCGTGTACATTGTAATAGGAGATGGTGTTGAAGAGGAACAGGGAGCAAAAAAGGTACAGTTTGTGGATGCCATGCTGGATTCTTCCAGGGTTTGATTGCAATGACCCTTTCTTTATTTAAGAATATAACGAAGCTCCCTCCATTTGAAGCTTACCATTTCTTAATATGTAAAATACTCAACAATCACCTTGTCAGAAATTCCATACTCTAAATCCCCCCCACTTTGGCAGCTGGTACAATATTTCAGGTAATTGCTGTGTCACATGTTCCAGGAATCATTCTTGCTTTATAAAGATGGTTGTAAAGACATGTAAAGGGAAATTCCAGTGTGTGATCTAGATGAGCAGGCAGAGTGAATTTCTGATCTACACATGCTGCTTTTGTAAATTCTAACTTGTTGGAATTAGTTTTGAATTACTTACTAGAATATGCCTATATTCATACATGTGTTTGTGTTTATGACTCATTGAGATCATGAGTGTAACTTCATTATAGCAAATACCAAAGGGCTTGTACAGAGTTGCTGCCTTCATCAACAGCTTCTGGATCAATGTGATTAATTTCACAAGCAAAATGAAATTAAAAAATTGTACTGAACACAAAGAACAGAAACTGCAAAAGCAGTGTGATCATGAATAATGAGAATTGGAACAGCCAAAGTTTTCATTTCCTAAACTTTAGAACAGAAACATGCCTGGAACTTCCATTTTTTTGGCTATACAGGGCCAGAAGTACAATTTGTTAATGGCAAACAATATTTGCAAGATGTCTTTGTGTATCCTGGGTCCTGTGCTCCTGAGGTGACTGGAGAAATGTGATGGAGCTTCCTTTGCTCCAGGAGCATTGCACATGAATTGAGATGCAGAAACTGGCTGAATGAGCTCCATCTTCAGCAAACTTTAATTTTTAACAGATACACAAATGCTGTAGCTCAGGTGATGTTGAAATATTCTATCACAGGAGCTCAGCTGTACAGCTGAACCTTGTGCTGGGGGACCTGGTATCTCATTCTCACTGCAAAGACTTTCCAAGCAAATTTGTGCCCTTTGGCTGCACAAGCCCAGGAACAAAGGGATCCCAGAAAATAAGGTGGGGGGCACGTGTTCTATCCCCAGAACTGAATCTCAGGTTATCTTCAAAGCAGCAGAAACCCAGGTTTTTTATAGTGTATTTCTCCAGGCCAGTGGAAGCAACAATATCTGCACCCACCTTGGAAAACCACCTAGAACTGCAGATGGTTTTGTAGCTCAGGAAGGGTTAAGGAGCTGTCAGGAAGAGCCCAAATGCAGGACTGGGGCTGAAGTGACAATGGCCTGCTGCTCGTGGCAGCTCAGTGCCACACTTCAAAGGCAGAGGGTCAGTGGACAGAAGGGCATCAAAGGCTGCAGGGGCTCCTGCCTGCCCGGGGAGGTTCAGCAATCTCCTCTGCTGGGATTCCAAGGGCCTCCTGTCCCCTGGCCCAAGCAGCTCAGCCATTAGCAGAGCACATTCTTTGCTGGGCTGTTGCCTCCTGTGATTGATGACAATCGTTAATCAAACCTTCTACACACCTGAGCTTTATACAGAAAAAACAAAAAAGGGAGGGGACAGGCAGAGAGCCTTTTGCTGCTCTGCTGACAGCACTGATAACATCTCCAGTTTTGTGGGTCATTTTTCTTCCCTGCCTGATGGGTGATAAATCTGTAACTGCTGAACAACAGGAGTGGCTGGGAGGCCAAGTTTTCTTCTGGTTTAAGAAAGAAAAACATAATTTAATGGAAGGGTTTTAATAGAAACTGGGAGAGGGGGAAGGAAATAACTTTTCCCCTTAAAGTGAAATTGTAGAGCAGTGGATTTCAGTCTCTTTAGCTGTCTTGGTTTGCTTTGTTCCTACATTTATAGAAAATGCAGTATGACCTACTCTTCCAGTTAATTGGGAGAAGGGGTTGTTAGAAAGCATTTTGATTGTGGCATTTTATCCCTTTATTTATATATTTATACACTGTAATAACTTCCTTTTCCAATAGATGGATTTAATTTACTTGTCTGTGAATCACTGATTCACAGTAGCTTCCACTACTGATATTCACTTAAAACTGTTTCTAGTAACACTGCAATTCTAGAAATATTCCTAAATAATTTTGGGGGGGTGTTGGGGAAAGGAGCAAAGTTTAACATCAGCCCACATCCTCCATCACCTGTGAAGCAGGATACTCCTAAATTATGGAGGATGTGTTTTCCTGTCTGCACAGACCAACAGAGACACTTCCCACTTTGTCCCTTCCTCCCTCCCCAAGATGAGCCTCCTTCCCTCTGGCACTGTGACAAGTACAAAACTCTGTTCCTGAGGTTACAAGCTAAGAAAGTTGTTTTGATCTCAGTATTATACAAAAACAGAAAAAAAAAACCTGCACTCTTTTGGTTTCACTCTAGCACAACATGCCCTTCTGGAGAATCTCCTGTCACGCTGACCTGGAAGCTCTTCGGCACGCCTTGGAACTTGAATATTTGTAGCAAACCCCAACATCTGAGCACTGGGAGGGCTTCACTCAGACTCTTACATCGGTTCCACCTATTCCTCAAGGTTTTCTTCGTTAAAAAAAAAAATCCCACAGCAACTGCAGTTTTTCTTTTTCTTGAAGGAGAACCCTTTCAGTGGAAGCCTTTAAGAACTTGCAGCCAAAGAATATTGTCTCAAGTCCTCCTTCCTTTGGACAGAGGAAAATGCTCCTGATCAGTCACTGGGATGCTGCAGTTGCTGGCTGAGGTGGAGGCACAGAGCTCTAATGGCCTTTTTGCCATCAGCAAGGCAAATGCTACAAGTCTGGGTCTCCCTGACAGCATTCTTGGTTTTCAAAGGGGCAGAGGACACAGCAAGGAGTCTCTGCACAATCCATCACATCACACAGGACCTTCTGAAAATAGGAGTGAAACTGTTGATTTTTTTTTGTTGTTGTTTTATTTTTTTGTATTTTTTTAATTTATGAACTAATCTCATTACTCTGGTATTAAGCTCTGTACCTGTTTTTCATCTGATTTTTGGGGGTTGGGAGGGGTGGGGAAAGTCTTACTGTTCTAAGTTAATAGTTCATTTCTCCAGAACAAACTCTGGGGAGAATCATATTGTGTACAGGAGTAGTAAGGACACGTGGTACTGCTGGTAAGAACTGTGGCTGTGGTTTTGAAGCTCACCAAGAGGGTACATGGACTGTGCCTGTGTCTACACGGTGCCTTATGCTGCCTTCTTGGGGCTGAGGATGGGGGAAAGTACCTTGTGATGAGTGAAAGGCATTAAATAAAAACATGTTTACATTTTGGGGGACTGGAGTGCCTGCCTTCTCTCCCAGCACCCTTGGATCTAAAGGTAGCAGGTGCAATGTGTGCTCCCCGTTTCAAGTCTAGCCTGGTAGTGTTGCTGTCAAAATATTTGAATTCTCTGGGCCTGGGTGGATCTCTTAGATTGAAAATGGCTGATTGTTCCTTGCTGTGGCACCAGGTAAGGTCGGAAGGACCAAAGCCTCTCTGGAAGGAGGGGTCAGGGATGCAGCAAATGCTGCAGCCCTCACCTCTCAAAGGGTTACACAAGTGCTACACAAACCTGAGGGATACTCCTAAGCTCTAAAAACATTTAGGGAAGACAGTGCTGGATCTGAGAGGGGATTTTCTGCCAAGCTAAAGCAGAAAATCTGAAATTAATCCAAGGCAGCAGCCCCACAGCAGCTGTGACACATCAGCATGAGCAAACCCAGCCTTTCAGTACACACTGGGGGCATTTGCAAAGAGCTGCTCTCTGGGTTTAGCACAACTCCATGCAAAATGTCACTTTTCTAGCACAGGCATTGCAGGTCTCAGGGCTTGCTGAGCAGAATTTTTCCTCAAAGTTTCCCTGCTGTACGAATGGTTTCCTTCACTTGTGATACAACTTCCTATTTGGGACAAAGTCAGTGGAGAATTGACTAATGTTAACAGGGTAAGTGCTCTGGGAAATAAACTTCTGAAAGAATAAAAAATGCCAAGGATTGCACATTCCCAGAGCACAACTTCAGCTTTTAAGACCCCATCCATCAGTTAACTGATCTTCCTTGAAATTCCAAATTTAACACCTGACTTAATTAATCTAGTCAATTGTCTGAGCACTGATTCTGGGTTTTTTCTTAAAGATTCTTGTAAGATTTAGCTTTCAGAATATATTTAAAGGTTTGAAAGCTCTTGGTTTTGTTGCTGACATTCTCAGCAGAGCTTTGGGTGGGACACACCAAGGGTCGGGAACACATCTGTCACACAGGTGTCACCACTTCATTCCAGTCACCATGGCACATTCATCTCTCAGTGCAGCAAGAGTATCAGGATTAACTGTCCAGGGAATTTATCATGGACAGGAGAGGGGAGCTACAGCAGTTTTATACTTAGGAACAGCCAGAAGGCCTGGGAGCATGCACAGACACATGCACAGGTCTTGCTCAGCTCCTTCACGTGTAGTTTTATGTATTTCTGCATTTTCTACATACTTTACTAGGATTTGGTCACCTGTTATTTTAGAGGAGGAAAGAAAATCTCTCTTCTGTAGAAAAAAACAATGCTCATTAATAAAAAAAAGCCCTCCACAGGCTGAAACAGGTGTTAGAAAGCAGTGGGGTTTCCTACAACAACTTGTACATCACTTTCTTTTTCCTCTAACGCAAGGCCTCGTTTCAGCATCCAAGTTCCATGGGGAAGGCCAAATCTCGTTTCAGGCTTTCAAGTTTTGAACAGTAGCATTGGAAACACGAACTGTGGTTGCTTTGCAAATGCCCAGAACAAGGTAATTGCAGGAACAGGAACTTCAGACAATATTTATATATGTTACAATGCTTCATAAGCTCCCTGTTTCTTTTAACTTATAATTAAGACACACACAGAGAAGTTTTGTCCAATTCATACCCTCTTGAGGGGCTGCAGTTGCACTCAGAGGCCCCATTTCTACCCACAAATACCCTTAACACTGACATGGATCTGTCCAACCCCAATCCAACCACTGAATAAATGATACACAACATAAATTGGACAGGCTTGGATCCAAAGGTCCCACACTTCTGAGATGCCAACATAGGTGGAATGACCTGTGCTCTGGAGACTGTGCAGAAATGAACATTGCTCCAGACTGAACCAGAACTGGAAATCCAGGAACACAGAACATTTTTCTACAACAGTTTAATAAAAAAATTGTGACGTTTCTTGAAAAATTGGAGAAACCCAAAGCATATTGTGTGTGTCACCTGTCTTAGTCACAAAAAAACACAATTGTCAAAAAAGATATTTAAGTTTAATACAAATTTTATACAAAGAAAATGTGAAAAAATACTTCCATATGCTAAAAGCAATTATGCTTCACAAATAAGGCCAGCTAGGCTAGTTTTGACACAACTGCAATTAATGAATATTCTGTTCTGACTTTTTTTTTTTATTCTAATACTTTTTTCCCCTCTAATCTGGGTACTAGCTGGAGACTGTACAAACCGCATTCTTATATAAACAATGGGAGAAATCAACATGACTAAAATGTACAACAGGATGTACTGGAATGATATCATACAGTAATTTTCTCATATACATACATCACCTTTGCTTTGTTCAATGCTTTCATTTTACACAACATACAAAATGGGACTACAGCCTCAGTGTAACAGACAGCATCTCCAGGGGGTACTTCCTCTCATACTGCACTGCTTCATGCTTACAGAAAAACATAAATTCCATCATATAAATAATACATGCTCTGGCCCAGCATCAAAAGTCCTTTGCCCATGTTTCCCAATGCATGTTTTATTCCACACCTAGCTCTTCTTCCAAGTCCTTTAGGAGGATTTTTAAAAAATAAGAAAACTGTGAAGCATAGCAACAAACTTTACTTTCCTCAATCTTTGATATCAGCAATCAGAAATCCTGCTACAACCAGCTGCTATTACACTTTGCAAATTTTCTGATCTTAGACTGAATGAAATTTTAAAATAATTTTAACCTGTAAACAACATTAAGATTTGTTGTCAGCCTGGTCATTGTGAAAAACAGTTTACATTTTTATGGATTTCAGGTCCATAATTTGCCTAACAGAGTTAGTTGAAAGGAGATATCCTTCATCACTTGGTTGTTCAGAAAAATTCCACAAGAGTTTCAAAGTGCAGAAAATTTTTTCACTCCAAATGCAAAAAGTTTTTCAGATTTTTTGTATCAGATTATTTGATGCAGTTTCCCAAGACCAGTTCTCAGCATTAGGTTGTGGTAAGGCTCTTTTAAACCTCCCTTTTCCAACTTCAAACACTCTTTATAAGTTAAAGTCAATACAAATATAAAAAGGAGATGGTACTCTAATGACATCCACAAATTGTACATTATTTACAAAAGAAGCATAGATTTAATATGGATCTTACCTGTCCTTAGCTTTTCTAAGCCAGCACTAATGCTTTACATTAATGTAGTGTAATTAATGCTTTGTACACATACACAAAGCTAAAGTCTGAACCTCTGAGGTTAATCCAAAGAACTGTGTTTATTTATCACATTTCTATTAGATTTTTTTATTCCAACAATTGTATGAACTTCTTGTTAGCAGTTAGACTCTTCGTACTTGGACTGGCATTGTGGTCTGAACATACTGAACTCCAGTTCTCATTGCCACTGTCCCAGCAGAAGGACTTACCACTACAGGAATGGTCTGTGGATTAAAACCAAGAGAAACAGATTGTTATGTTAAAGGTCACATAAACATGACCACAGAAATAGAGATTTGTTTTCCAGGGGAAATCCAGAACAAGTTCCAATTTTGTGCAAGAACTAATACCTTTATTACCACACTATTACCTCATTCCAGGAGAGGAGTAGTGCATTACTTCCCTATAGCCAAGAGTTTCTGTGTTCTCATCACTGCTCTAGAATTACAGGGACAGGAGGTGCTATAGGGGCTGCACACACTGCCTGTGCTTGGAGGGTGAGGGTTTCAGAGTTACATCCAGTTATGTATTTTCTGCAAACTAATACGTGGGAAGAGGAAAAAGGGCTAAGAAAATCCTTTGTCATTTGAAAAAGTTCTGACAAATCAAACTGGAGTACAAAAATACCCTTGTTTATAAGTATATTCTCGTTACACGTTACTTAAATCTTTTTCCCCAAAAGGAGCTTTCCCCCATGCATTCAGTCTACACAGAAGAGAACAAAGAACATCCATTTGAACAAAAAAAAGTACTTAAGTTAACTTCTGCACAAATCAATAGCAAAAACATCAGCATTACTGGGAACTGTCTTACACACCCTGTAAAAATATTAATATAGAATAAACTTTACACTTCCATCATACTGATCATGATTTATACATCTCAACAAATGGAGTTTCAGGACATCTCTATAGGTGGTAATTGATACTACAGATGCAGAGACAAAGGCACAAGAATGTTAAACAATCTGGTCAAGGTCACATCACTCTGGAGATCTGTAAGAGGATTTATTGAACCTAAAGTCTGTATCTTAACCTTCCTCCAAAAACGTGAGAAAGTCTAGAAATGTCTCTACCATACAAACTGCAAAGTGTGTTCCGACACAATTCCAGTGATGCACAACTGGTGATCAGACAAACGCATCCATTTCAGTTCACAACATCTTGTGGAAGAAACAGGGAGTGAGATTTTGAGGAACCTGAAAGGGATGCACAGATCTTCCCCCAGTGGTAGTGTGACATTCCAGAGAGGACATGGAAGAACAAATACAAGTTCACTGAAGCCCAATGTTTCCCCACACTGATTCAAGAAACCACATGAGTGTCTTAATGATATTCCACAAAGACTCTGAGTATCCCTGCTGAGATGGATTACAGCTCCTTTGTGACTGAGTCTGTGCCTTCCAGAAGCCTACTCATTCCATTCCCTGGAATGCAAAGAAGATGGGTTCATATTTTTACATTATTTTAACTGCAGGAAGAATAAAAAACAAACATGGGACCAATTTGCTAAATAAATTCAAAATTACTGCCATTTTGTAATGATTTCAGATGTGTTTACAAGGTTCAGTGGAAATGGTACCCAGAAGATACAATGGAAGTTGTTCCTAGTTGGACACAAAGTGCAAACTGAATTCTAAAGAAGCCATTATGTGAGTCACTGTCAGTACTAGAGGTGGGGAAATTAAGGTTGCCACAGTTGCCTTTTAAATATACACACTTACACACATGGAATTAATTAATAATTTCAGTTCTTAGCGCGATCGGAATATGGAATGTGCGAGACTCCTTAAATGTGTTAAGATCATTCCCTGAGAGGTAAATTTTCCACCTCTGCCAGTTTTACACGTATGTACATTTTGCATACATATTAAACATGCACTAAGGTTTAAAATTATTTAAATTGCACGTGCAGTCATTAGAATAGAGGTGTCTGTAGCTGTGCAAGACTAATGCAAATGTGTACAAAGTTATAAACATGCACAAATAAAGTTGGAAACCTTTCACACCTTCCAAGTCTGCTTTACATAACTCAATACACTTTGTGTTACAGAAAACAGATGAGGGTAACTGCCATTTTTTGAATATTACACAAAACCACCATAGGATCTTACAACCTCGCAGCTATTCACAAAAGAAGCCTGATGTCTTAGAAGTCTGCTATTGGATTTTAAAACACATACAAAACCTTATTGTTAATGGTAGTTCAGTCCAAGCAACTCAGGGCCAATGCTGCAAAGGTGCACAATGGTCTCAGCTGAGACCAAGTGGAACTGAAATGCTGTGAGGAATGTGGGAAGTCTCCATCCCCACCAAGAGCTGGGTTTGTGTTGAATCTGATGGCTGTGAAGCACTGCTTGTGCATGAGTGTGTATCCACCAACACACACTCAGGTGTGTCCTGCAGCTGGGGGTGTGCACAGGGAAAGAGAGAAAGAGGAACATCTATAGCACATCAGGCCTCACAGTCACAGTGTGGGTAAGGTACACTGTTAAATCAGATGGTTTATAACAATGTCTTTTAAGTCAGAAATGAAGTTACCTACATGTGGGCTTCCCTGCTGAACCCAGCACAGAGGCAGAGCACATGCTGTGACCAGGGCAGCATCAGCTCAGTGGCTGGCTCTGACATGAGCACTGCAGAGCACAAACAGCTGAAACAATGGGCTAATATGGTGCATAAAATACTAAAATCCAACTCACTTTTGTCCCATCTACTGTGACTGACACTAGGGAATTCGGATGTCCTTGGTTAAACCTTTGATGGAAAAAACCCAGGTCTGATTCCAATGCGAATTCTCGTTTCATAATGCTAATGTGCAAGACTGCATGGGAGAGACACTGCTGACAAATGCATATTCTTTTTCACAGGTACTGAGATGTCACAGGAATATCAAGCATAGCTCAGAAATAATTAAATCTCTAATCTCTTTATGATACCATAGACAAAACAATATTTAAAAGATATTTAAAATGAATTCTATATATTTACATTGATGTTGTGGTCAAGTATATACATGAAACAGACCAGTAATGTGAAATGGCCTCTGCTTGTCCTCAGTGCCTTTGCCAGACTTAAAGATTTCTGAATTCTTGCAATCACGAATGGAATGAAAAGGTGGAATGTTGCACAGCAAAATAAAGCATTTTGCATTGCAAATTGAGACTATACCAGTGAATTCATCTCTTGATACAACAGCAGACGGAGACAACCCCCCAGAGATACTGAACAATTTTAATGCCAGGAACAGCATTGCTGCAGACTTTAAATGATGATGCTGTACTTACAATTGTGGGTTGAGTAGTTGGAATATAGGTGGTGGTCTGCGGTACCTGGACCAGTTTTATAGGCTGGGTGCTTGTCACACCTGTTGCTATCTGCAGAGACAGCACAGGCAACCTCAGTAGAAGCCTCAGCTTGTACATAAATTCCACCTAGTTGTTACATTATTATTGTTATGATATGCAATTTGTGTTGGAGTTTTCTTTGTGTTAAAAATTTGCATCTTAATGAATTCACGGGTTACTTCTTTGTTAATAAAACAAAATTCAAATTATGAACATGATCAATGTATACAGCATGATGTTTCAGGTAGAACATCTATATAAAAGCAATTCCATATCTGTGTAACTGGAATATTCCCTGGCAGGTTTTTTTCTCACATTCCCTACCTCCCCAGTAATACAAAGCTTGTGCTGCCATAACAATGCATACAAACATTAAATGAGTGAGCCAGAGTTTAACCAACTTCATCAAAACATTTAAGTGAAACAGCATCTCCTTTTCCCCCCTTCAATTCCCCAAGTTACTCCCTTAGATGACATTTCAAGCCCAGAGATCTAACACCAGACAGTAGCAAAAGTGTCAAGAAATGAACACAGCTCTCTAAATTACTATGCTTCCCAATTCTACAGGACTATCTCGATGAGACATCATGCTGGAATCACAATACTACAAAATTAGTTTGCTTTTAATATTTTAAAATACAACAAGGCTCCTACTGATGTGGAGGATCATGTGTAAGGGTTTGAAGGATCAGCCCCACCCTCCCACTAAAATTTTTCATTTAATAAATCTTGCAAGGGCAGAAAAAAACTGATGCCGAAATTGCTAATAGTCAAGCCCTACCTATAAAGCAGAATCTTCTCTATAAACATTTTCTATATATGCAATGTTAAGTCCCTTTCTTTTTAGAGCATTTGCTCATCCTTGCCTACTGAAAACTATCAGAGTAGATGCTATGGAGGATTTCATAACTGCTCCATTAACCGTAGATCCAGGTGAAGTGTTGTATCAGTGTTATGGAACATTGTGGTACCCTAATGGCAGTCTGTGGTGAGAAAGTAAGTTGGTTTCAATGCAGGTCTTGAGCTTGGCCTCTGAACCCCCAGGCAAGAAGGGCTTGGAAGTGCTGCAGTCAGTATTGCTTATCAGAAGGCAACTTGTATCGAAAGATCCAGACCAGAAGCTACACTGATGGGTCCTGGAGAGAGAGAGAGAAAGAGGTCCAGTCCCCCTTGGCTGGAAGGATCAGTCAAGCCAACACAAGGTTTTTTTGGGAATTAATGAAAGGGAAAGGGTGTTCCCAAAGGGCAGAAGGAGGTTTTTTTACAAGATGAAGAACAAAAACCACAACTCTCTATCACTCCCCAAAACGCACTCTTTGAAATATACAAATGGTTACGAGTTCCTGGCTTATCCAGGGAAGCCTTTAGGGGTAGGTTTCAGAGAAATATTACACATTATTTTTGTCTGAAGTGATGATACTCACTGTAACACTCTCTTTGCTTTTATCAGCTGAGCCTTCCTTTTCCTTAGGAGTGCTGGCTGTTTCTGTGGGTGTAGACTGCACGCTTGAACTGGGCTGGGAGGATTTATTTAGTGTTTCTGTGCTAATTTCAGTATCTGTTTCTTGCTGTGTCGCAGTAGCTAAAATCAAGGGGAAAAGAGAATGAGGCCACTACTCAAGGGAGCCAGTCCACAGTCCCTCCTCAGAGTCCCATCAGCACATTAAGAACTGAGTCACTGTGGATCCATCCAGCCACCCAAACCCCCCAGCTGTGTAAGAGGCACCATTACCTGACTGTGTGCAAGATTTCATATGCTCAGGCCAGTGAGCTTGTTGGCAGGGGTAGTCACAGTAGCTGGTATTCCAACAGCAATAAAAGATGGCCTCTTTCTTGCAGTTGGCACACCACTGCTTCTTCTTGGTCTCATCCACTGCTTGTTGCTTTTCCAATTCCAGCTGCTTCTTCACCTCAGCAATCAAACGATCCCGTTCCTGTTCCAGGCTCTGACGCATTTCAGCCATTGTCAGTTCTACTCAGAATCCAGAGAAAGGTGGGTTTGCATTTTCCACTCTCCAACAGCAAGGAGCAAAACAGTACTATTCATAAGTTTAAAGACAGCATGAAATTAAAGCTAGCAGTCAAGGTATTCCCTGAGTTTCGGCATCTGTTTCATACCTACTCAACAAATGCAAGTCTTCCACCTCCTTTTCTTATTGTGGCACCGTGATTTTTAACCCTTACCTTCCATTTGTTTAACACTTTAGTCCTAGATGTCCCACAAAGAACCAGAATACAGCATAAGCACAAAAAGAACATATGCAGCTGCTGCTAATGTGCTTTGTCTTTGAAAGCCCAAACTTTTGTTCTGCTCCAAACTTAGAAAATACAGAAGATTCCATCTCTTCTCTCATCTCATTTGTTCATTATATCTTAGTTTCTTTACAAAGCAAATGTGTTAGTTCCAAGAGGGACAATATGATGAAGGTAACATATACTATAAGCATTTCCATTTTCTATGTAGGACAATACCTGACACTGTTTTGGACTGGCATTTTCATACCTAGATTATGTTTCATTTCTGAAAGTTCCTGTTGATGTAACCATTGAAGTTTTTCTATCTCAATCCTCAAACGCCGAATCTAAATATTAAAAATTTAATAGTTAGTAATAACAAACAGAACATGGTAATACATAATTATTATATAAAAAAAACATGCCCAAAGCAATGAGCCATTGTTTACATCAAGGCTCCTTCATATTAACATGAGGAAAAGACAATAGTAAACCCCAAACCAAAGTGTGAAGTATTCTAAATATCTGTTTGCTAGATTTGCTCACCATAAAGAGCACAGGACTCTTAGGAGACAAAAAAACTTCTGTTAAACTTGATTCCTCTGAAACATCTCAAATTTCTGACTGGAATCAAGAACCTATTCCTCAGTGCTGTTTGCATTTGTTAGCATGACATTTCATCTTTTATTTTAACTAGATGAGGCTTAGAAAAGCAAGATTATCTATTCACTGTGGATCAGGAATACAAATATCTTTGCCCAGAACTTTGACTTCCTTATTTTGGTTAAAGCAGGTAAGCAAATCATCACATTGAGCTTTATTTGTTCCCATTCATTCTTAGTTTGCACTGCTTAATCTGCTTTTTCAACCTTAAAAAAACCCCTTAAAACATACTAAGTCCTACTCTTAGGGAACATCAAAAGCAATGTATTGCATTTCATTAAAAATGCAGAGTGTTTAAAAGTATTTCAAAGAAATATTAAAAACTATGGTTGTAATAAACTACTGCACTACAGAGTTTACAAAAATTTTCTTTTCAAAAAAAACCAACTTCATTTCTAATTTTAAAAAAGGTGGCACATTCTTGACAGAAGATTGAAGAACCTGGGTTTGATGGCTTAATGCTTATCTTACAGAGCCCATCTGGTATTTTTTCAGTGGTTTTTTCCACCATTCTAATCATTACTTCTAAAACAGCACAGAAATTACTTATCTCTTGACAATTTCCATGTATGAAACTTTGTAGATACAGTTATGTGGCACATTTAAATATATATAAAAATACTAATTTGCATTTTTCAACCTTAAAATAGAAGGGGTTTTTTACTCTTACACTAACCTCAGCTATTGTACTTCCAGTAGTATTTTTTGAAAGATCATTATATATTTCAGTCATTGTTCCTTTGATGGCATCCATCATCTGAAAGACAAAAAGAAGGGAAAATAATTCTTTGATATATATTTTTAATAGATTTCCACTTCCATTTTCTTTCAACTTCTCTACTGGGAACCTATATTGCTACCCTTCTCTCTCTATAAATATATGACATTTACCTGGCTCTACTTATTTAGAAGGTAGAGCACAATTTTGATCAGGACTCTGATTTTTAAGTGTCCTGAACAGGTGAACTGCTTGACCTTCTACTTTTCAAAAAAATTGCTATTGATATAATTTATAAACACAAAACACATAACCATGAATTTGGGGAAGAAACTCAATGCAAAAATATATAGTATTCATTGATTTTTAAAGTCTAAGTATCTAAGAGAGTATGGAAAGCTCACATCCCTTCCTCACTGTCACTATGAGATCACCCCTTCTCTTTAAGAACTTAGCATCTCTTTAATGTGTGAACACACATTTATCCCACCTGATGAAACTACAGGGTGTTTTAAAAAGAAAAGTACAACTTTAAAAGAAAGGTACAACTTCATGAAAACCTTCCTGCAGAACTCACTTTGCTGGTGTATTTAGCAATATCTGCAGCCACATCAGCTGAAGCTGTTGCAATTGGCAAGTCTGTGCTGAGTGAAGAAGAAAGTGTGCTTGCAGATCCAGAGCTGGTAACCATGGAAATAGGCTGAGTGCTTGTGACCAAGGTTATAGTGGATGTGGAAGTGCTCTGGGTGATCTCTTTTTGCTGCACAGCTAAGAAAAGAGAACATTGAGGGGATCAATCACACAAGGAATTATGAAAACAACAGGCAAACGTCTGCCTTCAATATCTAACTAAACTGTGTGCATGTAACCTTTCCAGATTTGTATTATTTACACAATAGTGCCATCTAATGATTAATTACACAGTGCTCAGCCACTGAACTTGTACATAATTGTAAGGCTTAGAGGTAATGAAGTAAATATAACTTTGAAACTTATCATTTTAGACTGGTCTAAAGTCTCTCTCAGTTCTAATGACTTATCTGCTGGAGTACTGTTAAACTGGTGTTTTTTTAAGAATAAAACTTTTCAAACTATTTTTACTGATTCATATTATAAAAGATGTCTTCATTGCCAATATCCTCAGTAGTGGAATTACTGAAATAAACAATTTATTCATCTTTATGTGCTATATTTTTTATGCCAATTCAGTATATAAGAAATCTATGGATTTTATAGTTTTCACATTATATATTTCTAGACTATAATATTTAAGAAGGAACATTGCCATGATATGCTCAATAGTAAACAATATTGAGGAAACAAACTCATGGGCTGAACACAAAGTTCAGCCCATACTATTAGGGTATGTATTAAAGCATGATTCTATTAAAAGTTTTGCAGTTAACTTCTCCAGTTTCCACATTTATTTTCCCTCACAGTGTATTTTTGTATCAATTTGTGCAGTCTACAAGCAGAAAGATACCACTTCCTCAACACTGCTTAAATGACAGAAACAAAAGCAGTTTGGGACCAGAGAAATGAGCCTCAGTAAATGTCTGTACGTGAACCATCACCCAAACCTCTCTCCTCTACACCCCTGTGTGCCAGTGGTGTCAGCAGAGTGGAGAATGTCTCCTCATCAGGCACAGCAGTAAACATTTCAGTTTATTAACTTGAAATGACAAATGAAGCTGATTTACACAAAGTTGCTGTTAAGTGAAGGGAAGCACAGGTTTGTGTTACCCTGTGCCAGCTATCGGTGAAGGCTCCAGCAAAGGGATGGTGAGAAAACAGTTGTGAAAACATTCTGAAATGCCAGGGCTGTTTGCTCAGTAAACTAGCATCAAAGTCTTGTCAAACAACAGGGATTTCAAAGACAAATCCTGGAGCCTGGGTGATTTCATTGTTGTCAAATTATACTCTGAAAAACCCTTCAGATCTGCTGCTTGTCAGATAAAACTGGAAGCAATTTGTAGATACTGAGGTGACATTGGTAAACATGCAAGTGGAATAGTTAATGGTTTTAGCATATGATCCAGAAAATTATTCAGTTCACCCTTCCAGATCTGTTATGGCTATGAAAAGCAAAAATATTTACACAGACACACAATTTTTTTGTCATTAAAATAAGAAGACATGACTTGAAATACACAGCAGAAAGAGCAAGTATAGCGAGTAACTTTGATACTAAAGACACTCATCAGAGTAGAAGCACACTTTGAGATTTTGTTTATACAGAAGAACTCTTGGCTGGGCACCCTTGGAGCACAGGGATCACTACTGGGGAATTATGGCACCACAGGCACATTTGAGTTAGAAAAGTGTGTACCTTTAACTGCTTGTCTTGTCTGGTATCTTGTCCCCTGAGAGGACTGAGGCTGCTGGGACTGAGACTGCTGGCTCTGCTGCTGCTGCTGCCTCTGCACCTTCTGCATGTGCCACTTCTGAGAAGATGTCTGGAATTTATTTGAAGAATTCCACACCACCCTCTGCACAGCAGGGGCGGTTTCCTTGGGCAGCAGAGGCCTCTGCTTTTTCACAGGGCTCCCTGTGGCAGCAGAGGGAGCACTGACACTAGAAGCAGCACTGGTGGTTGCTGTCACACCAGCTGGGGGGGTCTGCGACGCCGAGCGGGTGAGCACTGGAGTTTCTGGTAGAGGCTGGGTGCTTGCACTGGAGGAAGGTGGAGTTTTACCTACAACTAAACAAAACATAAAATGTTATGCCTGCTTTTCACCAACACATTTGATTTGTAATTTTCCATCTAGTTTTTGGAACAGCTATATATACCTTCCAGTCTGCTTTGAATTGTTTTCCTCAAAAGTAATCAATATTCTACAAGTAAAGTCATTTCAGTCTAGTTGAAAGAGTGGTGGCAATTCAGATGCATCAGTGGCTAAGCAAAACAAGAAGTACAAAACCAAGAAAAAACAGCCTGACCTCATTCAAAAGATATGTGAGAGGTTAGCACTTGTTAGGGTGTTTCTGCCTTACCACTTTCACCTGTCATCCCAATTTCTTTCAGGAGAAAAAACATTCTAAAGGATTAATGTCTGAGCAGTAACTGAAGAAACTATAAACTTTCTAAACAACAGTGAACTGACATTGACAACCAAATGCAGATGACACCACATTGGGCAGGGGTGCTGATCTGCTCAAGGGCAGGAAGGCTCTGCAAAGATCTTGACAGATTGAATCAAAGAGCTGGGACAACTTAATCAGATTCAATAAGGCCAAGTGCTGGGTCCTGCCCAGCAAAAATTATGGATATTCATAGTTCTGCTGAAAGGAAACAGTAAAACTAGCTTTGTTTAAACCAGAAACTACAATGGGCACTGAAAACTTTTTTCATAGTCACAAAGGATGAACAATCACTCCTAAAAATATCTGTATTAAAACAATTTTTATCTTAATGCAAAAATAAAGGTGGCAATTCTACCTTTGCTAACAGCCCTACAAAACAGAGGGGAAACACAAGGAAATAATTTCATCCTACCATCTTGTTTAGGAGAAGATTCTTTAGATTCTTTCTTGTTTTTCCTTCCTTCACGAGCACAATGATCATCTCCTAGATCGATGACAAGTTCACTCTCAGAATCAGAGTCCAGTCCTAGATGCACAGTTGGAGAGTCTGTTTCATCTTTCCCTTTCAGCTTTTCTTTTGCAGGATGCTGTAAACTCTTTCCCTTTTCAGAAAATTCTTTTTCAGTGTCTGAAACAGCCTTTTCCTTGACTGGTTCTTCTGTTTTCTCCACTTCTGGACTTGTGCTTTTAAGTTCCTCCTTGTCTTCATTCTGTGCTGGAGGCTTAGGTTTTTTTTTCAAGCTCAGTGATTCTTTGTCACTTCTTGCACCTTCCTTGTCCTCCCCATCCTCTTGATCATTCTTTGATTTCTGATCCTCATCGCTATATTCACTGTCACTGGTATCAGATTTTTCAGAATCTTCAGAATCACTGTGTTCTACTGCAGTATAAACAGCTTCAGATATTTCATTTATTCCTAATTGTGGGAAGGAAAGTACATTCCATGCTGACATCAGACTGACTGACATTACCAAGAAAATACTCTATATACTGGAACAAAGTGTACACATACCATTACCTTAACTATCAGCCCTTAAGCTACAAAGCTCAGTGCCCTATCCCAGCACCATAATGTATAAGAATGAACTTCTACATACTCCAATTAATATTTTTATTTCATTCAATGGCCCTCCTTTCACTGCTTTTTCCCACTACCTGCAAGGTCTATTGTTCAATTCAGGGCCCAATGCTGGCAAATACAAAAATGAATTATTTTTATCCACAAGAAGCCACCTTAAAAATCAGCAACACTATTCACCTGATTATAGTTAGTTACTTACATTCATTCTACTTTGTGCAACTGACAGAATTTAGGCAGAATTCTCCAATTTTTCAACATGCAAAGCAGTTAAGACTATAATCCTCTCATACTATCTACATCAGGAATGGTACAAAAACAGGTTAAAAGATGAAAGAAATATTTGAAGCATCAGGTTTCACTGTGTTTTAAAACAAACTAGTTCAGTGCATTCTACTCGCCTCAAAGAGTTTGAATATTCTCTACTCTTGTTTTAAAACATAAAATACTTAAGGTTTTACTATCCAGAAACTTATTTGACCTCCAACTTAAATGTCTTTATAGCTGGCTGGTCGCAGGCCCTGACGAAGGAGAAATTATGATAAGGACTCCATTGATATCAGAAGGCTAATTAATTACTTTATTATACTATATTATTCTATACATCTAAAACTGAACCTGTCAAGCACTCAACTCTGCATACAGTCCCGACACACACACACACTCTTGGCCCTGATAGGCCAAGGAAACAAAACACCATCACTTTGGGTAAATAATCTCCATGTTGCAATCTACTTTGGCACAAACACAGGCACAGTAAATGATGAGAATTGTTTCTCCTTTTTCTGCTGTTCAGAGAGAGAAAGTGAAACCCAGAAATACTCTTGGGAAGAATTGTGCCTTGCTTTTCTCTGTGAGGAGAAATGTGGCTACAGCTCTTGAGGGACACTCACCCAGCTGTGCCTTACAGCTCTCGATGGTCTTGTCAAGGTTGAGCTGGAACCGGCTGCGGATTTGGCGCTTGGGGGAGATGAGCTGCACGGGGGTGCTCTGCTGCTGCACAGACTCACTCAGCTCCTTCAGATCCATCTCGGCCTTGCTGCGATCTGCAACAACAAACACAGCTCAGAAAAAAGATTTTACACATAGAAAAGATGGCTATCCAGATAAAACACTGTCTGAACCCAGGACATCCCTCTGGCTGCCCTGGATGGCTCAAGCCCCTGCCAGGGGGTTCAGAGACCTTGGCACGAAGCCAAAGACACCTGTGCCTTTGATTTTAACCCATGGAAAAAATTACCAACCTTATATGAGGATTTACAAGCCACGAGAGTTTAAGTAGAATGATAGTTAGTTTATCACAGGGTGAAAAAGTAAAATTTTGGGTTTTTAGAATGGGGGTTCAGAAGCCAAGATGGAGGGATTTGGGTGTGCCTTGTCCTTCTTTCTTCTTCTTAGCCTCCATCTTCTGGGCAACGGTGGCTCTTTTGAATTGGTTTAGAGTAACACACTGTCTAACATAGGTGATAGGGGTATTGGAAAATTATTGTAAATAATGTTCACATAGTTTTAGTATAAAAAGATCACACCGCCCTGAGGGCAGTCAGTGTGCCACAGACAGACCTCAGCAGGTCAGGAAAAGAATGTTCTAGATAACAGAGAATAAACAACCTTGAAAAGCACAGCTGAAGAATCCTGACTCCTTCTTTGATCTGGGGGTTGGGAAAAGAGACTTTCTAACACCTCGGGGTCATCTCAACCACAGAAACCCCAAGAAAACACATTTCACCAAAGAGCAGTGCAGAAAATCTGCAACATACTGCACTTTTTTTTGTAATTGTGGGGTAAATAGTAACTCTAAAATGACTTTACTACAAAAAATGGATTCTTCCTCTCTTCACACACAAAACACATGCATCAATTATGGGGACATTTTCTCCATCAATATGAATTTATCAAGAAATCCCCATTCAGGTTTGTAAAGCTGTCTGACAGCACTTCTACTAAACTACTGCTGTTATTACTACTACCTTCACAGAGAAAATTAAATAGAAATAAAATCTTTATAATATTATAAGACACATAAAATCTTTATAGTCATCATTTAAAATACAAAACTTAGGTCATGAGAATACATATAAAAATGTAGATTATTTCACTGGATAAATTAGTAAATTCAAGATAGAATAACACATTTCTCAGTATATGTCAATTAGCAAGTGTGCCAGTAGCAACAGATGGTTCATTTCTGTTATTTTTCCTTCCTTTTTGCTCAATTGCAGACGACAGAATCCTCCTAGCACTCTTCTGAAGATACAAAGTCTCTTTGTTTTCTGGACTCTCACTTTTGCTTTTGTAGAGAGAAACTCTGTTCACATCACATATGACAATGAAACACAATGAGTTATATTGGAAAAATTCTAATATCCACAGGAGAACACATGCCTGGCACAGCTGACACTATTAAACGAAGAAGGGTTGCTCATTCACATCACCAAAAAGTATATATAATAAAGGAAATTCCCCTAAACCTGAAAAAAACCACAGATATTCTACTTGAGAGTGCACAAGCATTTCTTTTATGGTATTACTCATGGACCATAACATCACATTTTCCAATCTATGCTCTTTATTCAAAGTGTTCCAGCTGATGTCTCCAATCTGTGGCTCAAACAACTGCAGCACTATGCATTTCTTAATGTTTTTCCAAATGCATTGTCACCTGAGATGAGGTGACAAACAGCTGCAGTGCAGCAGAAGAAATTAATTCTACAATTATGTCCACACATATGACCCACTCAAAAATAGACTTGTGAGCTTGTATCCAGAATCAGAATACCTGTAAGGCACTGAAGACATGAATTCATTACTTGAACTTAATCCTTCCTGAAGTACCTGGCTAACACTAAGGGGGCAAAATCCTGGTTCTCTGTGTAATATCACGTGGAGGTAAAAACAATCAGCACTGAATCAAAACGCTCACAGGAACAAAGCATGATTGAGGAAACTGATTTACATGTTTGGCTTGCAGAGCTGTTTTACCAATTTAGTACTTATCTAATCCATTTTTCAAAATTCCACAATCCCAAAATTTACTTCTAGGGAGTTTCAAGACTTCAAGAATTCTGCTAATTCCTTTCATCGATCTATCTCCCTAGAGAGGGATGGTCAGTGAGGAGGTGATGTGAAGGCAGCAAGAGGGAAGCCCTAGTAAATCCTAAATCCTAAAGATCACAAGAAAACCTTGCCAGCAAGTCACTTGAGAGAGACTGAGTGGTGAAGAGCAGCAGTGTTCATGTAATTACAACCTTTAGAAACTTACCTACTGTTTAGACACATTCATTTTTACAGTTCAGATGAGAAAAAAATTATCCTTTAACTACTTCCTTTCATCAACAAGAAACAACAACAGAAACTTTCTTTTACAAGATAAAACACCCAGTAAATCTGATAAAACAATAATTACATGTGTGCCTCATTTAAAGACCTTTGCTCATTTGAAGTCACATACAAGCACATTTGTTTGTATTATGCTGCACTGACACCACCATAATTTGTTCAGCTGTAAGAATATTAGGTTTTCAAATATCAGAACTAACCAAGGTTAAGATTCAGAATGCTTCCTGGTGTGGAAGTTCTTTCTTGCTTAGCAGAAATTGGTGTTGATGCTTGAGGAGAGAAAGGCTTGGGGCTGCCTGACAAGCTCCCTGATTGACCTGTTCTTGTTGGTGCTGGAGAAGCTGAAAAAGTACAAAATTAATAAAGACAGATTTAGAACCAGAACAACTACTCATGACAGTTCTATTTTTTTTTTGTATTTATTTCCACTCTCCATTCACTTTAATAGTTACAACTATTTCTTGCTATCTAAACTGAATGGATTTAGTCATTTTTCAAGATTATTCATTCCTTCTCAAGGTGACAGAAAGAACAGTTCTTTCTCATCTGTGATACTGAAAGTTAAATGCATCTCTTTATTTAAATTTCTTCATAAACCAAGTCATAACACAACCTATCATTAAAAAGTACATGGAATAAAACTAGTCCATTTCCAAAGTCCTGTACCTCCTTTTTTTTTTACCTGTATTTTTCTCAATGAAGTCCATGGATTCTTCACTGGCACTAAAATGACTGGAAGTTGCTTTTTTCTCTGCATCCTGTTCAACATCAGAGCCAGTGTGAACTGAGGAGTTTGTACTCATTGGTGACCGTGGCATATCTGTCAGTGAAATCCTGCGACCTGTGCTACTGCCCAGCATGGACTTGCTCATCAGAATCTTGGGTGAT
Organism: Camarhynchus parvulus; assembly: GCF_901933205.1. Taxonomy (NCBI): domain Eukaryota; kingdom Metazoa; phylum Chordata; class Aves; order Passeriformes; family Thraupidae; genus Camarhynchus; species Camarhynchus parvulus. The sequence continues at coordinate 8,158,130 of NC_044590.1, read as the reverse complement.
GCTGTCATATCAAAATTCAGTTTGATTTTCTCTTGTTTGTCTGTCTTTGCAGTTCCAGCAGCTGGGTTTGCAGGGTCTAACAACATTTGGTATTGATTGTTGGGAGTATATGGTGTCCGGAACGGTGCATAATTAAATACTCCAAATTTTCTACGAATGTTATCAACATAAACCTCCATTTCTTGCATTGCACTATTGAAGATGCTTTTAGTCTTTTTCACAGAAAAAGGAATTTCTTTAGACATGAGGTAGCAATTATTTATTGGAACCCAGGCCCTATATATAAAACAGAAAAATAAAAGATAATATAACGACATTTCATACTGTGAATTAACATTGCCAGCTTTTATGCAAATACTAATTTATTTTTGCCTAATCATAAAGATATGAGTAGCTCAGATAATTTTAAAGAACCATCATTACATTCTTTCAATATTTCAGTGCTTAGTTTTGATAAGTAAGCAAATTGCATGCCTTGGATTATCCCTAGCTTATTTTACTTTACCCAGTAGCAATAAAACATGACTTTACACTGGCCAAATGACAAAATATTCCAAATTGGAACAGTCTATGTAACTGCAAGACAACCACTGCTAAACAGTCTATATGTCATAGCACAAAATGTAAAAAGCAGGTAAGGAAATGAATACTTCACAAGCACCTTCTTAGAAACATTTCACACCCCAGGCCAGGTTGGCCAAATTCCTGAGTGCCAGGAAAAGTTCCACCAGCAAGTACTGGACAGATTTTATTTATCATGAAACTAAGCAGACCCTGAAACTGCCTCCCAAGACCCTAAACCAGCAGGAACTTTGACTTAATTATTCCACGGACCTGTATAGTTGGGTTTTTTACACGTTATTATAGATTTATATTTCTAATTCATGACAAATAAACTGGTATTCCTCATGGCTGTGTTATCTAAGCAGAGGATTCACAAGTACAGAGAGCTCCCTTCAGAGCAAAACTGGCATTTTCAACACAGGTTATATTTCTGTATTTTTAAACCTACAGGTGTGTATATATTCCCATAATATGTAGATAACATAAATGACTTCATTGGTTTCTTCCACCTTTAAGAACTGCAGTTCTCCCCAGCACAACATCAGACACAGGAATTAAGCTGCACACTCACCAGATTATGGATGTATCTTATAATCATGTAAGGAATGAAAACTGTGTTTGCTACAGCATTACACAGGTTTTGTTAGGGTCAAGGTTCTAAAGACAGGATCCAAAAACTTGTAGGCACACAAAATTACAACATAATTTTTTTTAAGTACAGCCAAAGACATCCTTTTGTTCAACTCCCACCTGTCATGTTGGCCAAAGAAACGGGCATCGACTTGCCCATCTTTATCCCTCAGTGCTTTAGCAGGCCAGAATGGAAAGCCTTTGAGTTTAGCCCAGACCAAAGGGTGGGGATTGCTCTAGAGGAAGAAGCAAAATACACAGTAAGAAAATGTAAGCAGTACTAGCTTCAAATCTGATAATAAACATGATTTTTTTCAAATTATATGGATTACTTAGATTCAATAAAGATCCAACGTGCACAAGGCATTTGCCATATACAAAATTCTATTTTACTATAAACAAAATAAATCCTAAGAGGACAAAATGATAAAATTATATTAAAAAAACTTGCTAAACATAAAACCTTACACATCTTGATTAAAATGCTTGTAATTGCACTTCTTTATTAATTTATTTTTTATTATTCCTCTCCAAATATATAGCATAACATAAGTTAGGCTAGAGACAATCTTTGAAATGCTGTAATTTTCACTTAGGCTTGTGTCTTGGCAGATCATAAGACACTAAAAAGTCCTTGACTTAGGGTAAGCACTACTTAGCAACAACCAAAACATCAGTGTGTCATCAACATCATTCTCATACTGAATCAAAAATACAGCACTGTTCCAGCTGCTAAGAAGAAAAGGAACTCTTATTCCAGCTGAAACAAGGACAGTCCAAGAAAGAACTTGATGGATTACACACTTCTACTTGAGAATCTTAAGGTGTCTTCCCAAATTTGGTTCACTATTAAACAGGAACAGACAACCTATCAGTAGATCATGAAAGAAAAAGCAGGTCTCAACTGATGCACATCTGCAGAAAGAGATGTTCACATTTCAGAAATCCTCCAAGCACTGAGGGTACCACATGTAAGCACTGCTGGCACAAAGCAGTTACCTTATATTTGAGGACAAAGAACTTGTGAACTGGTTGCTGACAGCCTTTACAATTATTTCTGGCTGGATCAATCCTTTTGTGAAAACCTGCAATCTTACAGCTAAGTAATTTGAGACAATCTGACTCCACAAGGATGACATGCCAGCACAAGCGACTTGGTAAACTACAGCAGCTTTCCTTGACTCAAGAACCACCACAGGTTTAAAACAAAGAGGAGATAACAGTCAAATGAGAACTGCTAGTTTAATATAGTAGCTAGACTACCATAATTCTCAACTTACACAAGGCTCACAAAACCAATTCTCGCGTTTTTGGCAAGCAGCTAAATAACATTCCGGACATACTTCAATTTCATTCATCTGGAAAGAAAAAGCAAAGTTATGGGAGACATCAAACAGAGTCCAAAGTATGGTCATCTGCATTTATTCAGAGGAAAATCATATTGTTACAGTAAAAGAACATCTATGCATCAGAAGATGTTTCCAGCTACAAATATTCATTAACAGGACAGGTGCCTTTGAGCAGAATCCATATATCTATTATGTCTTATTCCTTCCCCACCCCACAAGTCTTAATTACAAACAGTGAATATCCTAGTGGAAGACATGTTAGCAATGCTTTTGCCAAATGCCATTCTGTAGGCCATGGATATGCATACCTCAATGTAAGGAAACCTACAAAAATTATAAATCTGCAATACACAGCTTGGAAAATACGTATTAAGTCACTCACAAATACATGACATGGAACACAAAACATACAGAACAATTAATTTAACTGGGGCACTCATACCTCATGCTCACAGATTTTGATGATGACTTTTGCTGTTTGTGTCAATTTGTGATTTCCTGAGGAAACAATAAAATGCTTTAAACCAAGAAAATTGTTACAGCAGAACTATGATAAAAGCAACAGTTTTCAGACATAAAAGTAATCTGTAAAAACAAAAGAGAAGATCTAAAAAAACTATGTAAAAACATATGCATGAACTACATGCTTGCAAAAGGAGAACATTTAATAATCTTTGAATGCTCCTTTTTGTAGCCTGTTGCAGTCTTCCCACCACTGACAATCTTCCAATGAGGGATATGCTGTACAATTTTCTCAATTATGTCTCCATTAAGTGCTGTATGATGCAAAACATTAAAGCAATTTGGGGGTTGGAACTAGATGAGGCAGATTGGATCAGGTAATTTAAGACCCAAACCATTCCATGATTTTACCTTATTTGAAATATTTTCTCTAAGGTGGAATGAGTAAGCGACAGCACAGGTTGTATCTGGCCCTACAGTTTTATTTATGCCACTTGTTAAAAAAATTGTTGTTTTTAGGCACTATGGTCATTAACAGGAAGACACTTTCAGTGTAGAAGTCCACAAATTGCTCCATGACTTTAACTATGCCAAAGTTTCACATATAAGGATGTAAGTAGACATTAATACCTACCCCCATTGTAAATAATGCAGTTGTGCAAAATCCATTTGGCATCAGCCAAAAATGCTTCAGTGCAACCGTACATTTTCTTTTTAACATTCTGTAAAGAAGAAATTAAGCATGTATCAGGAAACAGAAATCAGTAAAAAGTGACAGCTTCTTCCTGAATGCTGTGTTCTGTCAGTCATACAATAAATAAAACTGACCCCTGGAGGTGTTCAAGGCCAGGCTGGACAGAGCTCTGAGCAACCTGGTCCTGTGGAAGGTGTCCTTGTCCACAGTAGGGGACTGGAAGGAGATGAACTTTAAAGGTTCTTCCAACCCAAACCAGTCTGTGATTCCATGATATTTATTTACAGCAGAATTATGATTCTAAATGCTTAAGAATCTCTCAAATTCAACGTGCCTTTTGACTGCCCTGAAAATGTATGAACTGTCGAAACTAAATCTAAAGAGATTTAGATCAACATCTCAAACATTTCCAAAAAAAAACATGTTTCCTAACACACTGTTAGGAACACAATGTTTCTGCAGAAAAGTCTTTGGTTCCTTCTACTGATTTATTATAACTCCTCAGCAAGACCCAGGAAAAATACAGGTCACAGTACATTAGACAATATGTTTGATATTAGAGTCTACCTAGTGGGTAAAGCAATTTGATTAAATAAAATTAGTCCCATGGTTTTGTTACTATTCTTTATACCATAAAGACATCAGTCTCCTCTGTAAGAGCACAGAGAATGAAAAGCTGTCTCTTCACCAGGTCCTGACAGAACAAAGCTCTGCAATGCTTCACTCTTCATTAAGCAATAGAGAATTTCTTCATTATATGTACTTTCAAATTACTATTGAACTGAGAATGAAAGTTCCATTATCCACCTCTTGACTGTTTCTTTTTTCTTTCACACCTCAGGTGCAGTGGAGATTACAGTATTTCTTGAATGATCAGTAAAATGAGTCAGGAATGACCCCTGGATATACATCAAATGGTCCCTAATTAATGAACCAGTGATCCATAATAATCAAATGAAACATAATGCAACATAATGATCAAATGAAAATCCTGCTTTAAGAAGTCCCTCCTGGAGATCATTCATGGAATCAGATGAATTTAATAGAAGGAAATCAGCAGTGTAAGCTTGTCTTATTCACACTATTTTTTCCTGAGCATTTGTTACTGGTTCAGACAAAGCAGAGAAGTTCAGTTAACATATGATTGGTTTTAAGCTGTAAATGAACTCATTTTCATAAGCAAGAAACCACCCCATCCACCAAAATAATTTCAAACAACTTCTCCTGGTATCAAACATTTTAGAAATGTTACAGATGGCAATCAAACTCAAGGACTTTCCTCAGCCAGCTTCATACAAACCTTCTCTAATGTACAAAGGTCCATTGGATGAAAGATATATTCTGCATAATCTGGGTGTTGATCCAGTGAAACTGGCTTTTGAAATGGCTCTGTCTGTTAGGGGAAAAACCACACTGGTTACTAATAATGAACAGTTTCATCAATGACATAACACTCATTTTCTGTGTTATCAGACAAAATTCTTCAATGGTAATTATAAAATGTTGTGAGGTAATAAATTAATAGTAGAACAACAGGAACTAAAGGGTCTCATTTAGCTGATTTACAAATGCTGGACATCATGAATTGCAAAAATCAAAAAAATGAGGGATTTGTAAAAGGTACTGTTGTGATTCACAACACATGTTATTTTAGACACACTGAAGGAATTCCCTCAGCATTTTAAAATTATGTGATACAACCAACCTCTGTGGTAAGAACACTTGCTAATAACAGATAGAAGCTACATTTTCAACATATACAATCAATAACACAACAGGGTCAGTGCCTAGGGCTGTCCATATAACTATATTGGGAAGACATCATGTCTCCACATTCCCCTTTTATGTCTGATATAGCATTGTCCACTTTCAGAGAGTAAGAAACCATCACCTTCCACTGAAAAACCACACTGTGCTTTCATTACACCAACTGAAAATACATCCAGAGGTTACATCACAAAAGTACAGTTTAAATGCACTCCAGAACAGTCTGTACAACCTAAACTAATCTGTCTGTGCTAGACAGGTGGCAGATAGAACAGAAGCTGCCACAAACAATCTGATAAACTAAACATTCATCATCCACTAAAGGAAGCAAACCCCAGATTATGACAAACACATGATCCAAGTATTTAAAGAAGAAAACAACAAAAATGTCCTTACCCCTGGCTGTTTCATTTTCTGTAGTGCAAACTTCAGTAGATATGATAGCTGTTCGATGGTGAGCATTGTCATTGCTTTACTCTGTGTTTCTATGCATTCTGCAACTGTGATTTTCTAAAAGTTCAGATTAAAAAAACACTTTGTCAGCAAAAATTTCTAGATAAATCCTTCTCCACTGAAACATTCTAGCAGTCAAATGAAATATAATAGTTGTTCTATGAGAAACAAAACATTTCTGATAATGTAATATAAGTACTTCAGATGCCTGTTTTACCTGGGGTTTGGCCTGTGTACGTTATCAAAAAAGAAGAAAAAAGGAAAAAGAGCAGAAAATTATCCAGCATCTTCAAGATCACACAAAGTGAATATGTGAATACATAAAATTCCCAAATACAATACGGGTTCAGAGCAATGTGAGAGAGTGAGAAGGTCACCTGGGCTCTAATAAAATAAGTGATCAGAGGAAAACATGTCATAAATCAATTTGCCTTCATTACAGATGTTTGGATGCTAAGTATTCTCTTCCCAGAAATCACTGGAGAGGAATGATTGAATTCTTCCACAGTAACTAAATACCCACTTGTTTATGTAGACCCTATAGTGCATTTTTTTCTGCACTGTTGAAAAGCTGATCAGCCCACAAGAAAAAGCACAAGTTAAACTAGTGAAAACTTCAGAATTATTTCAGAATTACTGGTGCCTTATGAAGAGATCACTCTTTGAAATGGTGCTTCTCTATATCTGGAGACACAAAGGAAGTTGGAGACTCGTGGTAAGAAGGCAAACACAAGGCAGGTAACATACAGAGAAAAAGTGGTGAAGCACAGCCATGGATGCCTCCTCTTCTGCACAAATTTTTCTGGTACCTTTACCAAGAGGCAACAGGAGTAAACCAGAAACATTTCAGAATACAGAAAAAGCTGCTTAAATCTCAAAACCAAGCAAAAAATCCACTCCTTATATCAAACTAACCTCACATTCTGGGCAAAACCAATCCCCCTCTGGTTCGGCTGTCAGTTTCAGACACTTAGCATGATAAACCCGAGGACAGAGTTCACAGCAGAGGACTTGGCCTTCCCGATGACAAACCCAGCAATAGAAATCATTCCGTCCATCCTGTGGTACAACATCAACAGGGTCTGTGGTGAGTGGCTGCTTCATATAGTAAAACGGACCATGTCTTAGTTCTGACTGAAATGTAGGCAAGAAAAACAGGTTTGGTTTCAAAACAAATTTGCATTTTTTCAAATCATAATAGTCATCATATATAAGCAAACAGCAATTTACAGAGTTTGATTAACATTTATGCAAGCACAGTATCTTAGTCATTGCACAAAATCATTCATAAAGAAGTTTACTGCTTATTCAGATGCTGAATGACAATTTGCACTCAAGACCAGAAATAAATTTTTTGTGGCAAGTGAAGGTATTGAGTGCAAGACATGCAATCCAACAAGAGCCAGCAAACACTTTCAGCTTCAAGAAAGAAGTATTGCTATAGAAGCTATTAGGCCCTCTCAACTCAGAATTTCATGGGGCTGTGCAAGCTAAATACTGAGATATTTAGTGGTGGCTAAACCTGGGAAAACTGAAGAGGTTAGTCCTGCAACAAGGAGTTGAACACCATGCAAATCTGTGCTAGTTTGCAGCAGTTTATAGCTTTGTACCACAAAGCAAGCCAATGCTGATTTTGATTAATAAGGCAAACTGTAGAGAAGGATGACAAAGGAGCAAATTCACATCCTGAGCAGCCACCTCCACTACAGGAGAGATTTCATTCACCACCTAAATGCATATCACAATTTGAGACTCACATCTGTACCAGTTTGCCTGCACTAGAAACCAGTATTAACTTTGTAATCTGCATGAACTGGTCTTTGCCTTGAGCATGACAGCTCAAAGATGACACAGCTGATGCCAAAACACAAGAAGCGAAGAGCCTGGGATGGCTTACATGGGTCCAGAGTGACCTAAAGTTTGTTATATCATCTCTGAAGAGCTGCTAACATGGAAAACTACTTTTTATTTCTTAATGACAAGGGAACTCGAATTCTCTGTTTGGTATTCAGTATAGGGGTGGTTTGCTGAGGAGGGAAACAGCCTCGAGATTTTAGACAGCTCATTTAATGTGATTTTTTCATTTGATGTAAAACCACTTGCTTGTGACTTCACTTATCCAAGCTCCTCTAGTCTGAAGAACCATTTTGTTTTATTCTCAGGTCACTTTGCAAGTGTCCTACACCATTTAGAAATCTGCAACTTCTGAGACTCTTGAGCTGTCACACACCCATGTGATTCACAGGACAGGGCAACCAAACATGTGTTCTGTACCTTTGAGGCATCCTGAACAAAATCAGGCACACGGGGCATAAATAATGTCCCCAGAAAGCACCAGCATGCCACTTTGAACCATGGTATTTCTAGATACCTAAAGTTACAAAGGAGGTGTAATTATCTGCAGGAGCAAGGGATCTTCAAGGTAGAAGCCACAACCCACCTGAAGATGTTGTATCTCAAAAAAAAAAGGCCAGATTACCTAACATTATACAATATTTTAGGCAAAGAAAGGACGTTATCCATAAACACCGTGCCACCTAAAATTTCACATGATTTTGTGCCAGTTTTGGTGGTTTTTATTTTCTATTCTACATATTATAAAGCCCAGAGACACTTTGTTTCCACCACAGAAATGGGGAAAGTGTTACTTCTGTACTTTCTATACACACACATTTAATGACATAACATGACAAGAGTTTCAGAAGGATGGTTCTGTGAGATCTTGTGGAATAAGTGGGACAGCATAAGGATTTCAGTCCTTTTCAACTAACAAGCATTCGAACAAAGAAACCAGAGTAAGGAAGGGAAAGTTGCAATTTCCAGTGCAGAAATATGTTTTGTTTGCAGCTAAGTGCACCACAGCTGTGAGACCATCTCAGTCTTGTACACATGGACAGGCAGCTGTGGGGCACTTCCTCCACTGCAGATAAAGGAAATTACCAGAGGAAATTAATACATATTCTGACTTTGAAGTGGATATAAGTAATATATCCACACTAACTTAATAAGATTCAAAGATTCTACTTTAAGACAAACATAAAACCTGTGAAATTTCCACAGAAATCATGACATCCAAACTGAAGTCAATTTTTGCTGGCAAATGAGATGAATTTGGTTTCTGTTCAAGGATGCTTTCATCATTTAGACATCTATCATCTTATTTTGCCTAAGCCAAGTTTAAGAAACAAAACAAAAAAAGGGTTTAGAGACTCAACAGAGACCCAAAGAACAAAACTAAAAGACTGAAAATGAATGATTCAACTGCATCAAGGGACCTTTTCACTTGTCCCAGTCAGAGTAATATGTTTTAAGAGTTAAAATTTTAACAGTTATTAAAGTTCAAGCTCAACTAGGTGGTAACTTGTTTCAAAGGCATTATTGAAGTTATTAAGACCTGTAGAATGACAAAGGAAACTGAAGAAAACAAACAACAATACTGCAGTGCTGTTCTGGAGAGAAAAAGATCACTATTTATATTCAGTTTAAATTAATATTGAAACTAGTAGTAAAACAAGCTGACAACTTTAATTATATTATAACTGTCCAATTAAATGTCAGAAGTTCCTGGTTTTTCACCTTAATTACATTCTACAATTTCTTAATTCTTTGCTTGATTTTCAGCACTTTAAACACTTGATGGCAACATTCTGAAGATCTGTGTCTGCACCTACAACATGTAATACAAAGCTTCGTGCAACTGTAATTTTAGTAATGGTATCTTGAAATGTTCAAGCACTATAAAGCACTTTGTAATGTAGAATATTAAGTTAGAGGTTTCCAGGGAGGTTGTCGTACCTCAAAACAGATTTACCAGTCAATCAGAACCACAGCTATCAGCTACATCATACTCAAACTCACCCTGAGTGCAAAACTAGAACCTGCATGCTCAGCTCACATCTGCTCAGCAGTAAAAGAATCTTTAAAAACAGCTCCTGCTACCACAGAGAGCAGAGTTTGAACCTACTTAGACATGACAATCTTCAGGCATGCCCACTTCAAATCTGACATGCAAGACAACATTAAATGAAAAGCAGCTTGTAAAAGCTAAACAGAACTAAACAGATGATATTTTCTTGCTAACTTGTAATAAGCACAGCAAAATAAGCAAGTCTGATAGGTTTTCTTCATTAGATACACAACTTTATTCTATCCTGTACAGGTCTGAGATACCTGGAAAACAGAAAAGTATTTACCAAGGGGAATTTATCAAGTTCAACAACTGCAACTGTGTTTTCAATTATATTTTTAAATTCAGGAAAGAAAAAGTGGAAATTAATACCCAAGGATTCAATTCCACTGTTTGCAAAATTATCTCTGCACTGTACAGTTACAAGCTCAGATGTCAGAGGGCAGTATCTGCCCAGAAAGTATCCAAGATGTAAAGGAATAAACCCAGGCTGCAGTGAAGCTCAGCAAATGCCAAACTGACCCCAGGGCACCTCCACATGATACAGTTACATCTCCTGATTATCCTGAAATAAAATACAATTTATACCGAGTTTTAAGGCCTGATTTATTAACAGCTTTTGCTCCAGGACAACTGCAGTGAGTAGGAATTTCATTTTCTTTCTTCATCAATGCAATTGTACGAGGATAATGTGGATGCTCTTATGCCAGGAGAAAGTGCATTGAATATTCAGAACTTAATCCTGTGTTTATATGACACTGGTAAAAAACCCCGTGACACAAAAATGCACTTTGAAAAATACACAGTACATCAGGTGTGAAGTAATTTCAGTAAGGCTGAAGACTGCTTTCATGTAATCTACTCCAAGATGATACAGATGCTTTACAACATTTGCTTCTCAATACAATTCATATAATTCTTTCACATGCATCATACAATGAATCAGAAATTGTCAAAGTCTTGTGCAGTCAAGTTCTAAGAAGGACAACAAATGCTATCAATTCAGCATTCAGAAGACAGTAAAAATAAGGTTACGAGCATAAAGACTGAAAAGTCAGTGTAACTCTTTGATTTAAGTAGTTTGGTAGGAATGTACACTGCCTGGAAACTTTAAGGAAGGGGAGGAAATATACCGAGTCCCAAGGTGGAGCTGACTAACAGGCACTAGGAATGGACTGCAAGCAGATGAGGAGCTTCCCTGACATTATGAGACTTTTCTTAATCTAGGTTATCACACCATTGAACATTTCCTGCTAATGGTTTTAATAAAAAAACAGCTATTGTTGGTTTTGTTATTGTTATTATTAATAGTTGTAATTATTCATAATAATTCTGTTCCAAATTGCATTTATTGGTTATACATCTTATTACCTTTATGAAATCACTAAGCAGGACACAGGTGGTCTTTTTCAATAGATGTAAAACAATAATCAAAGAGCATTCAAATCGAAATTATAGTACCAACTTCTACCCCCACTGCACTCAAAAATTAATATTCATCCCTTAGGAGTACAAAAAGTCTTCTTCTTGAAGAAGACTGAACTGCTCAGCTATCTCTACTTCCTCTTCTATTTCATATTCTAGCATAATAAAACCATGGCTTCTCTTACCTGCTCTTTATTATTACTGTTCAATAGACCAGGCTTCTTTTTCTTTTTTATAGGACTTGTTGATGCATCTTGAGGTGAGTGGCCATTGGAGGAATGTGGAGGGCTGGGAAATTTCCTTTTTTGTGCTGCACGTTCAGCAGAGCCAGGATCTGTAACAGATACAAACAATGTGGGTAAAGACTGCAAACTGATGAAAAATGTTCTAACAATGGTATGGTTTGTCATTCATACTCTTCAAAGATTTTTATTTCATCATTTTAAAATAAAGGTATTAGGAACTTCATTCCTTCAGAACAAAATTTCAGTAATCCCTAAAGAATACAAAATGCTCAGCTCTATTAAAAAGAATTTACTGCTATTTTTCAAAATAAACAAGTACACAATCAGCTGTAAAGGACAGTCCTGGAACAGTGATATGATTCTGACAAAATACAAGTGAAATTTCATCTGGGTTGGGTCAACAAGTTTAATTTTTCCTTAAGCCTTTAATACATGCAATAAAACAAAATTATACACAGAACCACAGGGGTCAGAATTCAAAAATATCACAGAGAAACAACTGAACCATCCCCCTAATATTTAACTGCACAGAAAAAATTAAAAACCGCAGCTGTTTTTGCCACTCTCTACACAAATCTATGGAAAATATCATGCTATATGATGACTTCTGATTGACCAAAAGATTGGTTAACATGTGTCAAGATAATATTTAGGGAAACTATAAATAAATACGAAAAACACATGAAAATATAGGTGGAGGGACATGTAACTGAAAGAGAGAAAACAAATGTAGGAGTGTTTGCCCATCCTGTGTTTTACTACCCTAGAATAGCTACACCAGGCTAACAACATCTGGAATTTCAATTTCAACAATTCTAGAAGTGTCTGCCACTAATTCTGTAGGCACAGCAGACATATTACTGTCAGCTCTTAAAGGAACTCTTCTGTTGACATAAGCTATAAAATGCTGGCAAAATGTAGTAAACTGGTTTAAATAAACAAACAAAAACCTGTCATGTTTTGAGCTTTGACACTAAAACCTGTGACTTTTTTCCCTTCCCACACACCCTTCCCCTTTTACACATACTGGCAGCATTTAGCACCAGTTATCTGCTGACATGCCTAGGCTGAAATCAATCAATACAATGTGCCTGAGACCATTACTGTTACTTGCTGTGTTTGGATTCAAACAAATCTGCCTCCTGCTCCATTTAGCCCAAAATTTAGATTGATTTGACAATATAAAGAGCTGCTATGTCACCTATATGTGTGAAAAATACAATGTCTGTTTCCTCCCCTCCTTAAGCAATTAGGACAATAAAAATGCCAACACAGTACAAATCTGCTGACAGCAAACTCAGTGCGTTTGGCAGTTTGGCTGATTATGCACAGAAGGTGGCAGAAGAACTCCTTGGGCTGGGATACGCTTCATATATCCCAAGAGAGATGTGTTAACCCAGCTATCCTGGAAGAAACTGCAGCATCAGTGTCAGCTGAACCAAAGCTCACAACTAAATCAAAATGATCAAACCTAAAACCAAACAAGCTCTGAATGCTATTTTTTTTTTCATGAAAGTAGAATGGAGCTTTTTCAGCATGGGAGCTGTTTGCATTAAGAGTGACCCACAAAAAACAGCACCATACCATGTCTTTTCTCATCTTCCCACCATCACAATAAAGTCTTTGTTTCTTTATTATAATTTGCAAACAATATCCTCAAAGGGGTCTCTAAGCCCAAGTTTCTCACCAGTAAATAAAGCCATCCCTGTAACTCCCTAAAGAGATTTGGGCTTTTATTTCCAGACTGTACCTATGCAGGCACACCTTAAACCAGGAGGGGAAGTAGACAGTAGAGTTTTCTGCTCTTTGCCTTTATTTCTTACTTGCAGGCACAAAACTGCCACCAGTGGAGCACACCAGTTTCCTTTCAGCTCTTCAGCCTCAGATTGTGAGGTTTACAAAGAAGCTGTGACACTGCATACTGTGTCTCATCTCTAAGTATGAAAACCACCAGTAAAGTTCCTGCCCCCTTCATGTGACCCATTTCACTTTTAAATGTTGTTTCTTTCCTAAACTAACTGATTCAGGGTCAGGAAAGTGTTAAACTGTTATTGCTAAACCAGAAGTGAATAACTATTCAGTCACAGCCAAATCCAAGCTACAATTCAGCAGAAAAGGTGCTGATTCAATACTAATCTTATTAAATGGTCACACAAACATGTATGTTTGGTTAAGTAATTTCAAAAACTACTTAAAGTGATGTAATTTTCCTCCTTGGTTCAAGAAGCCTGAGTATACTGGGGATTTTCAAATCAACTAGTGGTGACTCAGACAACGTACAAAAACTGACCTGAAATACACTTCCTTTTTTTTTTTTTCAGCTGGCAAGTTATTCAAATGCATCGAGGTTTTCTTGAGGCAATGTAACTGGAAAAATTAAGGAATAGACAGGAAAAGAGCAATGCACAGGCATGTTTTTTCAGATTTAGTTGTGCTACTGGAATAGGCCAGTGGCTTTAACTACCACAGTATGTTGCCAATTTACCAAACTGAGGGATCTGCTAATATGAACAATCTTTTAATTCAGTTCAAGTAATGAAAGAATGGTAGCATCTTCTTAAACTGTTTGAGCTATAGTGTTCAATTCTAATTATGATAAAAAATTGCATTTTGTGTGAATTTCTTTCAGTGGGAATACCCTGTTTAGCACAAACTGCTGCTTCTCCCTCCTTGGCTCTCCCAAGTTTGTGAGCAGAGTTCCTATAGCTGAGTTGTGAGTCAAATCAAGAAACTGATCCCTGTTAAAACAACCTGTAAGGAGGAAAGTTAATTTTTAATTTTGAATCATTTCCCTAGTGTAGTGTAACTTGAAAGAAAGTGAAACAAATCTGGGGGGAAAGAACAAAAGAGACCAAATTTAAGCTGTGCAATAATTCGGTGACTATATCAGTTGCTTAAGGGGTGGATTCAAGCTTCTGCTCCAAAAGGGAACAGCCAGAATTTCTGTGATCTCTTCTATGATAAGTAAATATTTTTCAAAAAGCGTTCAACGAGCAAAAATGGTCTCACCTTAGGAACGATCTCACCATGCCAGCTGGTCACCACTTGGCTTGGGATGGTGCAATTTCCCTCCTCCTACTGAACTCCCTCATATCCTAAGCATGTCACCCTCCTCCAAACTTCTCACTGATAAACTAATTGTACTAAAAATATTAATTTTGCTAAGTAACCTTAGTCTGCTTATTTCTTCATTTTTTTGTGTGATTTTACTTTCTTAGCACCACTTTAAAAATGTGCTTCCAGCTCAAGTGAAAAAATAGACACCTGAAATAACTTTTGAAATTCTCATTAGAAGTCCCCTGGAGTTACATCACTAGGTTAGTATTAATTGGTCTGTGATGTTGTCAAGGTTGACAATAAGCACCTCTGAGTGCTCTTACAAATCATTCACTGGGGAGCAACGAGCTAACCTGAGCTTCACCTGAAGCTTAAATCTTTGTTTTTGTATGCCATCATGTGACTAAAGGATTAGTAACTACTGCTCCCAGGGGATAGACTAAAGCATACTCAAACCCTAAAGCAATTTCATTTCACACTTTATGACTGCTTTGTAAGTCCAATTTTATGTGATGGCAATGTACTTTGTAAGCAGATAACTACGGTAATAACTTACTATAGTTTAGCTTAAAAAAATTATAAAAACAAACAAAAGTGTATTATTTACATCAGAGATCTTATCTTGCTGCAGCATATGGATCACAGACCACAACCAAATATTTTTATACTCTGTGTATTGCAAAGTGCTGCACTGTAAACACTCCATAGCAGGGATCCCTGACAACTGAGAAGTCTTGCTTTTCTCAATAGAAGCAGGTGCCAACTCAGAAAACCTGTAACAGTAGGATGTTGTTTTCTTTGCATTTCCTGTGATATTTAAATGTAAATCTTCTTGAAAACAAGCACCATCAAGATGCCTTACTGTAAGAGCACAGCACAAACTGCTCAGTACCACACACTGACAGTGACACCTCCTTATGACCTTCTTTCCATACTTCTTTTTTTGTTATTTTTTCAATTTAAAAACTTAAGTTAAATGCAATCAAGGCAATTACAGACTAAAGCAAGGGTGAAATCATGTCTACATATGTATTTCTAGGCACCCCTTACATCTGGATTATTTTCTCTCCCAATAAAGCCTTAATGAGAGCTGAAACCCACACCTAAGTCAAGGCTTCACAGCACCCTTCCACAAATAAAATTTGTTTCCTTTTTTTTTGCTCTAGCCGTGGTTCGTTCACCCAGGAAGCAAGATGGTTTGGAAAACTGATATGGCCTAAATCAACAGCAACCCTAAAATTTAATTTCAGTTAAATCAGCAGTGCCACAAATCCCAGAGTTGAAAGTGCCAGTATAAGGGAAAAGGATGGAAATGTGACAGTGAAGGAGGGATGCTGGTGTGGCAGGGCTGGCTTAGGCCAGGATATATTGCCTTAGCCTCCCATCCTCAATGCAATGGATAGCAAGGGAAATGAGAAAAGCCTGAGTAAATCAGATTTCCAATAGACCATGATTTTCAAATTCAACCTCACAAACAAGATAGGCAAACAAAACAAAAGCCTTCCCAGAAAGTGTGGAAATTGCAGGATAATATCTTTTACTGTGAGTGAAGAACTATCCTTCTTTGAGATTGTGTGGATGGGAAGAAAAGTTTTGCATTTCAGAGTAAAGTGCAGACAATAAAAAAGAAAATCTTAACTATATCAAGTTTACTTTCATGAAGAGTATTACTTATTCAAATTCTGTACCTAATTTTCTTAAATTGTAGATATAAATCCGATAAAAATGAGCTGCTTACTGCTTGGAGAATAGAACTTCTCTGTTCTGGAAATTTTCAGAAAGTGAGAAGAAGGAAACCAAGAAACACATTTGTTTGAATAGTAACAACAAAAATAGAAAGAAATTTTAAAATCTTTTCAGTATGATTTGAGATAAAAATTGTAAGATTATAAACCATTTTAGTTCTCCAGGAGTCAGAAACAGCTATGTGTTTTTTCAGTGAAAGTATTATTTTAGGCTCACAAGAGACAACAGTAAACTGAGACTTAGTTACACCAATGAGTTTCCTGTGATCCAAGCAGGTTTTTGATATCTCAATGCAAGTGGGTCAAATATGCAAAATTCAGAATAACATTTCCAACTAGAAACACAACCAATTGTTCCACGTAAGACACTCAGCAAAGTGTCACTTAAACTTTAATTCCCAATGCCATGCTATGCCTTTTATTATGGTACAAACAGATCTGCCAACATTTGGTGAACCAAATCAAAGTGTAAAAAATCAAATTTTATTAAAAACACTTGCATGAAGAATTAATTTGATGGATTTAAGAAACAGCTATAAGAAGGCAGTCTGAGAGAAGGTACAAGAAAAGAAAGGTGACTGGAGATTGTTTAAGCTGTCATTACCCTGCAGAAATATGTATCTATACCTTTAGAAGGAACAAGAAAAAAAAAATCACCTAGACTGTCACGTCTCTTTACTCCTTCTCAAAATCTCTGAAGGCCTGTACTTTAAATGGCATGGAGAAATCTAACAGAAAATGTAGCAATACTGACTTGTCTCATTTGATAGAACAGGTTTCAATTAATAATTTAGACAAATTCCAGAACTGTGAAGCATTCCAGTTAAATTTATTATCCTGAATGGTTGTTAAAAGATTTCTGACTTTTCAAATTCATTACCTGTAATACTTTAGCAAGGGCAAATATCTTAAAAACTTAATAAAATCATGGATAAATCTGTTAGAACTTACACTCAGCTTTGAGGAATTTTAATTTTCTGCCAGAGTTTTGAAACATGATGCAGTTGCAACCAACCACCAAAGCCCTGTTTACATTCCAGAAACTTCAACTGATGTAATTAACCCAGTCCAGTCACTTAATGCAATAAATAACAGAGGTCAGCCGTGGTTGTGTAAATTCTGATGAACTCCTGCCACGTTACGGTCTTACACAAGCACAAAAAGACACTGTTAGTTGTTTCTTCACTTTGGGAGATAAAGAAAAAGAAACACTTCCCAACAACTTGCAAGGTAAGAGCTAAAAGGCAAGGATAAGTTGGAGCCTGGCTGTGGGGGACTTGCTGTTCCAAGGCCTTCCTAAGGTGGGACTACTGATAGCAAGGGCTCTGCACCAGAGACAAAAGCCCAGGGCTGCACTTCTGTTCCCTGCAGGAGTCTCAGCTTCACACTGGAGTAAGAATCTCATCTCTGCGTGATTAAATACTTGGCATGACTACAAAGAAAGCTGATAGAGATGTAGTATTTTGAAACTGTTACAAAATGTATCATGCATTCTCAGAATTCCATTTAATTAGTCACTTTTGTATTTATATTCACTTTATCTGAATATTTTACCACTGAGAGGAGCTCCTAAGACCAAAGCCATTAACACAAACCTGAAAACACCTCCAAACCTGTAAATTTCAGAATTCTCCCCATTAAGCAGTAAGGCCTCAGCATATAATTTTATGCCAAGCTAAGACCATCTAATAACCAGCTGCCCCTACTGGGGCAAGGCTGCTCCCAGCAATGTCCAACATCTGCTCAACTCCCCAGTAATCTGGTTCAGTGAGAAAACAACCTCTCCACCCAAGTCCTAAGAGCCAGCAGAGATGCAAAGGCAATCTAAGAGATGTATGACTGATGATGGCAAGAGGAGAGTTAAAGAGCTCCTTTTGACTGGGCACTAAACAGGCAATGGTGCCAGTATCAGCTGAAATACATCAAAACCTACATGGAAGTCCATCTGCTGCCACAGCTTGGTACTGTTAGCAGCTAAGTTAAACTAGCAGAGAGGATTTTATAAAAAAAATTCCTCCAGGTTAATAGGAAGAAAACACCCAGTGGAGAGTTCATTCTGTCCAAAAAGAACAAGTACAAGCAAAGACAGAATTTGCACTGAAACCACAACCTGGAAATGCTTAGACATTTATCCAGAGACCTTGCAACCCCATCTTGAAATATTTAATAAACAAGGTTAAAAAGTAGTCCATAAGGCTGGAGCAGAAATATAGTAAGATGTTTCTGCTGGACATGTTAATATATCATATACAAAGGACAAAATGAAATCATGTAATCCACAGCCTCTCTCCTTCACTAAAGAGCAATCCTCTGTTCACTCCATTTTCTGTTTTTGGATTCCTTAGTTTGGACTCCTGTTTTTGGATTCTTTTTAAGCTGCCATTTCCCACTTCCAGTTCTCAGATGCCCCATGTTTTCTTGTTCTCATCAAGAGAGCAGTGTATTTTAAAACCTTGTCTTTAACAAGGCTGCACATGCACAGCTTATAAGCAGATATAAACTATAACTGCTAGAGCAACTCTGCTTCTCTTTCCCACCTTACCAGCTATCTCTCCCCACAACTTTTTGGAGACAGGCACTTTGTGTAACAGGAGGGTTAATCAGTTCATGATTCAGGCAAAATCTGGTACAACAAAAATGATCAATTTTCTGCTGGATCAGCTGCTTGACACAGCTGACTGTGCAACAGCAGAAGCATTACAGCCAGCAAAGGAGAAGGGGAGAGAAATGCAGCTGAACATGTAGGACTCCACAGCCCTGACCAGCTACAGACTTGCTTTAGCTATCACAATATAAAGAAAGAAGTGTCAGTGATGGCTTTCAGCTCTGCTTTCATTCCAGCCTTAGCCCTGTCTCAATGCTTGCTAACAAAGCTCCACACTTCCTGCACCCAACTGCTGTATTCCTGCCTTCCCTCTTACACCACTTCTGGCAGTCCACCAAGCTGTTTCAGCACACTGAACTAGTAGAAAACTGTTCATGTCTTATGGTTCAGTTAGTTTCCTGCCAGCTTAGGTATGGAAGGAAGTGGATAAAACTGCTGCACTGAGCAGTTTGACCAGCTCAGGCTGCTTTGAAACCACCATGTTACCCAGACCAATTCAAAGGCTGTGTTCAGACCCATGTTACAGATTAAACAATGCAAGGTTTAGTTTAGCTTCAACTGAACTGCAACTGAATTATAGCAATTAAACTGCTTACACCAAAACAAGAATGTTCATGAGGAGGTCTGCATCAGGCTAATTGGTATTACAGCAATTAAATTTATTTCCCTACAACTTTCTTTAGACACAGCCTCAGATGAGCTGTACAAACCATAGCTGGCAAGCAGGTTACAGACTTGCAGCACATCTGCTGCTCAAGGTCAAGGCTGAAGTTGTACAGTGCCATGGACTGATCTCCTGCACAGGCTTCCCACACATCAAAAAACCCAAACAAAGCACAAAGAGCTGTGTGCTCCCCACCAGATTTGCCTAGATAGGGTCAGCTTCCTCATCTATACCCTTTCCAAAACACACAAAGCAAAACTCTGCACAAGTTAATTGCTGCAAGTGGAGACATTGCTGCCAACATCCCACCACTTGAGAACTTTGCTGCACTTTTTCTGCTTTGCACAGAGCAGAGTAACAGTTTGGAAATATTGGTTTGTGACTTCTCTGCTGCAGAAATACTGCACTGAAGTATCAGAGAAGCTTGTTTCAGTCCCAATAACAGGAGTACAGAAAGATTCATTACACCAGGCATGTAATGGGGCCAGCTCTTGGAGATGACATTTATGATTCCTTTATTTTATGTGAGAAACTATATTTTCAACTATTATAAAGTTATATCACTAATTTACAGATTAGGTTGGGTATACAACAAAGAGAAATGGTTTACAGTTAAGTCTAAAGAGTTCTTTATATCTCACATTCTTCACTGGAAAAAATACAAGCCTGTAAGGGCTTGAGGTGGGTGGTTGTTATTCCTGTCCTTGGAGTGGTACTGGCAGGGGTTTTATCAACATACATGTTAAATTTAACAAACCAGCTAAAGCAACTCAGTATCTAGCTAAACAAATACCAATTCCCTTATTATTAAAGTGATTCAACACTTGCTAAGTTTTATCTCCACTATGGTGACACAGAAATGCCATTTACATCACTCCCACTGGTATTTACAGCACTAGGAGAACATCTATGCATGGACCAGTGGCTTCCACACAATGACAACCTGGGTCAACCTAAACCAGCACCATGGTGAGACTGGCTTTGGCATCAGCTGGTTCAGGGAGTTGCAAAATCAGTAAACAGTATGAAAACCTGAGTCTCTTTCTGCCAGGTTAAATCCCTCTGAACTGACCACTTCTAATTGTTAAGAGCCCACAGTGCAAGGGAAGCTGCAAGATCATGTGTGTGAGAAGGCTGGGACATGACAGACTGACCTCTTCAATAACCAGGATATTAAATCAGCCCACTGTCCTAAAAAGCTTCATCTTAACCCTACCAAACAAAAAGCAAAAAGTTTTCTGTGGGCTTAATTCACTGAAACAACATATCCTGAGGTCAGGGCAGCACTACAACTACCATGAGGAAATAGAAACTTTTTGTATGGCCTATGCACCTGTTTGTGGCTGATTAAAGCACCAAAACTAAAATGTAAACATCTACATAAGTATACATCAGATTTTTAAGTGTCTTTTAGACATTAATTACATCAGAGTGACATAAGTAATAGTTTAGCTCTGTTAAGGCATGCAGGACTCTTACTAGTACTAGAAAGTGGGCCAGTGCTTCTAAGCAGAAATAAAGATGAGATTTCATGGGCAGCTGAATGTATCTAATAACCCCCATTGTCTGTTATACCAAGTTCCTATGTTATCAAACTCTTCCACAAACAAACTGGTCACTACAACAGCAGAAAAATGTTTCAGCTTTTAAGTTGGTTAGAAAGTTCAAGTGGCTGGGAAGTGACAAGCACCACAAAGGAAGTAAGTGGAGTGCAGAGCTGGGAGCTCACCCCAGCCAGTAGCAATCATTAAAGCAACAAAAACATTTACTTTCTGCTGGCTTAGAAAACTGAAATACAAAGAGAAGTAAATATTGAAAGCAGTCCAGTGGTGGAGACTGACATACAAGATCAGAAGGAGAGAAGGGAGAAAAAGACAGGGAGAAGGGACAAAAGGAGCTAATGTATCTCTTCTGAGGTGTCAGATCACCTGCACCACCTCACCTAACCATACCATGAGAACTGAAACAAGAAATTTACTGTTAGTACAAATAAGACCTGAATCCAATTTTATAACCATGTTATCCAGCCAAGTTGCCTCATTAGAAAACATGCAGATGATCTGTGCCATGCCTTCAAGACAATCCCACCTGCACTTTCAGAGCTAAGCAGACTTGTGAGCCCTGCTGTAGGAATGTGAAGAGTAACCTGGGTATGTGCCAGAACTTTAAAAGAATGGTAGTAACTATTGCTGCTGTTTTAGAGAAATGGCTTTCAGGTAAACTCAACTGCAAGTACAAAAGGAGATGGACAGGAATGAATGTCCATGAAATACATACTGCTCAGGGGACTAATTTCTGTGGAAACAGAAATGCTACTGTGATTCTTTATTCTTAGAAAAAAAAAAGAATTCATTACAGTAGGAAATACTACCTTAATAGTTTTGCTGCTACTACTACTTTCTCCTGTCTTGCCAATCTAGAAGTACTACTTTAAAGGAAGCCATGATAAGTGATACAAGAGATTGCTGTTTTTTGGTAATTTAACCTTAGTTATTCATAAACCTGAAATAACACTGAAATATTTGTGTGTGTAGAGTCAATACATAATGAAAAACAAGGAAAAATTTAAACACTTCCTGACATACAGTCATTGTAAAAAATACAGTGAATCTTGAGTCTCCAGTCAAGAGTAGCTTCATGGTAGATGATACAGCTCCACTATCCTGGTTTACAAATAATTGTGTTGTAGAAACTAATTGAAATATTCCTCTTACTCACCTTTGGATCGAGTGGAGATGTCCATCCCCTCCACCACCTCCTGCTCTGCCTTTATTTCCTCTTCAGCCAAGCTGCAGGATTCAAAAAGGTGAATTAGAACACTTTATGGACTGTATTAATCCCATGACTAAATTCTATCCATTAAGTTCAACCCAACACTGTTAAACACAACTACATTAAAATTTCTGATGGAATGAAAGGTTTGCTGTTTGCCAGAGCTACATTTGGATACATTAATCAAACCACAGCGAGAAACAATCCAGGTATGCTGCAAGTTATCAAGCACAAAAATTACATTTTTGTACCAAAGACAGTCTTGTAACATGTACTGAAGATTATGGCAATGTATGTATGAACTGTGTGTATGTGACAGACAAACAGGAATTCTGTTCCTTGCAGCTTCTAATCTCAGATAAACCACGGGACAGATGCCTGCCAACATTTAAATGCTCATCAGCATTTGTGAACAGATTAGCTGAAGTAACAGACTTAGCAACACAGAAAAACTTGCAAAATTAGAAGGTAAAATGTAATTTTTAAAACAATTAAATAAAAAAATTAAGTATTTTGGAACTAGACGGTATAACAGAAAACTGAATATTTATAATTTATTGGCAATACAATTCCACCAATTATTAACTGTAAAGAGTAAACAGTGTAGAGTTGTTACCATTCAATCTTACACAGTCACTTCTCATTTGCTCCAGGCAGGATTAAACTATTACAAAGTACATCTGACTTGTGATATTCTACTTGTGATATTCTAAAGTGATGCCATTCAAGAAAACAACTCAATCAATTTGGCTTGTTAAGTTACTTTGGGGAAGGAAGAAGGAAGGGAGACGAAAAATGAACATAATGAACACAGAGTTACAGAGCAGTTTTGAAGATGTGACTACCTTAGATGAAAGGCAAAAGAAAACACACAATGTTGAAGAAAACCCAAATTCAAATTGGGGACAAATGGGTTTCTGGAGCTTCAGGCAGGTATTGCAGTGTTCACCAGAGCACAGCAGCCATGAGGGACGTAGATCCTCTCCTGTACAGGGACAATTTACCCTTCAGTCTGTTAATGGAAGTTGCTGCTGATAGCAGTTTGCACTGATATGGCAGATTATGAATTTCTGCTGCTATGGAGTGGGCTGAGGTTCAGCCACCCCAGCTCCAGGGACAGGGCCAAGAGGGCAGCTGAAGACCTTTGCCTCTGCCACTGTGTATAAATCTGCCTGAGACATCTCATCAGAGCTCGGAAACAATAGTGAGGACTTGGTTACATTTACACAGAGAAACTCTTCAGCCTGACAAACAGTTTATATACCCATAACAAAACTCCTGCTAATAAGTTAAAAGAGATTCCTTAACAAAATAAAACTTAACAGCAGAAGGGTTTTTTAGTTTGCTATTTGACAAAACTACTTGTAAATAACTGTGAGCTACTGAGGGGTTGGGTTGCAATGCCTTTCATAGTTCCAAACAGTACAGTTATGTCAGCAGAAATTTTATATACAAATTCACCAAGCTCAATGGATGGAAAACCCAAAGCTGAGAAGTACCCCAAAAGACAGAAATCATTATTCTTTGTCATTTGGATATAGAAATAATTTATGAAAGAAGCTCTTTAAAGTCACAAAACACTGAAGGGAACTTCTCTTCTACCAGCATCTACCTCCCAACTCATGGACTACTCTGATCATTTCAGGAGCAAGTCAAGGCACCCATGTGACCAGAATTATGGTAAATGTGTAGCACAGTTGATTGTAACACAATGCTTCTCAGATTTATTTTGCATGGGCAGATTAAATGCACAACACAGCCAACCATACTACAATGCTCACACATTTACTATGCATGGGCAGATCAATTATTCTGCACATTTGTCACACCCTTTCCCAGGGGCCTCAGCAAAGAGGAGCTGGCAGTGGCCTGCAGACACCAAAACATTTCATGCACCACTTGCCTTTGCCTGTTCCTCTCCTAAGCAAAGGGAAGGGATGGGCTCATGGGATGGGTTCATTGTTCTCTTCCAATGCTGTACTGGAGGTTTTTCCTTCCCGTTCCTCTTTATAAAATCCTATTTCAATATTGCCAAACTATAACCAACTCCATATTTTTAAAACATCAGGAATATCTGATCAATAATGGATACAGGTAAAGATGTATTCATACCCAGTAATTCTGTAATACTGGAGTAACCTGGCAGAGCACATTAACTGCTTCTAAAATACAGGTCCAGTTCCAGACACAGACTAGGACATACAAGGCTTTACAAGACTCAGGTTGAACACTTATGCTCATTTTACATAAGCTGCTACTGAAAGGAATGGTTTCCCCATTCCTTAACTTCTTGTTCCAGAAATCATGACCATTTTATCCAAATCAGTTCTGGAATGTAGCTCACTGTGCAGCTGGACATGCAGAAAATGGGAGAGAACCACACAGGGAGAAAAGGGCAGCTTTTAGCAGCTCACATCTAAGTTACATTAAAGCAATATATAATATTATATTGCTTTAATATATAATAATAATTATTATATATATCATATTAGTATTATATAATATATATAATATATAATCATAATATTCCAGACTCACCCACATCTATCAGGTCATTTTGTTTAAAACAACCTCAGGGGAACATGGTACAACATGCAAGATACAGTAGTTGGCACAAATCATTATTACAATCCAGAGAGTTGTGCATGAATCCTAGCTGAGAAATGGGAGTGATGGCAATACCATAGCAGGAACTGCTCCCACCTCCCTGACCAAAGCACCAGGAGATGTTTCAGAGTGACTGAGGGTGTTCTGTGCCCCTGGACCCAAACCCAGCACTGCAGAGGGTTACAGGGCAGGAGTCCTACTCATCAGTGACAGCACAGCAGGGTTTTCAGCTCAGGATGTGTTCCGCTCATGTAACGAGCTTAATTTAGGAAACTGAGTCAGTTTCCTCCATCACTCTTTAAAGTGCTCTTGCAATAGAGCTCTAAACAAGAAAAAAATCTTCAGAAACACTTGTAAGGTGAACAATGTATCTTGCAAAATCTTGATACAAAGAATCATGGAATGATACAACAGCTTGCCTTGGACAGGACCTTAAAGATGATTCAGTTCCAAACCCCTGCCATGGGCAGGGATGCACACATCACATAAAGGATGCCTGAAAACACCTTCCCAAAGAT
Organism: Camarhynchus parvulus; assembly: GCF_901933205.1. Classification (NCBI taxonomy): domain Eukaryota; kingdom Metazoa; phylum Chordata; class Aves; order Passeriformes; family Thraupidae; genus Camarhynchus; species Camarhynchus parvulus. The sequence goes on along the minus strand of NC_044590.1, from coordinate 8,132,666 downwards.
TTTAAGTATAAATGAGCAGTCAAAACTGCATTCTCCACTTGATAGCAAGGTTCTCCACTTTCCTCAGCAACGGAGGAGCACATTTCCCTACACTCACACAAAATCCAGCAATTACCTACTACACTATGAAACATGAGCCTCAGAGGAACAGAGGCATCTCCATATTCTCTGCAATTAATTAATCTTTTAAGGGCACAAACATTTCAGTATATAAAAAAACCACAGAGACTGTTCTGAAAAAAAAAATCCCAATGTTGGAGAGGAACAGTTAAATAAAAGTTGTTAGACATAGTTATAAATGACACTGAACATTTACAGCTCTTCAAAAGCATCTCCCATTGCTTTATTTGCTGTAATGTATAATGACTTCCACAGCATGACATTGTTGGAATGTTGGCAGGGATGACTGCAGTGGTCATCTTTGAGATTCAAGTTTATAAATACATACCAGCAATTCATACCAAGTTTACAGTAACTTTTCTAAAGCTGACATCTTTTCACCTTTGCATGCTCCCACCAATACAAGGAAAATTCTGATAATGCTTTATAAAGCACAAAACTTCCAAACTGCAGATATTAGCAAAAGATTTCCAATTAAATAATTCAAGAAAAACAGGTTCTTAATCAGTTACCTTACTACTACCCACAATAAAATAAAAAGACAATTAAGACCAGCAGCAAAATAATTAAAAACAAGTATCTCATTCCATGGAAACAATAACTGTGTGGTCAAGTAGACTATTCTAGAGAGTTTTATTTTGAGAATTCATTTTTGCAGGGCTCAGAGCAGCTATTTCAGCCAGCATGTGTTACTGTCATGCATGTATGAATGGGATGCTCTGAGGCTGCAGATCAGAAATTATACTGGAATATACTCAGTTAAGTACCTAAATGAATACAACAAATAGCTTATGTAATTCTGAAAGCTACTCTTATTTCTTCATTAAGATGAATGAACACAGAGAAACACGTTTTAAGAACACAACTGAAATTTAAGCTTTGCCAGTTTCCCTGTCAAATGACCAGAAAACCAATTAATCATTTAAAACTTCCCTACTCATATTGACAAAACTTGCAACAACAACAACAAAAGTTTGTTTTCTAAAATGTTAAGCTAATTGGTTTCATACAAACTAGCTTAGCATGTCTGAATAAGGGTAGAAGGGGTGGAGGTTATTCCTTTGGAGAGAGTTGGGCACAGAAAGAAAAAAAAAGGATTGAAAACATACAGGATTTATTGTTACTTAGGTAAAAATGGAAAAATAACTCAGCTGCCTATTTTTTAAATATGTTCTCTATCAAACTGAAAAGAGGGTGAGGTTTTTTTTAATATAAAATTCAGGCTTTCAAATTTCATATCCCTGAATTATACACTGACTTTTCTGTTCAGGAAAATCATTCCTTTACTAATAGCAGTACTTACCTGAGAAAATGTACATCTACAAGAATATATAAGCTGCTCTAATCCATAGTAACTACAAAGAGCAATTAAAAGTTGCAGATGAACTACTGCACCTTGACATTTAACCAAGAAAAACTGACAGATATGGAAAACCACTCGAAACAGCTAATGCCCACATACACAATCTAGATCTACATCAGGGAATAACACATGAATTTCAGATCAAGAACTACATATTTCTGGAATTCATTTTTCCTTTTAATTAAAAGAAAACAAAACAAAAAAAAAAACTGATTAAAGACTATAAGCACTAAAACTGAATTTTATCTTTAAGATAATTCCTTCCTCTCATGCATCACATTTGTGAGCAGCAATTCTAAATAATGATTCCAAAAAAAACCCTGCATTCAATAAAAGATTTAAAACCAAAAACCACTATTTGCATGCCATTGCTGAATAAATAGCAGCTTTGTATGAGCACTCACCTATAACAGTCTCTTACTCATCGGTAGCTATGCTATTTATGCAGGGCTCTTAAAATGGCGTCTGCCAGCACTGCACTGCCTCACTCCTGCTCTGGAGCTAAAATGGTAGCACTTTGTTCAATACCAGCAGCTCCTGTTTACACAGCAGGGCAAGATTCAAAGCCAGCATCTAAATATCAGAAATGGTAAAGAAGGACCAAAGGACACCTGACATCCGAACGTTTAACTAAAAAGGCACAAGATAGGGAGATTTGTGAAGTCACAGGTTACTAAGGAAATCACTCAATTTTAGCTTCACCCTCCAGTGTGAGCACCTCATGTTTTGCATTTCCTTTTGCAGAATTCCTTGCAAAGTGCACCATGTGTATTAAGTAAATAAGACTCTGTATTAAGTAATTAATATACACAAAAGGCTCATTCAGATATCTATGTACAGCAATGTTTAAGCTGGTTACCTGTAATAACAAGCAAAGTAACTATTTTTCATTTAAAGAACATTTCAGTTCTTTTTAAAACCTTACACTTATTCGTTGTCCATTTAAAATAGCTGCACAAAAGAGAAAAATCAGGGGAGGGAGGGGGATCCTTGGTGCCTCACAGTCATCTTTAAGTCTATAAACTATACAGCTGAGGCCCAAGCAAGGCAAGCAAATAGCTACAGATTTTAGATGCTACAAATATAATTTGAGAACAATCATGCTTGAAAGTAAAGGTTTATATCAGCTGAATTAAGAATGGTAACATCCTGTTACAGCATGGTTTTAACCTCACAGTGTGAAGCACAGATGCTCTGACAACAGACAATAAAGGGTTAACATGAGAATGACAGACAACTACCAAATACATGAAACTCACTTCCTATGTAGCTATGGCTAAATCAGTCTTTAACCCATGAACACAAGACATGTTTATTAACAAATGTATTTAAATTACTTTCTGAATACAATTTAAAGGGCCAAGCTTGATGGCCTACTGCTGGTTTCCAGTCTGCAGACCCCTCAAAGCCAGTGTGCCACCACAAAGGGGTTTGCAGACAATAACCAAGTAAATCAAACCTAGTCTAACAGGCTTAAAGTCACTCTAATGGGATTCAAGTCCCCATGGGAAAAATACTGGGGATCCACAAATAACAAAATTTGAAAACTGCTGTCTACTCCATTTCATATGGGCAAAGGTTTTGTTCAACTTTCAAGATATTTAGGAAAACCAAATTAATACCTGAATTTCAGAGAGATGAGACCTTCTGAGATTTATCTCCCTTTAACCAATTATACTGGAGTAGTACCACCACTATGGAAAACTAACCACCAGCTATCACTTTTCAGCTACTGGATCCACAGTAGCTGGGAAGTGATACAACACAATACACTGGAAAGCAAGGCAGAACACGAGAAACAAAGCAACAAAACCAGAAACAAAACAAAACAACAACAAAAACCTCAAGCAAAAGTGATACCACAAAATGGAAGACAGCTCAGGAAGCCAAGCCAATTGAAGTCTGTGGACATGATATGAAGGGCTAAATTTGTAATGTAATCTATCTATTTCTGTTTTTTGAGCATGAAGTTCCTTTCATTACATGCTCCCTTAGTAGCAACGTAGGTTTTCTGCTACATTTCATACTCCTACCTACTGCGAGGGGGGGTGACTGTTACATTTGGAGTGTTTTATACTCTGCATTTTTTTCATTTCCAATATGTTAAGTAGTGTCATTTGTTTAAAGAAATTACTCAGCTTTTCCCTAGCACTATTTAGCTTCCAAGTAAAACAGTTTGCCTGCAAAGAATGAAAAAGGCATGTAGCTTTTAAAAAGCTACTGTTTTCACCATGATTTATAATCCAGATCACTCCTTTGTTTTCCCCCCACTCCATTCTTTGTCCAGTTAATTACAAAAGTAACTGGATGTTGGCACTAAATAATAATGCCTAATCATATTCATCCTGGGCAATTCAAATTACTCTCTAGTAGCCAGAAAACTTACAGTGTAATTATACGATTAACTGCTAGTTATAATCAGAATAATGGCCATTTGCTCCAAGCTGAATAAACCTCAGCTGCATTGCTTCATACATGTCCTGTCTAATTGTGATTGTAACAAGATCCAGGCCAGTAAAATCTTGGGGAGAAAGCATACGTGCTTTTTCCCTGCATCTGTCACTTAAAACAAAAACCCACATTCCATCTGTCCTGAACAGAAAAAAACAGCTTATTACGCAACCTAGGGAAGCGAGCGCTAACACTGTACCTTGACAAAGCACCAAAAAATATATACATCTGAAATCCTTCAGCTTGGCTGAATTTGCTTTGCTTAGATGGAACAAAGATGGCAGAAATTTCCAGAAGGCCTTTCTCAGCCCTGCCACTGCAATTGTCAATCTTTAACCTGCCTGCTGCGGCAATTGGCTCCGGCGCTGGCGGAGCAGCGCCATTGGGCTGAGCCGAGGCACAACGCTGCTGTCTCTACCTTGCCTCAGACATCTTGCTGCAATGCAGACATTTGTTTTTTGTGAGCTATAAAAGAATTACACTCCAGTGGTTGAAAATAGTGAACTTTTAACAGACTCACGATGCTCTGTTTCATTACATGCACGAGGGCAGCTCACACAAATGCGCTTCACTGTCAGCAGCGTGTCTGGAGGTGCAGATTTGAAACAGATCCTGGTTTAACAAAACCTGTGGGAGCCATTTTAATACAAGCTTTCTGATTGCAGATCACTTACCCCTGCTTCCTCACATTAAACAAATATTATGTTGTTCACTCTTAAAGGCTGAAAGTAAACTGCTCACATGTATAAACTACTACTAGGAAAATTGTGTCCAAATGTAATTTCTGTTTTTTAGCAACTGAAGAACAAAAACCAGAATAACTTCTTAGCTATGTCAGCACTTTCATGTATGCTGAGAAATGCATTAAAATTGCATACAGAAATACTATCACAGGAAATTCAGAGGTACTCCAGGTTTCAAATTAAACTAGACATTCTTATAATCTAATCCTAGGGGATTGGGGGGTGAAATATTGAGGGGGGGAAGGAAAGCTTTTAACCAAAGTGAGATATTCAAAGTAAGATACTCATACTGGTAAACAAGTAAGCTGAGGTAAATTGCTATGCTAAAAGAACGTTACCAAATAAATGGCAAGGGTCTATAAAAGTTTGCATGCACTGTGCCTCAGCACAGTCATTTATTTGCAAAGCCAGCCTAGCTTTCAGTTTTTTCCTAAAATAATGAATGTGTATGGACTGTTAAAACAAGTGCAAAAATTATATTAAAAGCACAAAAGAGCATCCTTCCTCTGCTTTTGTAACAGCCCTGGTGATCACTGAAAAACAGCTTGTTCAAACAAGCATGCAGGTGCTACAATTAAAATCTTTATAAAGAGCACAAAATGTTTCTAAATTAGTTATAAACCAAGCAAGCTTGTCTGAGGTTATACTTTGTATAGTATCAGAAACATATGCTCATTAAGTGTTATTTACTTTACTTCATAAGGTCACTTCATTGCTGAGCACTAGCACTTTCATCACACCCGAAAAGCCCAAGGAACGGTGAAAACGCACTTTACCCTGCAAACATGGCAATTAATGATCTAGGAACAAACGGCAAGTAGAATATTTTTCACTGGCCTAAGGTAAACAGGAAGTAAAAGCTTCAAAATTTAGAGACAAATTATCAGAAAAACAGTGCAATCAAATAGAGCAGTTTACATGTACAAGTCCCTTAAAATGGACGCTAAGCAAATCTGATCTTTTATATGACTAACCACTAACATCACTTCATCTACTGCACTGACTGACCCAGTAAAAACAAAATGTTTGGAAAAGTATTAAAAATGTTCAGAGAGTAGCATGCTGCTTACTTACCAACTGTTCAAGCACCCATCTCATTTTTCCAGTTAAGGAGACACAACAGGCTGGCAGATTTGGGAATTGATCAAAAAGGAATTTCTTGAAATAATTACGTAGCATTTAACCAAAAGTTTAAAAAAATAAAAGGGAAAAAAAACCCCAAGAACGAACAACATGTACTACTGTCATGAACCACACATGATTTTATATCTTCTGGACTCCACAACACAGAACTGTGGCTGATACAATGTAAAACAAAAAGGCACAGATAAAAGTTGCATTAGTTTATTTGAACTATGCAAAACAAGAAAACTAACAGTTCAAAAACATTTTCCATAAAGCATCAGATTTGTAAACAGATGCACTGCTGCGTTTTACTGAGCAGCACTCCATTTCCAAAATCTGCAGCATAAAAACTCCCTTTTAAAGGAACAAAATATTAACCATACATTGTCCCTCAGAAAGAGAAAAGCGTTGTATTAACTACTCCTGCAAGAAAAAAGGTTCAATAATCATTTTAAGTTAAGATAAGCTGCATAAAAAACATGATGCAACAGCACACCACCACCTAGGCCCAATATCTACAATCTGCCATTAGCACTTTTTGCTGATGCCTAGGTTTTTAAAAATCCCATATTTTCTCAGAGATAACTTATCTTAGCTGTTCCATTCACTGTTTAGAAAGGTAAACTTGCCTGTTCTTCTGTCTGCCATTATCCCTGCTTGACTCCCTGTAGGGCAGTTAAATGCATCTGCTCCCTAGCTTCCATTTTCTCTCCAGCAGGCATGTGACACAACAGACAATAGTGCTGGCAAACTGCTCAGAGACACAAACCTCCTTTGGAATACCAGGATCTTGATAAACTCTAAAAACACCATCCTCCTGTGAAGAAGCAGGCATGCCAAGGCTTTGCCAGACTATAAAATAAAGCTGTGGCTAATGGCTACTAACCATGTGACCCAAGAAAGCAAATTTAAACAGTTCCAACTTAATATAAGTGCTGTGGTGTGAGTTTTGCACGAGAAATCACAGAGAATCACACTCTCAACCCACAACTCATAGGTCTTAGAGAAAAAGCAATGTAAAAAGCAAGGCTTACCTCTGTGGATGCATTGTTAACACAGTGTTATGTCAATACTTATAAAACATGGAGGACAGGCTCTCAGTACTCGGGCAGGGAGGGCTTGGCACTTGGGCTTGATGATCTGTCTTCCCCATGAAAGCCGCCCCCGGATTGGCTGCCCCGGCAAATCCGCATGTAAAGCGCCAGGGGATTGGCTGAGACACTTCCTGAGCGATTATCTTTGTGCGGCTCCGGGAGCAGGAGCCATCCCGGGCTCGGAGCAGGCCGGCGCGCTAGGCCCGGCTGCGCTCGCCACTGCCGGCCCGGCCCCGGCCCGGCCCCGGCCCCGCACCGCCCGCCTCGGCCAAGCGGCCGCACACCGCCGGCCCCGGCAAATGGGCCCCAGCGTGCCGTTTGTTGAAGGCAGCTGGGTGTTCTAAACGCGAAGGAGGCACAGTTTGCCCAGGTCGCAGGAGCTGTTCTTTTGTTTGCACGGAAAGCGAAATTTCGCTTGGCTGGGGCTGTGCTGGCCGCGAAAGCGAGGCCACAGGCAGAGCAAAACTTACCGAAAGTGCATGTGCACGGGAGGGAGTGGAATTAATAGCTCAGGATTCAGAGAAAGGTTCTCCTGCTCCAGAATTTAAATATATGAACATGCAGCAGAGCAACCATGTACCTACAGTGTGATTTCTTTAGATACCACGGTATGCTGAGTCTTAATAGGAAAAATGAGCCTTAAACAGAAACACTCCTGTCTCCTTTCCCCAAAAAGCATTCCAGAATTGAAATTGCTTCATCACAGAGCGTTGCTACCACTTGGTGCAGGCCCTCCCTGCGTTCAAAATGCTGCAGAGCAAAACTAAAAATATCCATGTCACCCCAGACCCTGAGATCGCCAGTCCCCCCCGCCGGCCCCCACCTTTCGGCCTGGCTGGGCTGTTACACAAAAACTGACTGACTTCCTTAGGAGCGGCTGCAACTGCAGCTTCCTGTCCGTTAACCCTCTAGCACTGGGTGCTTTTTGAGACGCAGCACAGGCCCTGGAAACACTGATTTCTCGACGTGGCAATCAGTCTGCCCCCCATGAAAACATTCACACAGCTTTTCAGATGGTTTTGCTTTACCTTTTTTTTTTTGTCTCCTGCGAAAATGCTGCTAGTGAAACAAAATGAGAAAGGAGGGTGTGAGCAATCGGTTTGATCTTGGGCCAATTTCCAAGGTTTTGATTAAAAAATGGGATTCCGTTCTTTTCCCTAGTGCAGTGAAAGTGGGAGGATTTATCGTTATGCCAAGAAGGAAGCCTTAACTCCAGATGAAGATCTTAAAGGTTAAATTTTTAGAAAACCTTTGTATTATTGTTCAAAATTTTGCATCTAGGTTATATAGCTCTGTATTATCATTCTGTAGCCATGAAGATTGCAATGGAAATTGCAGATGAAAGGGTGATTCTGAAGCATATTGAATATCAAATAATTATTTATTAAACAAAAGCAAAAAAAAAAAAACCAAAACAAGGGAAGGTGTAGAGGGAGACGCTTAACACTGAAACAATAATTATTAAATAATGAGATAGAATAACCAAAGAAAAATAAACATTCTTCTAATACAACATGCAGGAACTCAGATTGTGCAAAACCAGCTATAAAAAGCCCTCTTCCATAAATCTACGACAGTTGCAAAGAGAATATGCATGTCACGTTTAGTCGAGTGCTAATAATCCCAGAAACAATCACCACAACAAAACCTAGTGCCCTCCCTTACCTCCATACAGCACCTCTCACGATATAACTACTTTACCACACAAACCTCACTGCCTGAGAGCCGACGTGACTCATAACTGTGCCACTCAGTAAAATTAGTCATCCTGCTCTGCATTGTCCCATTCTGCATTCAGATTATTCCTTGAGATGGCATTGTCACAGGGAGCTGCCACAGCAGCCCATGGCTGTGCTTACACTTCTGTGTCTCTGCATTTCAGGCTGCAACAGCAGATTAACAGCCCAGAGTATAAATTATCATCTCATAAGGAATTCTGGAGTCCCTGCTGGAAGCATTTTCTCTTTTTAGATTTTGCAATGTTTTTCAGGGCAGGGAGCAGGAAGGCTCATGGACACACTGACCGTTTGTTTTGTTTTAGGAATGATGCAGAAACTGGGGAGAGTGCTGCTATAAAGGGAATCATGCAGCCCACTACAGCAGCAGGAACATACTGGAAATTCATGACATTCAGTGAATACTTGCATCAGTTTTGACAGTGCAAACCATTCAAGATAGATTTCTTTTTAATTGAACACCTAAAGGCCAATGTTGCTCAGAGATATCACCCCCAGCATACAAACATCCAAATTTTGATTCCCCTAAGCAGTAAATGTGAGGATTGTCAACCATTAACATTTATGCTCATTGTGTGACTGCTCTGCTCTAATATTATTCTCTTAAAAAAAAAAAAAATCCTAATCCCTATGAAGAACAGCATGAGAACAAAACTAAATACACAGAATTTGTCAATGCTTTGTGCTAACCCAGACCCAACTCCGGGAATGTTGTAATGCTGATGGTGCCTGGGAACGCTGCCAAGCTGACACACTTGGGCCTATCAGACAGAACGAGCACACAGTGGAAGGAGAGGCAACAGCAGCCTTAGGAAAGGCCTAAGGCCCCTCTCCTCTTGATTCAAGGAAGCAAAAATGCAAAAGAAAAATTTATAAACCTGCAGTCATTAGCAGGAACAAAACCGTGGAAAGCACATCAGACACATATAGCGTGTATATTCAGCCACTCGACTACTCTGCTCAAAAAGACAAAAGAATTCTGTCAGGAATCAAAGGGGAAGCTTGAGATATATTTCTCTTTATCATCTTGTCCTCATGCTTATTTTGCAGCCAGAGGTACACGCCTGGTATAACACACAGGTACATCTGGAAAATACAGATTTTTTGTCTTAAGTCCCCATGATTGTGTGTCCTGCTGCAGCTTGACCATTTCTTTTATGTAGGAGTAGTGATTTTTTTTTTTTGTGGGGGAGGGAAGGAAAGGTAAGCAAATAAAAAAAAGCATGAGAGGGGAAGCTAAAAGCTTTTTTAAAGCAGAAAAGAGGGCAGAGATCAAATTAGCTTGTATGTGTCCTTTTCAATTCTTTGGAGATATGAAGGGAAAACAAAGGAGAAAAAAAAGCTAAACAGAGAAACCAAAGGAAAGATGGAAAGCACATTCAGTGGAAAGGAAATTAAAAGACAGTAATGTTAAAAGTAGAACCCATTATACAGGCCTTTGCAAAGAACTCTGCCCACTGTGTATCATCCCCAGGAAGCACACACACCAGGCATCACAGGGTTATAAGGGACTATACTCCATAATGTATACCAGAGCCTCCAAATTAAACAAATACCAGTAAGGAAAATGTCTGCCTGTATGACAGAAGGAGGGGTTAATATTTACCCCTCCCTACAGTGGCTGCCTCATCACTAACAGAGATTGAACATTATGTGATAGACAAGAGGTGGAACATTTTGAACATATACACAAAAGGGGAAGTGTCATATTTTTCAAGTATAATAAATAAATAGATAAAAACAGGGGAAAGAAAATGCATTAAGAGTGTGTAGCTCAATCTGGGATTTCCAAGTCATTGTCTGATAATCCTGATTTCTAGGGTAAGAACATAAAACAGTGTCATTCCGTGTCTTTGGAAAAAAAACTCTTCAAGTGTTTCCCCTTTATCAAGAGTCTGACAAAGGATCAGTAACTGCTTGTAGACCAGTAGATCACTATCCAGTACAGAATCCACCAATAAATATCTATAAAAACAGTTCCTCGATTTTCAAAAGTAGACTGGATTCTAAAATTAGTGACCTGTCAAAGAAGGTTGGTAATTTCATAAATTATTGGAAACTAGAGGAGAAGGTATCTATGCACAGCAGGCCCCTGGTTTGCCCGTGAGCTTAAAAGGCTTTGCATGTCTTGGTCCTTCTGAAGAGCAGCTTTCAGTACTTTGGGCTGACATTACTTGTTCTGGATTGAAATGGTCACTCATTGTCTTAAAACCTGGTTCAGTTTGTAACACACAACTGAATATCTGCTGCATTATCTAAGTGTCTCTTGACAGCCATTTTTAGTGTGCTGTGCAATTGCTTCATGTACATTTCTTTCTAAAGGAAATCTCCATTCATGTTCAATCATCTGCCAAAAATACCTGGAGGAAAAAAATAAAGTCATCTTTGAGTCCTTTAACAGCTGTAGCTTTTTTAAAGAAGTGCTATGTTTTCTTAAGGCATAAGCCCATTTCATCACTTTCACCCCCACTTTGAACCAGTCTCTCCACAATTAAACAGCTGGGCTGTTGGATATTCTGTATAAAACTGAATTTTCATTATTTAAGTTTTATGTTCAATATTGAAGGCCTAACAGACACAATTGCTTTCATATTTTATATGCAGACAAATACTTTTCTAGTTCCCCAGAAAGCAGCTGTGGGACACATGCAGACGTGGTGCAGGTCAGGCCTGAAGCACACCCACAGTGCCGGTGAACAAGTGGATTTATCAGCCCTGCTCTGTGGCCATGGAAATGTAAATACCCTGCATGAGGCCTAAGTACAGAATCTTGAAAGAAGTTTGTACTTCACCAAGTGGTTCTAATGGCCAAGTGTGAGACATCTTGTATATATCACTTACTCTGGCATGGGGCTCTTCTGAAGGAAACAAAAGGAAGTCACTGCTGTTAGGGAGGAATTATTCAGGACTACATAATGCTGAACTCCAATCCTATTACCAGGATTTCTTTCTTGATTTTTTCACATTCAGGAATCAGTTGGTTAGCAATAATCAGATGACATGACTTCTTTCATGTTTTGGTTTGGTATTACTGTTGTTTTAGTTTGGGGTTTTTTAATAAAATCTTATCATGTCCCAGAAGCTAAAGCTCATACCAAAGATGTCAAGTGACATTACAAAGATAAAGTTATTGCAATAATTTTTACTGCACAACCCACTGCAGATTCAAACTATATCACTTTCACTTTTAACCTCCTGCATGCTTCTTCACACACTAAATTCACAATTTGGCCTCAGCTTCAAGGCTCTGCATATTCACACCTTTCTCCTCTCTGTGTGCTATTCCAATTGCTATTTCGTCTCAGTTTTGTGGTTTACCTCTCACCAGCAAAAAGTCCTTTCTTTTTCCACCACAAGTTTCTTTTCTTTTTCAGTCAGACTTCCTGGCTTAAGCATCTCACCCTTCCTTCCAGCCACAGCACTCAGCTGCACTTTGAGCAGAACTGTCTGTACTGTGACACTGAGAACAGTGAATCAAAGATTTATTGTGTTGACTTCAGCCAGGAAAGGCTCCAGTTCACACCAGTTCACACTGGTAACTGTTGTCATGGCAGGACTGGGAGCAGGCTTGAGCAGCTCCAGGTGATTGAAACAATCACTACCACCATGAGGAGTTTCTGTGAGACATCCACTACATCCAGCTTTTCATCACATTTGTGGTATTAACTAGGTTTTCTCCATGTCTTAATGACACTAGAGATCTGACTTTTTGTCTCTTCAAAAATGAAAAAAGCCTTTGAAACAGAATCATGTCCCTGTAAAGAATCAACACGTTTTCCAGCTGTGGCTTTGCTTTCTCAAGCCAGGTGAAAGCCTTGCCTGTAATTAGCACATGTCACTCACATTAATTAGCATGTACATAAACTGTCGAATTCATTCTGCCACCTTTACAGGTTGTTATTTTTCTTGCACTGCTGGACTCGCAGCCAGTGTTTACTGAGTTCCCCTTATCAGGTGACAAAAATGAGGACATTCCTGAGATAAAGCCACTGCAACGTTGTTTTCAACAATTGTTTCATTTTGTTTACTGTAAAGAAATGCACACCCACATGAAAGTAATTCTGAAAGAGCAGAACAAATCATGCTCTATTTAACCTACTTGCCTTTAACAACCAAATCCAAGTGTGTGCTAATTATGTACATAAAATAAACCTTAAGTATGTCACTAGTCTGCAAGTTTTGTTATTAAAGGCCACAATATCCTCATATGACATTAGAGTGGACAGATGTCACAGTTGAGAGGAGTCAAAAGTGAACCTGTATCCAACATTTTAAGCATATAAAGAGCACAGACTCTTGGAGATATTTGCATGTGTATGTGTTTGCTCAAAACTTAGATCTTGATAGATAACATAGAACACCACGAACATTTCAAATAAAACCCAAAAAATTACCTTTTTTCTGATGGCCCAAAATCCAACAAAAGGACTGACAAACAAATGCTGCGCTATCTTAAGAACAGAACAGCATGTCCTAAGGTAGGGCTCTCAGCAGAAACTTCAAACACAGCTGCCTGTATAATTTAACATACCAAAACTGGTCCTCTATAGCTCACATATAAAAATTTAAAATTCTCCTTAGTATTGCTTCTACTTGCAAACATTCACAAAGCAAATGCAGTCTCTAAATAGCAATTCTTTGAAAAGTAAACTCGTTATTCCTGCTTGGTCCAATTCTTTTAATTGAAAAATGTTACTTATGTCTGTTTTTATATTTTGTTTTTCAGTTTAAAATATTATGAAAGTTTACATAATTTTCAAATATCTAAAAATTCCTATTTTGTACAGTTTTTATAAGCACTTGAAAACAATGTGAATTATTTAAAGAAAAAACAAGTTCTAGTGCAGAATGACCAGCTTTGCTCTCTAACAAATTTCAGACCTACAAATTGTTCTGTGTTTGTTCTCAAATGGCAATTTCTATAATTTGAGCCCTGGACTAAAGATCTCTGTAGATTTGTGTATAGTGTATCTTATGTTCTCTACCTAATTCTGCATGCAATTTATTGAACTGGGATCATGGTCTTGGCTTGGATGTTTCTATATGATAAATATTTACAAATAAACCTCTTTATACACACATAAAAAGGACATTTAGACCTAATAAGACAGACAATTAGCAGAGAATTTTAAAAATGATCCTTTTCTACTCACTTGAATACTTACCAATAAAATAGCCTTGTTGCATCGAATGACCAAAAGCTTCTTTTCCCGATTTTTTTTTTTTTTTTTGTGTGTGGAAAGGAATAGTAATAAGGCCACAAATTTGGTATTTTCCCTCCCGCAGGTGTGAATTTGTGTAGGAGTGCAGCATCCCCTAGCGCTCATTTGTGGAACATTGCACTCTCTAAGAAAGCCAATTTTTTAGTGAAGTCCCCATGGAACATCCGTCCTAGGATTTGGTGGGAAAGAGGAACTTCCTAAGGCATGATCTTCCTCTGTCCACATCAAATACCTCCTGCAATAATTTAATTCTGTGAACACAAGCAAATAAAAAGCATTTGAAATAATTTCTGGTTCTCAGTCTGGATATGGTTTTGGCCATATAATTCATAGTTTAATATCAAGTATTTTAGCAAATCTTAGTCAAGGTGGTAGAAAAGACACAGGCTAGAAGTAAATGGGTTCTTGTGTGGTGCAGCAGCACACAGAAAATCCTGAATAAACTGGGCCTCCTACTAGAATGCACAAGGCAGCCACACACACTTAACTCCAATATACACTGAAAAAAGCTCAACATATTCATGGTAAGAACAAGCAGCTGTATGGGCCCTCAAAATTCCCCTCTAATTTCATTACAAATGATGAGCAGATATCTTCAAAGTTTTGTCACTACCCAGTGACATTCAGAATGAGTACTCTTGCACAAAGCACATGATAACTTTGAGCTTTGTTAGATTGAAATGCAGCTCCCTAAAAAGCTCAGTAAAAGAAGGAAGGTCTGTCTGAGCTTTTGGAGATACATTTCATTTACATTCAAGTGAACTGTTGTAATCAGAATAACATTTTCTGAACTGAATGTATTCCCATATTAGAAAATTGAAAAAAAAAATATTTCTTTCAAGTGGTGTGAGAATGGTGGTGTTGGAGTTTTAGAAGTTAATTTCAAATGGACATAAGAGGTTAAGTCAGAGTCTCTGTGTTTCCTGCAGTAACCCAAAAATGAAAGAGCTAATTTACAATCCTCTTCTCAATTCCCTTCTAAACTTTGTGGTTTATCACATTTTTGGGAGTGATAAAGGTAGATGATGGATTAAATTCTTTTTAAATGTTTCATCCCCTTTCAGGTGAGTTACTGCATCAACATTCTGTGTTGCTGTGATTCTGTAATTCTGTGATTCAGTGATTCTGTGATGCTGTGGTTCTGTGATTCAGTGATTCTGTGATTCTGTTATTCCGTGATTCTGTGGTTCTGTTTTCCCGTGATTCTGTGATTCTGTGATTTTGTGATTCTCTTATTCCGTGTTTCTGTTATTCTGTGGTTCTGTTGGGCCCCGGCCATGCGTGCACTGCACCCTGCAGTACCGCGCTCAGGCCAACAGGCGGCGCAGCGCGGGGAGAGGGGGCTCCCGGGCGGGGACCCCGAGCCGGAAGTTGGGGTCAGGGACAGCCCCGAGCCGGGGTTTGGGGTCAGGGAGCAGCCCCGAGCCGGGGTTTGTGTTAGGGACAGCCCCGAGCCGGGGTTCGGGGTCAGGGACAGCCCCGAGCCGGAGTTTGGGGTCGGGGACAGCCCCGAGCCGGGGTTTGTGTTAGGGACAGCCCCGAGCCAGGGTTTGTGTTAGGGACAGCCCCGAGCCGGAGTTTGGGGTCGGGGACAGCCCCGAGCCGGGGTTTGGGGTCAGGGACAGCCCCGAGCCGGGGTTTGTGTTAGGGACAGCCCCGAGCCGGGGTTTGGGGTCAGGGAGCAGCCCCGAGCCGGGGTTTGTGTTAGGGACAGCCCCGAGCCTGGGTTTGGGCAGCTGTGCCGCCAGGTGGGTGCTTTGGAGCAGGGCTGGGCGCCCATAAAGGGTTTGAGTTGTCCCTTAGAGCTCCGAGGGCCTTTGTGCCGGGGTTTGTTCACGTTCCCCTGACTGCTGCTGTCTTGGGGTTGGGGATAAACAATGTTTATTTGACTAAAAGCTTTAATCTTTCTTCTAGCTATCTGTTTTCTCATTTCCCCAGTCCCAGTTCCTGGGGTAGCACTAATTGAGCCTTACTGAAATTGATCTCTGAGCTTTATAATTTGGACAGTTCTCCCACTTCCTCTTCCGTAGCCTTGGTCACTTGACAACCATCTACCTGGGATAATAACTTGGTGCCTTGTAGCTTTTAAAGAATAATGGCTCATCACACACAAATACATGTGTATATATCATACTTTGTGTTACAAGATACAGACTTGGCAGTACATGCTAGTGAGATACTCTCCTAATGACCAAAAGAAATTTGGGTTCTCTTGTGCGGAGATGGAGGCAGCTTTCCATCAGATCTATTTGATTTGATGACTTTATTTGATTGTTTGTCTGGTGTCTTTTACTCCAGCCATGACAATCGAAAAGCCAAGCATGGTATCTTTCTGGCTTAACAAATGCAGGTAAGATTACAAAGAGAATTATCTGAAGCAAAGCCAAGATAGACAACAAGTAACAACAGTGGCAGGGTGCAAGTGGGAGACAGAAATAATGAACAATTATCCTCTGTAGTTATCAGAGTTAAGGAGGTTGGAACACTTCCTTGTGTAGGAGATTCACCTGATACAGAGCTCTGTTAAACATATTCCCAGATATTTTGTCTGTTGTCTTTTAACATATGCTCTCATTGGCTGCATTCCTGTAACAAACAGATAAGCTCGATGTTGTATTTTAACTGAGATCCTGTTAAAGTTATGTATGTGCTTTTTTTTTTTCCCCTTTAGCATGGTGGTGGGGGTTTTTCCTGTTTTGTTTTGTTTCCCTTAAAGGAAAGGTCCTAATACATCACTCACCATCATACTACTAGAGATTTTGGAAACAATAAATACAACACCTTTCACTATTAGACAGGTGGTGTAATCATCTTACATTCACGTGCAGCATCTTCAATAAAATACTGGTTTTATTCTGTCTCAGTGTTACTCTACTAGTGGATATTCTCTCTCAAACCCTTACATAAACATGCCTAACCCCCAGCACTCTCAGCCTTTGACTGCCTACAATTTGGATGACATTTAATGAGCTTCCAGGAAGTGCAGGCCATTATTCAACCACAACCACATCTGTGGCTGGAAGAACAATGCAGACCCTCTCAAACAAAGCTACCAGTACCTGAGCTCAGAAACTCCTCTGTACAGCACTGTTGTTATTATTGGGTAGCACTCAGTGCAGAAACAGTACACAGAAGAGCACTAATGTATTTACAGTCATTCCAGAGGCTTCATCTCACTGTCCTCCTTCCAAAAGAGTTCATAGCACTGAGTTTCATGACTAAAAAGCCACCAAGAAAGCCCAAGCACCATTCATGCTTTAACAGGTGAGTGAGCTGGTTTACGCTCGTGGCTCCGTGGGGAGTTGGTGCTGCTCTGTCAGAATGACCAGCACAGAATCCCTCCAGGTGTAACTTCATTGTGAGAGGCCCAGTCCTCAGCCCAGGGTCCTCTACAGCTCATCACCTGTGTGATACACTGTACTTCCCTTGTCTAGAAAGAAAACTAAAGACAGACTTTTCACAGAGCAGGAGACAGAAGGACAGGCAGACAATCAATGACTCACAGACCTGGGTCTCTGAAGGGTGCAAAAGGCAATTCCAAACTCAGCATGTGGTCACCCAGCAAAAAGAACCCAGGAAACCTGATGACTCCCAAACTGGCCTCCTTTGTCCTCAGTTGAACCACAAGTAATCCTGGTTGGACTAGCCAGACACACACATCCTAATCCTTGTTAAAATGCAGGTATGAAAAGCAAGTGTGAAAGATTGACTGAATGAAATCTGCAGGAGAATGTGTGACTGACTGAAATCAGTTTTGTTTAAAATAAAATTACCTTCCCCTTCTATACAGTCTCACATTTAGCTTTGCTATGTTCATTTTGCATCAGTAGCTGCTCACAGCTGAGTATTTAAAAATTTCAAGAAAACGTAAAATATGTGCTTACAGGAGAATGTCAAAGGAGAGAGAACTATTTAGGGAAGTGGGGACATGGCAGGCTTGAAATGGTTTGTGTTTTTGAGGCAATACTTTTTTCCCCTTTTGCCCAAAGGAAGGGACTTGGCACATTTACAATTTCTGCTGTTACACCAATAACTTCTTATTTCACAGTTCACAAAGAAGAAATAACTGTTGAAACAAGTCGGTTTCTCAAAACTAGCCCTGAGTATGAAATGACAGGAAATGTCCTGAACATTTGTGTACAGTGACACATGCACTGCTGTACCAATGTGAGCAACCTGTACAGAGAGAGAGCCAGGAAAATGAGTATTTCTGTTTACCTGCATGTGTGAGGCTTAGAAACCCAATTTCAAATATAGAACAGCAACTGCAAGGCTTAATGCCCTGAAGTTTCCAAGGCTTCTCAGGAAGTATTTTACATTGAATGGAAAGAAAAAGGCCAGAATCAATTGCAATAGTCAATGTTATTATTGTTATTCCCAGCAGATGCAGTTTAAAAATGGTGAGGTGTCTGGTACCAGTGACTGGTTCTTTCTGTTTGTAGCCACTGGGTCATGCCAATGGTTATACTGCTAAATACAAAGGATAAACTACTGCAATTTCTTTTATAAAGTTATTTGCTATAAAAATTCCAAAGGGAAACATATTATAGGACAAAAGGTCTGACAGTGATGTAGTGGGATGGGAATAAGACATACTTACAGTGCCAAATCTTGCCAGTTTACACAGCTGTAAAAAATGAATTCTACTCACTACAGATACCAAGTTTTAGGGGGAAAAAAGTTAAAAAATAAGTGTTCAAGGTAAGCTGATAGTGTTATGGATATTCTTGCTATGAAATTATTATGTTTTCAGGGACACAAAATGGATAGTATCAAAGCCATAACATGTGACTTACCTATGCCCCTTCCCCTGTTTCACAGTTTCAAGTGACTTCAGACTTTGAAAAGTAAATCCTGTCCAAAAACGTAAACTTCTGCTGTTAACCTGTCTCATGGTTCTAAGAGAGCTGCCAGCATTCTCTTACAATGGGAAGCACTCACCTTCCTGTTAGAGGAGTTTCATTTGCCCAAGAAAAACAAACAAGGCAATGAAACTCACTTAACTCTCTAAAATGAAAATATAGGCTGATTTCTTGCCTTGGAAATGATCCTCAGGAAGTGCCTTTGTTTGATTGTCATGTTTCCAATCTCTCCCCAAATCTTTTTCACTCTTACTCCAGACTAATAGATTGAGTCCAGTGTAGGACCTAGATGGATTCATCTCTAATTTAGCCATAGTCATGCATTCCACTCTGGCCAAATGCTTTCTTCCTGGAGCTCAAAGCAAGCACAGGGTGTGCTCATGGCTAACTAAGATGCCAGGTCACTGGTGGCCAGAAATGTCTTCAGTCTGATTTGAAACTGAGCAAAGTTGTGTGGCTGTGAGTAAAGATGAGCTGCAGAGGCAGCTGCAATGTACAGTGCTGGGTTCTGCAGAACAGGTTTGGGAAGTTCAGGTTAATTCTATGCCAGTGACTGGGGAGAAAACCTCCCCCAAACCATGACACAGTGTTTGTAGCCCAGTATACTGTGGGCAAGACCTGTTTCTTGGCACTCATATATTGCAAAGAATTCTCATTCAGAGTCAGCATTAGGCACATTTATCCACTATGAAACTACACTTTGACCTCCTAACTATCTTGTTACATCTCTTCTAAATCTGTAAGTGCCTGTCTGATTGCCCCTACGGCAAGAAAACAGAACAAGGAGAGGGATGGAGACACACAATGGAGCTGCTGGAACTGTCCAGGAGAAAAGGGACCCTGGTGTGGCAGAGCTGTGGATGGTGACCCTGATTCTGGGAGAAGTGTTCCCTATGCCACAGTAGCTGCCCTCCTGGCAGGGTGTGCCCTGCTTGGCAGCAGGAACAACCATTGGGATTTTCCAACGCTCTGACGCAAAAAAACCCCGATGGCATCTTGCTGACTCCCCAGCAGCCTGTGTCCTTGGCAGCTTCCTGCTTTGCAGAGTGTTAGAGCCTCAGCAGCCCACTGCCAAGGGAGCTGGAGAATTGTGGAATGTTTCCTAAAACCTCCTAGTTGTGCACAGGCACAGCACGTAGTGCTACCTGATTTCCTGCTGAAAGAGAGGATGCCTGGCCTTGACTCAAAGGCTCTGTTGACAGAGATGCAAGCACTTGGTCCCAGGTGAAGCCTTGCTTTAAATTCTCAGTACAGATTCAGCGTTGCCAAAATTCCACAGCTATTCTAGCAGTGCTGTTGCTCTGTCCAAGGTCACACAACAAACAAGATCTGAAGGATGGAACTGTGCTTATTACACCAGCAGACACAACTGAAAAGATGGAAAAGCTGCGGGCATGTTGTGATTTCTTACACAAGGTTTCTAACTATTTTAGAGAGCAGCTTGAATTTTAGTGAAGTCATTGAAATACAGTATTTATATATATGCTGATACTCACTATCCCCTCCCTTTTCTTCCTTGATTTGGTCCTTGATTCCCTTAAAGCTTCCCTTCCTTTTATGCCAGATCTTTTCTCATATATCCCTCCCCACCACCCCCAGGCTAGGCATTCCCCCAATACCTCCTTCTGATGACGTTTCCTCTGACTTCATTCTCCACTTCCTCAGTTTTACTCTTCTTCCACTCTAATAAATACCAAACCATCATTCTAGTTCAGTTTTCTCCATCTTTAAGTCACCCTTAGTTTCCTTCATTATTTTCATTTTCTCCTCTTGTAGGGGAATATTTCTTCCATGAGCAAGATACCAGAATGTCTGGATTTCTGCTTCCCCATAGCCTAACTTTCTATCTTTAATTTATCTATTTCTCTTTTATCTCAAATTAATCAAATTTTCATCTTCCTCTCCACTTCTGGCTGTGCTCCATTCCAATTCCTGATCTCCTTAATTCTGTTCCTTAATCTTTCACAATTGTTTGGCTTCTCTCTAATGACAATATTTTCTTCCATCTCAAGCAATTGTTTCCTTTGCCTTTCCAGCTACTGCAGCATTTTCCTTGTGGTTACCAGCTCCCTGAGCACTCTATTTACAAATCCTGTGCCAGTTCATTTGATACACTCCAATTCTCTCCTTTAACTTTATGGAATTCACACATCAGCTTGTTGTGCAGCCTCTCTTCACACAATTTCCAATACACCCATTTTACCCTTCCACACAGCTAAACATCTGGTCCAGGCTTGTTATTTTATATCTTCTTATGACATATTTCCTTTGTACAGGATGAACAAACACTGTCTTGTGGGCTAAGCTGAGCAAGTGCTGAACTAACAAACAAAAATGGCATTAATAGAAAATAGATCAGGAAATACTAAAAATCATTGTCACCAATTGACTTATAGTGTATTTTCCTGACAGGATGATGTTTCAATTCTCTTTCATTAATATCACAAAAGCATACAGAAGAAGCTGAATGAGTTTCAGAAATGCACAACATCTTCAAACTATGGTATCAGCATGAAAAGAGACTGGGAAGTCTGATATTATGTAATTTGGAGGAATATAATATCATAAGACATGATACTATAGAGAAATACAAAGCACTGAACAATAAAGTGAAGCAAAGCCTTGGGTACCCTTTAATCATGACAATGTAAAAACCAGTGGATCTTAAATGTAGAAAGGGAATGTTTAGAACATTATTTACACAACTTATAATTAGCATGTGAAACACATTGCTCTAAGGTATGAAAAACCAATGAACTCTAATGGATTCTAAAATGGAGGTGGCTTTTCTCTGCACACACACCAAAATAATAAAAAAAATAAATGGCTATTTTCAGGTCAGTTCTGTACTTCCCTCTTTTGGGAACAAGTGACCAAATGACTGAAGGTGGGACAGACTTTTCCTTCACAAGATAATGGAGAAAGAATTATCTTGTGAAGAATTATCTATTGCATTGCTGTGGGGCTTGTGAGCTGGCTTGAACTGGCAGATGCAACACTGGACAGACACAATGCTGACCCCCCTCTTTCTATAAAACATTTTATCACTCCTTTGAACTGAGCAGTTCTTGAGGTGAGTGTGACACAGAGTCTGCAGGCTTGTGTGTCACAGGAGTTGGGAAATGGGTGACCCTTCACCACAGGACACAGGGTGAAGAGCATTCACCGTGGGCAAGAGCCACAGCAAAGGGCAGGACCAGGGCAGAGGGGGCTGCAGCAGCCCTGGGTGCAGCCCTGGGTGCAGGAGGCTTCCCTGCCCTGCTGAGGTGCTCCCTACCCTGTGCAGCTCGGCATCAGGTGCCTGCAATGAGCAATGGGGGGAAAGTGTCACTGTCACAGCTTTGACATCAAAATCAATGCCCCAAGGGCAGCTCAGCCACACACGTGTGTTATCTCTGACAAATATGCATTCAGGCTGTTCTTAATCTCCATGAGGAAAAAAAATATTAAGGTTTTGACAACCTACCCAGAGGGTCTAGCCAAACACTCTTCTTCACTGCCAGCATTTTTATGTTTCACTTCAGTGTCTTCAGTCAAAGACTAAACTTTTTAAGACCATTACTCCTCAGTTGGCCTCCTCTTTCTATAATCACTGTTCATCTTTTTCAAAAATCATAGTATCTCTGCAGCTCTCTCTGTTTTACACTGATTCATCTTGATCCTTCTGTTTTTTTAAGCTCTCCATTCTCTGTAGTCTTGACATTATCGAGCTGAGATTAGCCCTGGGCTAACATAATGCTTCTGCTGAGCAACATTAACAACAGAAAAGAGCATATTTAAAATGTCAATGCTCCAAGGCAACTTTTAATGGCACTTCAGCCACTGTGCCCTTCCAGTTTGATGGTGATGCACTGAAGCAATGCAGCATTTGTTTTTTTAACAACAAGTTATGCAGTTAACTAATAGAAATCTTGTGTAATCAGTGTTTCCAAAGTGTACTTATGAAAATACCCTGTGGGATTTTGTTGCAAATCCAAGTCAGCATGTGGTGATAGATGACACTTCTTTCTTCTCCTCTGATGGGCTCAGCTGACTTCTTGGCATGTCTTAGCTGGCTGTTATTCATCTAGATGCTAAGAAGTTCATCTCTTTCAGTGTTTTCCAGGAATTTGAATCAAACTAGTTGATGTCAACTGTAATTCCTCAGCTCTTTTTCATGTCTCTTGCCCCATTTTATACATAGATACTGTGCTTGCCCCTTTCTGATCTTATGAAATTTCCACCCTTCAAGTTCTTCAAGGTAAGCACTAACATTCCTGAGATTGCTTCAGTCTCTTCTCGTCATTGTAGATAAGTGAGATGAAGTAATAATGAAGAGACAAAATACCTTGTTCAAGTCTGTGTAAGTGTAAGGAAACAGAAGTTCCTGTGTGTGGAGGGCAGAAGAGAGAAAGAGACATCTGTGATCAATTTGCTAGCACTGATATGGAAAATGAAGGATTAGCCTGAAAGAAAAAGAAATGTTATGAGGCCATTCTGACAAATCCATTTTCTTTGTACCTATAGAATTTCCTGTATGTGCCAATGAAGAAATTTTAACTTTTATTGCTCTCTCTATAGAGTCAGAAACTAGATGAGTAACCACCATCGAAACACAAATTGAAGTCATAATTTGTACTTGCTCCAAAATGAGTGTTTTATTTTATGGGGATGAAGTTTCTCTCCATGCAGGGAGAGTTACTGCTCAGGATCCACTCATCAAAGCTATTCCATGCTCAGTAGTTTTTCAAGTTACTACTAGCTTACACTACATTTACAGCATTCATACCATTAGTATAATTCACAGAGACTCTAAGGAGGGGCTGACACAAAAGCATTACTGTGGTGATCCCCAAAAAGGGACCAATGAGGCAAATGAAAAGTTCTGGGGTTTTTTTTCCAGACTTATGAGTACACTCATAGGGAGGGGACCAAATGAATTTGATTATGAATGTATACTTTTATTGCATGAATACTCAACTTTGGATCATACTTGGAAGAGATATTAATTTATACTGACTCAAAAAACATCCCTTGCCGAGTCATGCATCATTGCATGTGAAATTCTGGATTCCAGGTATGCAATTAAATGCTCTGCTTTTCTAAGCATCTCATCAAGCTTCTGGATAAATGGCCTGAATTGCACAAGTCCAATGTCTTATAACCCATGAGCTAATATAGGGTTACTAGGAAGTTTACATGACCACTGGTATGACTTACCTGCCTCACTCACCTAATGTGAATTATAATTGGTTTGAACATAAGGACAGGCCTAAAGTTTTCCCTATAAATGCTGCAACACAGCCAGAGCTTCAAGTCTTATCATATAGGTCTGCAGTTGCTCACAGCAATACAAAGTCCAAGGCAAAGAGGAGCAAAGGAGCATGGCTGGTAAGTTTAAAAAAAAAAAAGTCTCTTTATTCATATGGAATGGGAAAGTGAATAATCTACCATTTGTTAGCTTTCTCTGTGGGGTTGTTTTGTAAAGGGCTCTGAACTTTTGAAGTACAAAGCATTTTGAGAATTATGCATATGTTGTTTCAGTGTTTTTCTTTCCTGAATCTTACAAAAGACACAAACAAGCACAAGAAGTTAATCCATCCATTGCTATACTGAAGTTAAATTTTAAAATATTGTAAAATTGCAAATAGAGCAGAAGAAGAAGTTATGGCAAACGGCAAACTTTATTTTAGCATGAAATTTAATGAATCAAAGATTAGGTTGCATATGAATGAATCTTGTGTTAATGGAATTTCTTATGCAAAGAATACACTACAGACTAAATTTCTTCCTGCAGATCCAGAGCCAGTAATGCCATTTTAACTATTTTTTTAAATTAGTGTGAAAGGCAAAGGCACTTTAAAATGCAAATAAATCAAGCAGAAGTCCAGCAGTGAAGTCTTAGGGGGAAGGAAATTAAATCAACACCTTTTAGTAAGACTGGCCATGTACTCACTTAGGCCTGACTTGCTGGCGCCTGTATAGAAATGGGGAATCACAGAATAGTGTGAGTTGGAAGGGATATTTAAAGGCCATCTGCTCCAGCTCCCCTGCCATGAGCAGGGACATCTGCAGCCAGATCAGGTTGCTCAGACCCCATCCACCCTGACCTTGCATTTTTCCAGGAATGGGGCATCTACCACCTCCTTTGGCAACCTGTGCCAGAGCCTCACCACCCTCTGTGGTAAAAACTTTAATCTAAATTGAGTTCTTCAGTTTAAAACCATGACTCCATGTCCTATTCCAACAGGACCTGCTAAAAATTTGTTCCCAACTTTCTTCTAGGTCCCCTTCATAAATACATAAAATGAGTCCTGAGTTTAAGATGATGCTCCTTTACCAATCCTAGGAGAGCACATGCTGTGCTGGCTTTATGTGACTTAGGTTTGAAAAGCTCAGGAAATTAATAAAAACAGCCATCCACAGATCAAGGGCTCAAGTGCAGAAATTACATGCATTGTTTTCCCCTCATGCAGTTTAAGAGAGGCACAGTTATCCCATTCTCACAGTTCTAGAAGTGATTGCACAAACTCTTAGAACACAAGTGGTTTTCCATATATCTATTATTTGAAATAATTCCTGTTATTGTTTTGATCTTTTGCCAGCATCCCTCACAGCATCTGCTGTTTGCCTGGCCTGATGGTGGTTAATTAATGACTATCTCAGTGCAGCTGCTAAGTGTGATACCATCTATATGTTTACTTGTTTAAGAGCAGAACTGAGGCTAGGAGGGAATTGGGTGCATGCAATCAGCATAGAGCTGTAGATTCCTTTATAAAACTCCTCCTCTGAGCAGACCTTAAATAGCTGGAATATTGGGCGAGTAGAAAAACCCTTCTTTTTAACAAAAGAACTATACAGTAAAGTGGACAGTTAAAACCTTCAGCAATGTGGGAAAAACCCAGAAACCAATTGTTTCTGCGTTGTAACACTTCCCTTTAAGCAATGATTTGCCAATAACTTAGAAAATTTTATCAGGGCTCTCTCTCAAAACTTCCGCTTGAAATTTCAGACAGCAGTCTGTCCTCAACGACAATTTTCTTATTGCATGAAACTCAAGAAGCATTTAATGCAGCATTTAACAAACAAACAGGTATTTGCTGATCATGATCAGCACTTGCTTGTGAAATACCCAGGATCCAAGAAATACCTAAGCCCAGGTTCAGCTGGAGATGTCAGAACTGCACAAAGATGCTCCTCATGGTATCATGGACAATTTTTTATGTAAAAAACAGAGGCTTTGTGTGCAGGTGTTTGCACCAAGCTGTTTTCACTCTTTCTCTTCCTGTCTCCCTACTCCTTCCATCCCCTGACACACATCCTGCAGACAGACACACCTTTTTTCCCAGAAAATATGCATTTGTGGGCCAGTCTCTAATGGACCTGCTGTAACAGAATCCAGAAGGTACTGCAGAAAGAAAAGGGAAAAACACCTAAAAGGTTCCTATAAGCTTGCCTGATTTTTAAAGGGTTTTGATAGTCTGCAGCACCACTACTGCTACTAAGGATTTAACAACTTGTTTCATCGTCTCACACTGAAAATAATTATCCCAGCTTCTTTCTGTCACTTTTAAGCTTCGGTGTCATTACAATTAAGGCGTGAGTTACACCTGCAAGCATCCTGTTTGTGTGTTAGCACTGGGAGCGCCTGCCCGCAGAATGGGCAGCACGCTGCATCCTCAGAGAGGAGCAGAGCAGGGCAGGGATGGCAGCCTGCACTGGGCTGTTCTTGGATGATGAGTGTGCAGCAGTAGCTGGAAGTTAAAACTGCCAAATAATGCTTTTATTCCATTCCAATGGAAGACATACGTGCATAAGTGGGAGAGGTAGGGAAGTATATGTAAATATCATAGGTTGTATATAATAGGTGGTGTGTGATGATGTGGGAGCTGTCAGGGGAGTCTAGCAGAGGTTCATCCCAGTCTGTGCACTGCCAGTTTGGCTTATTCCCGTGTCCTGGTCCCCTGGGAGTTTTTGAAGGTCACATATCAGTGCATGTTACTATTATGTCACTGCCAGCTTCCCTTCTGAGCAAGCCATCTCATCTGGAATGAGCTGAGATCTCAAGAGGAGTCTGAGCCCTAACAGGACACCCTTCTTACACAGATGATGTGGAACGGGATTGTGCCAAGTTCTGCTGTCTTCAAAGGAAGAAAGGCTGTTGGCAAACTTCAGGAACAGTCGGGAGCTTCAGGAAGGCTTCAGGCTTCCATTCCAAATGCCCCTGCTATTAAGGCACGGGAGTGGAAGACAGACAGAAAATGGGACATGTCTTGGAAAATATGTAAGGCTTAGAAGAGATCTTGGCCAAATATTTTTCCATATGAGTCTGACCATTGTCTGTCAGGTGGTTCTAGCCCTGAAAAGTGCTGATGTCAGTTAGTCCACACTAGAGTCCCAGGTATCTCAAATAAATCACAGCTGTAGAAAACCACTTGAATTCCTGTATCTAGGATAGCAGGAGTGGAGGTTGCTGATGGAATATCTTGCTTAATTATTCAAAACCGGGATGTGATAAGAGATAGGATAGCCCAGACTTCTCAGGATACTGAATCACAGAATCAGAATAATTTAGGTTGAGAAAGACCTGTAAGATCATCGAGTCCACTGAGGCGGTCCCAGTGAGTCATGGCCATATGGTTGCAGCATGGTGCTTTAGGGATATGTTAAAGAGGAGCTGCGCTCAGAGAGAAGATAGGAGCAGATAGACTATTACAGGTACTGATTTCCCATCCTGAACAGAAGGACAATAGGTGACATTTCATAAAATTCAAGTATCACTGAGGATTCACATAGAATTGATGTGAAAGAAAACATTGGAAAGGAGAAAGGAGTTTATTGCCTGTTAACAAATATGTCCTTTACTGTTCAGTGCTGAAGCTCTTAGTCCTATATATTCAATGCTTTAACAGTTACTGAGGTGAGGGAAAAGACCTGGGTATTACTGGAAAAGGATGTTATGAATTATATGACTGGACCAGTCTGCAAAAGATGATGCTGATACATCTCCTTCTGGGTACATGAAACCATATACTAACATGGTTTATAGCTTCAGTTTTCTGAGGTCCAAGAGTCTTCTCTTGCTGTCCACAGAGTTTCAAGCTCCTGCCTGTGCAGTCCCTACATTTACAGCCCCCATCCAAGCCCTGCAAACACTGCTTGGCAAAGAGGCTGCCTGGGTCAGATGCACTGTGCTTGGCTGACTGCATGTTCTGACTAGTGTTAATATTTCTCATTAATTTAGCCCTCATTCTCAACCTTTGTCCATAATCTTTAATCCAAAGGTCCAGCATGTATCATTCATCATGAGTTTGTTTTACAAACAAAGCACACCAGAGGCCCGCAAGGCAACTCAAGCAGAGCTGGGAATAAACACCAGAAGCTGACACAACAGCCACAACTTGTTCTTCCTGACATACTGTCTGCCAGCATAAATGGACTGCTGTTCTTTCTCTTTCAACAGTAACTAACCTTCCTGTCAAAGAAAAATGGTTTGCTGTGTATCCAAGGATAGGCTGAAAACTTAAATTTATTCTGAAAATTGTTTGTGTGACTTTTAACAATACTTTAAAGTATGGATAGGAGAGTATGTCTTAACATCAAAAACCTCTAATCAAATTCTAAAACATTTCCCATTAAAGGATTAGTCTTATCACTTTGAAATCACAGTTGGGCTTTGCAAATTATAAAACTATGGTCCCTGTTAAGATTAATATAATTAATGAGCAGAGAGTCAAGGTAGCAGTCCGAATTATAGCCAGTTAAAAACTGTTTCCTCTAACAGCACCATTTATAAGAAATATGAATAAAACATATGAAATGGTTTGAGCAAGTTCCAATTCTAGATGTTACAAACGTGATCCAAACCAGAAAACAAAACAATTTGGCTCCTGAATACTGAGCCCAGCCAACTAAAATGATGAATTTGGGAGCGTGTACAGATGTGCAAGTCCAGCATATGGGTGTCCCTGAGAAGCATCTGTAAGATGTGCGTTGAGTTCATCAAATTTTACAGGTTGTTTCATAAAAGGATCAGAATTAGACTATCTCTTTCCTAACACAAAGTGGAGCCACCTGCAAAGCATAAGCAAAATTCACTCTCCTTGAAGTTAAGTGGAAGATTTTTGGGCAGAAATTGGCTTTGCCAGTAGCATGGTCAGAGATGTCTTATGAAAAAATAGTAGAGCACCAGCTGAAAGAAATTATAGATATTTTATCACAAGTCACAAATATACTTATCTGGTGTCACTGTAGTGTCATGCAAATATGACATGGAGTGCTTGTCTATTGAACAGGGTTAAACAGCAACTATGTGATAAATGAAAAATTCGTTCTTTAAATTTGGCCCTGATGGGACCTGGGGCAGAAACAGTAGCTTGGTCATTGTTTTGAAATTACTACAATGCAGGGAGGGAAAAAAAAAGCAGCTCCAAAAGAACAGATTTAGGGAGTTAATTTAAAGAAAAAGTCCCTGTAAATATTTCTCATGGAGTATTTGAAATTAGTGTTTTGCAAGAAGGAGTCATGCTGTTCCTAGAACTTTAGACCTACAACAGAAAGAAAAGCAGCTAAATGCTGAAGTTCTTATAATTTTAGATACATTAAGAAACTCTTTAGTAGCCAGAAGGTTAGAAATAAATATTGTCCAAGCTTCAGATGTTAGATTGCAAGGAAATAAAATGAGGACGTGAGAACTGAGAGAGGAAAGAAAATGAATCAAAAATGAATCAAGCCCCACTGGTCAGATCAAGGCTGGGGGCAAAGATAGTTACTCAAGCTCCACCCCCAGAGGGAATATTGCAAACAGAGTTTAAAGAAGTGAAAGGCACCAGTGGAAGTCATTCCTTGAGCCAGCAGAAGTACAGGAGGCCTTTCAGAGGAAGCTCCAGAGGACACAGTGATCAGATATGGGCCAAGGTGAGCAAGGGGAAAGCCCATCCTGTGATGCTCTTTGTTACCTTCTTACATCCATACTTCATGTTCAGCTCTGTCATGGACACTGAGAGGTCACTACTGCTCTAAGGAATTTTGATCCAAGAAAAAAAAAGTAGGAGGAAATTCTTCCATTGAAAGTCAGGAGAAGGATTTTCAGAGGAATTGCATTTTTTCATTTACTGTGTGCATGGGAAAAGCAAGCTTGTCAGAACGAGGTTTGGCAGCACAGGTATTTAACTGATATAAAAATGTTGTGTTTTGCAAATAGGAATGGAAACCCTACAGCTATTTGGAGTTTTCAGAAAAGGGCAAATGACAGACTGACAGACTTGACTTAGGAGAAAGAAGCAAAGCAGAACTTTGGGAGTGTATCACTGCAAAGGCTGAGGAAGGCTACACTGAGCAGAGAAGGCTGAAACCTGAAGCTAAGGCAGAGAGGATACAAAAAATGGGGGTGTTAGGGGTTTTTTTGGCAGCTTCTTTATCGCTGTGGTGAGTTTTTTGTTCATGTGCTAATATTTATAGATATGCAAACAGTTTAATTATGATTATAAAGGGTCTCGTGTTGCTTTTCCAACTCCTGCCTTTCTAAAGGCAAAACTCCCTGAGCCCTCAGCTCATTCTACAATAGATGTGCTTCACTGCTAAGCTTCTGAGGATTTTATTTAATAGTAGATATGTTCTTCAAGAATCATCTGTACTTCTCACCTCAATGCTGTAAAAAACCCACGTTCCTCTACATTTGGACAGTGACTGCATTGCTAAAACTACCAATGCAGTTATTTCAAGGCTTATCTGAACTTGATCAATTTAAGATCATGCTGTAAAAAAATCTTTACATTAAGAAATCTGTTTGAACATAGGATGTTTTTTTTTTTATTCAATAATGGCACAGGGTAACTATTCTCCACTCCTAAGCACCACACTCTTACTCTTTCCTATCTCACTCTTCACAGGGGAAGAAAAAATCTTTTTCTTCTGCACTTCTGCACTTCATTTAAACCATCAAGCCATTTGCTACTAGAAATCCCTCCATAGTCTCTGATGATGGCAGATCCAAGCCAATCTTGGATCTTTATTCTCTGGCCTCTGACTGAAGCCACAGTTCTCATGCAAGAGCATTCCAGAGCATATTTTAGGAGTGCTCCCTCTCCAGTTCTGCCATCTCTCCCACGGCCAAACAACATCCCAGTGTCCATCAGCATGTTCCTGTTAGGTGCTTCCAGCAGTGGCAGCTGTGTGACACATAACAGGGCTAGAGACCACATCATGGCTTAAAATTCACAGGATTACTCTGGTCTGTCATGTTTCTTTATTTCTCATTCAGAGGCAGCAAGGCTGTGCCTCTCTTAGGGTGACATCATCTCAGAATGGGAGAATTAATAGACTTCAGACAGATTTTTATCCAAGTAACTCATAAATATTCAATTTTCTCAGGTTCCTCTCCTCTTACATGCCTTTCTGATTTTAATTTAGTACAGAGTATATCTTTAGTACCCTGTATACTACTGCTTCTATATTTAATTATGCAGATAACCTCTAATAGCCTATGCAAGATGGAGCCTCTTAAAAAAAATGCTCACATAAAAATTATTTTTAATTTGGCTGAAGCCTCACATGGGTACCAGTTACCTGTAGAAAGTAATAAGCAATTCTTCAGAGTGTGTTTGTGTTCCTTCCTCTTTGGATGTACTCTCCAGCTTTTTTGCTCATCCCATTTTTTCGTAGCTGCAACGCAGCCGAGTACCGACTGGCATCTGAAAGAAAATGCAAGAGAACACCACACAAGTAAATTTTCTAGTGAAGAGCTGATTGTGAGGAGAGGACAGACCTTCACTATCACCTTCAATGGAGCAGAGCGGCCTGAGCAAAACTTAATATTCATTGCAGAAACAGGTATGGCCCCCAGCTTCTTCCACATGGACAGTAATGCTGCCTCAGGATATTCTTCTGGCCCAATCTGCACTACAGAGCAGCAAGAGAAAACCTCAGAGCCAACATGCTCATTCCCACAGCCATGGAACTGTGTGAGGTGTTTGTTGTATTGCTGCTACCCCAGCCAGCAGCCACAGCTTCCTTCAGTTGCCAATATTTGGCACAAATTCACCCGAGGGGAGGGTTGGGACGGTTACATCCCTGCTGAGTTCGTTGATGACTAAGTCTTTATTTCAGCATGGCATGGAAAGAAAAATGTTATTTGTTTCTCTTGAAAGGTCCAAAACCCTCAAAGGCAACCAAGACCCTGGCCACATTTGATATCTCCAGCACAGTGAGCAAGGAGGGCTGGAGTGCAGTTCTGAAGTCCAGCAGCTCCAGCTCTGTGAGCATCTCCATTTCCAGCCCACACAATGCTGTCATTGGACGTTACAGGCTGAGTGTTCAAAGTGGCAGCTCCTCTCCACAAAGTCTTGGCACTTTTGTTTTGCTTTTTAACCCTTGGTCTTCAGGTATGAATACATCGAATTTCCTCTAAAGACCTAAGTTGCTTTGGGCTTCATTAATACTTGCAGCTTCTCAGTTTGATCTATACTTTAATATAGCAGCTGAAAATTGACAACATGAGGGATCAATGGCCAAAAAAAGGTGTCTAACAGTTTTTTAGGACCTTCTGGTACATAGAATCAGCTCTGTAGCATGTACATACTGGAGAGCTCATTGTCCTAAAAGATAAGGTTCTGCTTTTGATAAAGCTTCCCTATTTCTGCACAAGTTTAGAAGAAAGTGTCTGGCCTCTGTAGAACCAAGAAAAGAGTCATATTTACCATTTTCACAGAGATTTGGCAGTGTCACACCTCCATCTTCACTCAGACACCTCCCACCCCTTTCTCTAATTGTAGATCCTGAGTATCACAATCTGTTTATAGCACCAAGAACAGCAAAGGGTGGATATCTGCAAGCACCCTTTATAGACCAAGAGAGCTTTTGCCTTATAGAGCAAGACTCCTGAGGTTTTGTTTTATTTTGCCTGTCGTATTTGTACATCTCTCTGTTTTGGTTTTTCAGGTGATGATGTATTCATGTCTAACACGGCTGAGTGTGAGGAATATGTGCTAGAAGAGTTTGGCATCATTTTTGCAGGCAATAAAAATCATATCAGCAGCTTTGGATGGAACTTTGGCCAGGTAAATGTAGCACTGAAACACCAGACATTGTTTTTGCATAAACTGGGTCATTTGCTTTTTCCAGTTCATTGCATACATCTCTGAAGAGCAGGACTCTGCTGTTGCAATCAGCACTTGTGCCAAGCCCTGTTTCACTGATCAGTATGAGGATTTGTCATTTACTATTCCCTGTTCTGCCTTGGAAGAGCAGCCAGCACAAACATTAATATCTTTACTAAGACTACATAGCCTTAACATACAGTAAAGTACTGTAGCAACGCTGAGAGGCCTCAAGTCCACAGATTCCAAGTCTTTGAAAGCTCTGTGAGTTCTGATTTTCAGAGTTTGTTGTGGCCACATTTTTACATGGTAATGCCTGGCTGAGCTCTGCAGCGCTTCAATCAGTGATTTAAAAACCCCATTCAACACTAAAATGGCTGTCTGACTCCTGATTTTTAGTAATCTGTGTTTTCAAAACACTGATTTCTTTCTGTACCACAGTTTCAAGGAGACATCCTCAATATTTGCCTGGCCATAATGGATCGAAGCCTGTACTACCGTCAGGATCCCATCACTGATGTGTCTCACAGACACGACCCCAGGTACCTGGGCCGTGTTCTCAGTGCCATGGTAAGCAGCAGCTTCACAAAGTGCAAACTCAACTACTAAGTGTCCTTTAAAAGTTGTCAGGGAAAGTAAATATGAAGCCACTTCATAGAGAATTTTCGGCCACTGGCTGTATGGTGAAGTATGGCCTACCTTGTCATCTGCTCTGAGCCTGCCAGGTTTATCTCCTCTGGGATAGTTTTGATAATTATCACTTTGATATCCAGTAGTCACACTGAAAATAGAAGACAGGGCTGGTTGAGGGAACAGCTCCTTGGAGGTTTTTAGTCCAGCCCCCCATTTGAAGTGGAACTACTGGGTGCTAGATCAGCTCAGCCATGGATTTGCCAGGCTGCTTTGAAATTCTCCAAGGAAGGAGGGTTTGTGGCCTCTGTGGGTGACCAGTCCAGAGCTGCCCTACCCTCCTAATGAGGAATTTCTCTCTTATGTCAAATATGATTTTCCCAAGCTACAGCTTTCTGCTGTTGCCTCTTGGAATATAGAAGAGAAAGGTTAGTTAGAGCGCACATTCAAATGATTGTAAACTGGTTTTACACCTCCTCCACCCTCCTTAACCAGACAGAACTAGAACAGTGCTCTCAACTTCTCCCTGTAGATTGTGTGCTGCAGGACCCCTGACCATCCTGCAGCCCTCCCTCCTGGCTCCCCTTCAGAGTCTCAACATCCCTTTGAACTGAGAGACCCAAAACTAGAGACAGGACTCCTGGCAGAGCCTTGCTAGGGATAATTGAAGGGGGTTAACAACCTCCCTCAACCTCCTGGTCACACTTTCCCCAGTGCAGCCACTGTGAGCTTTCCCTTTCGATGAGAGAGCACTGCTGGCTCAAATTCAATATGGCATTTACTGTAACTCCCAGGCTCCTTTCAGACAGGCTGTAAACTCTTAATTTACCTCATCATAAATTTAGTGAATATCTTCTCAGGTCAACGCCAATGATGACCAAGGGGTGGTGCTAGGAAACTGGAGTGGAAAGTATGAGGGTGGCAAAAATCCCACTAGCTGGACAGGAAGTGGTGAAATCCTGCAAAGCTGGAAGAAATCAGGATTCAAACCTGTTAAATATGGACAATGTTGGGTTTTTGCAGCAGTACTGACTACAGGTATGTTTTATGTCATGCGCATGACGGGCATTGCACAGATTCTATTAAAAGAAGCACTAATAATACTTCCCGTATAGAAGTCTTTGAAGACATTACTATGCTATATGAAACCTGCAGAAATATTGCTTTCTGACTGTGGCTTTCTCTTCACTCTTTAGTGCTTAGATGTCTGGGGATTCCCACTCGTACCATCACAAACTTCAGTTCTGCCCATGATGCAGATGGAAATCTGCGTGTGGATGAGTTTTATGATGCAGATGGAAATCATTTGGAGAGGGGAGCTGACAGCGTGTGGTAAGCCTCAATATTTAATAGTAGAGCTTATTAATGTCTACAGAGCATAGGTTCTAATGACAAATGCTTTGTCTTCTTAAGAATTGCCTTAAAAACTACTACACACAGGATCAATAAAAAATACTACAGAATAATACTACAAGACTTGGTGTTTTCACTCTCAGTTAAACAAAGAATTGTGACACTAATTACAACAGCTCATTGAAGCCAGGGCAGGCAAAATTACAGTTATGATGCCACAGATGGCTGAAAATTTGCAATATTGCACTGGCAGTGGCAACTTAACCTAGTTTGAAACTATTCTTCAGAACCAGTTCACGTTAAACTGTAAAAGTTCAACAGAACCAGCTTTCTTGCAGTGGCATCATTTGCAGTGAAAGTAATTTAACTACTGCCTCTATTAAGCATCAAATGCAGTTCAAACAAGCTTGCATTCAGCAAAGAGCAGAAGTAGTCCCTCAGTTTCTGTCTTGTTTAGTCCCCTTCTTGTTCTGGACCCATTCTATCTACATGTGACATGTAGAACTGCAGCATTGTGCCAGAAGGAAACCTAAAGCTAAAACTAAGGAAGTGAATGGAGATTTTGGTGAAGAATAGGCTCAAGGTATTTTTTATAACTTCACAAATTTGTTTTCTGCCCTTGAACATTTATATATTTTCCACAACGCAATTTTCAGCACCTTTCTAGTTAATGTAGTGAGGATGAGGGTCAGGGTAGAAGTGGTGAATCTCAGATAAGAACTGTGAAATTAAGGCATTTAATCCATGCAACTAAGATGGCTGATTAAAGGAGGTGGACAGGAATCCATAAATACATACCAGTAGCTTACTTAGTTCATTTTTGCACCCAGGAATTTCCATGTCTGGAATGAAAGCTGGTTTACACGCAACGACTTGGGCCCCTCTTACAGTGGATGGCAAGTTCTGGATGCAACTCCCCAGGAAGAAAGTGGAGGTACACAAATTTTATTTCAGAATTAATGCTGAAAATTTATAAAGTCAGTCACTTTTAGAGAGAAGGAAAAAGAGAAATCATTGTAAAAGCAATTTGTCAATCTGCTCAGAAATAGTTGCAGAAGAAAATACTTCATTGGTTGCATTACAAAAGCTTCAGATCATCTGTGGATGCCAAGAAAGAAACTAGAATTCCAGGAGCAGTTTTCACAGCAATTCCTATATTTCTGATATAGGTATCAAATGCTATTGAAAATTAAGGGATAATATAAAATAAATCAAGTGTACTTTCAGAATAAACACAAGATACATTGATGGGTGACCTTGTATGAGGGTTTATGTGAATGAAAGGGCTTGAATGAGAGAGCAGCACTGGGCAATTCAGGAGTCAGTGATAAATATCTGTCTAATAATCTGCTTGCTGTCAAAGATTGTGCCTAAATTCCTTTTCCTTGATGCTGTAGGAATTTATCAGTGTGGTCCTGCCTCACGGCACGCCATCAAAGAAGGAGAAGTAGAGCTGGACTACGATGGCCCATTTGTGTTTGCAGAAGTGAATGCTGACTGTATGTACTGGAATTATGACTCTGCAACTGGAAAGAAAACTTTGATATTCTCCAAGTCTACAGAAATTGGTGCCTCCATCAGTACAAAGGCAGTTGGTAGAGATGCTCGTGTAGATGTCACCAGGGATTATAAATATGAGGAAGGTAAGTAAAACCTCTGGTTCTTCTGATCACAGCTGCTTCATTCCCAAAAGTATAAAAATTTTCAGTTAGGAGTCTCTTAGTGCATTTATAAAGTAGGAGCAGAATTTATACTCGAATTATTCAATTCCTACACAAAAGGAGAGAAAAGGCACTGAGTAAAAAAAAAAAACCACAATTGCTTTGCCCTTTACGGAGCTGCTTGGTGGAACCTAAATAAGTCAAGCCCAAGTATCTCCAAATAAAATGTTCACTGTTCCAGCTGCCTATTGCTGACATGCACTGTCTGCCTCTGCTTAGTGAGAATTATCCTACAGCCCCAGCATTTGTCTACAGAATAAAAAGTGTGTTGCAGAAACCTGAGCTAAATCAGCACTTAGGCCCAGGAAAAGCAACTCTTTCAAAGGGTGCAAGAGCACAGCACCTTCTCAGTCCTGCAGGTCTGATCATCCCCATGTTATATGTCTCTTTTTGCTTTGCTCATGAGCAGCTTCTGCTGCTGTTAAATCCCTGTTACCTCAATCCACGAGCCTTTTCCCCTCCTATGGAAAAGGGGAGTGAGGGGCTGGGTGGATGCTTGGCTGCCAGCCAGACTCAACCCACCACAATGTGCCATCAGCCTTCCCCAACATTTGGTCCTTTCTCTGTGCTAGCAAATAAGAATTCACATTTCTAAATGTTATAGCCATAAAAAGGGATAGAAATGGGAACAGAGAAACTTAAGACTTTATATTTTAAAAAAATGTTATTAGAAGTACAGTGACATTACTGACTGCAGATACAGAAAATGAGGTATGGCTGTGGAAAACAGAGGGCTTGTTTATCTCTAAGCACAGACACTATGTCCTGGCTAGCTTCTCCCTAGCAGCCATGTAAAATAAGAAATGCATGTTAACTGTTGAGGATAATTTTCATGGTTCTCCCTGACAGGCTCTGCAAAAGAAAGAGAGATTTTTAAAAAAGCCCGTAAGAAGCTAGGACTTGAGGATAAATTTGATCCTACAGCACCAAAACAAGAGGAAGTTGAACAGAAGCCTGACATCTCAGGAAAATTCAAGGTGGCTGGCTCTTTGGAGGTTGGCAAAGATCTCAACCTACTTCTGGTTCTTGAAAATTTGCAGTCTGATGCTAAGACTGTAAATGTAAATATGACTGCATGGAGTACTCTGTATACCAGAAGACGAGTTAATCAGATCTGGAAGGACTCCCTGTCTGTCACTCTGGCCCCAAAGGAAGGTAATTTTTCAAATACCTTTTAATCATAATGGTTTTATCTGTAAAAGGGCATTGGAGGCTGCTCAGCTTGAGGTAGAAAGCTCTTAACAAACTGTAATCCTAAATCCCTGGGTAGAAAAGGCTGAGAAAAATATTGCATTACACATACATTAACTAGGCATGCTTCACACTATCATGTCCCCAAGTGATTTTCACATTTTGGAAAATGTTACCATTAGGAGCCTGGGATAAGAGATGTGTCAGCATCTCCAACATGAGGTGAAAGATCATTGAATCACAGCTGATACTGTCTTTTGTTAATCTTAGGCTTCAAGGTGTTAGTGAGAAGCAGAACTAATAATTCATTTCTTTAATATGTAATTTAACTTCTGGAGAGACACCAGCAAACTCCTTTAACTCCAGCTGTTGCATCTTTCAGAGCAATAGGGGGGAAAATAAGCCTGGCAATACAGTAATAGTGAATTAAGAAGGGATAACTAAAGAAATCACTATCTACCTAAAGCAAACAGATAGATTTGCATTAATTAATTACTTTTGGCAGTGATGGCTGAAAGCCCTCCTAGTCCTAGTCACAGCATAAAAGGAAAATACTAATGTTAGATATGAAGCTCTGTGGGCTTATAAACGTGTGTACCAATTCCTTTTTTTTTTCCTTCTAGAAAAACAATTCCCTATTAAGATAAAGTATCCTGAATACCAGCAACAGTTAACTACAGACAAAACAATCCAGGTCACAGCTTTATGTCATGTAAAAGATGGGATTCAAGTGCTTGTGAAAAGAAACATCACCCTGGACAATCCTGCCATTGACATACAGGTAAATTCCCTGTGTTGTAACTGCAGTGGCAGAGAAAAGGGAAAGGGAGTTCTTTGAGAGCGCTTTATTCCCCGAAAGAAATGCTGTGCTCACATTCAGAAATTCTGCCATGGTTCATCACAGCCTCTCATAATATCCCCTCTCCTGACTCCTGAAAAGGCTCAGCTAGAAAAGAACACTGAGAACCTGGCCTCACAAGCATTTTCTTTGCACAGGTACTTGGTGAAGCAAAAGTGAATAAAGAGGTGGTTGTGGAGGTGGCATTCACCAATCCCATCAATGAGGAGGTGAAGGACTGTGTGCTGCAGGTGGAGGGCAGTGACCTGCTCCAAGGGATCCTGGAGCTACGGTGGGTACCAGAAACATCTCCCGCTATCAAACATACTGGAATGTGGGCATGGATGAGCTGGAACTGAACTGTGGGAGGAGACATTTTCTTCTAGCTGTCAGCTGGGAGGCACAGGTTATGAGCACACAGTGATGAACCAGCCCTTCATCTAGGCTGGGCTTTGGCTCCATGGTTTGGGAGGTCAAATAATTGCTGTCATAATTGGACAGAACTTGTTTTCCTGCCTATCTAGCAGGACCACGCACTTCCAGAGAAAAAAAATCATGCTTACCCAAACTGTAAATGTTGCTGAGGCTGTCTATCCTGCTATAGGCCAGACAGGTTGCACCTTCTTGTTGTGATCAAAGGCCAACAATAGGATACACAACTATTTCTGTCCATGCTTACCCAAATTACAACATACCAGGATATATTTTTCACTTTATTAAATGGAACTGCAGGTGCCAATCTGGGTGCACAGCATTGTAAACAAATTGTATTTATATCCAACAGATAGAAATACATGTAAAAAGCAGTTACAGCAGTGTCTCAGCTTTGGGAACAAGAATTAATACTGCTTAGACACAGGTTGTGATCTCAAAGGGTGGGACCTCTGAAAAGCACAAAGCCAGGTCTGCTCCATGCTCAGCTTTTCCAGACACAGCAGATCACAGTTTGAGGAGGATAGTTTTTGCAGCACAAACCATGACAAGCAGCTTTTTCCAAAATGAGAGCTCCAGGCACACTAATTTTCAAGCTCTGCTTTCAGAACTCTACCAAATAATTATCTTAGGAGATTAATAAACAGAGTCAAGAAACTATTTGATGATGTTGAGATTGAGAAGACTGGAATGAAATACCTTTATTTTTTTTACTATAGATCCTAGTTGCCTATTATCTGCTTTGGTGATTTTGTAACCTTTTCTGCCCTTTTCCCTTCAGTATTTCATAATTGAAACAGAAAGATTAAATTTTCAGACTATCCCTCATTTTGTACAGACGAGAAATTGCATAAAAATTTCAACGTATCCTGACAAATGCAATTATTTTTGGAAAATACCTGGGATATAAAAACATGCTCTTTAGCTGAATACACAGACAAACACAAACAAACAAACACAGCAACTTAACATTGCCATTTGCACTTGAGCAATTAGGAATGGTTCATCCCATCATTTATAAGCTCTCCTGAGGGAATTTACCAACCTCCTGTTGTCTATCCCACACAATTTTATCCTCAGGCAAGACAAGACAATATGTCAGGGTAAGAGAAAAACATTAACAAGTTTCCAGGAGTTACAAAACACTCAGTGTAAAACATTTTCTTTTCCATTCAGAATTTCCTGCTCTGTAAACACTGAGGTTTCCTTGGTGCTATTCTCCTTTCTAATTCAAGAGTTGATATTAACATTCTGCAAGGTCTCTGGTTATTCTTCTGCAATGATTCTGTGATGTGTTTTACACCCTCTGTTCTGCAAGAAATCTTATCTCATATATTATTATGTCCCCCTTTGTGGGCTTATCTGGGTTACTGCATAATGAATTTGTGAGAGCCTTTAATGTATGGATTTGAGTCTTTAAATACTTATCATATACTTATCTGATAAGTATTGTGTGATCAAGCTATGTGTGATCTTTTCATGGCCACCTTACTTTGCAGTGATAAGAGTTCTTACTCCAGATGGAAGATGATTAGTGAAGAAACTGAAGCATGTTGCATAAGCCTGTTTTTGACTTATATTTTCCCTCTGTTTCCTTTTTTTTTTAGCATACCACCACTGAAAGCCAGTGAGAAATCCAGTACCAAGTTTAAACTCATCCCTTCTGAGGCGGGTCCCAAACATCTACTTGTTAATTTCTTCTGTGATAAATTTGCAGATATCAAGACCTTTAAGATGGTAAATGTGATTAACTAACATGAAGATGTACAAGGAGTGGTCTGTGTGTGTATAAACTGAACAAAATGTGACAAGAAATCTTGTATAGAAAACAATGAGATAATCAGCAAAAGAAATCTTCACTTCCTCTGACAAAGGGTCACCAACACCATATCATTGCAATTTTACACTGTAATTTTAAATAAACTGAGGAATGGTTGATTGTTCATTTACTGTTGTGAAT
This sequence comes from Camarhynchus parvulus, assembly GCF_901933205.1. Taxonomy (NCBI): domain Eukaryota; kingdom Metazoa; phylum Chordata; class Aves; order Passeriformes; family Thraupidae; genus Camarhynchus; species Camarhynchus parvulus. Next base: position 8,091,750 of record NC_044590.1, on the reverse strand, counting down.
ATCCATGTTATTAAAAAGAACATTTTACCTTCTACTTAGAGAGTCTGATTTATGTCTGGCTTTCTTTGGAATTAATTCCTCCTGGCTCCAGATGCCTCTGCACACACATTCATAAACTCATTGTTACTTAGTGAAAGCCTTGTCCAATGGACTTCCAAACACTTCCAAAGTGTTTCTCCTTGCTGAAACTGCCCTACTTCAACATAGTGAGGATGACTTGCACAATTTATGTCATTTAGCTTTGTCTTTGCTACAAACTGTCCTGACAGTTTCCTTTTTTTTTTTTTTTTTGGTAAATCACAGTGACCAAATGAGGCATAGGATATGTTCATCAGGAATTTGGGTGGTGTCCAATTTGAGAGGCATTCAACAAACACATGGGGGTAATTGCCCAGTTCAGCGTACATATTTTGTACATAGTTTAGAATGTTGATATTTTGCATTTGCTGAAAATCTTCTTTGGGAATAAAAGGCAGGGCAATCTTAAGTCTGAGGGTATTTTTACTTGAGAAGAGTTTGGAATTCTTCACTGTAGATTATGTGTCAGGAAGTCATCTCTTAGATTTGAGTTTAGGAAAGCAAACTTCAACCATTTATGGGGGACTGGTACGGGCTACATGATGGGTTCCAGTGAAGTAGGTGTAGCCCAGTGAGTGGATTGGTTTATGGGCAATAACTGTGGAACAGTAACTCAAGCTCTGACTAAAATTGACTGTGTAGGTAAAGTGGATGGAAAGACAAGCTGCTGCTCTGGCACTGTTGGGGCAGGAAGCAATAAAATCTTAATTCTGTGCCCCAGCTTCCACCACACTGAACAGGGTACTGTGAGCTGTCACAAGGGCTTCTCACTGTTGAAGAGCCCAAGCTCAGACTGGTTGTAAGGTCCTTTTGTCCTTGTAGCCAGCAAAATTGCTGTAGCAGGGCACCTGCAGCCCCCCTGGTTTCCTGCTGCCATCACAGGATGTCAGTGTGAGACCACACTGGACATCAGATGGGGTGAGCTACAGAGAGGCTGTGCAAGGAGCCCACAGTGGTTCCTCCTCTTTTCTCCTGGTGTTCCTCAAGGCTTGCCAAGAGCTCTCATTGTGCAAATCACAGATTCACAGAACAGCTTGGCTTGGAAGGGACCCCAAAGATAATCTGGTTCCAAGCCCCTGTTGTGGGCAGGGACACTTTTCACCAGACCAGGTGGCTCAGAGCCCCATTCAAACTGACCTTGAACAATTCCAGAGATAAGGCAGCCACAGCTTCTATGGACAGCCTATGCCAAGGCCTCAGCACCCTCACAAAGAATTTTTTTCCTAATATCCAATCTAAACCTAGTCTGTGTCAGTTTGAAGCCATTCCTCCTTGTCCTGCCACTCCATACCCTTATAACAAGTCTCTGTCCATCTTCCTGGTAGGCTCCCTTCAGGTACTGTCAGGCCACAAATAGATCACCCAAATTCTCTTTTCCAGGCTGAAGAATCCCAATTCCTCCAGATTTCCTCACAGGAGAGGAGCTCCATCCCTGTGATCATCTTGATGGCCTCCTCTGGGCTACGGTAAACCACAAGAGAAGTTCAAGCTCAAGCACAGCCTTGAGTTCAGAACGCAGATATACACTAAATTAATTCTTTTTGCATCTCTTGTGTGTTTGAAACACTCAGATTGTGCTAAAGTCGAGTGAATTGCACAAGCAGAAATGAGAGAAACCTTTAAATCAGACCCTCCCCAGCAACACTCCCTGCACATGAAGTTAATGAGTGTGAGTAAAAGACAACTTCAGTACAGACTTAAGGAGGAGATTCTGCCATGGGGGTTTTTTTGTGGAATTTAAATTGCTTTCCTCTTTGTAGCAAAAAGTACTAACAAGACAATTGTAAGGTGGATTTAGTTACTCTGGGGATATGAACAGTAGACAAAATTATAAAGGAGATAAATAAAATCTAAAAGTTTTTTCTCTGAAAGTTAGCAAATTGAACCGCAATTCCAAGACTCTGATACAAGGGAGAAAGAGGGACAAAGTATTTTGAACCATTTTGGATGGCGGGTGGGTGGACTTGAGCTAGGAAAAACACCTGTGACAACGTTCAGTCATTAGTCACTTAGGAACCATGACTGCTGCATTCCAAAGGGATTGCAACAGCAGCTGCTGCTGCTTTGCTGCGGTGAAGGTGAGACTGGCAGGTGCCAGTTTGGGATGTAGGCCAGGCTTAGAGAGGCTCTGGTGGCTCGGCGAGCACCACTGTGGGCGTGCCTCGCACAGGCAAAGGAGGTGGTTACAGCCAGGACAGAAAAAGTGTTCTGAGACATAATTACGTGTGTGTGAGCAGCGAGGAAGAAGAAAGGAAACAGTCAAATGCCAGTGGGAGCAATGTGTAACATCTGAGGCAATCACTGTAAGTACCCAGCGCCTGAACTTAAGAACTGGTCGATGCGGTTTGTCACTAGGGCCCTGTGTGAAGACCGGGCAACATCAGAGGCTTGTGGCTCTTATGGTTTCCAAGGAATATGAATTAAGGAAAAGAGAAAAAGACCAACTGAAGTAGCTCTGCACAGCAATCAAACCCCATTTGAGGTGATTCCCGGAAGAAGCTTTGACAGCCTGAACATCCTGGAAACTTCCAAGGGAAGGAAGAACCGCTGAATTATAATGTAAGTGGAGATGTGCTGTGCCAGGTGTGCTGCTGCCTGGTGGGAAAGGCTTTGGGATAGGGCTGGCATGACTGTCAGATTAGTAAGTACTCTTGGGCTTTGTAATAGGAAAGCAAAGTGTCTCAAAAAGGTACAAGGCCTGTCTTGTAAAATCAACCTTAGAAACAGCTGCTGGAGCTTAACTTTTGCTATTACAGTTGGTTTTTCTTACTCTGTAACTTAAAATTCAGACTGATTTGTTTTTAAGTCTATACTGAGTGATAAAACATGATTAGTGGGGCTGCAGAATCTTAACCAGATAATCCTCTTCAAAACTACATAATTTTATTACTCGTACTCTTTTACAAAGTGATGGTACAAAACCAAAAATAAATATATTCATAAATCCAAAAAGAAATATAGTCATGGTTGTTAAAATATACAGGCTTGAAGTTTTTGCTGACAAAAAGTCTCAAAGTTATTCGTTTGTGAGTTCTTTTTGAAATAAAACTTATGGGAAATACTAATATATGGAGCTAACTTAGGTAAACAGATACTTGTTCTTAGTGGGAGCTTATAATTTTATTTGTCAGAGGGCATTGGGGATAATATTGGACCAAAAAAACCCTCTGAAACCAACCCACAGCTATTGGACAAACCCAGAAGTGACATTAACCAACTTGGAAGTTAAGTCATCAGGAAATGCTCCTTTTCCTTCAGACAGCTTTTACGTCCCACCACGCTCCCCATTTCCTCATCCTTAAAGATAACTTATTCATGGCACACCTATTATCTTTGTAGGAAGTTCTTCTTCTCTTGGGATTCAAGAGCATGCATTTCCTCTGAGTAAATAATCTTGGTATCTCCTCCCATAATTACACCCACGTTGAGTAGGAACTCTGGCATTAGACAGATATATATTATAGGAACCAGTTAATTCGTTTGACAACTTTACAGGTATTAATAACAACTGCTAAGTACCTCTCCCTTCTCTCAAATTTCAGCTGACAGCACGAAAAGATTGCTGGGTTTTTCCTTTTTATGATTGATGGGACTTGGACATCCTTGAAGAGCAAAGTAGAAGTTGTATGCAATTCTAATAAGCTGAGGGAATGGCAGGTGAGTTCTGCAAGTCATTTGCTTTCCTTCAGCAGGTATTTACTCAGGGCTGTTTCCTCAGGATTCATGCCCTGTAGGTATCTGCTCAGATTTCTTATCTGAAGGTAATTTTATATTGTCATTTGTTCTTGCATTTCATTTTCAAAGTTTTAATGTTGTTATTATTAAGACTTGTTTGAGAATAATTTTTGAGTTAAACAGAGGATATTGGGACATAGAGGAGAAAAGAAATTTTCATTCCTTGAAAAGGTACCATTTTTAAAATGCTTTGTCAGAGATATGTTATGCTTGGTATTAACAAAATTTGTGTAATCCATTCTAATGAAGCTGTAAGCATGGAACCTACAGATGAGAATTCAAAGACACATTAAAACCCTACCAAAGGAAAACAGTAATTGAGAGCATCTCTTCTTTTTCAAGTTTAAAATGAAGATGATTATTGAGCTGGGCAATTGGATAGCAGGGTTCTTTCTCATTTAATGCTGGAAAAACATTTACAATTCAGCTTTGCAGGGCAAGCAGCAACTAACTGCACTTTGCTGTTGTCCCATACATTCATGGTAAAAATTCTCCTTTTCAGCCCATCAATACTTTCTCACATTACCTCATTGTGGTCTTAAACTACCAGAAAAAAAAATCTTCCTTGAATTTAATTATAACACTTTGTTGCAAAATTAGTTTTACTCTTACCTCTTCTTCAAGGATTAGGTGTAAATTGTGGTTTAATATGCAGATATATTGTTTCAGATCTGACTTAGTATATCATTGATAAGCTCTGTGGTATAGACCTAGAAGCTTGTTTGAAGATCCCTACAATAATATTGCATAGGTATTAATCCATCCTTTCCATCCTATTCTTTTTGTTGTTATTATTGTTTTCTTTTGATTTCCCTTTAAAATGGTGGTGGTCATGTGTCCCCATCCTGTCCCCACTCCCCCCACCCTCAGCCTCATTGCACTTATGACACTTATTTTAATAAAAATGACTTAGAAGAGCCTTCACCAAGGTACTTGCCCTGAGCATTTGTCAAAACTTGGAACACAGTGCTCCAGGTGTATTTTGTAGAGTCTCCCAGGGCAGATATAAACACAGAAGGTGCTTCCCAGCATTCCCAAAGACACCATAACTGCTCAGGTTTGAGCATGGCAAGAAAACAGGGAAGAGAAAACAATCTTGCAAGGAATATCATATTCATATTTGCTTGCCAACAAGGCAGTTTAGCATTTGAGGTGTCAGGAACCACTTTATGGGTTTTAAACCACAGACCATAATAACAGCATATGTGCAGGAGGACACAATATCAGAGAACTCCGAGCACACTGCAAGAATTCTTCTTCTATGACATGAAATTACTGCCTATTAGAACAGGAACTCCAGTGGTCCAGCTGGAGTTTGAACAGAGCTAAACTCAGACAGATGGATTGATTTGTCAAAAGCTTCAGCATGTCCTCAAATACCTCTTGTTCATCCATATAAGACAGATGATCTCTCACTATGCATTTTTCTTTGCAACTAGGCCAAATGGCATCAGGATCTAAGCAGGAAAAGTAAGATGTTCTATTTGCCATTCCTGTGACCCTAAAAATACGTATGTTGAAAACATAGAGGGGCTACAGGACACTTTCTTTGGTGCCGATTATGAAATTACACCAATTTGCTCCTCTAAATTTCTTTTTAAGTCCAGTGGTAAAAGAGCATCCAACCCTCATAAGTGCTCTGTATGAGGGCTCTTTGACAAAACCCAAGGAAATATTTCCATTATTGACCAATAGACTTAATTTAATGGGGCATCTGCTTTTTAGTTGTACTTCCTCCCACAAAAGGTAATTGCTCTTAGTAACCTCACCCTGCCACTAAACAGCAAATGACCTCATGCCAGTTGCTTCTTCATGACTTTTCTTGTGTTTTATAGACCTGACCCCAACACACATCAGCTGGCAGCCATCAGTGAACGCAGCCAACCACCACACTGACAGATATGCCAACACTGAGCTGACCGTGAGGCGAGGACAGCCCTTCAATATCACCCTGTACTTCAACAGGCCAAGGCAGAATGGGGAGAGCCTGGGGTTTGTCACAGAAATAGGTAACACTCCCATAGCTGATCCGTGTTCTCAGAGAGCTGTAATCTTTACTTCTTGTAGTTCTCTCCTTATTCTATTTAGACGAACAATTTTTCTGCCTGTAATTATTAGTGCTTCCCCAATGTGCTCAATTTCAAGTGTGAGGTTAATGTTTGTCACAGACATTTTATGAAAAATCCTTTCATTAGGATCTTTTCTCCTGAGAAGCTGGGAAGCTTCAGCTTCTTCATGTTTTGGTGCTTTGGAATGTGATTTGGAGAATTGTTTACCCAGCACGTGAAATTGTTTTTACTTGATGACCAATGGCAGCCACCTGTGTCGAGGCTGTGAGCAGCCACAAGATTTTATTATCATTCCATTATTTCCTTTGCTGGCCTTCTGATGAAATCCTTTCTTCTATTCTATTAGTATAGTTTTAATATATCATTTTCTTTTAATATAATATATATCATAAAATAATAAATCAGCCTTCTGAAACATGGAGTCAAGATTCTCATCTCTTCCCTCGTCCTGGCACCCCTGCAAACACCACCACAAATATTGAAACCACGCTCTGGGATGGAAACCAATGACTCCTTCTCTCTGGCAGGGCCATCCCCCTCGGAGCCCCATCGCACCAGGGCAGCATTTGGCCTCTCTGAGGCGGGGGGCAGTGGCTGGAGTGCTGCCCAGGGACCCAGTGACTCTGCAGCCATGAGCTTCACCATTTCCAGCCCAGCCAACGCCGTCATCGGGCGGTACAACCTCACCCTCCGCGTCACCGCAGGCAACAAGATCTTCTCCAGATACCTGGGCCAGTTTGTGCTACTCTTCAACCCCTGGTGCCCAGGTAGGTGACAATGCCTTTGCTCTTGAGCACAGCTGACCTTGTTGCTTTCCTGCCTGCACAGAGCTGCTCCCTCAGGCTGCCTCTCTTTGGGTCACCAGAGGCTGCAATCGCTCGTGCTCAGAATTCTGGTTTCACTGCATTAAAAAGCTGCTGCCACTCCCTTTGTACTCTAACACAACGTGCTATATGGGATTGTATTACAGACTGTTTCACTGCTGCCACCCCCTTTGTACCCTAACACAATGTGCTATATGGGATTGTATCACAGGCTGTTTCACTGCTGCCACCCCCTTTGTACCCTAACACAACATGCTATATGGGGCTGTATCACAGGCTCTTCAGAACTGAGCAGATCGCTTTTTCTGGAGACAAGGGCTTCTCTGGGCAAATTCTTCCAGTGCATCACCGCCCTCTGCTAAAGAATTTCTTCCTACAGCTGATCTGAATCTCTCCCCTTTTAGGTTATAACAGCTCCCCCTTGTCCCAGCACTCTCAGCCCATGTAAAGCATTGCTCTCCCTCCTTTTTATAAGCCCTTTAGGCACTGGAAGGCCCCAATGAGCTCTTCCTGGGGCCTTCCTTTCCCCAGGATGAACACCCCCATCTCTCCCAGCCTGGCTCCAGAGCAGAGGGCTCCAGACCTCAGAGCAGCTCTGTGGCCTCCTCTGGAGGCTCTAACAGCTCCACATCTTCGTTGTGCTGAGAAGCCCAGAACTGGATGCAGTGTCCCAGGTGGTGTCTCACAAAGTCAAGGAGGAGAATCCCCTCCCTCAGCCTGCTGCCCACCCCTCTGTTGGTGCAGCCCAGGATGTGGTTGGTATTCTGGGCTACAAGCACACCCTGCTGGCTCCTGTCTAATTCCCATGTTTTTCTTTTGGGTTGAAAATGGACATCTCTTGTTGCTCCAGCTTTTCTTTTCTGCATTTCTCCTGCAAAATGTTGAGGCTGCAAATTTCTAACCTCGTATTTTGCAACTATGCAACAGTCTAGAAACCTGGATTAGCCTGACAGCATGACACCCTGGTGTTAAGAGAGCTCTTAGCCATCCCAGTGAGCAAACAGCTTATAAGAGAAAAGTAGCCACAATCATCCACTATTTTTTTCCGTGACCATATGTTAGTCAAGAGCCACTAAGAAACGCGTCAATAGCCAAGATGAAAAAAGCTGCTAATTAGCTCAGCAAGTCCTGGAAGACAGAAATAATTATACAAATATGTTCAGGAGATTCAGACCATCTCTGCAAAGTCCTGAGGGGGAAAAAAACCTCCCCAGAAACCTCTGAAAAATAATTTGTGTGTGAGTTGTAATTGATGGAAACCACACTGCAGGGACACAATATGTGACAGCTCCTGAGCTGGAACACCAGCATGGCTGTGGTACACAAGAGACCAAACTCTTCTCAGATGAAAACAGACAAATTAAGCTGTGCCCATTACAATTTTAAACTAATGATTTTGTGGAAGAGTCCTCCAGATTTACCAGATGATGCATTGGCTACTGACAGTTAAAAGGGAGTAACCTTAATGCTGAATGAAGGATGCTGCTGAATAAGTTCTGCAGAGTGCAATAGCTCCCTGATCCTGAAAAACAGGAGCAGATTCAGTTTGAGGGTATGTTACCACTATTGTAAGCATCATAGCAGAAGAGAAATGGGAAATTTATTTTCTTGGCAAAGGATAAATGGCAAATCTGGTCTGTAGATAATGTTCCAGGTGGGAGATTAGTCCTTAAGCTGAGGAATACAGAAATTAATTCATTAACTGTAATATCAATAAAAACTACTTACAAGAAAACAGTCAGGACTAGAGATGAAAGAAAAAATATGGGATTGGAGCAAAGCTACTAGAGAGTGGATCCTTAAGTGTCATCTGAAAAACCACTCAGATGAAGTTCATCACTGACTTTGGCACAGTGACATTAAACAGCATTGTCCATGACCAGATGGGCTGGGACAACACACAGAAATAACTGGCTGACCTTAGAGAGTGGAGAAGGTGAGAAGAAATAAGATATTATAATAGGAAATAAAAGACCACACCTCTAGGGAGAAATAACAATGATTTCAGTGACAGACTTATCACCTGGAAATCATGAAGAATGTGAAAGCCCTTGTTAATCAAAGAACAAAAAAGTGAACACATTTCAACAAAGTGAAATGGCCCTGAAAAGGGAAAATGCAATCTTAAGCTGTATAAGAGAAAATAGTTATACAGATTTAAATGTTAATGCCATTGGATGAGATGACAGGAATTAAACCATGTTCAGTGAAGGGTTACTAGGATAAATTAATACATGAAAAGTCTTCTGGACCAAAAAAAAAAATCTAGTTTAGTAAGCTATAAAGGTTTATTGAGAGCACATAAACCTTAGGAAAAAAATGTTCTTCAAGTGATTATACAAGGACATTTACATTGCTCAGAATAATTAAATCACAGGGCTAGAAGGATCTTAGAAAGTCATCTAGTCCCACACCAGGGCTCTAAGAGAGGTTCAGTTCAACACTTAGGTCATTCCTGAGAGGTCTTGAATTCCTTCTCAATGACCAGCCATTAGGGAAGCTCCAGCACCTCCGCTGGCAATTCCCCCCAATAAAGCATAATCTTTCTATTAGATCTCTATCCTATTAACTAACCAAATCTTTCTTGCTTTGACATCAGTATATAATTTCTCATCTTACGTATGATAGACACCAAGAATAATTTTTATTTCCCCCTGCACCATCCTCTTCACAAGAATTTCTGGAATTAATTACAAAGCTTGCCCCATTCCTTGCCCCCATTTATTTCCTACCTTAATTCTGAGTTAATTCATACTTCAGATTTTCAGGAATGCCGAGCATTCTTAGTGCTCCTCCCACTTTTTCCAACTGGTCCACACCTTGAAGGGCAGCACCTGAAACTGCACACAGGTCTGCATGTCCATGCTACCCCAAAAATTCAGGAATCAACAGTGATGATATTATTTTTTAAAAGTGTGGACAACAACCACAAAAATAGATTTATATCACATGATACAGTTTTTAAAATAAACTGCAATTTTTTTTATTTGCAGGAAGGGGAGGATGGGAAGTTCCTATAGGAAGGTGAAGAAGTTGATTCAATAAAATAGAAAAGCTGATCTTTTTGCATGTATTTCCTGCAATCCTGAACCTTTCAGAAAATATCTTTAAACATTATGGAATTAAAAGCAGAGCTAAGCAGATATTGCTACCTAAAGAGTAACCAAAACAACCTAAACCTCTGTGGGAACCAATGCTTTCATAGCAGCTAAATACTGTGCCATAAACTTGGAAAAACAATGAGGAGCAATGAACTCCAAGTGAATGGCTGAGCAGATTATCCTAATAACATTCCTGATAGGACTTTGGATCAGGCAAGCAAAGGTCTTCATTTAGGAATCTTAAAACAAGACAAATACATCTGGAAAAAAGAGAAAAATGTCATCTGTGTCATTCTTTTAAAATCTTTTTCAATCTGTTCCACTTCTAACTACCCTGAGAAGACAGAAAAATGTGGTGAGCTAGCCTGGACTTTTGTCTATCTTCATCACAAAAACACAATGTGCAGACAGGGGACATTTAGATAATACACAAGGCTATACTAAAAGTAGGGGAAAAAAGTTAAGTAATATAATGTGGATCCTTCTTTCACCCCCTCACACCTTCCCTGGCCATATATAATAACAGACATTTCCACTGAACTGCACCTCTTCATGGAGCTGTAATAATTCTATTTTTCAAATAGTTTTCTCCTTGCTGAATCAGAACAGAAATGTTTCTGAAAGGTTGCTGGTATTCTCAGCTTTAAGCCTGCCCAATTTGGTTTTCAGGTGATGATGTCTACATGTCCAATGAAAATGAGAGACAAGAATATGTTCTAAATGAAAATGGAATAATCTTTGTGGGCAATGCAAGGTACATTGAAGCAAGAGGGTGGTATTATGGACAGGTAAGTCACAAGGAATTTCTTTGGACTCTCATTCTGTCTCCAACAGCATTTCTCTTATTTGCTGTTTATATAATAAGTGCACCAACCTGGGTGGCCTTACTTGTGGTTTGCTCACAGTGTGCCCCACTGTCCCTATCACCTTTGGGCTGGGATATCTCAGAAGGGAGGAACTGCAGTAAAATCTCCTTTCATTCCGCTTGTGAAACCATCCATTTTCTTAAAAATGTATCTTATCTGATCCCAGTTTCAAGACCTCCTAAACATCTGTCTGACCATGCTTGATCTGAGCCTGTACTACCGTCAGGACCCAGCCATGGATGTGTCCCGAAGGGGAGATCCCAAATACTTGGGCAGAGTCATCAGTTCTATGGTAAGGAATGGACAACTTAACCCCAGCCCCGCAGGAGTGAGCAGAAAGCACCTCTGAGGCTCAGCCATGAGCAATAAATGAGCTGCATACAGTGCATTGCAGACAATTCATTTTGTGCGTTCTGCCTGCTGGCCTCTCTTTAGATCAATGGAAATGATAACGACAATGGAGTTCTCCTGGGGAAGTGGCAAGGGAGTTTCCACTCGCATGAGAACCCCTCCAGGTGGGATGGCAGCGTGGTGATCCTCAAGAAATGGCGCCAGGACAACTACAGACCTGTCCAGTACGGCCAGTGCTGGGTTTTTGCAGGTGTCATGTGCACAGGTAAGCTGTCAGGACAGAGGGCTGGGCTGAAATGTTGGGACCTCTGGTTTTATCAAAACTACAAAGCAATAATTTCTACAAAAGGAACAACACTGTGAAGACCATAAATGCTGAAGAATCACAAATTATTTAGACACTTCATTTCTCAGATATTTGTAATCATTGAAGCTTGTAATTTGTAATTTGTAATCATAAAGCTGTGTGGGTTCTGTTGCATTTCTTGCTCGTTTGTTTTTTTTATAAAATGTATTTCAGTTTTGAGGTGCCTTGGGGATTCCAACTCGCTTGGTTTCAAATTTTAACTCTGCCCATGATGTGGATAGAAACCTGAGTATCGATAAGTACTATGACAGCTCTGGAAGGAGTCTTAATATCAGCAAGGATTCCACATGGTAAATATAATTTCTTCCATTTCATCAACAACAATAGAGAGAATCTAGGAGACCTAAAAACACTAGTAGTTCAAAAGCAGCTGAGTGGGCAAAATGTAAAACAACCATCCAAATTAATACTGCAGACATCCATTTGGAAAACAAACAAACAACATACTTTATTATTTTCCCCCTCCCTGCCCTGAGGTCTATACCTCAAAAGCAGACAGTAAATCTGTCCTTTGAAAGAGGTACTGTAACTTGACACTTTGTGCTTCAGTTTAGAATTTAGAAATTTTTTTTAAAAAAATTCACTATTTGTCTCCAATTGGAAATTTGCATGACTACTCTATATTATTGTTCTTTTTAGACATTGTTCTTTGTCTCCAGGGATTATCATGTCTGGAATGAAAGCTGGTTTGTTCGCCCAGACCTGGGAAGGGCATACAATGGGTGGCAGGTTTTAGATGCAACTCCACAAGAACAAAGCAGAGGTAACAGCCTGAGGTCTCAGCCTGACTTAAGAGTCCTTCTCCAAACTGAGCACAACTAATAAAGTTTAACCTATGGGGTTTTTTTACATTTTTAGGAATTTTTCAGTGTGGCCCTGCATCTGTCTTAGCCATCAAAGAGGGTGAAGTCAACCTGGATTACGACACCTTGTTTGTGTACTCAGAGGTGAACGCCGACTGCAACAGATGGATTGTGTACAATGATGGAAGCAAGAAAAGGGTTTATTGTGATACTGAAATCATTGGCAGGTCCATCAGCACCAAAGCTGTGGGCAGCAACGGCCGTGTGGATGTCACTGCTAACTACAAATATCCAGAAGGTAGAGGAATTAGCACAAATTATCTCCTATTATTGCCTACTGAATCCTTGGTGCTGGAAAGCTGCCATGGATAGACAACCTGCTTGGTTTAAGCATCTCTCCCCTGCCTTCAGAAAATATTTCTGCCAGTGTGCTCCGATTAGTCTCAATACAATGGGTGTTATATTTCTGGGTTTGTGCATTCAGTAGCTTCCTTATTAAGGGATAATACAAAATATACTTTAGTCCCTTCCACAAAAGTGTAAAACTTAATGCATACACAAAACAGGGCTATAAAATACATTTTACTACCCAAGGCAAACAAACCCTCAGGGTTTCACTCCTCAGTGTTTTACTGCAACCATATTTAATACAGAGGCTGGCTGCCATCAGATCAGCAGAGTATCACTTAGCACATTACTGCATGTTCTGACCAGAGAAAAAGAAATCTCACTTCTAAACAAATACAAATGCATCATATTTCATTTTAGTGATTTATTCACCTTGCCATGGTATATCCCCTGTGAAAAACCTGAATGGAGGTTTAATGAAGATACAGAGAGCTTTTAGGTATTGCATATTTCTGAGTGATGCTGATATCCTGTATTGGTCTGAAAACCTTTACAGAGAGAAAGTGCATGTGCAACAAAAGTAGAATTTTACTTGGTTCTCTGCTTCCACCAGGTTCTTCTGAGGAAAGACGAGTCTATAGAAAGGCCTTGAGTAAGATATTGGGAATAAGTGTCACAGAAGGACGCACAGACTCTCCTGGGGGAAGATCTTCAGAGACAATGAGAAACCCTGGCATTGCTGGGAAATTCAAGCTGGCTGAACCTCCAGTTTTTGGCAAGGACATTAACCTGGTCCTGGTCCTCAACAACCTCTCCTCCGACCGCAAGAGCATCAGGGTGGACATGAGTGCCTCCACCATCCTGTACACAAGGAGAGCAGTGGCAGAGATCCTGAAGGCAGCCACTGCTGTGGAGCTTGGTCCTAAACAAGGTAACTTTTCATGTCCCTAAAGAGCCAGTATAGCTCTGCTCCCAGCCACAGGAAGGCAACTAGAAGGAAGAAGCATCAGTATCATACCTGTATCAGCTTTTGGTGCAGTTACCCATTGTTTATGAGTACATTTTACATTATTTCTTTTCCTCTGAAAATTTGCACTAGTTCAAGCACTAAGTGAATGTCGCATGAAATGTTACATAGGAGGCTACACTTATGTTATAGCTCCAGAAGGAGCACTATGTGTGTGTGTCATGGTTTCTATATGTATATATATGTGCATGTGTGTGTGTGCTGATTATTACATAGGAACACATCTTACTCTTAACAAGTATAAAAAGTCTGATGTGTGCCTTCTGGCACCCAACAGGCAGCACACGAAAAGAAATCAACTAGAAAAAAGCTTAAAAGTTACAGTGAAACTCTATCTCTCTTTTGAAGAGTTAAGACTATTGGAATTATTATAGAGATCTTTTTCATCCCCAGGAGCTACAAAGATTAACATTTTTTCCCATACACAGCAGAAAAGTTGTAGGACTACAATGAGCAGCTGACCAGGTCACTTGAAAAGGATCTCTGTGAAACTTGACCCAAACTTTCTTCTCGACTGAGGTAAAATAAAAAGGTTATAAGGAGGGAATAGATTAAAATAGTTATACCTCTAATCATAAGAAATACAAAAGGCCAGGAATCCAGTGAAATGCAGATAAGCAGACTCCCTCAGTTTCAGGCCAATATCCTCTATTCAAAAGTGTATGGGTCAAATGAGTTAAAGTAGGCAAGGATCACCAGAAGAGGGAAATACACAATCAGTCTCACAAGAAGGAAATATAAACAAACTCCACTGCCATCTTTTTTCTCTTCAGTAATTAACGAAACCCCTCACTATAACTCTTTTCTCTTTAGCTTGCTTTGAAAATGTAATGGTTCCTAAATATATCTCTGAATTCTAGGGAAGCATATCCGGGTAAAGATCCCTTATACTCATTATGGAAAATATCTGACCACTGACAAAAGGATCCAAGTGACTGCTTTATGTGAAGTCATGCGCTCGAACGGGCTGAAGCTGCTGGTGGAGAAGACAATCATTTTAGAGGACACAAACATCATCATTAAGGTGAACAATTTTCTCCCTGATGTTCTGAATAGATGCTAAAAGATCTTTCTGGAGTTCAGATCTTAAGATGAGAATCTGGGGATAAATGTATTACATTTAGGTTGCCATTTCAGATGTTGTTCCGAAATTCTGCCTGCTTGAATTGAGAATGCAAGGATGTGAGAGGCCAGTTCTGAACTTTGGCCTGAATCTGCCCCATTTTTCAGAACAGCTCTGTTACCTTCTTTTTCCCCAGTCACAAGCCACTGCCTTATGTTCCACAGTACTTGTTTTCATTCCATGTATTGGCAAGTGCTTGTGTTGTCCTTGAAGAACATTGCCAAAATTCAGATTTAAACCCTTAGTTCTAACCAGTGCTAGAGCCAGTTCGTATTGTTTTAGCACTTTAATCCCAATCAATGATGTGCCAAAAAAAGGAAAAAAGCCACTCAGCAACCAAAAGATCAGACAGGTTTTGTGGGACACGTCTGTGTAGAGCCAGGGCTCTATTTCACTGAAATGATGCACAAAATATTGCAGACAGCTGGACAGCCCTATTGAGCTGAGCCACATCCAGCTTCAAACTTGAGGAAAGATAATGTTTGCCACCTAAATGCCAGTTGCAGCTCCACGGAATCCTGACTCCAGGGAGCAGAACCATAAACCAGGGAGTGACCAGAAAGGTGTTTTGTCCCTCAGGTGCCCCAGAGGGTTGTGGTGAACAGAGCTGTGTCCCTGGAGATCTCCTACGCCAACCCCCTCCCGGAGCCCGTCAGCCGCTGCGTGCTGCTCGTCACCCTGATGAACCAGCAGGTCAAGATCAAGTAAGTGCAACCTGCAGCAATCCCTCACTGCCTCCAACACCACCAACAGCACATCTGACTCTCAAACAGAAGGAAAAAACCACACTTCACTTGTCTTTTTCATATTTTCTATTTCTGAAAACAAAAGTGACGCCATATGATTCCTGAATCATGTGGTGTCTTTTCCACATAGACCTTCTTTAACAACTCAAACCTGCTAACATTCTTTTTTCCTGGGAAAGCAAATGCACATGTCAAATTCTTTTGTCTCTCTGCAGCTTATTCTACAGTTTGGCGTTCTGGTTTTATTTTCACATACAATACCCTGATATGACAAAGATAATTAGGTTAAGCAAACAAGTCAGACACTCCCCTTGGTTCAGCCCAAACAAAAAGTTTCTCTGTTCTGCTTTAAAGCAAGAAAAAACTTGCCTTTTCAAAACATAAAAGCAATTTGTTATTGTTTTTTATTTTCTTTTCCTCTGGACTCTGCTGCTTTATGGATCAGCTCAGTGTTGAGTAATAGTTTGTATTTCCTAAAGCTTCTTCTATTGTAAAACAGCCTGACTTGCTTTGTCTGTGGAACTATTTGGACTTAATAATCCATAAAAGAAAAAGGAAAACATTATTCCAGTAAAAGACTAAGCCAATTTAGGACAAAAGGAGATACAAACCAAAGCACAATGGCCATTAGAAAAATCATTATTGCCAAAATGGATATGAACCAAGCAGGCACTGGACAGAGCACTGACCTTTGACGTCAAAGTTTTTCTATTCTGAGTTTGTGCTGACTATCCAAATTTGCATCCAGCCCTAAGACGAAGCTGTGACATTGCAACTCTCTTTTCCATAATTCCATTTGAGAGTAAAGGAAGATGGTTCTCTCCTTTCTCATTTCTTAGTCTACACAAAGCCTCAAACCCTAAGTAATTCTCAAAACCCAAGGCTGGGTCTCAAGTAACTGCAGTTCTGTTTCTTGGGAATCTTATAAAAGACAATGCAAGCCTGAACTAATTTTTTTCTTTTCTTTTTCTAATTTTTTTTTCAGTTTGGCACGACTGGCACCGAGGGAGAGATCAAAAATTTATTTTGAGTTCACACCTCGGAGGGCTGGGCCCTTACAGCTGCAAGTAGACTTCTCTTGTGACAAATTTTCACACGTTAAGGGATTTGTAACAATTGCAGTAGCCCCTGCATAATGTGATGGAATCAGCCTTCCATTTCAGCATTAACACAGCAAGACACTCTCCTCTGTATAGGGACAGTGGTGACAGAAAGGAACTTTGCACAAAAAATGATGACCTCTTACATCGCAATAGAATCAAGTCTGCTTTCATGGTGCTTAACTATTTAGTCTCCAATTGTATTTCTCTTCCCTCCCACCCCCTGACAAAAGAAAAAAATTCAGCCCCTTCTTGATAGAAATAGTTCCACTATTTTCAAATCTCATTCTGTTAAGCTCCCAGTTTTGACTTTTCCCTCAAATAATTAATACAATCTCCTTTTGACCACATTCTAATTGTCAGCAATAAATAAAAATCATTCTCAACTGTATTGTTTTGTAATGATTTATACATTCTATGGGGGTAGTACAAGAAATCACAAGACTGAGGAAAAGGGATTTTTTTCTTCATTTCACAAGCCACTAACCTAGAATAATGGAACATTTCCTCCATTGTTCACCTAATATCTAATATGTATTTTTGACACCTATAGCTCCATGAATGGGGAGGAAAAAGCCTAGGGAAGATGGGAAAAGTGATGCTTGGCAGTATTTGTGTAGCCGTGGGCACAGGCCTGTCACAGAGCGGAGAACTCATGCACATATTCAAAACAGTAACTTAATTCTTATGCAGCCTGACAGAGTCCCAGGCTCCACAGAGCACGGGGAGGGTTTTGCAATAGTGTGGCAGCCCAGCAGCACAGGGTGAATAACTCCTCTTGCCCACCAGTGAAAGGTCATGAGGACAAGGAACACATCTGGCTTCAAACCCTCCCTGTGGCTCCCTCAGGGCAGCCCTGACCCCACACTTGTCAGTGTCTGCAGACAGAAGCCTCTTTTGTGGGTTCCCAATCCCAGCATCTCCAGGTACCAGGTCTGCCCTGAAAGCCACCCTTAAGTGGCTGTGAGGATTCCCTGCTCCTGCAGCCTCTCCAGGTGATGACTGGGCAGGTACAGGAGCTGCCAGGTCACCCTGAGAGCAGGATATGGGGCAATGGTGGTGTGCAAACAGCTCTGCCAAGCCTGAAGAGTTACATTTACTGTGTGACTTACAAAAAAGTTTAAATCAGAATTAATAAGCTGGAAGAGAGCTGTTGCGAGTTATGGGCATGGGCATTTTTGTCTGACAGTTCAGAGTTTGAGGTTTCAGAGTCTGAGGGATCCAGAAATAATCACAGATTTTTACAGAAAAAAAACCCACACAAGAAACCATAAAAACCCCCTTTAGATTCCCTTTTTAAAAAATGTATTTTAGTTGCCGGCAATTAATTCGCCTTTTTGGTTCCTGGCAGTCTTGATATGAAAGTGGAAACAAAACAGAAAACAGAACTGAAAAAAAAGACACAAGGCAGAATGTAGAGGTGAGGAAAACAAGAGATCATCCTTGCTCCTGACACCCCTTACTCCTCATTACAGTTCACTGGAAGTCCAGAGCAGTCTGCAGCTTACTCTTGGGACAAATTGTCAGGGCATGTTTTCAGATAAGCTGTTCCACAGGATGAGGGAGGAGAGGGCAGGAGGGAGCTGCAGGAGCAGAGCGCTGTAATTACAGAGGGCAGGGCTCACACCAGAAGAGCAGCTCTGCAGCTTCCTCCAGGGCCCAACCAACCTTGCCATGCCAAACAGCTACAGAGAAACTATGTGCATGTGTGATGAACACCAAACTACAAAGAAAAATTATTAGAAGCAGAGGCAGCCATTAAAGACTTCTCTTTACTTAACCAAGTCCCCAGTCCCAGCTGGCTGCACAGCAATGGCCCCTCCCTGGGAAGTGTTTCTCCTTAGAGAAGAAATGCAGATTATATTATGCAGATTATAATCATGTCAGAAACAGGTAATGAGAAGGAAACATTATTACAGTAATGTGGCAAAGACAAAATGAATTATATGCAGTAATATGGAAGATCTTCAGATAGATGTCTTTAAAAAAAAGTGGGGGAAAAAAGCTGCTGGCAGTAACACTAATTATTATAAATCTACTTGGATTACTCCTTCTCCCACACAGCTGTGCTGTACCATAGATGTATTAGTCTACACTTGCTCTCTGTACATACAGTCCCCAAAAACCTAAAATGACACAAACCAAACCATCTGAAATTAAGTTGCTTCTGTCTACTCAAGATAGTATTTCCTTCATTAGGCCCAATTTTGTATGCTTTCCTCTCTAAGATGCCAGAATACTGATTCTCATCTTTCCTCAGCCCTTCACCAGTTTTACATAAGGATAATTGGATTCAAGATTGTGCAATTAAAGCAGTCATCAGTGGATGCTCGCGTAGGATATCACTACAAAAAGAGTAGCTACCAACCACAGGTCACACCCAGCTTGTATAAACTCCAGCCTAGGTAGCCAAGTCCAGTCCTGAGCCTTTCATTACTGCTGCTGGAAGAGGATTTAGAATGTTCTTGCACACTTTTGTAACTGTACCCTGAGCTACGCACAAGCGTGGAAAAGAAGAAGGAATCCTTATGGCAGGTAAGTCCATCCAGCCTGATGGCTCCAGACATCCTCTTCCAATCCAGATGAGCAATATTTGCTGAGGAAACAAGATAAATTACATCTAGCTGCTCTCTCAGGAACTTTGCTTTTTTAGGTTAAGGGTATTTATTGGTTTTTCTACTAGAACTGATTTTCTTTTTTCTTGGGTCTTGAACCTTTTTTTTTCCAGTAACACAGAAAAGTAGAGTAAGAAAATATTTTTCTATCATATCAATTAACTGCTCTATTCAGTGCTTTTGCAGCCACCTAATTAACTATTGGCTAGTGATTGGGGCATCAAACTCCTACATGGAAATCCCAGGCTCTAAGATCAAATGGAGTCTGGCCTCAGCCAGGTCCCTTGGTGGTCTCTGGGCTCCCAAGAGGGGCTCTCCAGCTGAGTGCTGTTTGTCTGTCTGGGATTGCACTCTCTGTGCTCACTCTCATGCTGGCTGTAAAGATCTCCAGTTAGACACGTGCACCATGGAATACTCACATGGACTCCACAGTTTAGCCTAACATGTTTTCCTGTTAGAGCTTCATCTTTCAGTCAAAGAGAACCCTGTGTGCACCATGGTCAGCATCTTCAGCAGTCACCATCAGGCTTTTCCTCCTGAGTATGCTCCCAAGGTCTGTCCATTACAGCATGGACACCCAAACACATTTTTGGCCAATTGTACACTGACAGAATTACAGAAAATAAGTTTTCCTCACAGGCACTAAAAGAAGAAAAAGAAATTATAGGATTGAAATTGAAAGTGTGAAGATCAAAACAAGGATAAATTTGAGATTCACGTGGAGAAAAGACTGGCATCAAGCTTTACTGTGCTCTTGCCACATGTATGGAACTTTTCTTTCTGATCTCATGCACATATTCTCTGGAAATGCCTGTGTAGCCATGAACTTCACAAGGCAAATCAAATTATTGATGCAGTAAATTGTTAGAGGAAACCAATGCTAGCCACTGCCTTCTTTATCTTTCCTGCTTCTGCTCACTTCCCCTCTTCCTCTGATGGACATTGTCCTTGTCTGTGACATTCCACTCTGACAGTCTTTAGCAGCGCTGTTAAGTCCTTTAACATCAGAGCCTCACTAATATCATGGGTTTCCATTAAATCCTCTGTGCACGACATTTTTATTTACAAACGTGCAAAATGCTCTCAGTTTCCTGCATCCCTGCCCTGCAGAGCCTGGGCACTCAGGATACACATGGATAAAGGGCAGCAAGGCAAACTGACTCCTTTCAAACCCTGACTCCAGGTGCCCTTCAGAAACACCTTCTAAGTCACCCTTAAATTAGAGGACTTGATATTAGGAACGATGCTTTCCATGGATCCCATTCGATTAAACATGTTTAAGGCAGGAAAATGAAGTGATGATGCAAGCAACATGCTTTCCAGGCATTTCACACCATGTGACTCAAACATCAGACTCCTGCCAATGGAATTTTTTGTCTCCAGGTGATACATCTGAAGCAAGACCCTTAACTGAAAACACTCACACATGCTTATGCACACAGACTACAGGAAAGTCACTTGCTCCAGGCCTTTACTGCCTGGAGTATGCCTCAGAAATGCACATTTCTTCCAAAAAGCAGAAAAATTAGTACAATTGCACCTTTTTCAAGCCTTCACAGAATATAACTCCTTGTTGAAAATGCAGGAGAAAACTGAAATCTCACCCTATTATTATAGTAGAAGCCTATAGATTCTCTCAGACATGAGCCCCTTTCTTGGTTGAGTGAAATGATGGAAATGTTGCTTACAGCAGCATTATTCTGCACAGGGTTAACAAGCCCTAGTCAGAGCAGGAGGTTTTCTTCACCTGAAACCCCTCTGGAATATCATACTGGGAAAGGGCACTTTCCAAACACCTATTTTCATAAGGAAATCTGTATTTTTCTGCTTTGTTTTTGTTTGTTGTGGGAAATTTTTAATTTATCAAGGAAAGAGAAAGCTTGAAGCTTTTGTAATCTGAGCTTCAGTGCCCCATTTTCAACATTGGGCAACCTATCATGATACAATAGAGCAACCCATAGCACTGCCTCGAGATATGCCACTCCTCTGCTTGTAATCTTTCTCCAACAGAGTGTGAAATAACACCCAGCTTCAAGCTACAAGGCTGTAAATTAATTTAGATACAAGATCCATGAGAAGATAACAAGCAAGTTCCACACTGAAGATACCAACCTCCTAGCCATCATTGTGAGGCAGTGTTTCCAGAACCAGCCTTGCACTTCCTGATAAGAGTTTTAATACGTCTTTCTGTAAATCTGTAAAACATGATGGGAACTAGATATCACCACAGAAAAAGGGCAGGAACATGAGGAATAGAACAGTCTCTTCAGACTTTAACAAAGTCTTATCTAACCACAAAAGATTTGGATTTTCTGTTTAAATCAAAGATGAATTCTCTGAATTTTGGATTTTGGAATGTTTTTTCTCTTTTTGAAAGAACCATACAGAAAAGGGTTCATCTTTTAGCTGTTTGGCTAACTCCCTGGTATTTTTTCAATTTTTAATAACAATGGATTTTTCTTTGTTACTATAGCACATAATGTAAGCTATATAAAAATATAATAAAATTAGTACATTAGACACAATGAAAAGGTATGCAAGTCTGAAGGAAAACGTTTTTAATTAACATGTCTTGTGTCTTTCCAGCCCTAAAAATAGGAAAAGTCAACTGGCAATCCAAACTAAATAAAGCTGCACACCACACCTCTGATTACAGCAGCACAGAACTCATCTTGAGGAGAGGGCAGCCCTTCAACATCTCTCTGAACCTCAAAACAACAGCACAATCTTGGGACAATTTCACCTTTATTGCAAGCACAGGTAATCTCCCCATGGCAGTCATCTCATATCCAGGTTATTCCAGCTCCAAAATACTTGTGCCTTACAGGTGTACACGGCCCATTCTTGAAACATTAAGGTTTGCCCTGTTCCACTCAGGATTCCTTGCCCTTTTACACTCAGGAGTTCCCATTTTAAAGTTTGACCTACACCTCTAAGGCATGAGACAGTTAATAATTCAAAGGAAGGCAGGAGCCATCCTCATTTCCACACCAAGGCTGTATCTCTGCTCCTAAGGACATCCCTGCAGCACTGCATGTTATCTCCAACACATAATTCACCCTACCTCCCACACACCACCATCCCAGCTCATCCATTCCCTCTGGCAGGACCATCTCCAGAAGAATCCCAGCAGACCAAAGCCATATTTAGCCTTTCTGAGGAGGGTGCCAGTGGCTGGAGTGCCACCCAAGAGCCCAGTGAGCCTCGCTGCCTGAACCTCAGCATCCTCAGCCCAGCCGACGCTGTCATCGGGCGATACAAACTCCAGCTCCAGGTCCTTGCTGGGAACAAGGTCTCCTCCAAAGCCCTGGGCCAGTTTGTGCTACTCTTCAATCCCTGGTGTCCAGGTATGCTCTGAACCTTCAAATAACTCATTGTCTCAGCCAAGAAACCTGGGTGTCACAGTAAAGTCTGTACCTGGCAGTCACAGCTACAGAAAGTTGGTTTTGTGCTTAACATCAAGGATTAAGTTTTTGTCCCTTCTTCAGTGTTGAAAGGCATCAAAGACCCAGACTCTTGCTTGTAAGATAAGAAATCAAAGGGAGTAAATATTACCAATATTCATTCTAGAACTTTTTTCTCTGATTTTTTCTCTGGTTCTTGCATTCATTTGTAAAACAAGTAACAAGTATCAGTAAGATACATACTGTGCTTACTGCAGGGACAGGAACACAGTCAGTTCCCCTGAAAGAAATTTTATGCTTATTTTACTTTCTAAATGGTAACAGAGGTGTAGCAGAGAGTCCTAAGCCTGAATGCATGGGCAGTCTCACCTGATCCCTAGAACTGCCCTCTATTTGAGATTTTCAGTTAGAGCAAAGCCATTTCCTTCCAGCCACCATGTCTCATTCTGCTTGCAGATGATGATGTCTACATGGCTAATGAAAAGGAGCGGCAGGAGTATGTCCTGAATGACAGTGGAATCATCTTTCAGGGAGTGGAGAAAGATATTCAAGAAGAAGCTTGGAACTATGGACAGGTAAATAGCATCACCTCTTCCAGAACTGTCAAAATAAGAGTGGTGGGTAAACAGGGTCTTGAGGAGAAAAAAAACATTCTCTCATAGTATAAAAGTTCAATATTCCTCACTTCAGATCTTCTTGCAAATATGTATCTCATTTACATTACATTACAGACAGCAGCATCGGGATCATTTCCCCTGTGTGGCATGTGCTCATACAGAAATAAAAGAAACAAAGCATAATTTTAGGTAAAAGTTTTCTTTTGCCTGTTACACAAACTGGTAAAACTGTATTTGGGGGTTTTTTTGACCCTTGGAGAGAGAAAAGAAAGACACTGGGTATTGCAAAGCCAGTGCATGTAACTATTTATGCAATGTGTTCAGTAATGGGGCAGAAGACCCTAAAAGGATACCCCAAATGTACTCAACTGAAACAACTCCTGTTGGAATTTTTGAAAACCTGTTTCACCCTCCAAGTGTAACCACTGCAAACACAGAACTACAGCCCATCTCCAGCCACACAGCCATCCTGCCACTGCCCAGGCCAGCCAGGACCATCCCTGGCCACTTCATGCCCTCCAAGTGCACCAGCATCTGCAGATAGCATTTCTATTGATCCTCCTGACCCCATGGCTGCTTTTACACTGATAAATGAAACAAGGCCAGGGTTCCTTTCTGTCTCAGAGGTCAAGGGCCATCCTTGCCTGGCCACATCCATCCAGCCAAGCACTGGGGCATTCTCTGGGCCCAAGCAGTGTCTTGGTGACCCTAATCCACAATAATTATTTTTATGGGTTTCTTTCATATCAGATCACCTGATATGAGGTGGGGGCAGCCCATGAGAGTAAAGCTTTCATAGCAGACAGGTGCCTGAAGGGGCAGGGCAGGATGTGGGAGGGTGTGAGCCCTGCTGAGCCAAACCCACTGTGATCTTGTCTGTGCCACCAGGCATATAATGTCCTTGTGAATGCCAGTGGCCATGGACCCACACTGTGCCCAGACATCTTTAAAATACTATGGAGAGTTGGCAGCTTAATGGTTATGTTTGCTTTGTGGCCCAATTTTCTCTAACAGTACAGAAAACTCCTCTATTCCCATCCTCCCATGCTCAGAGAAGGAAACTAGGTGGGGAGTTTATCCTTGGGTTTTCTTATGAAATCAGCCTTAATATATTGCTTGTTTTGATTCCAGTTTGAAGAGGACATCCTGGATATCTCTCTGGCTGTTCTGGACCGGAGCCTGAACCACCATGAGGACCCAGCTCTGGATGTGTCCAGGAGGAACAGCCCTGTCTACGTGAGCAGGGTTATCAGTGCCACGGTAAAGTCATCCAGCACTTACAGCTGGAAATGCACCTACCAACAAAACCCCAACTCATGCCTGAGCATGAATTCCTCAATGTTTTATAGGTGTAGCCAAACAAAAAATAGCTACAAAAAATAGGTAAAATGGAGATTCATTCTTCTGCCCAAAAGTTTGCTCACAATTGAAGGAATGTTACCAAGAACTTCCAAGGAACATCAAAAAAAACATGTATTTTCCTGACAGATTTTCAGTCGTTAGATCTTTTCACTAATTTGGAAAGCCTTTGTCTATTCTGAAATCACTTGCTAAGTTTTTCAAACACCAAAAGAAGCACAAAATATTTTGGAAAACCAGTGCTGGTTTGGCTGTATTTAATGTCTGAATTTAGCATTTTTTACTTAAGGGATATTTGTTCAGTGAGGTTTTTACCATTTCCTTCAACAAATAGTTACAACTCCTCCTCATAAACACATAAATGCACAACTAGGCAGCTGAAAAGTTTTCTGTTTTATAAATAATATATGCCTCACCACATTTCTTAGCAGATTCCTCCTTTATAACTGATATTTTTCAGCCGTTTGGACAGCATTCACTTTAGGCATTCTCTGCTTCAACATAAAGTAAATAACTCAGATGTACAAAATTACTATAACTACAAATAATTAAGGAAAAAATATTAAAAATAGCTTGCTGCATCCTGTACCACCACACTTGATACTTAAACAAGGCTCTGCAATGGATATGTACAAATATATGCAACCACATCTAACAAGTTTGGGCAAGCTTGAAATACTATGTGCACATTTGCAACAAATGCACATTCAGAAAAAAGATGGATTTCTCAAGGCTTCCATAAATCACTCGAGAATGTGAAGCAGCATGAATGCAGAGTCGAGCAGAATAATGACATACAAGGAGGTGAGATCAATAGATGAAACAGAGAAAGCAGGTGTCAGGCAATACATTTGGAACCACTTGTGTTGAAAACAAGGCAGTTTTGAATCACCAGATTGTACAATCTGGTCTGGGTTTGGTCCAGTTGTAGCCTTCGAGCAGACAAAATTTTATCTAAAATTCAAACATTCTGTCCCACCAGCCAGTCAACGAGAACAGTGCTACCCACACAGGGTCACCTCTAACTATCTCCCTCTCTCTTTTCCTGCTAATACTTTAATTCTCTCACGAGAAAGACTCTTTCAGGTTAACAGCAACGATGAGAAGGGAGTGGTGGAAGGCAAGTGGAGCGGGAGGTTCCGCTCAGGGACGAACCCCCTGCGCTGGAGCGGCAGCGTGACCATCCTGCGCCGCTGGCACCGCGCCCGCTACCGCCCCGTGCGCTACGGCCAGTGCTGGGTCTTTGCAGGAGTCACCTGCACAGGTACACTGGCACAGCTGGAGATGGCACCACAGAGGCAGCTTCTTGGGTTTTCTGTGCTTGAAATGGCTCCCGAGGTATTAAAGAGTCTTTTTTTTCCC
This sequence comes from Camarhynchus parvulus, assembly GCF_901933205.1. Lineage (NCBI taxonomy): Eukaryota > Metazoa > Chordata > Aves > Passeriformes > Thraupidae > Camarhynchus > Camarhynchus parvulus. Next base: position 8,065,855 of record NC_044590.1, on the reverse strand, counting down.
ATCCCCGCAACTGAAGAAGTGGAGATTCCTCGGTTCTGCTTTTCAAGGTCGTTTATTTTCTCTTACCTGTGACATTCTTTCTCTGGCCTGCTAAGATCTGTCTGTCAGGTTGGTTTGTGGCACACTGACCACCCTTGGGGCAATGTTAGCTTTTTATACTAAGAACTACGTGTACTTTATTTGCAATAATTTTCCAATACCTATCACCTATGTTAGACAGTCTGTCTCTAAACCAATCCAGAAGTGTCACCATCACAGCACAAGATGGAGGACAAGAAGAAGAAGGACAGGACATGCCCAGATTCCTCCATCTTGCCTCTTGAACCCCCATTCTAAATCCCCAAAATTCTACTTTTTCAACCTGTGACAAATTAACTATCACTCTACTCAAAACTCTTGTGGCTTGTAAATCCTCACACAAAGTTGGTAATTATTTCCCATGGGCTAAAATTGAAGGCACTGGTGTTTTTGACTCTGTGCCAAGGTCTCTGAGCCCCCAGGGTCTTGAGTCATCCAGAGCAGCCAGAGGAATGTCCTGGGTTCCGACAGCAGCTCACTTTGAGTTCTGCAGGCTGAACTTTGTGACAATTCTGTTCAGGCTGTTTCAGCTCTGGCAGGGAGAGTGAGGAACCTCTGCTCTCCATGTGTGAAGGGTTAATCCTTCAGTTTACAGGTTGTAATAATGCATGCCAGCTTTGTGAGTAAACACAAAACTTTGTGAGTAAGCAAAAACCAAAAGGGTTTTCCAGGCTGGGCTGGTGAAAAGAGCAAGGTTTCCTGTTTCAAAGCTAGGATTCAAAGAAAACCAGTACTCTTTTTAAGTCCATTTTCTCACACTGCCAGTTTTCTACTGCTGTATCTTACCTACTGGTGACACAAGAGCAAGTCACAATTCTGAGGACCTGTAAAGGGAGCTGCAAGTTAGGAAAATCATTTCATCCTAGCAGTTTCCAGTCAGAGCTGCTTTGAGACACAAGAACCTCTCTGGAGAAAATACAAAGGAAAATTGAGAAGTGTATTTCCACAAGTGGAAAAAGAAACAAGGAACAAACAGAGGAAAAATGGGAGAGAGAACAGGATGAGGAATCACAGATTAAAATAAATGGGTGAACCAAACTGTTATTAAAAAGGACATGACAGCTAAGAATGTCATGTCAGTCAAAGTGTCTTTTAAGCAATTTTGCACAATGAGTGTGGCTTGCATCATAGCTGGAGGGAAATTTCTGAGGGCTTGTTTCACCACTGAAAATATACACTAAACTGTGTGATCAAGAAAAAAACTTTCTATATGTCTGCAAAATAGGTTTACAGAGCTTTTATGGTATTCTGTATTGCAGTACTGAGGTGCTTGGGAATACCTACTCGCGTTATTACAAACTTCAACTCTGCCCATGACAAGAACCTAAATCTGAGTATTGATAAGTACATTGATGTGTCTGGAAACAACCTGCACTTGAGTGAAGACAGTGTGTGGTAAATATACATATTTCTTTAATATTTCTTCCATTATATTCCCCACTAGTTAAAATATCTAGAATCATGCTCCTGAAAAACCACCCTGACCTCATGCTCCCAGTGATATAAAACTCCACTCCAGACCTTTGGCTTTTTGTTCAGGAATGTCCAATATTGAAATGAAATTGGAGTATTTTCCTTTTAATATTTCTTTTTCATAACATCCCAACCTTTCTCAGAGGTATAACACAAAAAGCTGGCAAAAAAGGGGAAGGAGGTACTCATGTAAGGAGTATAGCAGCTGCTCTCTCCACAGTGGAGTTTTCCTTCACTCAATTAGGATGATTTCTTGCACTGTACAAATCAGATATTCTGCATTCTACCTCCCGCGCAGGAATTTCCATGTCTGGAATGAAAGCTGGTTTGTTAGAAGAGACCTCGGCTCTTTTTATGATGGATGGCAGGTTCTGGATGCAACGCCCCAGGAAAGAAGCAAGGGTAACACTGTTGTAAATATAAAAACTTGTAGATAATGTTACTCCTAAAGATTACCAGGAGTAAAAAATTGAAATTTGAAATTGCCAAAAATTTCAGGACAATTCTCTTCTATATAATCCCTGTAGATGGAGCATTAATTTGGTTGCACAAGAAAAGCAATACCCACATTAATCTCCAGTAAGGAGCTTTTCTGTCAGCCTCTGGATTGTTGACCAGCATAACAATTTTCTTTTTTCATTTCAATTCTCTGCCTCCACAAAAGCCAGCACATCTTAAGTTCACTTATCTCACCCCTGCTTGTCTTAGCTGCTCACATCACACAATCCCATTCTTCACTACCAGGTTGAACAAATTCAGTTTCCTGGCCCTTCTCAATGCACACCCAGCACTGTTGATTCCCATCTCTCATTCTGACTGTACTTCTGACTCCTCTCCTTCCATCTGACAGCTTTGCATGCAGCCTTTGGTGGGCGAGACCATTTCTCATGGCACCCATCACCAGAACCTTCAGCTGCCCCCACCAGCCTCCTCTGCAGCCCCACCTTTTGATACAAAGTGCACCTGGAATCTCTGGGCACGCTGTTACCACATCACACAGACATTAAAACAGTGTACTTGACCCAAATGTGTCTTTGCAGTGGCTGCCTCTCCCTCTTGCTGTCAGCATGAGGATTTATGCTGTTTTACTTCTCCCAAATGTGTCTTTGGAGTGGCTGCCTCTCCCTCCTGCTGTCAACATGAGGATTTATGTTGTTCAACTTCTCCCTCTGTAATACAGGCATCTATCAGTGTGGTCCTGCCTCCACCAGAGCCATTAAGGAAGGGGATGTGGACCTGGATTACGACAGCCCATTTGTGTTTGCAGCAGTGAATGCTGACTGTGTTACTTGGATTCGCTACAGCAAGAAAAGAAAAGAGAGGATTTATTCTGATACCAGGAAGATTGGGAAATTTATCAGCACCAAAGCAGTGGGCACTAACGCCCGTGTGGATGTCACTGCTAATTACAAATATCCAGAAGGTAAATTCTTTATTACAGTACTTTTGACACTGATGATCAGATATTATAAAAATTAAGGCCTTTGTTGGACTGAGTACTGACTAAATTTCTTTACTTCTAGAGCCAAGGAATTGTGAATTTTCAAAGTCTTAGGGCTCCTTACCTGCTGATATTTATTCAATTGAAACAATAACCATTCTGGAGAGCTGTTTGGGGAGAATTTCTACAAAAGGGTTTTTTCACCCTTCTCAGTTTCAGAGGAGATGGCAACTGCCGCACCTTATGCAGAACTGAGCTCTCCCAGAATTACCTTCCTACTGCCCACAGCTTCTCAGGGGTGCCCATGAACAGCCACCTGCAGCTCATGGGCAGGTTTTACTTTCCAGCCTTCATGGCCATGTACATTCATTTGCTTTTGTGCCAAAATTCACATTAGGGTCAGACCCCACTTTCTCCTCTTGAGTGTCTTTGCCCTTCTCAGCTTCCCTAAATGTCTGAGATCAGCCATGGCACCATACCCTGTACATGCACAAGATCTCTGACCGTGGAACCTTTCAATGCAGGATCCTTGAAAGAAAGGCAGGTGTACAAGAAAGCACTGAAGCTGCTGGGTGTGCAAAGACCTGGGAAAAGAAGCAAAATTCCAAGGTCCAGGAGAGGATTTTCGAGGGCACAGCCTGCACAAAACCCCAGCATCTCAGGGAAGCTGCTCCTTGATGCATCTCCTGTGGTCGGCCAGGACATCCTCCTTACCTTGACACTCAAAAACTTGATCGCAGATTTTAAGACCATAAAGGTTAAACTGAAGGCTTCAGCCATTCTCTACACCAGAAAACCCAAGGCAGAGATCTTGCAGTTGCATAGGTCTGTTAAACTTGGATCTGAAGAAGGTAATTTTGATTTTATTATGGCTTTTATTACTGGACAAGATATAGTTTTGGGTTGTGGTCAGATCACATGAAAATAAAGAATGGCTCATGAAGTGTATGACGTGCAAACAATTGTAGGTCAAGGCTATTCAGGGGAAAAGAAACACACATATTTTCCCTGTCTTGAGCATTTGCTTTCAGGCACTGACAGAAAGGAGACTGAGCAGGGTGACCTCTTCTCTGACCCAGCACAGCCACCGTTGGTGCTACATTTTGACCTTTTTTGCTAAAAGGGAACAACTAAGAGACATAGACCGGAGATTAGTGAGATGCTGGCTCCCCCTAAGCAAAGCAAAAAGGCAGATTAAAGGGGGAAAAACAAGCCTACAACTTTCACAGCAGCACAACTGAAACCACCAACTGCAGGAAGAGCTGTGCCACCTGCAGAGAGGGGTCTCTGCCCTGCTTTTAGAGGGACAGTGCTGAAAAATGAGAGGCAGCACAGATGGACAGAGCTACCCTCTCAAGCTAATACATAACAAGTTAGAACTCATTCCACAGTTCCAGCAGAATTCTTTTCTCACTGTTCTGAGTTCCAGTGCCTTCCTCACTGGCACAGAAACCCTGATTGTGCAAGGCAGAGGCTGAACAGCTGCATCTGCAAGGGCACTTGAACCAACCCACCTTCTGACCTCTGCCCTCTTTGCAAGGAAGGACCAATAAACCCCAGCTTCAGATTAATGAAAAAAACACCAGCAGGTATTGCCACATCCATCCATCCATCCATCCATCCATCCATCCATCCATCCATCCATCCATCCATCCATCCATCCATCCATCCATCCATCCATCCATCCATCCTCAGATCTGTCCAGGTACCAAACTGTACCTGATCATTTAGTGCTTTATGTAAATGTAAGCAGAAGTCACCCATGAGCATCATTCCTGCCTGTTGGTGTCAACACTCACAAATGTGCAGCCCCAGGGTAGTAAGAGAATTACTCCTTAAAACACAGGTATCTTACAGATAGCTGATACTCAGACAAAAGAAGAGAGGGAAATTTTGTTTCTGTTTCATTACAGTGAAAGAGATTTCTTTCAAGATCTCCTACTCCCAGTACAAAAACTCTCTGATGGATGACAGGAAGATCCTCGTGACTGCGGTGTGCCAGATGAAACGGGGAGCCTCACTTCTGGTTGAGAAGGATATTGTGCTCCAGGATCCTTTTCTCACCATCAAGGTAAAATCTAGTCCCCTCTGTGACCTGCTGAGAAGCAGCAACTGGAGTTCCTACTCCATCTATTCCTCATGGGAGGGAGTATGGGAAGTGAAATCATGCCTGATCTTGGATCTTGTTGCTGTAGTAATAGGTCATACGATACAAATGAAATTAAATACACTAAAAAAAGGAAAATTTTTCCATGGCATAGCTGTGCTGGGATATTCTTGCCAGTGTTTGTTAATGTGGCACTGATAAAGTTCTCAGTGTTACAACAGTTACAAGGTAAGTTTACCTAAGGATGGACAAGCAGAATACAGACAGAGAAAGAAATCTCATCCATATTTAGACCTCCCCTTCTGTTAGAAAAGTCTGATCAATATCTTCCAGTTTATTTAGGAAGACTGATTTTTACCAAAGACACCTTCACTGACCAGCTGATAACACCTGGGGCTGTGAGTCTCTCTATTACCAATATTCAAAGAAAGTTCTCTAACTGTATCATGATAAGTGTCACTTTTCACCTTCTGCAACACTTCCCAAGTGATTAATTAGAGCTGGAGGCTTTCTCTTTTTTCCCACTTTTAACTGACTTTTGACACATGTTGTACAATGAATAAAAAGCAGTTCTTAGCCTACAGGAAAGGTCCTGCACTATGTTTGCCCAGGGACAGTCCGGGCTTTGCATGGCCCATCACATCCACATAAACGAGCTGAACTGGTTTTGGACAGCAGATTTAAATGCTGCATAACTCATGGGATCAAATGCTATCTGCTCATCTTACTGTAAATTACATAGAGGGAATATGGTAATGTGCAGAGCCCTTCAGGGCCTCCAGACTGGATTAGTTGTCCCAAACCACTCTGTCAGTGGCATACAAGAAAAGCAAGGTCACACAAAGGAGTAAAAAGTGTGGGTTTTTGCAGGTCTGGCAATTTCTGAATACCAAGTTCTAGTGAGACTTTGTAAAAAGTCTCTGTGCTGTGTCATGCAAATAACAGAGCCAGTTTATGTAGGGCAGGCATCTGGATTAAATTACTCCAATTCAGTGATTAAGTGTTAAGAAGCATTTATGTTTCTGTTGATTGAAACTTCCCTATAAACTAGGAGACAGTAATAAATGCAATCGGGACCTCTCAATGATGCTACCGAATATTATTTACAAATATATATCAGATATACCAATTCCACATTATCTCAGCCAAAATAAAGTAATGAATATGTTTATTTGCTAATTTGCATTCTTTTCCCTGAAACACCACAATTCACCTGTGTCTGACACCTCCAGTGTTCTCCAATCCCAAACCTTTCATTTAGCCTAGTTAAAGCTAATTTAAGGTGCCTCCAGTAGTTAACCATGTATGCCAATACTTGTATTCTCACTCTGATGAGTATCATGTTATACATGAAACCATGCACTGACCTAGTTAAAAAGGGGACTAAATGGTAGATTCTGCAGCAGCTTGCTGATTCTTAGCCACACTCATTCAAGGCTGAACTCTGTTGCCCAAAACCATGCACATGAGCTAATTCCTGGCTCCTTCCTGCCCAGGTGATCCTAAGGATAAGTGGTTTGCAATGGGAATGAAGGGAGAAAAGCATTAGGAAGACACAAGACTGATGAAGAATATTTTCCCTCTGTAGGTCCTTGGTGCAGCTATGGTGCACAAGCCTGTCAATGTGGAGGTCACATTTACCAACCCCCTGTCTGAGGAGGTGACAGACTGTGTCCTGAGAGCTGAGGGCAGTGGCCTGCTCAAAGAGCAACTTCGAATCTGGTACGTAAACGCTTCAGGCTGGTCATTTGTTCACTTTGGTGGGAAATCTGGAGAAAATCCGGGAAATCTGGAGTACCAGCGGGGTTTTTAAAAAGATTATTCTGTCAACCTCATGACTTTCATCTGCACCAGCCTTGGACAAAATGCCACCCTGTCAGTACTCTCCATACAGCAGATGGAGTTTTTGCACCGCTTTTGACAAGACTTGAATTACAGAATGCTCAGGGAGCGGAGAGATGGCATACAGACTTCAATTTGGGTACTCAGAAGAATACATAGCAAGAATTCTTCAGCTGCTTTAACTTACAAATGCATTCTCTCTTTTAGTGTGGAAAGAATGGCCCCCATGGAGACTTCAACAGTGGAATTTGAAATCATTCCCTACAGGAGTGGCACCAGGCAGCTTCAGGTGGACTTGGTTTGCACCCACTTTTCAGACATTAAGGGATTTGTGATGCTTCATGTGGCTCCTACTCAGTGATATAACCTGCACAAGAGTTCAGATTTGCCTGTTTATGAGGCTGGTGCAGTGTTCATGCATTCTTGTGACTGGAAGCACAGAAATGCAGATTACTCAGCCAAAATAAAGTGATGTAATATGAACGGAAACTAATAAAAAGGTACCAGGGACTACACTGTAAAGACAGTGTCACCTTTCTCATTCTCTAGCCTGTTTTATGGGGCTCCACACATTCAATTACTAGTGGGAATCATTATATAATTAAACTTGAAGGAGAGGATCAAGTGTGATGGTTTCCAGCATTAGAGCCTGTAGCAATAATAGCAGCTGGATTTCCAAGGAACATCATTTAAAATCACTGGTTTTATAAGCTCCATGGAATGCAATTTAATTATCACAGAATAATAAAATGGTTTGAGTTGGAAGGAGTCTTAGAGCTCATCTTGTTTCAGCTGCCTGCCATGGGCAGGGACACCTTCCACTATTCCAGGCTGCTCAGAGCCCCATCCAACCTGGTCTTGGACACTTCCAGGGATCCAGGGGCAGCCACAGCTTCTCTGGGCACCCTCTGCAGGACCTCATCACCCTCTCAGAGAAGAATCCTAATTTCCAATCTAAACTTACCCTCCTCCAGCTTAAGGCCAGTCCCTCGTGTCCAATCTCCCTATGCCCTTGTGAAAAGTCCCTTTCCAGCCTCCTTGTGAGCCCCTTTTAGGCACTGGAAGGAACTATAAGGTGTCCCTGAAACCTTCACTTCTCCAGGCTTATATCCACTAAATATGTTTTATTCAGTACTAGCCAAAGTACTACCCAAGTAGCTGACATTAAATTCTAGAATTAAATTTATCATTTAATGTTATTGCTAGAAGGAAAATACAGCAATAAGATATGGCACTGGTACAACACAATTCTCTTCTTATGACTGGAAAAATGAGAAAATAGAAAAGTAGAAAAAGAAGGACATCAGGAAGGTGTACAAAATTTCACAATTAACAGTCACTCTTCCTCATCCCACAAAGCTGCTTAAAGCAGATCATCATTCATGAGGGAGGCATTGTGCCACCCATATCTAAATCCCTAATGTGTCCATTCACTCCTTGCAAAGTTAACAAGCCAATCTGGCAAAGCTCTGAATGCTCCTAAGAGACAATTTGACTTTTTGCTCCTGACAGTCAGAACTGCCCAGCAATGCAGGACCAGCCTCCCCCAGAATGTCCCATGCACACAAACTGACCCTGTGACGCAGATTAAACTGAGAACTCATTTAAATATTTCTTTGATTTAAAGCCAGCAAAACCTTCAAAACATGCAAAGTCCTATTTTATTACATCAATTACAATATTTTGCCACCCACACATATACTTAACAGTGGATGTGGAAGCTTGGTAAAACTAGTCAGCCCAGAGAGACTGGAATGAAGGTTGAAAAGGACACACACACATACACACAGGAATTCAGATTTCTCCAGGCAAAGGAGAGGGGAATAGGTAGCTTTGCACCTATCAATTAAGTCTTGCAGGATCTTGGAGAGTCAGGGTAGACAATCCTCCACTAGCCTCAGAAAAAGGCCTTGAGGTAGTGATGGTATTTCAGAAAATCTCATTAAATCTTACAAGAATGCAGACTGACATTACATTTTACACACAGTACAGCCAAAACATTCAAATTCCTTCAGTATTCCTTCTTAAACACAATCCAGGCAATTATTTCAGACAGTGTTTGTCACAGGAGCTTGCAATGACCTCATCCTAATTAACTACCTGTAAAGGAAGGCTGCAGTTCAAAGGGAAGCCAGGCTGTAGAGCCTGAGCCAAGTTCCAGGCTTTGCAACACTCGCTGGGTTTTCACAGTGTCAGCATTTTCATCTGCCCTCAGCAACCACACCCAGCTCAGTTTGAGTGTGAAAATGCAGATCTGGCCAGTGCCATGCAGGAGAAACACATTCTTCCTGCATGAGACATGAGACAACTGTTCAATTATACTAATGATTATTACAGAGAAAAAATATGTAAGGGCCCGAGGAAGGATTCAAACTGCTTTTGTCAAACCTGCAATCTTTACACAGCCCTTGGTCAGAAGTCAGTGGGAGTCGGGGAGTGCAATGGCTAATTGTCAGTATTTTTCTTTATAAATATGCAGTTTAAACAAGAGCATGCCCAAGAGGCTGACCCAGCCATCCCTCATTCCAGTCTGACCACTCCAAAAAAAATCCAATGAGCACTCACTGATATGACATGTTCATAACCATGAATTGGTCTTGAAGCACACTGAAATCAGTCTCCAGGGTAGTGAATGTTTGTCCCCATCATTCTGTTCTTCTAAGTTCCTAGATTCAGATTAAAAAAAAACCATAAATCAACCAGAAATAGCTGAAGTTGCTGGTTTCAAATCACATTGTTCTGCCACCAAAGCTCACTGCTTTACCTCTTGGTCTATCCCTCTTCTGTACTGAATGTGAAGGGCACTGATCACTGTAAAAGATAAAACCAAAGGCACAGTGTAAGTGTTTCTGGTTGGTTTAAAGAATCCCCCTCAAGAAATTCCCCTCAAAATAAAAATTCCTATCTAATTCATGGGTATTCCATATCAAAGCTGGAAATGTAGACACAATAAAAGGGTGTATATAATTTTTGATCACTATATTCAGAGAGAGATCCAGTTATAAAAGATGCTCACTCAGGAAACAGTTTAAGCTTCTATTTTTGAAGGTAATAAAGTTTTTATGGATTTGTGTTTGGACCTGTAAAACAAATATTCCTACACACCATGAGATAATAAATATCCAGGCAGGATGGACACTTTCAAGGATTTATGGATTACTTTTTCTTGGGATTTCTAGGAGCATATCAGGGATGTAGTGGATAGAGAAATGACAAAACCAATTAAGTTTAACAAAGGCAAGTGCTGGATTCTGCACCTGGGAGGGGCAGCCCTAGATGGAGGGACAGCCTGGGGACAGGGGCTCATTCTCACCAGATGGAATGCCAGTACCAACACTTCAGTACTACGTGCAGAAGTCTCTTTTGGGTGTTAACCTACTCCACGGGCTTTTTTAGCCCATTTTAGTGTCAAGAAAGACACGAAGGGATAATAAGTAGGTCTGCTTTCAGAGTTGAAGTGCAGGAAATCCTATGCAGGAAATGCTACTTGCAGTTGCCAATTTGACCAAGAGATGGTACTGTGTGTATGCACAGCCGTTACAAGGCAGTGATGATGGAATAAATACCTCCCTGTATCTAAACCACTCTGATTTAGAGGCTCAAAACTCATACATTTACTGCAAAGGTGCATTTAAGAACATTGATCGTTCAAAGAAAGTCAGAAGTTTGAGCACAGTTGGTTTACAATTTACAATGTAAGAAACAAGTTCAAGACATATACAAAAATCACATATAATTGACATTGAGCAATGTATGCTCAATAAATACAGAATTTTCTGGAAGATTTTCCCAATATTCTTCTTAGTGTTCCAAACTTCTGCAAATCTGGTGACCTCCAAGCTTTGTAATAGAGCAGTCAAAGCTCACACAAGGCAGGAGCATGCCCTTGTCACAAAGAAGGGAACAATATCCTGGGGTGTTCCAGGTAAAGAATGGCCAGCAGGTCAAGGGAGCTGATTCCTGCCTTAGGCAGCACTGCTGAGGCCACACCTGGAGTGCTGTGCCCAGGGCTGGGCTCGTCACCACAAGAGGTGAGCAGCAGCTCTTGGTGACCCTGCTTGAGCAGGAGCTGGGACAAGATGACCTCTGAGGTCCCTTCCAACCTCTTCCACTCTGCAGCTATTCTGTGGAAGTGAATCTATACAAAAAACCTAAAACTCAAGAGAGTTTGTTTCTAGCTTAAATAACACAGATAAGCAAACAATTGTAAAGTTTAATAAAGAAATACTAAGAAAACCACCAAACTCACTGGACTATATTATGTAATCAACTTCCTAAATTATTTTTGAGTTCGTTGGAGATGATAGGTTTGTGCAAAACTATTGATGACTCACTCCAGAGTGAAAGCTGTTCATTTCTGATGTATTTCTTGTCTTTTGACCAAGTGATATCAATCCAGTGATGTTCCTTTTATATTACACAACTTTAGGAACGTATTTAGTCCAAGTCTCCAGCTCAATATTTTTAAATAATCTCCATTAAGCTACACAAATTCAGTTGTTTCTTTTAACACATTTTCTCATTTTTAGAGCAGTTTCACTTTTCTGAATTGGGCACAAGGGCAATGGATGTACTGACTATATTTTTGAGCTCCTTGAAGGGTTTAGGATCTAAGTAGCTTGGGGTCAATGTTGGAGAGCAGCTGTCCTACAATGACATTGGAAGTGCATCTGTGCATTGTTCAGAGCCACATTAAGACTTGCATTTCCTACTCTGGGCTCCTCAGTGCACAGCTCCTTGAAGGAATTGTCACTGTCTGTCTCTAAATGCTTCCCCTCCTGCTGTGGAACTTCACCTCATCTGTAGCCTGTCTCCAGTGTGGTCTGAGAGATAAAAGAGTCCTCAACATCTGCACACCAGATAAGCTGGAAAGGTGGCAACACCACGTCCCACCCTGTACAAGGAAATCAAGCTAACAACTTTGCAAGAGGACAGTTTTTGAGACAGCTGGAGGAAAGAGCCACTGCCCACCAGAGCAAGCAGAAGCTGAATATTTTCATGGTACTCAGAACCAGCCATGGGCCAAGGTAAGCAAAATCATTTTTGTTAGTTCCAAGAATTTGCCAGCTGTGTGTCAGGAAGAGACAACTGTTCTTGCTCCAAGACAGAGTTCATGAGGCTTGGGGAAGAGCTGAGCTTGTAGGGCAGGAGCCAAGGGCTCTAAAGGCTGAGGGAGCTCAGTCTGCATGGCAAACTGCACAAAAGGCTCAGCAACCAAAAGCTGGTATTGATGCCTGAGTGAAGTCTGAGAAGCAGCAAGAAGCAGCCAAGGCAGACAGGTGAGGGCTTGGAAGCAAAGGTAAGTGAATCCTCAGCACAGGGAATGAGGGGGTGGGAGGAATAAAGGAGACAACACAACTGAAACAGAGATTTGACCAAGTGTTTGAGCCCCTGGAGCAGGGAAACAAGGCTCCAGGCAACCTTGAAGAAAGTGACAGTAAAAGCCATGAAAAGTCATATGATGGAGAGGGAGCCAGACTACACATCACTCATTATTCTACAAGACAGAACAGACATCTTCATCACAGAGAAGAAAACAGATGAGGTCAGAGCTGGCTCCATAAGGCCTGAACTGGTGCAGGGCTCTGAACTGGGACAGCCATGAGGGGATTTGAAAGCCAGACCAGAATGTTTCACTGAAATCACATGGAAAAAATTATATGGGGAAAAGAGAAACAAAGTACACAATCCAGTAAGAGTCCCCAACAAACACAGCAGGGACAACCACAATGGGAGAAGGTATCAATGCAGAGGACAAGACAGGACAAGACATCAGGAGAGAGCAGAGCAGTGAAATCTGCAAAGAGAGCAGTTATGGCTTCAGCACAGGAGCAATCAATTTAGCAGAGAAATGCTCTATGGATTTTAATTTTTTAGCTGCAACAGAGGGAGGAGCATGGGTCAGCAAGGGGAGATCGGTGACAGCAAGTGCCACATAAGGGGCAGCAGTTACAACCCACAGGGCCAAGGATCTTAGTGCTGGGCTACAAGCCAAAGAGGTAAATAAGGTCAGGATGATCCCAAGGCTGAGATAAAACAGGGAGTAATTGGGTGCTTGAAATTGTGACAATTTTTTTCTGTCTTCTGGTGCTGGACAGAAGCACATATGGTGTATATAAAGCCTGTGTAGGAGACAGGAGGAGAAGGAGGAGGATCATTCCTGTCTCCTGCATCTCTGGGTATGGCATTGTCAACTGATGTGGTACAAAGTAGGAAAAGCAGTGTTTGATCCAGCTGTGCATGTGAACCAGCAGTGAAGTTTGCACTTAATGATGTCAGGTATAAGCAAAGGCAGCTCAACAGTCACTCAACACCAGACCAACCAAGCTCAGAGTGAAGTCCCTACCATTACTGGATAGAAAGTCTCAAAAGCATGGGGAGAATGGGTGTTTCTCCACTCAGACAATCAGCTGTTTGTGTGCCCCAGAATGTGGCTCAGGGCCCGACTGCAGCCAGCTCACAGCCCCAAACTTATGCTCCATCTTCTCACACTACAGGTCTGAGCATCCAAAAATGTGATTTCATGATCCCAGAGAATAACAAAAGCCACCATACAGAAGAGATCAGCACTAAAAGGCTCATAGTGAGGAGAGGACAGCCATTCACCATCACTGTGAGCTTCTCAGCTCCAATACACAACTACCTGAAGCAGATGAAGAGGACCTTCCTCATCGTACAAACAGGTAATGCCGTTACAAACCTACCAGAGCTCTGCTCCTCCACCCACCTGAAGAACAGAGCTGGGGCCAAAAGCCATCTCCAGAGCTGGGCAGGGGTGCCAAATTTAGATGTGAGGCCAGTGAACTGCCTGTGTAAGGCAAAGTAGAGTCTCCTGCAGGATCATAACCACATCCCTTCCAGAAGAGACACTGCACACAATAACCAACACAGCTCCCCTACTCCATGATTGCAAAATGTTCATGGGATCTCTTCTCACTTTTGGGGTTAGTAATGCTCAAACCAAGCTGGCCTGTCACAGGTTTTTCTGTTAGAGCATTTTCTATGAGATCACTGAGAAGGGCAGCGGCTTTCAGCCCCAGCTTGTTTTACCATATTGTGAGCACTGGGCTGTGACTTCTGTTACACAACACTAAATTCCACAGGAACAGCAGGGCTGCACCATTCTGGCCATTCCTGGTTTCTACAAATCTATGGAAAGCACATCTCACTTTCAAGCAGGGAGGCCTGAGTGCATTCCTGCCCTTAGCAATGTTCAGTGGGCATTGAGCTGCTAAAGGGTCATGGCCCTCTCACAAGGAGAGCTATGGCTCCAGAGAGAGACAAGGTCCCTGCAGTCGGCACAGGTGAAGAATAAACAGTGTTTGGAATAAACACAACCAGATTTCTCTGTCTGCAGGACCACATTCTTCCAAAGCAGAGGAAATCCAGGCTGAATTTCCCATCTCCAGCCTGGGAGACCAGAAGCAGTGGAGTGCAGCAGTGGAGGAACAGGACCCAAACTTCTGGACTCTGTGTGTGAACACACCTGCCAATGCCCCCATTGGCCAGTACACTCTGTTTTTACGTGCCTCCAAATCCCCTCAGCTCCTGGGCAGCTTCACCCTCCTCTTTAATCCCTGGTGCAGAGGTAGGTGGTCAGAAACACAAAGGCAGGCTGGGATCAGCCACGTCACAAAAAACACTTTGGAGCCTCCATGGAGGGAGGCTGGGGCTGACTCACCCAGTGCTCCTTCCACTCCTGCCCTGCTCCCCACAGCACCTCAGGAGAGAGGTAGGGGCTCATAAAGCCCAAAGTTTCCTGCCTCAGCACTTCTGCCTCTTCCCTGGAGTACTGCACTGCAAGAGCCCTGTCCTTCTGCTAAGGGAAAAATGTTTGATTAAGTGTTTCCTATAATAGAGATTTTAGGACGAGTCAAGATTGTAATTGGTCTGGTTAAGGCCACTGTATCTTTCTTAGTATTAGAACTTATCAGCCAGGAGAGCCAGCCAGTGCAACAGCCTGGGTCCAGAGGAACTTTTTGGACAAGGCAATGGAGATGACAATGAAATTCTTCTTTCCTGTCTGATATTTACACTCTGAGGTATTTTTCAGGGCAGAATGCCAGGGACTGCCAAAGCACAGTGGAATCTGCTGATGCCGGAGAGATGCAAGTGCATCTGAGACCAGCAATGCTTTCTTCCTGATGCTTTTTTCCTCTAATCTAGATGATGAGGTGTTCTTGGCTAATGAGGCACAGCGGCAGGAGTACATCTTAAACCAAGATGGCATCATCTACCAGGGGACTGAAAATGCAATCCTAGCCCAACCCTGGGACTTCAGTCAGGTAAGCAAGAGGTCCAATATGTCTGTGCTCTCTTCCAACCACCAGCAGAGGAAAGGTGCATAAATCTGGTGTGTACAGGATGCTCTGATGAAAGAATTCTACTCATCTCCATGTTCTCTGCACCCACTACCTCCTGTGCAGGAGAACAGGGACCTGTGTATGAAGCCCTATAACCCAGCACATGTAATTTTAGCTTCCTTCTCAGGCTGTCCTCTATAAAGGAATGCATTGTTCTGTATCTGAGCTTTGTGTGCCTTCCTTCCATCAACAGGTATAAAAGCATTTAACAGAGCTCAATAATACTGTCTCTGTATAACAGGTAAAGTGAGGACAAGAAGATCTTTCTGTTTGTCTAAGGCCATCTGACACAGCCAGTGATTATTTCACTTTTGTGCCAGCAGATCATAAAATATCTCTGTGCCAGCCTAGAGAGTGCTCCAGAGAAGTGTTGTCTCCTTATCACAAAAGTTTCATACCTGCTTGGTGTTTCTCACGAGCAGCTCCTCAGAGCACTGACTCTTTCCTCTTCACAAAGCAGCCACCCCACTTTTCTTCTCATTGTTTACACCTATGGCCTGTTAAAGTCAGGCCTGCTCCTAATCTTTGATAATTGGCCCAACTGCAATTCCTTAGGGGTAAGATTACTTTCTACACTATCTTTATTTTCTCATATTCTATCCCCCTACAGAAAAGCATCAATTTCCTTCAATCAGGGAACACAGTATCATGGTGATGCATTTCCCACCTTCAATAAAGCTGGAGGTCTGTCCTCAGCTCCTTCTGCAGATCTCTGCCCTCCTCCACAGCCCACTTACCTAAAACCATCAGCAGAAAGGGAGAAACAGTCTGCACAGTCCCAAACCCTCGTAGGGACTCAAAAGAACAAAAGTTCATGGAGAATATCCTGAAGTGATGTCTTCTTGTTTCAGTTTGAGGAGGATATGGTTGACATCTGCTTCATCCTGCTGGCTCTGGGGGAGGACTTCCAAAGAGAAAAGGATCCTGCCCAGCGCAAAAGCCCCGTCCACGTCTGCAGAGCAGCTGCTGCCATGGTAAGGAGGGCACAGAGCAGCCCTGACCCGAGCAGGGGGCACCTTCTCACCCCCAGGTCAGGCCAAACCACTGACCAAAGAGGAAGCCGTTCCAAACAACACCTCCTGCCCATCTCCAGCCTGTCCTGATACTGCCTCAGCAGACACGTAGTGCTGCAGGAGGTTCTTAGTAGTGAGAGTGCACTTACTGACTAAATCTCAGAGGAGACTGCTGCCCCTGTTCTGCTCAGCCATGACCTTCATGCTTGGCACAAAAAAAAGTCCTCTTGGTTTCACCTCCTTTGGGAGAAGCTTCCACAAACAGGATCAGGGGGACCTACCAAAGAGTGGCAATTCCTTAATACATCTTTCTACCTCCTTCTCTGCAGCTGAACTGCAGTGAGTTTAGAAGCCTGACAGAATATGAGCCTGGGCAACACCATAATGGGACACCCCCTTCCAAGTGGCTGAGAAGCAGCCCCATCCTCCAGCAGTGGATTGCATCCAAATTCCAGCCCGTGCACTCTGGGAGGTGCTGGGTGTTTGCTGCAGTCCTGTGCTCAGGTACAGGGTGCTGGGTGTTTGCTGCAGTCCTGTGCTCATGTGAAATTTTATATCCTGAGGGAGGGATGCCTCTTGCAAAGTCCAAACAGCAATCCTGGTGCCATTCCTAAGAGGCCTAGCACCAGAAGAGGCTCTGCACCTATCAGCAGAGGCACCCTTAGGGCAGGGTGCACAACTGATTCACAGCTCTCTCTTCTGCACAGTTCTGAGGTGCCTGGGAATTCCCACCAGGGTGGTCACTGGCTTTACCTGGGCTCACAACACCAAGAGCAGCCTGAGTGTGGATGAGTACTACGATGAGGATGGGACACTGCTGACACAGGACAAGAGTGCTCGTGTCTGGTAAGAACCCATGGCAGGGCCCAAGCAAGAATTTGAGACAATACTTGAATGTGGGAAATGAAACCCAGGGGAAAGGAAAGAGATAAAACAGCTGCAAGGAGGTGACAGGAGACGGCTCAGCTGAGATCCTCTCTACAAGACTTGTTCTTGATAAACTGCTGCAACCCAAACTCAAGAGTGCCCTGTTTCTAGAGCCCACAAAGGAAGAATGATAGCCCAGTCCAGCTGCAGAAACTCCACTTGTTTCTCCACACACAACTCTGCTCTTCTCAAGATGAACTGAACTCCTTCAAGGGAGCATTAACCAGCTGTGGTTTGGCAAAAGCTTCACTGGGCTCAGTCCCTGGATGTAAGCTCATGCTGTTGCCTCTTGCAGGACCTTCCACGTCTGGAATGAATGCTGGATGGCTCGTTCAGACTTGCTACCAGAGTACAGTGGGTGGCAGGCACTGGATGCCACCTGCCAGGAAAAAAGCAAGGGTAAGATATCAGAGATGAGTTTGAGCAAGAGCAGGGGGGAAGTGAAGCAGGGGCAAATAAAGCTGTTCAATATTCCTCCTTTCCCTTCTTCCAGGGGAAAGGTGCAAAAAGACAGGAACTCATTCACCCCGATGACTTTAGGCACAAAGCTATCACTTATCTGTTTGGTTTGTGCAGCTCATGTAGCTCTATCACTGCCTCCTAAACTAGATATTTCACCAGTATAAGTCTAAACTAGGGATGGGTTTAGTTGGGAAAGCATCTGAATCTTAACTGGACCACATTTTCTCTTCAGGTCTATCCTTCTGTGGGCCAGCTCCTGTTCATGCCATCAAGGAAGGGGACACACAAGTTGATTATGATGTCTGCTACTTCTTTGCTGCCATCAATGCCAAGTGTCATGTGTGGATACACAAAGCAGATGACACCCTCAAGCCAGCTTTTGGTGGCACAAAATACACTGGTAACAACATCAGCACCAAGAGCGTGGGCAGTGAGCGCTGTGAGGACATCACACAGAACTACAAATATCCTGAAGGTATGGGCAGGCACAGGGCTGAGCACATTCCCTGTCACTATCACAAATCAGGAGTAAAAGACCAGAGCAGAGCCAAACCAGAGCACCAGGGTCATCCACTTCTCACTACTTCTCCTTCTTCAGTGGCACTAGAACACCTGATTCTCTCTGTCTACAGAGCCAAAGCAGAGGTCATCACCCAAACTTCACCCTGCTTAACGGCATTAAGGTCTGTGGAAGACCAGGTGTTTGTTGGTGTACCAAGCACTTCATGTATGGAATACCTTTTCTGATTTCTGTCATCTCTACACTCTGTACATCCACCTCCCATTACCTCTGTAATATTTATACGGATAGATGTATTTCAGACTCCAGCTTTCTGAAAAGGGCTGTTGTGCTCTCAGATACTGCCTGAATCTCTCCCTCAACAAGCAGCTCCCCTTCAGAATCTGAGTGCTGTTTCCCTGGCTCAACCATAACACCCCATCTTAACCTGTGGCTTGTTGGCTGCAGGAGACAACTGCAACTTCTCTACACATGAGAGCATGGAACTGTGCCTTAGCTACAGCAACAAAAAAGCAGCTGCCTCCTCTACTCTGAGAGATGCTAGCACCAAAGTGTTTTAAAAACTGTGACAACTATCCCCAAGTAGAATCTGTCAGGCACATGCAATGAATATCCTGACAGCTGAAGCTATCAAACTGATCCAACCAGAAGCACAAAAGGATATCTCTCTATGCTCTTAGGAACAGTTATCTACAGTGCTACCAGGAGAAATCAATGCCATTCTCCTGCTGCTTCTCACTAGTAAACAGGAAAGAGAACCAAAGTATATGCTTCCTTTTTTTGTGGCAGGTTCTCTCCAGGAAAAAAAAGTACTTGACAAAGCCTACAGAAATATGAAGGAACTTGAGACAGCCAGCAGCAGCAGCACACAGTTTATCTTCATTCCTACTGCTCTGGAAGAGCCAGTCAACCTTTTCATCCACTTCCAGTCAAGTTCTTTGCAACTGGGACAAGATATGACACTTTCCATTGAAGTGTTTAACCACAGTGATAGAGAAAAGGCTACTCATCTGGTAGTTGGGATCCAGGCTCTGCATTATAATGGTGTGCCCATTGCCCAACTTTGGAAGGAAGAGTTTCATTTTAACCTCCACAGCAATTCAGGTAAGGACTCTCCTGGGTGCATGGCTAGAAAAATCCTCTAGTGCTCTCATTTCAGAAAAGTTCCCCTAGCCCTAGGTTTACAAAAGGTGGCTGAATAGTTGATTCTAGGTGATTTCCCAGAGAGATTGTGAAGTCTCCCTAAGTGGAGATATTCCAGAACTGACTGGACACAATCCTGTGCCCTGGGATGCCTCTGCTTGGGCAGAAAGGCTGGACCAGATAATTCACTATTGTCCATTCCAACCTCACCCATTCTGTGAAATAAAACACTTTGGCAGCATCACCTTAGACGTTTCCAATCTGCAAATCCACTTGAACATTAAACATTTAAATGCTTAAACATTTAAATGCTGCAGCTTTTAGTACAATGCTGGGCACTGAACACTCCTAGGTGTCATGCAGGGAAAGACCAGACTGCACCAGACTCAGATTCATCACCTGTTACTTCACCCCTCTGTTCCAGTCAATAACTTGAAGGTCTCTGTGCCTTACACATGGTTTGGAAAAGAGCTGGGAGAGAACCACCTGCTCAGGCTGACTGCTGTGCTCAGAGACGAGGACTCCTCCTTCATGTACCTGGCACAGGAAGAAATCAGCATTTGTGATTCCCCTCTCACCATTGAGGTAAGATTGGGCTGTCATTCTGCCTCTGCAGTGGGGAGAAAACACCTTTTGTAGTCATAAGCAGCAAAACAATTCTGCTGGGTTCAGGGGCTCTCTGAGAAAGCAGAGCAGAAGAAATTAAGCTGGACTTTGCCTCTTCTGGCAAACGGCACCTCAGGCACCAAAAAATCACACATCTCCCTTTAATCATAGAAGAATAGATTTTCTTCTCTCAGTTTCAGTTCATTTGCTTCTTTCAACAGTTCCCAGAAAACATGGTCCAGTATGAGCCAAGCACAGCAAAGATCAGCCTCCAGAACCCCCTCATGGAGCCCCTGGAGCAGTGCGTGGTAGCAGTCACAGGGCGAGGGCTCATTTACAGACAAAGGAATTACAGGTAAAGTGCAAAGTCCTGATCCAAGAACAGCAAATGGAAAAAGAGACACAATACAAGCAAGAGAAACCCTTGCACAGGAAAGGCTGTCCCCAGAAATAACCAGGTAACAACATGGTAGGAAAATATCACTATAGCATGAAAGGCCCAAGCATCCCATCCTTTATTTACAGATAATACAGATGATTTTCAGACTGAAAAGGAGAAAAGCCAACTAAGAGAACTTGCAACAGATGTGTAACACTCAAGTTGAAGCCAATATGGCATCTATGAAAGCTTCAACATCAAAGGCATAGACAGCAAAAGGAAAACCTCCTGCCAACAAAAAGGATAACCAAGGAAATGCTACAAGACTTAAGTCAGAAACACACATGAAATAAGACAAAATTAGAGGTCACTGAAACGAGCTATGAAATTTAGAAACTATTTGCTCTTGAGAGATCAATTACTTTCTAGTGAGCAACTTAAACATCCCTAAGTGGAGTGAAACTGTATTGTTTATGACATCTTTCCATCCATTACCCACTGTAAACAATAAAGACAGTGGTGTTTTCCCTTCTCTACTGAAGAACCAGGCAAATGTGACTTAGCCAAGAGCCACCAAAGGGGCATGCTCCCCTTCACATGACAAACACCCCACATTTGTCCCAAGAAGCTGCATTAGGACAGCCCCCTTAGATGTCTCCATGGAGGATTTCTCTGTCCTATCTCCCTCCCAAACTACTGTTAGATAACAATTTCACTGTGGTAGTTCAAGTAACTGCCAGCTTTCTTCTATTTCTTTTTATTCCTTTCCTTCTTTTTGGCGCCACATTCCTTTCTAGCTAATGCATATCCCAGACACAGGAAACTAAAAACACAAAGAGGGCGATTGCTGTATAATCCCTTCTCTCCTTTCAGGCTGGGCTCTGTGCAAGCTAAAAGCACTCAAGAGCTGGAAATCCCATTCACCCCCACCCGAGCAGGGCCCAGAAGACTCACTGCATGTCTTACCTGCCTCCAGCTCCAGAACCTGAAGAGCTACAGAACAACCAACATTGCAGCTGCCTGAGGCCAGCTCAGAACAGGTCCTTACCAAAGAGCGGCTGTGATCTGTGCCCTGATCATGGGCAAGCACAGATGTTAACAGTTTAATAAAAGTTATATTTAAAACCATGTCTGATTTCGATTATGTGCACAAACTCAACTCTCTCCCATCTGCCACCATGTTTACTCTGCAGTTTTAGAAGCTGAGCCTCACTGTGACAAAGATGGGCTGAATGCTGAAGCACACATTGCAGTTCTCACCACACCTGTGCTGAGCCCACCAGTGCTTAAGTCTTCTGCCCTACCTGTGACAAAGTAAAGGGTATCCTGGAACTTTAAAGTGATGATAGATGTAGGATGTCTCTAGGGATACATATATATATATATAGGGGGATATCTCCCCCTGTAGATCCTTGACATTGGTAAGGTAGTAAACAATATTTTCTGCTGCTTTCTGAGAAAATAAGAGAAAGCTTGTTCACTGGTCTCTAAGACAGTGAACGGGAAATATACAGGAAATAGCAGCAGTGCAGCACATTTTATAATTATTCACTGGGCTGCTTGCAAAAGAAGCAAGACCCTTTCATTCTGTATGTATTCTTTGTCCTCTGAAGACAGATAAAGCAACTAATGTAAATCTAGCAGTATTTTATTTTTCTCTGAACCCCACAGTAGCTTTAATGTCCAAAGAATGGGGCATGTTCAGAAGCAGCACTGCATCATCCCAAAAATCCAAGCAAAATGACACCTTTGCCATGGCAAAGGGCAACTTCATGGAGAGGTTCTTCCAAGTAGCAGTGAAGTTCTCTCCTCCATTGTTCTCATCATTTTCCAAACAGCCAAACAACAGCAAAGTTCACTGGAAATGCAGATGCCACAGCCAGTGGCAGCAACACACGTAGGCACAGAAGAGTTAAAGCTGACCCTGTGTGAAGTTCTTGACTTTGTTCATGTTGTGATCTACTGCACCAGTTAGAAACTGCACCCAGCCTTCCTCTGATGGTGGACATACATGGCTTGTCCTGCAAAAGGGGAGGAAATTCATTAGGGAAGCCTCCTGGTGTGTTATGCATCCAGACAACACGGGGGTACTGTGAAGCTCTGAATAACCACAGCAGTAGAACAGTGCTGTTCTAGCCCCAGGGGGCTTTGAGCAAGAACCCACACTCATGTCTGCAGTCCCAAACCAAAACAAGGAACCACTATCATCCCTAGCACCTTTTTCTCACTCCCATCCCTTTGTGACCAGATAACATCATCATTGCTCTGAAATGCCAGCATCTACTGTCTAGAAATGAGTCATCTTTGACATGAGGCACAAAGGTATCAACCTTCACAGCACTGTAGCTCATACTCACTTTGCAATCTCTAAGACTTTCGTTAATACTGAGGCCAATTTAGCAGCCTAGAGAGAAACAAAAGGGAAATAAGGTGAGCCAAATGAGAGGAAATGGAGGGTCTGAACAGTACTGGAAAATGAAGAGGACTATAGGGATGCACAAAAGCCAAGAATGAATAAAACTGCCATGGATCCTGCTGCAGAATGAAGTTATCCATCACTGCCATGCTGGAAGTGCCTCCCAACCTACTCCTGGCTGTGATAGTTAAAAATAACCTGTTTTTTAAAGCATACATTAAAATGCCTTTTTTAAAAAAAGATAAGCCTATTAGAAATTAGTAATTGATATTAAAGTACAAAGTTGCAAGTGATTGATTTTAATGCAATTTGATATTAAGTGATTCTTTTTTACTCCAAAAAAATCAAGCCACTGGCCAAAATCATGAAAACAGGATGAAGAATAAAAGAAATTCCAGATACCAGCAGATCTGTACTTGATTTATGATGCAAGGGATGTTTCAAAGTTCAGTCAGGTTGCCAGAGTGTTGCCCAGTCAAGTTTTCAGTGCTGCCAAAGATGCAGACTCCACTGCTTCTCCAAGCAGCTTGTTTCAATGCTTAAATACAC
The DNA here is from genome assembly GCF_901933205.1 of Camarhynchus parvulus. NCBI lineage: Eukaryota > Metazoa > Chordata > Aves > Passeriformes > Thraupidae > Camarhynchus > Camarhynchus parvulus. The sequence goes on along the minus strand of NC_044590.1, from coordinate 8,042,536 downwards.
TCACTGTAAGAGTTTTTCATTCCATAGATAGCCTTATTTGAGCAATACTGCACTACCCAAGAAAAGAAGTACATCTGCAGTACCTAGGCAGCCTTAGACATCACTTTCCTGAGGTTCTATCACTGAAAATCTCTATGGATTATAGTTCAGAACTGAAGTTTTAAATGGCCATACTTTTCCCTGAAGAGGTACAGCTGCAGAACGTGTGTCCCCCTGAAGGGAGTTAAGTGTGCAAGAAGAAAGGGCACTCTTCATCCTTAAGAAATTATTACTGAGGCAGTCACTAGCACCCATCTCTCCCTGAAGTCACCTAACTCCTCCAATCTGATTTCTTCCCATTCCCTACAGCCAGAGCACTGTCCCATGCGCAGATGCTCAGGCACTGAGCTATCAATACAGTGCAGATGCTCAGGCACTGAGCTATCAGGACTGCAGGTACTCACATTAAGTCGCACAGCCAACGGGTTCACAGGTGGGTACATGCTCAGGGCCAGCTCATCAACACTGGAACAGAAAAGAGGGGAGCAAGGAAGGAATGTTCTGATAGCACAACTCATACACCCTGGTCAAAGCCTGCCCCAATCCTGAATGCAAGTCAGGAACAACAGTGAGATGTCAGCTGTACCTATGGGATGTTTCCCACTGCCTTCTCAGTCACCTGCGTGTCCCTGTCACTGTGGAGTGAGATGTGGTCACAGCTCCATCCCCTATGCTTCTCTCCTGACCTACACAACCCTCAGGAGCTTAACAGCCTTCCCACCACATCTGTGTCCACCACCTGCTCACAGCTCCAGTATCATAAAGGTTGTTCCTAACTCCTCACTCAAGACCTCAAAGAAAGACCAGGACTGCTCAGAGGGAAAAGCAGCAAGGGGAGAAGCCTGCTTACCTTGGGCTGATCTCATTAGCAATGTCTGCCAGGTCATCCAGCTGTGCAATGTGCTCTGGAGAATCAGCTTTGCCATGGGCCTTCACAGCAGCCAAGACCTTCTTCAGGCAAGCTTTAGAAGCCTTCATCAGTCCCATGCAGGAGCTGAGCAGCCGCCTGTCAGCCTCTGACCAGTACGTGTCCCTGTTGCCCCGAAAGCCCAGCTCTTCATCTTCCATGATGTCCCCATAGGGATCCTGCCCTTCCACCAGTGCCTGAGAACAAAGAGGCACTGAAGATCCAGAGCCTAACATCAATTCCAGTAACACCCAGGAGCAAAGGGAAAGCATAATCTAGACATCATATAAATAATTAATGGAGAAATCACAGTTTGTTAACGCTAAAATGACTGGATTAAGAAAAACCATCACTCTAACACTGCAAACAGCAAGAACCTGGTGAATTCTTACATGATCCTAAATTGCCTCCCCCATTCCCAATTCAGGACATGGCTTTACAAAAATCTTATACAAAGTAAACCCAGTTTGAGAATAAAAACTCATTAAAATCCATGCATAAAACAATAATCTATGTCATGTTGGAGCAAATTTATATTAAAGCCTGGATGTAAAATAATTCCTGTGTTCCATCACTGAACCACCCTAGAGGGTGGCTGGGCACTGGAACTGGCTCCCCAGAGAAGTGGTCACAGCCCCAAACCTGCCAGAGCTCAAGGAGCATTTGAACAACTCTCAGGCACATGGTGGAATTGTTTGGGTTGTCCTGTGCAGGACCAGGAGCTGGACTTGATGATCCTTGTGTATCCCTTCCAATTCAGCATATTCTGAGTCTATGAATCCACCATTGCAGGTCCCTCTAAGGCTTAGGGGCTTCCTTACATGTTCCATCTCCTCCACAGCATCCTTGACCACACCTAGAGATGCAGCCAGAGCCGACACAACAGCTGCCTGGTTATCTGCAAAAGCAAAAGGATGAAAATTGTGGCACTCTGTGTTTCAAATCAGTTTGCAACAACCTCCACCTAGGCTTGCAATCACTTGCAAGGATCAAACTTCCTGCAGAGCTCAGAGCTGCACTGTTGTCAGACAAAGAATCTGACCTGATTTCCAAGCTTATACATTTCAAAACCAGTCGAGTTTTTGAGTTATTCTCCATTCAGCTTTTACTGTACCAGCTGGAATGCCCTTGCAAAAGCTATTGATATTCCAAGACAATACATCCTGGAGCTGTTGCTCTGCATTTACAACACTCACCTCGTGGCAGGTTAGACACTTGCTCACAAGCCTCCCACACCCCTCCAGTTGATATCAGCTGTTCCTGAGACAAGCTGAAACAAAACAAAACAAAACAAAACAAAACCCTCAAGGTCAGAGTCAATAACAGCACTGTGCTAGACTGTGGTTTGTTTCATTTTCTGCAACAAAGATGATAAATATCAGCAAAAGTTCTGCTGCGAAGATGTCACCAACTAGCTTGTCACTAGGATGCCAAGTCTGTGTAGAGCCCTTACTGCCTCCTAACAAGTATACTTGTAACTTTTTCTTGCCTTTTTTCCCAAAAATTATCACAAAAATCACAGAACTGTGCAATTGAAAATTACAACCTCTCCACTGGGGCATTGAGAATTGTGTCTGTGAGCTGGATCATCCCTTCCACTACTTCAGTGGTAGCATCTCGAACCATCTTCCGAAGGGTAGTACCTGGGTGAGACAGAGAAAGAACAAGAAAGTTGGCAAAATGTCAGCACTGACGGACAGCAAGTGCTGAAGATGAACACACAGACTGCTCTGTTTGTGTGGATACACTGTATAAATGAAGTTACAAGTATTTTGAAGAAAGGAAAATGCTTCCCAGTTCCAAAGGAACTCTGGACAAGGATTTCAACACTTCATACATTTCAATGCTCAATCAACTACATAACCTCCTACATCATCACTCTCCCACAGATGGAAAACTACAGCATCAGACAGACAATAACCTCACTCATAACCACGTTCAAAGTCTATAGAACAGCTGATAATGGGATACCATGCTAATAAAAACTTGCTGATACCAGACCTCATTAGGCTCTGAAACACTGGGTTTCTCTATATAGTGGTGGCAAAAGAACCCCCATCCTATGCAGGGGTGACTGTCTTGCTCACTAGCTCACCTTGGCCCTTGGGTAGCCAGTAGTACACTGTGGCAACTGCAAGAATGGCATTTTGGACATCCTCACTCAGCTTCCGGCAGTTCTGAAAACGGAGAGGCAAAAGGATCATCCAGGAGTAACACACAGCTGCAGCACATGTAGGAATCCTCACAGGCAATCACTGGCTTTCAGACTGCTCTGAGAAAAGGGAAGAATAGCAATGGCCAGTGTGCTTGAGAAACGAATATAGCACAAGAAGAAGGCACCATAAGCCAGCTGTATGCATCTTAGCCTGCCTCATGATTCAGTAACAAAACATTCCCTGGTGTGGTGGTCATGCATCAGAAAAGTAACTTAGATCATTATTCTGAACTGAAGGTCGTTTTTTTTTCCTCTCTTCTGAACACCTGTATGATCAAATTCTCTCAACTGATAGCAAAAATATTGCATATTCTTTGTTAAACCTAAGGTCTGTATTCTCCAATACTCTGTCTCTATCAGCAATGAGCAATAGCTGTGAAAGAATATAAGAACATTTTTATTTAGTATATTTCCCTACCTTAGAGAAAATTCTTCTATGGGCAGTTCTGGGATTATATTAATACACTGTACAGTACACAGCCCATTTAGTCAAATGAACCAAGAAATACCTGAAGCTTGCACACACACTGCAATTTCATAGTCTGTCAAGGCTTTCCCTCACCTCTGCAGAAGGTAGTGGAGGCCTTGAGAATGCCAGACTCAGCTTTGTAGCTTCCTGTGATGTTACTTGGAATGTCTGACCTAAAAAAAAATCCAACAGGAGCAAAAGAAGAGACAGTAACTCAGGTAAAAGATAAAATAACAGAGCAGCAGCTCTGATTCTACTGCTTGTTTACCATTTCACCCAAGCCATACAAACATATAAACCAAACCCCAGTGGAAAGAAAAACTCTCTGCTGCATTTGTGCCATGCATTGCTTGTGTCCTGGGTCTGCTTTTTCTCACTTGGCTGGTAGTGAACCCCAGTCTGCATCCTGGTTCATGACCTGTTCACCAGGATGTGCCAGGAGGCTTTAACAGAGACCTTTATAAACTTTGTGTGAACGGTTCAATATCGGCCTTTGCTTTGCCACACCTTGGAGTGTCTGGTGACCAGAGTTAGGGTGGTCAGACACTGGAACAGGCTGGCCTGGGCGGTGGTGGGGTCACTAACCCTGGGAATGTTCAGGAGGCTGGATCTGGCACTGACGTGGTTTATGGTTTACAGTTGGGTAAACAGTTAGCGGCTGGACTTGATGATCTTAAAGATCTCTCTCTTCCGTGACTCCGTGAGTGGAGAGCACACCCCACATCTGGAGACCCGCGGGGAGGGCAGCCCTGTCCCGGACCGGCCCCGCGGGTACCCGGCACCCCCCGAATCCCGGCCCGGCCGCTCCCCGCCCGTACCTAGCGCGTCCCAGAAGCGCGGCAGCTCGAACGGCTCTCGGCCCTCGCTCGGCTCTCCCTCTGCAACGGCACAGACACAGCTCAGCCCGCGGGGAGCCGGCCCGGCTCGGCCCGACCCCCGCCCGGTCCCGGCCCCGGCCCTGGCCCGCACCTCGCAGCCGCGCCAGCACCGCCCGCAGCGCCCCGCGCACGTCCCGCAGCGGCTCCCGCGCCTCCATCGCTGCGGGGCGGCCCCGGAGCGCCGCAGAGGCGCGTCACGTCCGCTCCGGGAGCGGCCCCGCCCCATAGAGACACACCCGCCATACAGACAGCCCCATAGGGACAGCCCCACCCCATAGAGGCAACCCCGCCCCATAGACAACCCCATAGAGACAGCCCCGCCCCATAGAGACAACCCCATAGAGACAGCCCTGCCCCGCAGACAACCCATAGAGACAGCCCTATTCTATAGAGACAGCCCCATAGAGGCAGCCCCACCCCACAGACAGCCCTACCCCACAGACAGCCCCACCCCATAGACAGCCCCATAGAGAGCCCCACCCCACAGAGACAGCCCCGCCCCATAGACAACCCCATAGAGACAGCCCCATAGAGTCAGCCCTGCCCCATAGACAACCCCATAGAGACAGCCCCATCCCATAAAGACAGCCCCATAGAGACAGCCCCATCCCACAGAGACAGCCCAGCCTGGTTCACAGCGATGCACACTAATTTATTAGTATAGAGCAAGCGAATGGGGAAAGCAGCGGGGCTGTGTGGCTGTGTGTGTGCCTGTGGGAAGGAGCAAGGCTCACACCCCCTACATCAGCCGGCGCAGGTCCTCGAAGTTGAGCATGTTGTTGGCCACGTCGGACCAGGCCGCGTGGGTTGCCCCGTCCATCTCTGAGGCCAGGCGGTTGCTGCTCTCCAGGGTGTGGTTGGTGCCACCGATGACTTCGTGGCACTCAGGGCATGTACTCTTCTCCATTGCCCCCCCACACTCCCCAATTACATAGATGTGCCCATTTTTGCACTTGAACCAGTGGCCACGGGGACAGCCAATAGCACTGACAATCTGCACCCGCTCAGCTTCAGAAATCCCCAGCCCTGACATGGGCAAGCTAGCATTGATCTTCTTCAGGTGAGCCTTCACTGCAGCCTCATCCTCCTCTGTGAATTTCTTTGTCCCTTCCAGGATCTCACGTGCACTGTTAATCTCTGCTGCGATGTCTGCGGGCATCACCCTACTTGTTGCTTTGCACCTTGCCAAGAGGCTCAGCAAGTAAGTCAGCCTCTGGATCTCAGACTGCAGGTCAGTGAGCTCCTGTTCTGTAAAACTGATGCGCTGCTTATCCAACCACTTCTGCACTTCATCCAGCCTCTTTATCAGCCCCTTCTTTTCATTCTCATTGATTTTGTTCAGAGAATTAGTTAGGTCTGCTACACGTTTGTAGAAATTAAGCAGGTTCTCAATTAGTCCGATACTCTTTGTGGAGAGAGGAGAAGCTTTTAGTTTCTTTTCCAGCATGGCATACTTAGAGGATAGATCATGTCGCAGAAAAACATTCTGTGCCAGCGCAGCCTGCAGTCTCTTTCTGTTAGACTCAATTTCCTCTGCCGGGCCTTGGATTTTCTGTTTCACCCGTTCTATCTCCTCCACCTGCCTTTTCACACTGCTGCCATATCTCAGATTCTTCCTGATGGGTGTCTGACACAGAGGGCATACCTTCAGCTTGATACCTACAACATCATCATCTTCATCCATATAGTGGTCAAGGCCTTGCGACTCAAAGACATGGCCACAGTCTTCAAGCTGTACAAATCGAGCATCTGGGTCATCCTCAAAGCCAAAGAAGATCTGGGTGAGTTCCTCATGGTCACAAACAAGGCACTTCTTTGGGCAGGGCTCTCCACACAATCCAACACAAGGATGACCACAGGGCAGCATCTTAGCACAGGGAACATTGCAGCGAGGCCTGTTGCACGGCTCAGAGCAAAGCCTGGTACACTGGTAGTGCTGGCACTGCCACTCACATGGCTCTGCACAAGGAACACAGCTTTCCCAGCATTTCTTTTTGCACTTACTGTGAATACAGTAGTTCTGACATTCCTTCTGACAAGGAGGACATTCTGTAGTACAAGGCTCTTGACACTCGTGGGAACAGATCAAGACACGCTTGCATGGGCTGTCACATGCCTTATGAAATCTTCCTCCAAAGCAAGTATGACAGGAACCTGAACATACATGACCACATGCCAGTGTGACAGAACACTTACTCTCACATTTCACAATCTCCTCATGTACCATCCTAGTCATCCAGCAAGCAACTTTCTGCTCGTGGCCACATTTCAGTGTGGCTGTAACCTGTTGAGGACACTTCATTGTGCATTGCTGCCCACAGGAACGCATGCATGTGTGTCCACAGTTTAACTTCTTCTGGCAAGGTTCTAGGCACTCAAATTTCCATTCTGGAATATGGCATGGCACCATCTGTATGTGGCCACATTTAGAAATAGTTTTCTTTACCTTCACCATACATTTTCCACAGGGCTCATAACATGACTTTGGGCAGTGGTGCCCATCTTCACAAAGTACCTTTTGACAAGGCTTCAGGCATTGGTACTTTTTGTGCTCAGGGTCATACGGGTGACATGCCCTTGTGCAAGCATGTCCACAACTCAACCTAAACTCACAGGGACGAGTACAGCCTCCCTCTGGGACATTGCTGAAGTCTGCACCTGTAGATACCTTTGTCTTGGTTCCAGGGTGGTTTTGACAGCAAAGCTCCAATGACTGGCCAAGGTGACCGTTCTTCCCAAGGGTTTCAATGATCTTGTTCCAGAGAGGAACCTTGCCAAGCATTCTCATGTTTCCAATACAATAGAGGCCTTTCTTAGCTCTGGATAATGCCACACATATCCGATTAGGGATCTGCAAGAACCCAGGTCTCCCCTCTTTGTTGCTCCTCACCAATGACAGCAGAATAATATCATTCTCCTCTCCCTGGTACTTATCCACCACATGAACCTTCACACCTTCAAAGATGTTTGCTGGCATGAGCCTACGCAGACAGAAGAGCTGTCCACTGTAAGTAGTGAGAATGGTGATCTGAGAAGGTTCATAGCCCTGACACAAGAAATATTTGCACAGTTCCACTACAAAGTGGGCCTCATGTGGGTTCTGGTGGCTTTTCCCTTCCTGGATCTCTTGTTCAGGAACCTCATGTTCCACAAAGAAGACATTAGTTGAGACACCCTGAAACAAGAGGAAGGATTCAGAGAGAGAATTCTAGTTTCTGTCACCCCAGCCTGTTTCCATGCTCCTGATTATCCACTGACAGGAGGACTTTTAAGGAGTTGACTACAGTATGCATTTACTGTGTACTTCGGTGATTTCCTCATAGATTTTCATAGGTTATTAATCAAATTCCCATTTCAGCTTACTGGTAATATTTTAGTTGCCCTAATATGAAATCAGTTTCTGATGTTATTCCCTATCTTTCCTATCTTTACTGTACATTTCCAGGTTATACCAAAGAAAACGTGAAGTGTTAGTAACTTCTCAAAGCATACTCATGGTGTGAACAATGTCTTGTTTTGGCCCTGTAGGAGAAGGATACTAAGTTACCAGTGCACAGGACTGAGCACTTGCCTAAAACACACTTCCTCTGTTGCTGCAATAAAAACAAAGCAGCGAGAAAGATTTCTTCTTCAACAGAAAAAACTAGGAATGCTAGGACTCCAGTAGTCACTTACCATCTCATGGTGTGCAGAGTTGACTGCTCACCTGTACAAAAACTGTATTTGCCTTGAGTTAGCAGGGGCTTTTAATTTTTTACCTATTAACTGGAATTATTCTACCCATAAGAAATTACTGCTCTGCCTGCCAAAACCCAGAGACTGATTTTAACAGGAAAGAACAGCTTTTGTAGATCAAACACAGATCTCTGGTTGTCCAAGGTAAGATTACAGAGAGATGACTGTTAATAGTTCAAAGATGCAAGAAAAGCACCAACCTAGAGATACATGAAGCCCTGGTTAGGGCTTCCTCATTTGTATTTCCTCATTTCATTGAGGAAATTTAAATCAGAAAATAGGGAGTGAGTGTTAAGATGGAAGGTCAGTACCATTAAGGAAGAAGCAAAGACTGACACTTCTGACTGATACCCAAGGCAAGCATTCTAATAACTTAAATTCTGGCTGTTTATTATGCATGTTAGATAATAAATGATGACTTTGTACTTGTAAGCTGCATAGAACTTCTTTGCAATGTTGTGCATTGGTAGAATGCCCAAACGGAGAGACTAAGGAAAGAGTTCCAGTAATCCTGTCACCTATTTTATGTTGGAATTTCAATATTATCCTCTAAGTCTTTCATTTAAGATTTCTTCCTAGCTTTCAAACTCCTACAATTCATTTGTTCCCCCTTCCATTTTTTACTGTTCTTTTAAAGTCATTGGTATTGGATCTATTTCCACTGTCCATCATCACTAATGCCAGAAGAACTACAAATTACTTATTAAATTCTATATTGCACAATTCCTTGATTCAGGTATAAATTTCAATAAGTGAATTTGACCTAAGAATTCAAAATCCTTGAACACTGTAGTTTACAGAAACTCATTTAGTCAGTAACAGGAGACAAAAGCAAGCACCTGGATTGCTGAAAACTCACTTTTATATTCTCATATTCCAGGACAGAGGGATGGTTCTCCAGCTTCTGGTATATATGAGGACTGATAAGCTGGGCAATTTCAGGGCGCATGCGGTGCTGAAACACAGAACAGTTTTATCAGTCTTGAGAAAGGAGCATCATATTTCCCTGTCAATATTCTTTTGCTCCACTGTTCAGACAGTGCCTGAATACAAGACAAGGATGACTTTTCAATAAGAGATAAAAGGAAGCACTTCCCAATCCCTGCTCTCCCTCACCCCATTGCTGATACCACCAACAACTGCAGGAGTAAGAGTAGCAGAGCATCTTCAAGAAAATCTCTTGATAAGGTTGTTGCACAATAGTGCTGGTTTCAGTGCAAATTTAAGCACACTTATAGATAACAAAAGCCAGCACCTCACCCTAACTACTAAATGAGCTCTTTCAGGTACCTTTAACATGGGACTGCCAGTGGTAGAATTAACTTCCCCAGGCACCAAGATAAATGATTATAGCAATTTAGCAGGAAGTATCCTGAGAAGAATTGTGCTGTCTTACTCTGCAAAGTTGCGGAAGTTTCAGTTGCCACAATAAACTGTGTTCTTCACACAAAAACATGAGAACCACAGTGCTGTGGACAATATCACCAAATAACTGAAAATATTGTGGAACTCTGTATCAGTTTGACAGCTCCTACCACTCTTTTCAGAAGTTAGATAGAACATTCTTTTCTTTTAGGCTGCTCTTACAGTAGAAATATAAACTTAAATGTATTACAAACTTAACCTAAATACAAATGCCATGAAGTTTTTTATAGCTCTTTCTTACTTGGTACTTCAGACAGACAAAGGGGAAATCCACTTTGACCAGACGTTCAAAGAGAGAGACTTCAAGGTTGAAGTTCTTGGCCAGGTCATATACATTTGCACTAGGCTGCAACTGAAAGAGAAGGGATAGGAGGTCCATGTTTTGGCACTTTTCCTATGTCTAAGTAGGACTTTTAACTCTCATTTTTTTGTGACTGGTCTCCCAATGAAAGGCCAGAGATTGGATTCTTGCAGAAGTGCTAAACATCAAAGCTAGATACAGTCACAATCAAAGCACAATTAAAATTGTATCAGTTCAACTAAAACACCAGTCCCACAGGAGCTCTACTCTAAAACTACAGGAGACAGGACCTGTGGTATCTGTGGAAGCTGGGGAGCACCAAGCCTTGGCAATTTTCCCACACAGCGCTTGGTTAGACAATTCTTGATCATTAACCCAGCAGATAGAGATGTTAGCCATGAAAGTTACCTGCTGGTGATCTCCAATAAGGATGAGGTGCTGGCATTCTCTACTCAGAGTGGCAATGGTGTGAGCCTCAAGCACCTCTGCTGCCTCTTCTACAATGACAATCCGTGGCTCTATGTACTGCAAGATCCGTCGGTATTTTGCAGCACCTGAGTAAGGACAGAAGATAAACCTGAGGATATAACTGCATTCAAGCAGTAAGGCAAGACTTTTCACAGAGAGGAGTAGGCTCTGTCTCAGAAAAACTGGGGTTCTTCTCAAGATTCCCCATTTCAACACTTGGCTTTTTTAATTTTAAAAGAGCACATACCAGGGATGGTTTCCATATGATGAGTTAAGGAAGGCAGGTGGGGATTAGTCCTATGCCTGCCTTGGTCCTTTTTTCAATGCTCTCTTCAGACAGAAGAAACACTCAATACATTGGTCTACACATATAAATAAGCCTAAATTGTCTCTCCAAAGGGACATACTACAATGACCTTGACACTACCATCTCCTGAAGGTGCTGTGGGAATAGCAACACAGGTATTAGCTGTGCCTTACTAATGCACAAGTGATGCAGTTCCATTAGAAGAATGCTACTCGAGAGAGGGGGAGTGCAAAACAGCAGAAGCTGCTCATGCCACTAATTAACAACTCTCACAACAGCCCCATTTGGAAAGGGAGTCAAAGATTAAAAAGGCAGAGCCTGGCCCAGGCTGTGAAGCAACACATGATACTAATCTTTCAGCAAAAAGGTTCTTTAAACATGATTGTAAGCAATACAATCCTGGTTTGTTTCCCAACTGCTCTGCACCTGTAGTTGTCATCCCCACAACTCTGGCTCTACTGAGAATGCAGAGATCTTGCTCCAGCTTCAGTTCTTTCAGTTTTCTGGCTGCTTCCTCATACTGCTCTTCATGCTCCTGAATGTCCTCTCGCATAGAACCCTGGTAAGTCTGCAGCCAAAGCCTGGGAAGAAAGCACCATTATCACACACTGCAAGGAAAACAGGATGGTGATCCACAGGTTCTGAGTGGATTCAGTTCAAAACTTCTGCCATGCCTTTTGGGAAACAGATTATTACCATCTGTACTTAGTCCTGAACACTTACAAATGCAGGGCATGATATTGCTTCCCATGCAGTACAAGGAAGGTAAGAATGAGCGTGTTCAAACTAGGAACTGAACAGGTACAGACAGAAACATCATGGCTTGACACAGTTTGCACACTGGAATGATCTTAGGAAACACCTGCCTGACAAGCCCTGCACAATAGCTTTGTCACCTGTAAAGCCTCCAGCGGGAGTCCAGGTCAAGTTGCCACACATCCTGAACAGCATTGGCCTCTAACTCTGTCATTGTGTTCACTTTACGGAGCTCAACCTTCATCTTCTGCATAATTTTTCTCCTCTGGCCACGAGTTACCTGCAAAAAAAAAAAAAAAGCAGTTACAGCACAGAGATTTTTTTGTGTTAGTATCCCCATGCTTTTCCTTACACAGTCATGCTAATGCATGCAGTTACCTCCCACTGCTGTGGTCGAGTTGTTCCTTCTTCCTGGTCCAGCTTCATAGCCAACACGGAACGGGCTATTTCATGAACACTGTCATCTTCCTTCTCCCTCCTCCAATAGTCTGCTATCTTTTCATCCTCAATCACTCTCTCATCTTCAATCAGGTCGGCCATCTCTGGGATCACCAAAAGCTCCTCTTCTGCTTCATCTTCACTCTCCTCCTCTCCCTCCTGCTGACCACCTGTGAGTGTCACCAGTCACATGAAGTAGGCCACAGCCACTCTATCAGTGCAGCAGTCAGATCACTACATTGAAATGAGGGTTAATCTTCTTTTCATTCCCTCACAATATCACACATCATTCAGTGCCTGTTAAGTAGCAGTGTCTCTTTTCTGGCACACATACACTGCTTAGGTAAACACACTTGTAGAAAATGTGTGTGGGGTGGGTGTCTTTTTGGTGCTTGGTTTTTCTGTTTTGTTTGTTTTACCTGGATTTTCAGCCCATGTATTCTCTGCAGCATTCTGGGTGAAGGCAGATACACCAAGTCCCAGCCACTCCAGAATCAATGAGCGTTGTGAAAAAATGTAGTAAAACTCAGTGTCCTCCTAATATAGAGAAAGTCAAATCAGCCAGGGCTATTGCACTTCAGAGTCTAAGCATGATGCCAAAGCAGCACCTTACAGCAGTGGCAACTAGGACAAGTCCCCCCAAGACACCCCCTTTAAGAGGCTTTCCTTTGGGTACTTGCATTTTTATGCTGCTAAAGATCACTTAGAATCTCTGAAGTTTAAAGGAGCAAAATTCAAAGCCCCTGCTTGCCCTGCCTGTCTAGACTACTGTCATTTGGCACAGTTTGCTGTTCACTCCCTCACTTTCCCAGTAACCAAATGATGCTAAAAGATGTATGCTGGGGGAACCTCAGGCCCATTAGCAGAAAGGATGGTAAGCATGCACTGGCACTTCTTGACTCAGAAGAAAGGGACCTACCTGATTTGCCAGAGCCCTTCTCAGGCTGGCCCAGTGCTGGGGTGCCATGTGAGGTTTCAAATAGCGCTCATGCAGAACTCCGTAGGCCGTGCACTCCAACCGCTTCGCTCCTTCAAGGAGACCCTCCTCAGCCTCCCTCATCTCCCTTGTTATCTACTCATAACAAAGACAAGGGAGGCAGTGTCACACTCAGAGAAACTAAGTTCACTAACAGCAGGACAAAAAACTGACAGAAGAGGCCAAATTCAACGTAAAACGAGGTGAAAGGCCAGGTGTGGGGGAGGTTGATTGCCTCCTCCAATGCACAGCCAACCCAGTCCCAGCATCTCCCAGGAGGTCTGTACATACATATTCATAGTCTCTGAAGTGGTAGTCTGGGAAGTCAAATCTGTCGGTATGCTTCCTCAGCTCCTTCAAGGTGAATCTGTGCAGGGCAGCACTGCTACTCCTGCCCCCAAGACGCACTATCCCGTCTAATTCAAATGAGAGTATTCCTGTGAATAAAAAAGAAATATTAGAACTAAAGGGCCAAGCTCAGTTTTCAGCAGTAGGACAAGAGGCAGGAAAAATACCCTTTGATTGCAAATCCTACAGTGGTTTTCTCCAAGTAAAGTTTTTTTTAATCCATGTCAATGGAGCTAGAGTCACTAAAAAGAATCAAACCAAAATGCAGGTTATCATGCCATACAATGAGGGGAGTAAGAGTTATAGTATAGTTTCTAATTATAGATTCTAACAACAGGTTGACCAGAGAATTGGATGCACTATGGCTTGAAGTGTTCAAGGCCAGGCTGGATAGAGCTTGGAGCAACCTGGTCTAGTGGAAGGTATCCCTGTCCATGGTAGGTGGGTTGGAACTAGATGATCTTTAAGATCTTTCCAATCCAAACCATTCTATGATTATACCACCATCCTGCTTGCAGGTACTCTTACCTTCTAAGAACTGATCCAGTGCATGGTTGGTGTAGCAGACTATAAGGATGGGACGCCTCCGGTAAGTGCTTTGCCACACATGATCATTAGTCAAGAGAGTCTGAACAATCTTCAAACCCACATAAGTCTTTCCTGCAAGACAAGCTCAGAATCAGAAAAGGGTAATCCACCCTCTGTGAGGGCCTTGAAACATAGAAATTATCAAAACAGATACAAGATTTCTTTCCAGGCTGCCTATCTGGTCTGTACCAAGAGAACTGACCCTAGGGGTAACTAACTTACAAAATGTACACAAAGTATCATAACACTGACATTCCAGCCTGTAGCTGAGCAAGGCCACGCTCCGCAAGAATGTTATTTTTTGGATAATATACCAGAACTGGACACAGGGTTTTTTCTCCCAGTGCATCCCCCAGCCCACTCTAATTATGGCATCATAGATGACATTTGGCTGCACATGAAACATCCACATACTACTGAAATACAAGCATTGGTGCTTGTTAAATCCAGGTACCATTTAAAACAATTACAGTCCATCTTGTAATACTTTATTCACACAATGGTTCATGGCTGAATGTGCCCAAAGCCCTAACATGCTGTGAAGACAAGTAGGAGAGTGCTGCACAGCAAGAAGAACCAAGTTCTCAAAGGCCACTGTAAACTTCTCCACCCCAATATACAAGCACAGTCAACAGTGCAGTTGGTGTCTATTTGCATTGTAGGTGGGCAAAGATCAGATGTGGCTATTTGAGAATATTAACTGTCTCCACAGCTCACACTAAATGGGTGACTCAAGCATCAATTATGCATTGGACTAAAGCTTTGGAGACAGTACAGCTGGCTTTCTGTGAAGTTAACCTCCCTAGATGGGGAAATCAACAAGAACTTCTTAAATTACAGAGTCTTTACGCAAATATGTCTCACCAGTGCCAGGAGGTCCTTGGATGATAGCCAGCTCCTTGGTGAGTGCAAGATTCAATGCCTGCATCTGAGATTCATCTAATTTCAAAGCTTCCATTGAAAGCCATTGACTTGGATCTAGAATGTTGACACTTCTTAAGCTATCAGGGCACTTCTCTTTATATGAAGTCTTCACCAAGGGTGCAAGGTTGTAGGCAGTATCCCGTGTCAGGTATGCTGGCTCCTTGACCTGTGCATCACATTCCACAATGTACTTCTGGAACGGGATATCTTCTTCCCGCATTTTCTGCAACCCTTCTAGCACATGCCTATAGGCCTCAAAATAAGCAGTTGTCTCTACCATGAGGAAAGAGTCTGAGGGTTCAAACTGTCCCACCAGTGGCTGGCTGTCTGCATCAAAAGACAACTCCACAATCCCATTGACAAGTTCTGCAGCATTACGATTAGAAACGGTGGCAAAAAGGAATGTTTCAAAGTGATCTTGGGACATGCAGACAAGGGATCCATACAGCAATCGTTTAGAATTCTGCCATTGTACAAACCTCAGTGGTTTTGTGTCAAACTGGACCTTGTAAGCAATGCCAGTTGGGGTACAAGATGGGGCAATAATCCGTACATCAAAGTAGATCCTGATATCATCAAATTTTCTCTTTCTTAAATTTCTGTCCTGGAGGTTCTGCAAAACCTCCATGATACCTTCCCTTAAAGGCCTTACAAAGTCTTCTCTCAAAAGTCGGAAGTGGGTGTCAAGATAAATACTGGTGCTTTCATATTTTCCAGAAACAAAATTGGGACGTAGAAAGGGTTTCTCATTACCATGTATCTCATCATATGTTGGATAAATGCTCATGAAACGATAGCTTTCTGCTTGCCCATCTTGAGGCTGCATAAATGTACACTTATCAGCCCTCAGGGTGCCTTCGCGTCTCTTCTCCTGCAGATGCTGCATGAGCATCTGTACTTGATTGAGATTCTTCTCTGTCTCTTCTGTGATGTCCACACCAAAACCTCTCAGGGCATTGATGGATGCTGTCAAGACTGTCAAGACAAGGGAGACTTTCTGCACAGAGCTGGCTGGGAAAGTACTTATCAGGTGCTGAAGAAGTAAAATGATATTGCTGATATGCTCAGGGTACTCATGGCGTACAGCAGGAACTACTTCTGTTACCATGTCAGACACATACTGTGGCAGACAGACCTTGAGAAAGCTGGACTCCTTCACAACCCCAAGAATGTGCTGGACCCTCTGTCTATCCATTTGGGAGCTGCATGCTTTCCGAAGCACCTGGCAAATGAGCTGGACGAAATTGCGGTTCATGGTTGTTTGGGAAAGAAGTTCCTTCAACCCTGAACTGGAAGCAAGTGTGTTGACAACTTCTGAGGGGTCTTTCTCGAGGAGACTTTCAAGGAATTTAAAGCCAATCCTTCTGGTTTGCCGAGGCTGCTTACTGTGGTGGGCACCACCTGGGGTAGCATTCTGATAGAAATGAGGATTCTCCCGAGGTTGCATCCTCCATGTGCTACTTTCATTTTCCCACCTACTCCTCAGCCCTCTCCCTCTAGCTCCTCCCTGAGCTTGTCCACCTTGATACCTCCTTCCCCTGCCTCCATTTTCTTGCTCATTCTGGGGTCCTCTGGTCCTCTCATGGGCTTGTCCAAGCTGACACCTTCCCCCTCTAAATGCATTTTCTTGCTCATTCCAGGGTCCTCTGCCCCTCTCATGTGTTTTTCCACCTTGATACCTTATTCTCCTTCCTTCATTCTCCTGTTTCATCCAGAATCCTGTGGCTTCACTGTTGTGCTGTCCACCTTGGATTCTTGGTTTATTCTTACTTGATTGAGGAATCTTTGAAATCCAACCACCAAACCCCTCTTCTCTTTGCCCATGTGGAAGGGTATAATTACTGTCTTGGAGGTCTTCCCCTAACTTAGGTGCCTGGTCTGGTACATCATTTGTTCTGTTTCTGCCTCTTCCTGTAAAGCCAGTGTCCAAACGAAGCACACGTCCTTTAAAAAAGCAGGAAAAATGACACCCATTAATTATAAATCAACCAAATTAACATGCCTCCCAACAGAGACAAATGAGTATATTGACCTGACAGTCAGCATATTTTGAACATTTGACATCAAATTAAAAAATTATTACATTTGCACATAGATTTTCAAATTAGTGTCTCATTTGTACCCTTCTATCCAACTGCTAAAGAGAGCGCTGTGCTTAGAGTTCACTTGAGCTGTGAAGACACCAAAAAAGAAAACCTCTTTCCACAGAACTGAAAGCAGAAGTAAGAAGGTGAAAGCTTAAGCTTTCTGCACAGGACAGCATTTCCTCGGGAGTTAATCATCAGTGAAATAATGATAGAGGACGCCACAGCTGACTTGAACTGTACATGGAGTGTAGGTTGGAGCACACACAAAACATGGAGTGTTTGCTGAAGTCCAGCCTTTCGGAGTCCCAGGAAGCGCAGCCCACACGGCCTTTGTCAGACTCCCCATAGAACGTTTAGGGAAAAATTGACTGCTAGCAGGAACAAATAGCAAGAGCCTGCTGCAACACATCGCCTCATCATGGCCCCAAAGAGACTCCAAGGGCAAATAAGGAAGTGTTGAAACTCAGCCCTGAGAGAAAATTCCGCTGTACACAGGTAGGGGAGTAGCGGATCCCCCTGTACCAGCACCACACCCAGCCCTCCTGCCCTGTATTCCCCTGGGGACCCTCACCTCTCGCTCCACCTCGGGATTGTCGGGCGTGGGGCTCCTGCCCAGGATCCTCCATCGCCCGGCCGGGGACTGCTCCGGCTCTGTTCCAGCTCTCCCGGGCGAGGGCAGCGCTGGGCGCTGGGGACCGTGGCTCTCCTGCGGCCGAACACGGGCGATGCTGAGCCGCGTCTGCCCCGACACCCAGCAGCGCTTCCCTTTCCAATTCCCCCCAAAGTTTCGCTTTCCAGTTCCCCGCAAGTCCCGCCCGGTGGGCAGAGCCCCCGCCTCTGTCAGCGGCGGGCAGCGCCCCCCAAACGGAGCTTCTCCTTCTCTCTCCGGCTCCCGCGGCAAGGGGAAGCGAAGAGAAGGGGAAGCGAAGCAGAGGGGAAGCGCAAAGGATGGGAAAACACCGCACAGCCACCTGTCCGGCCCCGACAGGGCTGCTTTCGGTTTCCTTTCCCGGCACTGCGGGGCGGAGGCAGCCGCGGCTCTGCCCACCCGGCCTAGCCCGGCCCCCGGCCCGGCCCAGCGCACGCGTGTCCCGCGGGGTTCCGGCTCTCAGCCATGGCCACGCTGGAGAGCCTGGGCCTGGTGGGCACCATCGCCGAGGGGGACGTGGTGCCCGTGGACTCCGAATCCGGCGACTCCGAGGATGAGGAGGTGGGGCCGGGCGGGCGGGGAGGCGCGGGCCGGGCCGGTGCGGCGGGGCCCGGCCGCGGCCCGTGCTCACGGCTGTATCCGCAGGAGCTGCCCCGGGCGCCGGGCCCCAGGCGGCGGGGAGCCTCCCGCGGCGACTTCAGCGCCGACTTCGTGTTCGGGGAGGCGGAGGCCGGCGGGGAGGATGCCTGGACGGCGGCGCTGCGGCAGCTCCGCGGCAAGGTGAGGCCTGAGGCCGGGATGGAGCTGCGGTGCCAGAGGCCACAGCGACCACTGCTCCCCCAGGCTCCTCTCACAGCCCTGCTGTTGTGATTTTCTGCCTAGAAAGCAGCAACGACGCTGGATGAGAAGATAGAGAAAGTGAGACAGAAAAGGAAGCTGCAGGTCAGGGTCTTTCTCATTGCTGAAAAGACTGGTATGTGTTTGGCCATCCCCTGAGCCACGGTGCCCTGGCTGCAGCTCATCACTTCGGCTCGGTTTGCTGCCACATGTGATGTGCTGCTGAATGGATGGTTTTGCAGAATTATTAGTGATCAAAGTTATGCAAAACCGTGGATTTGTGAATGGGGTCATGATAACAAACACAGACTCACAAAGGATTGAATTTTTTTTTTCATCCTTTCTTTTTAAAACATTTTCGTAGAATTTTATTTTCTTTTTTTAGGAAAGGGAAGCTAAACAAGCCAAAGTAAAGGTTGAGGATGCAGAGGCTGAAGATGATCAAAACAAAAAGGAGCATGAGGATTGCAGTAGGGATGAAGAAGATGTGGAGTCTGAATATTCACTAGATGATGAAAGTATCTTCACAACAGCAGGTATCAGCAGTACACACTGAGATGGCCAAGAATCTGACACAGACTTGGCTCACTGGAGAAAAGTCTGAAGTGAAGCCTTGCTGGAAGTGGGCAAGGAGCACCTTTTATATTTTGTTTGCCTTCTGCAACATTCCTTCTGATTTTAATCAAGTTTATTTTGAATGGTAGCCATAATTGAACTCATCCCTGAACAAGGATGTTTACTGGGCAATTTTAGTCCGTTACATGCCTCTACTTGTTTCTGAGGCTTCTCCCTCAATATCTGAATTGAGAGCAAAAAGTATGAGTTTACAAGGTGAAGATAGTTCATCTTGTTATGGGTTTAGCTGTGCTTCCTAATTCCTGTCACATTTCTCCTTCTCTGCAGATAAGGTCAAAGTGAAGGAAAAGAAGAGATCAAAAAAGGGAGAAGTGGTAAGTGTTAAAATCATGTCAAATTCCTCCAGTATTTCTTATGAGGAATTTGCTTTGGTTAACAAATCGTAGCTCAGAAACCAGCCCAGAGCCCTTTGATAACATGTTACAAGGCTGCATGTGTTGTTCCAGTTTTGCTGTTGTTCCTGTTTCTAGGAAGCAGAGAGCTTTTTTGAGGATGCCTCTCAATACGATGATAACTTGTCATTCCAGGACATGAATCTTTCACGACCTTTGCTGAAGGTATTTACCTAGCTGATTTATTACATGTTACTCTGAAGAATGTTGTACAGCCTCCCTGCCACCAATTAGAGCTGTGAAATTTTTCATTTGCAACCTCTCTGACAAGGAAATAATTTGGGAGATAGCGTGATAGTTTTTAGAAGCTGTTATTACACATTAATATAACTATTCTTTGATTGTGTCAATCAAAGATTGAATGTGTTAACACTGTCTTGAGCAAGACTTGTCACAGCATGGTTGGAAAGGACTTTGGAGGTCATTTTATCCAACCCCTGCTCAAAGAAGGGCAACATAGAGTTCCTGCCTAGGAGTGCATCCAGATGGCTTTGAGTATCTCCAGGGCTGGAGACTGCAACCTCTGTGGGCCTCTTGTGCTGCTACTTGGTCACCCTTGAGGTGACAAAGTGATTCTTGGTGTTTAGAGGGAACTAAACACATACATCACCATGTTTCCATTTGTGCCCATTGCATCTGTCTCTGGGCACCACTGAAAAGAGCCTGGCTCCATCCACTTTCCACCCTCCCATCAGGTATTTATTGACATTGCCAGATTTCCCCCTGAGCCTTCTCCAGGCTCAGCAGTCCCAGCTCTGTCAGCATTCCCCAGAGGTGAGGTGCTCCCAAACCCTTCATAATCTTCGTAGCCCATTGCTTGTCTCTCTGCAGTATGTCTGTGTGTCTTGTGGTGATGAGCCCAGCTCTGGGCACAGCACTCCAGGTGTGGCCATACCAGAGACAAAGTTTAATTGCTCTCACTCCTTTCTAGGCAATCACAGCTCTTGGCTTCAAGCAACCAACCCCGATTCAGAAGGCTTGTATCCCAGTGGGTCTTCTGGGAAAGGATATTTGTGCTTGTGCTGCCACTGGGACAGGTAGGGGTTGAGCAGGGCACTAGAAACAGAGAATCAGCTATTCACAATAATTGGTAACCCTTAATATTTTTTTTTCAGGTAAAACAGCTGCCTTCATCTTGCCTGTCCTTGAGCGCCTGATTTACAAACCTCGTCAGGCTCCCATAACACGTGTACTGGTTCTGGTGCCAACGCGAGAGCTGGGTATTCAGGTGCACTCTGTCACAAAACAGCTGGCACAGTTCAGCAGTGTCACAACTTGCCTGGCAGTAGGTGAGTGTTCAGTCATTTATGTGAACTGTACAGCTCATTGTAAACCACTATACAGAACTGGGAATTCTGTGTGTAAAACCGGAGGCTGTGTGGTTATTATGCTTCTAGTAGATACATTGCGGTTTAAAATCTTGCTTTTCAAGGTTGTGCTGTATTTGTTTACCTGTTTCTGAGAAAGAAAATATTTCTGGCTTTGGATGTGATTTTGTCTGAGGTGTTTCCCATTCCTCAGCCATTTTGCATCCCTGTACTCTGCTGCAGTGTGCTCAGGGGGTCAGCAGTCTGTATTCCCTGTCTTTCAGGTGGCCTGGATGTGAAGACTCAGGAAGCTGCTTTGCGCTCAGGGCCAGACATTCTTATTGCCACTCCTGGGCGACTGATAGATCATCTCCACAACTGCCCTTCTTTCCACCTGAGCAGCGTTGAGGTGCTGATTTTGGATGAAGCAGACAGGTAGGATAAGCAGGACAGCAATGAAAAACATGGCAGTTTTCTGCTTTCCTTTCTCCAGGCTATCAGGCTGTCATTGTTGTCCTGCCTTACGTATGTTTCTTGGCCAGGCCCAGGTGAAGCTGCCTTACCTTGCTCTTTTTCTCCTGTGTAGGATGCTGGATGAATACTTTGAAGAACAGATGAAGGAAATAATCAGGTTGTGTTCCCATCACCGTCAGACAATGCTTTTCTCTGCCACAATGACTGAGGAGGTAAGACAAGCTGCTGAGAAACATACCCCGTCAGGAAGTTGAATGAGAATTTGTCAGGTCTTTTACCAGAAATCATGTGGACTTTTTTTTCTTAACCTGTTTTTGTAGGTGAAAGATTTGGCTTCCGTTTCCCTGAAAAATCCCGTCCGAATTTTCGTGAACAGCAACACAGATGTTGCGCCTTTCCTGCGGCAGGAATTTATCCGCATCAGACCCAACCGGGAGGGGGACCGGGAGGCCATTGTAACAGGTTAGTGATGAGCCAAGGCAGGCTGGAATCAGTCAGTGACTGTGGAGCAGCCTTCTGAGAGGACTTTCTTTTAGCTCTGCTGACACGAACGTTCCAGGACCACGTGATGCTTTTCACCCAGACCAAGAAGCAAGCTCACCGCATGCACATCCTGCTGGGACTGATGGGCCTGCGGGTTGGGGAGCTTCATGGGAACCTCTCTCAGACACAGCGGCTGGAGTCACTCAGGTATTAGCAGGCTTAGTTAGCAAGCCTAAGCTAAAAAGAAGTTTCAAGTTGGAAGTTTTAGGGTGGAAGTAGATGGCTACATTAATTGCTAATGCATTTGCTTTCTCTGCTCAGGCGCTTTAAGGATGAGCAGATTGATATCCTGGTAGCTACAGATGTGGCTGCACGTGGACTTGATATTGAAGGTGTTAAAACAGTGAGTATTTGAAATGCTGAGCTTTTTAATCAGGCATTTCATGTTGATTCTCTGCTAACACTGTTCCTGTTACAGGTAATCAATTTCACCATGCCCAACACCATTAAACACTATGTGCACCGTGTGGGTCGGACAGCCAGGGCAGGCAAGGCTGGTCGTTCCGTTTCACTGGTGGGTGAGGAAGAGCGCAAGATGCTGAAGGAGATTGTCAAGACTGCTAAAACACCAGTGAAAGCCAGAATCCTTCCCCAGGGTATGTGGTACTTTTACTGAGGTAAAAAGCTGGAGGGAGTACACAGGGAATATCATGGTACACAGGGACACTGAAGGAAATGCTGAAAAACAAGATGGACTTCATATGAGCTGCCTCTGGTGCTCATATGGTATTGTTTTCAGATGTCATATTGAAATTTCGGGAGAAGATTGAGAATCTAGAGAAAGATATCTATGCAGTTCTCTGCTTGGAGCGTGAGGAGCGTGAGATGCAGCAGTCAGAGGCTCAGGTAAGCAATTTTTTTAGTATCTGGTGTGATACAGTCCATTATGAGGTTACCCTAAGTGCACTTAACTTGCCTATTTTAGAAAGGGAAGACAGGAGTAATTTTTAGCTACCATAAGCTCACATCTTGCCTGAATTATCACAGATCAACAAGGCAAAGAAGCAGCTGGAGACAGGAAAAAAAGAGACTGGGAGTGAGAGTTTGGAGCGGAGCTGGTTCCAGACCCGTGAGGAGAGGAAGAAAGAGAAGTGTGAGTCATGACACTGTGACCTTTTTAAATTCTATAGCCACAGCTGGACTCTGCTCTGTGCTTTAAGAGGTTTTTATTTTGTTTTTCTTTCTCTTTCCAGTGGCTAAAGCCCTGCAGGAATTTGACCTAGCATTACGAGGGAAAAAGAAAAGGAAGAAATTTGTACAGGACACACAGAAAAAAGGCCAAATGACAGTGAGTTTATTTGTTGACAAGTGGGAATCTGGCCTGACTATCAGTTTTCCCTTAGCTTCACTTCACCAAAACTTGTGTTTTAACACCTTTCAGCCAGAGGAAAGGTCGCAGTTTGAGATCTTGAAATCTCAAATGTATGCTGAGCGGCTGGCAAAGAGGAATCGCCGAGCAAAGAGAGCCAGAGCCTTGCCAGAAGAAGAACCAGCAGCAGCACCAGCAGGTAGAGACTTTTGTGTTACAGCTAGCTTCTTTATGTCACTTACTTTGCTAGAAATAGGCAAATTAATCTAGTTTGTACAGAGAGAGGCACTGATCTTTGAAGGAATGGCCCCAAGTGCTGGCCCAGGGTCTATGTTTGCAGTCATTTGCCTCCTGCGTAGGCTAATTGTTGTGTTCAAGAGTACTGTGATGATGCAGTGTTCTGATTGTTATTTGTTAGGTCCCAAGAAAAAGAAAAAAGTGTCTGTGTTTGATGAAGAGCTGACCAACACGAGCAGGAAGGCACTGAAGCAGTACCGTGCCGGGTAAGGTCTTAGCAGGTCTACATTAGTGCAGCTGCGGTAGATAGAATTTGTTTGCATCTCTGTACTTCCTCAGGGATATTGTGATATTGGGGAAGAGGTTCTGAAATTGGGGCAGGGTTCTTTTGAGAAGTACCTGTCCTGCTGATATAATTCTGTGACATGGCTGACCTCTCCTCCCTCCCGTCTCTAAAGCCCATCATTTGAAGATCGAAAACGCTTGGGTATCGCCCAGCGCAGGAAAGGAGGGAACTTCAAATCCAAGTCCAGGTATAGTTCCCTTTACTTTCTTGTTCAAGTCTGGGGGCTTTTTCCCTGCTTTCTTCTTGTGCTTGTTTAAAGACCTTGCTAAAAGATATGTTGGTTCTGAAGTACCCTCTTATTGCAGGTCTGATGCTGGGGGTAATCAAGGATAGTGCCTTTAATAACACATTCCTAGGCTTCTACTTGGGAGACCATTTTACCTAGAATAATGCTCAGTGCTGCTCCTCATCTGTCATTGAGAGTTGGGCTGATGGAGTAATACAATTTCTGTTATCTTCTCTTGCAGGTATAAGAGAAAGTGAAGTAAGAACTGTTACCAAATGGGTAATTTCAGACACACTGTACAGGTCCTCGATTTTGTAATACTGCAAGGAGACAACCTCAGTAAAATTGAAGTTTTTCTTCAAGTTGTGGAATAGCTCTGGGATGGTTGTCAATTACCTAGCTGAAGAATGTGAAAACATCTGTAGCAACCCATGAAATAAAGGATTATTTTTCTTGTAAGATGTTGACTGTTTTATGGATGGCTAGAAGAGCTGGAATACGCTACATCTTTCTAGTTTGTGTATGCAATAACTTAAGGCAAAAACTGAACAATGGTTTGCTCATGTACTTCTGTGATCTCAAATAACTAAGAGCTGAAAAAAAATTCTTGTGGTTTAGAACCCATTTCTATAATAGGAAAAGAAGTTTTCAAACTACCTGTCACAAATATGGTTTAATTTTTTACCATCTCCACTCTCCCAATATGTTGTTTTTCCATCAGCCATGTTACACTTCATTGCTATGCTTTGATTCCTATAAGGAACACACAACAACTGTTAATTTCTGTCTTTACAAATTAAGCTTTTTTCCTTCAAGCTTGCTCTTCTGGGATGACCAGTGTAGACCAGTAAAAAGTAATGGCTGCACTCTTGACACAAAGAGACCAGCACAACAGTGACTCCTAGTACTAGGTTTTCCAGCTTTATTAAAAAGGTCAAACATTACCAGCAGTAGATATAAAATATACATAGCAGAGGTCTGACAGGTGGTACTGCTCAGTGTATCCCCTTCTTGGTCTTCTCCCATTTCAGAGGTACATCACAGAACTTTCACGGCCTTGGGGGACGCATGCCAGGTGGAGGGGGTCCTGGAAATAAAGGAAAGAGTTGAAGAGAAAAGAAGCAGCAACACTAAACCAAAAAAAAAAAACCACAATTCCCCATGCTCAAAGTAGCCATTGGACCCCTTTTGGCACCAAAGCACTTTGACAACTAGCAGAGCTAGGGAGACACTGGAATGCATCCCCCTTCAAACATTTTATTACAGCTTCTCAGAGCCCCATGGCAGTTGGGATAGACTGTGCTCACCTCTCATTCCTGGGGGTGGTGGTCTCATGCCTGGGGGGGGCATTCCCATGGGAGCCCCTCGGCCAGGTGGCATTCCCATGGGGGGGCCCATTGGTGGCCTCATGCCTGGAGGAGGCCCCATCATTCCTTAAGCCAGAGAAAAAACAAGCATGTCAATCCAGCTGAATATTCAAGGCACTGGCTGGGTATCATGATACCTCCCACAATACCAGATTTTCATCAGAAAAATCTTATTACCAATTTTGCAACAAAACATGAGCTCTACAGAGTAATTCCTACCTGGAGGTGGGGCTCCTCTGCTCATGGGTGGGGGAGGACCCCCACGCCCTGGTGTGTACTGAGTTGGGGCTCCTGCGATGCTGGCAGTGGCTGCTGCAGCAGCAGCTGCAACTGTTCCACGACCCTGGGGTGTCATCACCTGTAGACAAAACAAATAGGCTCAGAAAAAATAGCACCTGCTTTATCATAATAACAAAAAAGTAACATTGAAATTGCCCTTCAGAAATCACACCAGTCTTCTCTTAACTGTCTAAATAACACTACAACCTGTAGTAAGATTCAATGGATACCACCTGAATTATGTGTGAAAAGCTACACTTTTCAACCCTTTTCTGTCATACAGGACAATACCTAGGAATATCTCGTACCAAAAAAAGCCTCACTAGGCTGAAACTTTGTGCTAACAGAAACTAAGATTATAGTTCTTCCATTACACCAGTTTCTTGCATCACACTGGTACTTTTATTTTTTATTTAAAAAATAAAAGCCACATGGGTCATAGTATCTCACCTGTTGGGATGGTCCTCCCACTCCTCTGACAGGGCCAGCTAATCCTGCTGGAGCTTGTGGCATGGGAGTACCAGCTGGAACTCCCCTCCCTGCTGCTCTCCCAACACCAGGTCCTCCAGCAGCTCCAGCGAGGGGCACCCGGGCAATTCCAGTCTGAAAACACAGCCCCCAAAGAGAAAGATTTATCAGAAGTCCGCAGAGCCTACAGGTGCCCACAGCCTTCCTTTGTCCAATGAAATGTCCCAGCCCACAAGGAAATTAGAGTTTCCTGCAGAGCAGTTTGTTCTACTTAGTCACAACAGCACCGGTAAGATCTGTAAGTCTACAACAATACAATAGCAGCGTTCCCCTGCAAAGAAGTAAATTCATCAGGTTTCTCTTTTCTTTAACTTTGTGCTCATTCTTACATCTTTCGGAGGTGGTCCCTCAACCGTCATGGACACCAGGTTTTCCCCTCGCAGCAACACAAGACCAAGGACTCGTTTCTCTTCCCGCTCTGGCTGTTTTGAATTTTTAGGTCTGGGGAGAAAAAAAATTTGCAAAACAGAAGGAAAAACAGAATGAATGAATGTTCCTCTTTAAGCCTGCAACAGAATATATGACTAGGCTGCTTCTCCAGAGATGAGCACATTTTTATATGCCTCAAACTAAATCTAAACTACTACAAATGGCATCACATATGTTGGTTATTAGGAAAGAACTGAAACAAAGGGTCCCATAAGCTTTGGCACGTTGGGGATTTGACAAATAAGACTAAACCCATGAGTGTTTTTGCGGGATCCGGCAGCACTCGCTGCCCCAGCGCTGTCCCGGTTCTCGCCCCGAGGCCCCCCCGATGAGGAGCCGGGCTTGGGGCACCCCCACCGCTCACTTGATCTTGCGGAACTCGTCGCAGTCGCAGAGGATGAGATTCATGTGCTTATCGAAGGCTTTGAACGTGCCGATGAAGACGCGCCCGTCCTGCAGGATGCACCGCATGCGGTAGTCGATGTGCTGCAGCATCTTGCTGCTCTTCCCCACCGTCTGCAAGAGAGCGCCGCGTTACCCGCGGCCCGGCCCGGCCCGGCCCGGAGCGGAGCGGAGCTCGCTGCACCGCTGCACCGGCGGCCCCCCGCCCCGCGGGCCCGCCCGGCTCACCATGGTTGCGGCTTTCCGTGCTCCCCCCGCCGGTGCTGCTGCTGCTGCTGCTCCTGCCGCTCCCGCTGCGCTCCCTCGCTCCGCGCTCCCCGCCCGCCCCGGCGGAAGCTCCTACGCGCGGCCGCCGCGACTTCCGCCCGCGCTCGCGGGCCCCGCCCGTTCCGGCGCTTCCCGGCGCTGCGCTTCCCGGGGCGGGGCGCGCCCGGAGGCGGGGGCTGCGCAGAGCTCCGCGGCCCCGCGCTCGCTGCCGGGGCGGAGGGAGCCGAGCGCGGCCGCCGCAGAGCCCCGCGCCAGCCCGAGCGGGTGCCCTGCATGAGCTCCCGCACGCCCGGCCCCTGGCGCTCGCAGCCGCTCCCGGAGGCGGGGCACCGTGGGCACGGGGAACTGACGTGAGCCCCGCCGCGGCGGCCCCGGAGGCGAGGAGGGGCGCGGGGACGAGGGACGCTCGGTTAGCGGCATTGACCCGGCTGCCTAGGGGGTGCTCTGGGGCGGCGGGGCCGGCGGGTCGGGTCGGGTCGGGTCGGGTCTCCATGGTCCCCGCGGTCTCCATGGCAGCGCGGCGGGCGCATGACGCGCCCAGGGGCGGTGCCAGCGCCGGCAGCGCCTCGGCGGGGCCGCGGGAACGCGGGGCGGCTGCGGTGGGGCCGGGGGAGCGCGGGCGGGCCAGGGCGTGGGTAGGGACAGGGATAGGGATGGGGAGCCGGACAGGGTCAGGGATGGGGAGCGCAGCCGTCGGCGGAGTGCCTCGGGTCTGCCGCCTTCCCGGGCGCGCTGCGGCGCCGCGCCCACCCTGCCCGCGGCCCTCACTCCGGCCTGGCTCCTCCGGCCGCCCCCGGCACGGCCCGGCCCGGCCGCCGCAGTTCCCGTAGCTCCCGTTGAGCACCGGCCCCGCTGCCCTCGGAGACACAGAGAGAGGCGAGGCCGGTGCTCCCTCGGGAGCCGAGGCACAGCGCGGACAGGATTTAGCAGAAAAATTCTTGTTTAATTCCTTTAACTGGGTTTTGGGCCAAGCTCCAGGCGTTGGCGCCTAGCTGGCGGCTTTGAAGTCACTTGACTGATTGAAAATAATAAAGCAGTTCTCTTTTTGCTTGTTGCTATCAGTTTCTGTCTTTGCCAAGAGACGGTCTCTGCTGTGCTGTGTTGAAATGTGCATTTCCAGGGCCCATAGGCGTAGTGCTTTACTGCCAAAGTGCAGCCACGGAAGGCATTTGGAGCAGTATAGGATTCCAGAGGCAGATCTGAGCCATTTGCCTCTCTGGCTTATCTAGACAGGGATGTTTCTCATTGCTTAGTGTGTGGGGTAGCATAGAAAACTGCATAGTCTTCAGGCTGGACTCTGCTATCTCCTACCCTTTCATGCTGCTTGGCCAAGAAATGTCTTCTCTGCCCACCTGTCCCATTAGTCCCTGTGCCAACGTCACTGCCAACTTTAGCTTGGCCAGTTGGTACCATCTGGGGACTTGCTGAGGACTGCTGGGGGTGTTTTGTTGCATCTACAGGTTTCAGAAGCTGCAGCTATTTGGTTGTTGACTGGGGGATTCTACCAGGCAGCTTTTCTTTTTCAGGGAATGTTCTTTCATCCTCCTCATTTTCATTCTGTGTGCAGCACGCTTTGTTCTCTATCTGTAATGAAAAGAAGATTGAGTTTGTGAATAGGGAAATTCTGCTTAAAATACTGTAGTTGTTTTAGCTTGCAGCTTCTCAGAAGTCTTTTGAATAGTGTGTTTTTAGTGGCTCTGCTGATTTTTCCTTGCCCTGCAGCTACCCCTGCACCACTGCTTTACATGACAGATCTCACTCTGCAGAAGCAGACTGAATTAATTTTTGATGGATTTTAGCTTGGCTTCTGTCTCTCTGTACAAACTGTGAGGAATTGTTTACATGCTGTTGGGAAGAATGTGCTGTGAGAGCATGCACATAAGTGACTGAATGGTAAACACAATGACGCAACATCATGATCTGTACTTCTTCACAAGAGCTTCTCAACAATTTTATCAGCTCTATCACTGTTGCACTGCAAAATATCCATTGTAAAACCAAACATCTTGACACCCCTCTTGTCTGCAGATGCACAGTGAAATCTTTTCAAAGCATGCTTTTGGCAGACAACCTCATGTTAAGAGGCTGACCTGAAGTACCCTTTGTATTCATGGTCCAGTCATCCTCTTCTGGAAAGCTGCTTCTGCTGAATTATCGATCTGTGTTGGTGCTTCAAAGCATTGTTTGACCAAGACTGTTCTAAAAAGTTTCGTACTTTTTTAAATTTTTAATTCCTGCTTCTCTGGGTTCTCCTTAGCCTAGTCACCTTGGTGTTCAAATCTCTGCCTTGGTGGAGATACCTGTGGTGTCTGCTCTGTGGTGCTGCTGTGCAAAAAAAAAAATACCTTGAAGATGTTTTTCAGAGTCTTGAAGCTCTGTTTCTTTCACTGTGTATTTGCTGTGCCTTGAATACTGATTGGAATAGGTAGCATGGTTGCCAGTCATGAGTGGGTGCTCATTTATGGAAGAAATTTGAGGCAGAAATAAGTGTTAAATATCATAGTGAGTTACTTTGAATTTGTATGAAGCTGAGAGCTTGTTTCTGGAGATACCAAGGTAGTGCAATACAACTTGGTTGGTCCCTGGTTTTGGTGATGAGGATATCAGGGAAGCTGCAGGTAGAGTGCACAGACCTCTGGGTGCTGTGTGCCTCTGCAGTACTTTTTCGGGAAAGAAATAGGACATTTATATGGTTATAAAGGACATTATTTAGTGGTGGACTTGGCAGTGTTATGTTTATGGTTGAACTTCATGACCTAAAGGGTATTTTCCAACCTAAATGTTCTATGATTTCTGCAGGATTTCCCCTCATATCAGCATTTCTGTTTTAATGGGCACTTCCCTATCTGAATGAGGCATGTTCTTTGAGTGGGAAAAGACAAGTTAGAGATTTGTAAAGGCTTCTACCTCTAGTAATCTGGACATCTTTGTTTTGGCATGTAAATTGTTGTATTTCCTTGTACTTTTCAGTAGCAACTTGTCAGTTGCAATACAAATAAAAGACTATGACTGTACTGCAAGAGGCTGAAGGGAAAAGTGGTAATTAGATGCTAATTACTCATGCATAATTACTCATGGGTAAATTAGTTGAAAAAGTTGCAAATTCAGTTTTTAATACTCAGGGACTAATCTTTGAGCCTTGTCTCTACACTGTGTATTTGTTTTGTCTTGAACACTGAATAGATTTAGATATTTTCTGGCAGTGACTTGGCTTGCTTGTGGGAGTGGTAATTACCTGTTCAGTTATTACAGGCTGGCTACTGGGGATGTTGAGTGTGTGATTTCTGCACAGGACTGCTGTTTCTCAGGCTTTCAGTTTAGGCCATCATAGCCTTTAATTGCTGGAGAACAGTGAGTGGAAATCACACAGCATTTGGGAACTGCCTGTTTCTAGATTTAATACATGGAAACCCTGCAGGTCTGGGGGTGTCATACAAATTGGGCTTTTTGGGGAGTACTGGTTGGATACTGGTAATTGCCCTGATTTGGTGCCCTGAGTCTGCTGTTTTTCCAAGGTCAGCTAATGTCTGCTGCTTATCTGAAAGGTTGGAGATGTTATTTTGAACCTAACTTGACTGGCACTTTTCTGAATGAGATGCGTTTACTCTTACAGTCATTTAATGAGTTTTAAGAAAATACAAGCCACTCTTGGGATTGGTGCTCAAACAGAAAGAGAAGGCCAGGAGTACTGACTTGTAGCCATCTCTGTGAATTGGGGTTGGTTTTCCAGAATATAATGAAATTCTGAATCTGGCTTGCCAGATACTTTCCAGGTGGTGGAGGGTGGTGGAGTGGAGCAAGTCATAGGAGTGCAGGAGGTCACATACTCCAATTTTTTGGGCAGAAACCACTGAATGGGACCAAACCCTGAAGACAAGCTTATGCTCTGAAAGGCAGATCAAAGAGTGAAAGGTACACTTCCAGAGCAAATGCTGAGTTACCTTATTTTCTGTGATGGATGCTCATGTTTTGGATTTATGATGTTACAGGAAGGGTATAGGATAAAGTTAGCTGCTGCTGCTTTGCCTAAGAGCCTGTTTGGGTATCCTGAGTGGATCAAGTTGTCTAAGAAATTTGGATTGGGCATGAGTAAACATGAGCCCATGGGAGGGAGGCTGCCTGGGCAGTCTGTTCCTGCTCTCACCTACAGCTGAGCCTAGGGAGCTGCTGCTTTAGTAGTCCTGCAGCCTGAGCTGCCAGTACAGACAGTGGGTGGCTGATGGGGCTTTGCTGATCACTGACCCTCCTTGTGAGTGCCCCAACAAGCTCTCAGAAGTATTTCTCAGATGATGAAGCTGGGCATGCAATTTCACAACATGCTGTTTGTGTGAGGCCTTGATCTCTGCTAATAATGGCTGATTTGTCCCTGTCAGGCCCAGGAAACCATAAGGCTGAGCTTAGGTGTTTCAAAGCTTGGTGGCAAAGGTGTGATCCAGTGTAGCAAGTGAAATAGCTTTCAGAGAAAGATGCTCACTATCCTTTCTCTTAACAGGTGTGGAGGTGTATGCTGTTGTAAGGGCACCTGGAGGAGTCTGGAGCAATGCCACCACCTTCAGACATTGTGAAAGTGGCTGTTGAGTGGCCAGGTGCCAATGCCCAGCTGCTGGAAATAGATCAGGTGAGACCTGGTAACCAGATGGGGGAGGAAAGGCACCCCAGCGTTGATACTGGAATGTGGGAAGCATAGAAATGGGCAGTATTCCTTTCTGGTTGAGAGGAACACGGCTACTGAGGACTCTCTTTCTGTTCTAGAAAAGGCCTCTTGCATCCATCATCAAGGAGGTCTGTGATGGGTGAGTAGTTCTCTGGGAATCCTTGTGGAGAAAGTCTGTCCTGCTGACAAGTCTTGTTGGGTTACTGTGGAAGTCTGCTGCTTGTTAATGTGCTGCTAGCACAGTCCATGCTGCCTGCTGCTGGTTTTGGCCATGGAACGGGCTGGGGTTTGAATTGTGAAGAAAAGGATCCTGGAAATGGGGGCCTTCCATTTTTATTCCAACTCTTAGTGTGTGCATTTGTATGCCTTAGGGTCAGTTTCTCTGAGGATTGGCCCATCCTGCTGTTCTTGAAGTGTAGGCTTGTTCAGGTGTTCCACAGAGTTGATTTAGAATAGACTGAAGTCCCACATTGTCCTCAAGAGGAGTTTTCTCTCCTCTTCGGGAGACCTGATTTCCCCTGCTAAAGCTTTGCTTGAAAGTTCTTTTGCAACTTGCTGGGATCAAGTTCCGTTTCCTAATGGACAGCTAGAAGAAAGAGGACAAAGATGCTTAATGTATCCTTCTTCTTCCTCTGCCAGGTGGTCGTTGCCAAACCCTGAGTACTACACGCTGCGTTATGCTGATGGTCCTCAGCTGTACATCACAGAGCAGGTCAGTGTGAGAGGCAGCAGTTTGCTGATTCCCTGGCTGAGAGGCCAGAATGTCTTGGACTACAGTCCTGGAACAATACTGCACTAATCCTTGAGGAGCAGCATCTCTGCTCTCAGGGAGATTCAGATTCAAATGGTGCCATTCAACAGAGCTCAGCATTGCTCCCTTTGCATGCCTGGGTGTGGGGACTCAGGCACTCAAATTCAGTACCCTCAGTAGGGTTGTGTGGCATAGAAGCCCCTTTACTGTGCATACAGATGTGCACTGTGGATCCAGCTGGGTTATTTCCCCTCCACTTTTCCACAGTTTGAGTTTGAGTTTTCTTTCCAGACTCGCTGTGACATCAAGAATGGAACCATCCTCCAGCTGGCAGTGTCCCCGGTAAATGCTTCCTCATCTCCCTCTTTCTCAGTAACTCTCCATGGGTGGCAGGTTGTTTCTTACCTCTGGGCTTTTCTTTCTCCTTCTCCCCAAATTGCAGGGTGGGTACCTTTGTTGTGGGCCCTTCCACACAGTGAGGCACACACTCTTTGTTTTCCCTCCTGCCTGTGGTGTGTGTCTTTCCTTTGGATGCTCTGCCCTTTTATAGGACTTCCTGTCAATAAATCCAGTCTACAGTTTTAGTGCATCTCCTAGATTAGGATGCAGTGAAACACTGACAAATGTATTCACAATGTGAGTGCATTTAGGATGGTCAGTTAGAAAGCAACAGTTCCAGCAGCTGAATGCAAAAAATTAAAATAGAGACAAGTTTGATGAAGAGGGCGTTGTTTTTGCTGAATTATTGCTACTGTGCCTTCAATAGTCATCTTTTGCAGCTTTCTTTTTATTTAAATTCTTAAACCTTTTTTTGTGCAAATGTCTTGGCATAGAACTGAGGGTGAGGAGGACTGGGAGAAGGTACTTGGGCAAAAGGGAATTAAGAGGATATAATGATCTGTGTCTGAGAAATCTTACAGAATGTCTTGTGGATACACAAAATGAGATCATGCTTCTCTTTGAATCTGTGAGACTTTTTATCAATATTGTATTTCTTTAATGGTGTTGCTCCATATTTTTATACCCACCTCCACTCACCTCAGCGAGGAGAAAAACAGGCATTTGCTCTAACATGCTAACCAGCATTTTACTGACCTCCTGCTTGGCTGCAACTGTTGCTGAGAGAAGCCTTTTTTTAGTCTGTCTTAGACTTGCTGACTGCAGCTACTGAATGTGACTTTGCTGCTATCTCTAGCCTGGCTCTGCTCTCCCTGCCCACCCATGGGCTTCTGACAGAATGCTGATGCTGGCAGGACTCAGCCTGCAGGTGCCTGCTCTGTAACTGGCACCATCCCTCTTTCCTGCCAGTCCAGGGCAGCTCGCCAGCTGATGGAGAGGATCCAGTCCCACAGCATGGAAGCCAGGCTGGATGCCATGAAGGAATTGGCCAAACTTTCAGCAGACGTCACCTTTGCCACAGAGTTCATCAACATGGAAGGGATTACAGTGCTGACACGGCTGGTGGAGAGTGGCACCAAGCTTCTATCCCAGTAAGTTTCCTTTATTCCAGGACTCTGGGAGAAGGCCTTAAATAAGGGGCTCATTTTGCTTGCTGAAGTGGCATTAAGCAATTTCACAACCTTAGAGCAAATGCTGATCTGTGGAGACAAAATCTTTCCAGTCATTTGCTAAACCTCACGAGGCAGAAGAGGAGACAGCCATGATACACAGTGAACTATGGTACAAATAATTCAGTTAGATTTTCTGTTGCAGTTGTTATATTTCATTGGAAGTACTTTTGAAGTCTTGATAACTTACTGTAATAACATTTATAGCTCTTCTTATATATTAGCAACTAATATATTTTTGGCTTTTTTTGCAGTCTTCCCTTCAGTCTCTTTTATCTTTCTGTCTTGTGGTTGTGTATTAAATTTTCCAAGAACTCATGCTGTGCCTTTATTTTATTTCAAGTCAGGTCCCAATATTTTGAGGACAATTAACTTCCCTTATTTTTTTTTCTGATGTGGAAACGTGTTTGCTCCTTTGAGTAGACAAGTACTGATCCTGGTGATTGTGAGTCTCTGGTGGCAGGACTAGGGACTTACTGCTGCTAATTTTAATTTGTGCTTGTAACCAGGAAAAATAAAATATCTTTCTACAAAGCAGTAAAATTATCTGCATGAATGCATATACCTTATTGCTCCCTCAGGTGCCACACTGTGCTATTAGAAGAACGTGGTGACATTTTTCTCTTATCCAGCTTGAGCAGGCTTTTTTTTCTTGCCAGCAGATCTCTTGTAACTGAATTCTTCAATTTCTCAGTTATAGTGAGATGCTGGCTTTCACCCTGACTGCCTTCTTGGAGCTCATGGACCACGGTATTGTCTCCTGGGACATGGTCTCAATAACCTTCATCAAACAGGTGAGTTTGGGTGGAGGGGGTGAGTGGATATTATTTCTTTTCATGCTTTAATGCATCTCCCAGGAAGAGTACAAGACTCTGAGAAGCTGAGTACTGTCTGAGAGCACAGTGCACGCCTTCTGTGAGCCCTCACTCCCCACAAGGTGTCCTGGCTGGCAGCAGCTGACTTGGTGTGTGCTCAGATTGCAGGGTACGTGAGCCAGCCCATGGTGGACGTGTCCATCCTGCAGCGCTCCCTGGCCATCCTGGAGAGCATGGTGCTCAATAGCCAGACTCTGTACCAGAAGATTGCAGAGGAGATCACTGTGGGGCAGCTCATTTCCCACCTGCAAGTGTGAGTGTCCACCCAGCAATGGGGGGATTTATACCAATTTTATGACTACTTGTTTATTTAAAAATATATCCTCTTACATTTGGAACACTTAAAGATTGTATTTTTTTAAGCATTACCAATATGACAACTGACTTGAAGTTTAAGATTTCTAATGGATTTTTTTGAAAAGTGAGATCCTAGAAAAATATGTTCTGTGTTCTGGAAGAACTTGGGCACATGAGGGTTGAACAAAGATAT
Organism: Camarhynchus parvulus; assembly: GCF_901933205.1. NCBI lineage: Eukaryota > Metazoa > Chordata > Aves > Passeriformes > Thraupidae > Camarhynchus > Camarhynchus parvulus. The sequence goes on along the minus strand of NC_044590.1, from coordinate 8,007,109 downwards.
TTAGCTTTAAATAACTGCCCAAGTGTATTCAGTGCTAGGACCAAACCTGCATTTCACTACAACAACTTCCCAAAGGTTTTGCATCCAGCTGTCTGTCACTTTTACCCCTCTTTAAATTGTCTCCACTAGAATCTAAGAGCTCATCATCTTCTGGGTTTTGTCCTGCATACTAAAGAAGAAAACAATTGCCTTTCTTGCTTGAAGGGATTAAAAATTCCCTTCATTTTCTTCCTCCCTTTCCAGACAAACTGGCAAATTAATTTCTGTCTCTTAGGGCTGTTTGTCTAGGTCAGTTCTACTCTTCATTATAAAAATGCTGCATGTAGTTGTTAGAGCTTTGAACAGGTTGGGTTTTTTCTCAAGCCTTTTCATTCTGAATGTATGGAAAAGCACTATTTGTGAATGTGATTGATGCTCTTTAATCAGTGATCAGTAGTTTAACCAAATTGTAGTGCAAACAAAGTGTTGCATCAATGTCATTGCGTGCTTGGAATGTTTATACATTTGAATTTGGTTAACAGAAAGCTAAACAAGTTCTCCTGAATACCCCAGCAGCTTTGTTCTGCAAAGAGTATATGTTCTTTCAGCTTTATGATATCTGGTTTAGTCAAACACAGATTTGGTCCTAACATTGAACACACTTGTGCAGATTTTTTAAGCAAATTATCTTTGTTCAAGACATAAACTTGTGTGCTTAAGTGCTTCCAGAACACAAATGGTCACTTAAGAAAGCATCCATGCAGGGAATATTTTGGAAGGGAAGGGGGAGGGTGAGTCAGGATTTGCTGGTGGTTTTCTTGGCAAGGCCATCAGGAGGGAACAGTTCATAACAGAGGATATGTTCTGGAAGAACATGACCATGGAAACAAGTCCAAAGGAGATGAGTTAGAAGAGGAGAAACTAACCTAAAAAATTATTCTGCTTTGTCAAAGAGCAAGCAGTGTGGTGAAAAGAGCAACAAACCCTGAAAAGGAGAGCAAAAGTGAATGACAGACTTCAGAGACCTATGCAGCATGGAGCCCCATGGAGAACCTAGGATGGTGCATGGAGATTTACATGTTTGAAGTACAGCAGATTGACCAAAATGAAAAAGATTTGGAAGGGAGCAATAGAAGAAAGAATATGGTTGTTATCCAGAGATATATCAAAGTGAGGAACATAGGTATTTAAGCTAAAAGAAGTATTTGCTTTAGATCTTTATAAAAAGATCTTTTATGTCTACATGTATAGTTAAATAAATGAAAATAGTTTTAAAAATAAGTATATTCATGCACAGGTGAATGAATATAGGTGATACACTGGACTTCTGTTCATCAGAAGAGCTTGATGCAGGAGTGCTCTGGGATAGGCTGAGAGATAGAGTGACTTGACAGCCAAGGTCTACCCCCAGGAGGAGTCAGAGTATTGCAGGAAACAAACCTGCATTTGACAGAATATCGGGAGGAGGACAAAAGAATGTCATTGGTATTTAGAAGCTTAGTTCTGTGCTGTTTGGAACTTGACAAGTATATCCACATGCTCTGTGTGACCTAGGAAGGGGCTAAGCACCCTTTACCTGAAGAAGTTCTGCAGTGAAGCATTCTTGCCCCTTAGTTCCATTTAATTTTGGTGGCTTCCATTGGCGTAGGGGAGAAAAATAACTTGCTCCATGCAAGTTCCAAGCTGTATCCATGTAGCAGACTGTACTATAACCATATTTTACAGAGATAGTTTCAGCCCTGGAAACAAACTGTGGTGGTGCTGGGCTGCAGTCTGCTCTGTCTTCTGGGTAATGGACCTGTCAGTCACAAATCTCTGTCAGGTTTTTGCAAGCCTTTTGATGGGTTACAGGAGTCCTCCTTGTCTGTTGAAAATGCACAACTGCTGTAGTCAGTGTTCTCATGGTGCAGGTAAAGCAGCAAGCTGAAATGTTCTGTACTGCCTGTTGCCTTACAAGCCTCCCTTTTTTGTTTCTGCAGCTCAAACCAAGAGATTCAGACATATGCCATTGCCTTGATCAATGCCCTCTTCCTGAAGGCACCTGAGGACAAGAGACAGGTTTGTTCTTGCCTTTTGACTTTAAACCTGAGTGATGGTTGCTGCCTGGCTTTTTATGCCTCAGAAATCGTATTGTCTGGGCAAGGTAGACCTCAGACCTTGCCAAGAACTTAAGTGCCTGTTTCAGTATGGCAACAGAGGAGAAAAAGTACCATCCCATTAATAATGTGTCCTGGAGCACACATCTATATCTAGGACATGCTCAGAGAGGATTCTGAAAGACCTTCAGAGCCAGAAAGTAATCCTGCAGACAGCCTGGGAAGTTTTTTAAAGTTAATTGTGTATGGGAGAGGTAGGCTGGGTAGACTCCTTGGGGCTGTATGTACTTAATAAAAAAACACCCACCTCCCTCCCCCCCAAAAAGGGACCTTTCTTAAGTCATAGAGGGATATTCCTGCTGACAAACATGAGAAATTAAACACTGCCCTGCTCTGAGGAAGCTCCCAAGATCTCAGCTACCTGCAAGATGTGCATATGTGTGTATTGTGTAGCTTTGCTGTGTTAAGCCTTTCTTCTCTAGTGCCCTGTTTGTGCCTTATTCCTGGACTCCAAGCTAAACCCTGTCTGCTTCTCTTTGTGCCTTTTTTTGCTTTCTGCCAGCAGGACAAGCTGCTTAACCCACTAGACCTGCCCATCACTGTAAGTAACTCAAGCCTGGGGGCTGGTCATGTAGGGGACTGTAGGCATGGTAGCTCTTCTCTAGCTGTGCCTCCTTGTATCCCAGGGATGATGCCCACAGCCTCAGAGAGTGGATGAACCTAAGGAGAAGGGTGGGAGGACTCCTGGGGATGCACTCAGGCTCTGGAGGGGAGAAGAATCAGTAGCAGGAGAAGCCCTGAATGGCTTTCTGTGCACACAAGGTCATACAGATGGTCATAAAAGGAAACTGATACTGCAAGAATGACCAGGTGAACCAATTGTAAAACTGGAACAAGTCCTGTAGCAATCTGAATCTCCTTAAACTTACTGCAGCATGAGTTTATAGCCCAAATCTCACTTGAGCTAATGAGAGTTTCATATCCAGCTGCATCCTTCTAAAGATAGAGCTGTTTGTCTGTGAAGAGCAGTCACAAAACTTGATGCTGACTGGGGACTAGAGCATAAATTCTGCCTAATTTGTGACTTCTCCCTTATGGTAATTGTAGTGTAAGAATGTTTTTTGCCCTCTGCTCACTCTAGGGAAATCACCATTCTTGTTAATAGGTTGATTTGAAACCTTCTGTATTGAGATACTGGAAGGTTTTTTAGTTTTCTGCATGGCACAGAGAATGTTCCACTTTTTTCGAGGATGCAGCACCTTCAGAGTGGAAATGGCCATCTCAACAAATGTTACATAATTTCTAAAATTAATGGATATGCTTAATAGATGAAAATAAGAAAAATCATACTCCTATGTTGGTAATGCAGCAAAGATAGTAGACTTCATAGCAAACAAAATTCCAAGGGATTTTTCACTTTTTTCCCCTCCCTTGAATACAATCCAAATGACCACAAAGAGCCATGGAGTTGTCTAAGGGACTTTGAGTATCTTCATATGAGTAGAGCCTGAGAGATTTGGGATTGCTCAGCCTTAAGAAGAGAAGACTCAGGGAGGTTTTATGTGTTTAAATATCTTATGGAAGGGAATAAAAAGAGGGAGTCTGACTCCTCTCAGCTTTGCCTACTGACAGCACAAGAGGCAGGGGGCACTGTTTAAAAGCCAGGAAATTCCACGTGGAATGTGCACACCCTCACAACATAAATATGATGGGGTCAAGCACTGGAACAGGTTACCCAGAGAGATTTTGTAGTCTCCATCAGTGGAGATATTAAAAACCTGACTGGACACAGTCCTGGGCAGCCAGGTCTGTCTGATGTTGCTTGAAACAGCAGAGTTGGACTAGGTGATCTCAAAACATCCCTTTCAGCATAAATCATTTTGTGTTTCTGTGGCCATCAAGCAGCCAAGTGGGCCTTACTGGACTCTCAGCAGAGCATAGATCCCTTAGCAGTGGTTAGACTATATGTGTGTTGATGCTTCGTTCTATGCTGTTTAGAATTGTTTAATTGTCTTTGTCCTTCCCACTTTTTATCTGCTTCAGTCACCTGTTAACTCCATCCCACGTACAAACCAATTCCTTCAGAGAAAGGATTCTTTGTGTGGCGTGCATGAGCAAATCCTAACAACAGAGCCTTGTCCTATTCTCAGTACTACATCTCACAAATAGTAGTAGAAAATAATGACTCAGAGGGCAGTGTGTTCTCTCTGAAAGCGCCTCCTACTTCATCTAGATGCTCCTTAGATACCTTCCACTCAAGCACTGACTCACTTTGGTTGTAAGATGAGCCCTACTGAACTTGCAGCCATTACAGCTTGGCTGTCAGTCACTGTCTTGGTTCAGGAGGTTTCTGTCTGGATCAAAAGTGGTAATAGGAATTCTGAACAAGGTTAATGCATACATTTTAGCAGACTTCTTGCTCTGTCAAGAGTGATGTTGATAGGAGCAGTTGGAAAGTCTTGGATTGCTCAGAATGTACAGCTGATTGAGTGCAATTGTCTGAGACTCCACATCTGCTCCCAATTCTCAATCTGCACCGCACAGGAATGTGAAGAGAGATCTCAGACTGTCAGTTCTTTTGGACTTCTTCCAGATGATAAAATGCCCAACAGATTTTTCTTATGCAAAAGATTTTGCTTGTAGCAGCAAACTCATGATACTCACCTTGACATTAGCACTTGTGCCATTCTCCTGGCAGGGGTGATGAGGTCACTGCTATGTTAGAAAGTGCCTCTTCACAATTTCCAAGGAAAGCACAGGTTAGGTTTTTGCAGATGAATGTGTAACTGTTGCTGGAACTGAAGGCATCTTGCATCTGCTGTGACTGTTTGTCATCATGACTTGATGTTTGGGAAACCTTCCTCATCTAGAGAAGAAAGCCATGCAGTCAAGAGGGAAACTGAAATCTTTCCTCTAAGCATGAAAATTATTAGCCTGTATTTTTGTAAATTGAAATGCTTCTGCAAATTGTCCTCAAGCTGACTTCTGATCATCTCTTTAGAAACTGGACAAAGGAAATCAATTTCAGAGGGAGAGTTTTTGAGAGGCAGGAGACCTGAAACCTGCATCCCATAGCTCTTGTTATCTTGGGTGTTTCCCTTGGTGTAAGCTGTGAAATGCTAACTGGAGGAAGCTCTTGGAGATGGCAGATTTTTCCTGGGCAATGCACAGTGTGCTCCCTGCTGCCATATCTCCTAACAGTGAAGTACCATTTGATGTCTAACATTAAGCTAAATTTGCTTCTGTGCTTTGACTCTGCTAGTGGCTTTCTCCACACTAGTGATGTTCTGTAGGGGAGCCATCTATGAGGTGCTCTGTTAAATTGACAGTCTGTAGAACAGCACTTTGTTGCGTGCCAATGCTATCTCCAATTCATAGGTTTCTTCTATTTTCTCCTTTCTGCACAGTGTGGGCTTTTTGTTTATATTTCACTCATGTTATTTCATCTTTAAATTCCACAACAGGAAATGGCTAATGCATTTGCCCAGAAGCACCTGAGGTCTATAATCCTAAATGTAAGTATGTCTAGAATGACAAAGTGCTTCCTAATGCCCTTTCAATGGAGGTTTCACTTGTGTATAGTGTAAATTCTACTGCCCTCAGGGCACTTGCAGAAAAGTGACTCTTTCAAAGGTAAAGCTTATTCAAAAGGGAGTTACCAGGATGCTGCTTTCTGCTCTTACAGAGCATTATGATTATGCTTCTGGTGGGATATGGAGGTTAAACAACTGAATGTTCATATAGAGAGATGCACATGCAGTCTGGCATATGCCTAGGGTTAATATTTCAGCTTTTATTTGCATTCTCTTGATTTCTGCCCTCTCCTTTATTTTGCAGCATGTGATCAGAGGAAACCGCCCCATTAAAACAGAAATGGCCCATCAGCTCTACGTCCTGCAGGTCCTGACCTTTAATCTCCTGGAAGAGAGAATGATGACCAAGATGGATCCCAATGATCAGGTCATTATTAGAGCTGAGTAAGATCTGATATAATAGGATGTACAAGGGGCCTCATTCCTGGGCTCCCTAGCACTATGGCATTTGCAGTGCATGGTACATAAAGTTTCAAACTCGCCCTTCACATTGTCAACCTTGAGATTAGGATATGCTCATGACCATCCTGCTGCATTCTGTGGGACTTTGAGATGTAAGTGGGCACTGAAAGCCATATACTCCTTTCTTGACCAGCTGTCAAACTGGTTACTTTACCTCTATGGCAGGCACATCATTTTATCCATTTGCTTGCAGTATAGGAGGAAAACTGGGCATTTTTCAGGTGTCTGTTACTCAGCTGTATTACAGTTTTTAAGGAGAAATGCCATAGCATTACCTGAATGCCTAGAAATTGCCTGTAACTAAACTTGCAGTTAAAGAAAAGTGCAAACAAATATTTTGCATTACCCACTGTACTGAAACTTGCCATTTTGAAATGGATTGCCTCTTTGTGTGCATAGTGCTAATGACCTTTGGCATCTCTCTGTGTTCATCGTATGAGCTCTGAGGAGAGATGCAGGAGTGTGCAATATGTGAAAATACTGCTGCAGTGATTGATCACGTCACCATTTCCCTGCTTTCTGCCCTTCAGGCACAGAGAGACATCATATTTGAGTTGAGAAGAATTGCATTTGATGCAGAGTCTGACAGCAACACCGTTCCTGGCAGCGGAACAGAGAAACGCAAAGCCATGTACACCAAGGACTACAAGATGCTGGGATTCACTGTATGCATCTAGACTGTAAACCTTGTCAGGGCAATCTGAGCAATCTCCATGGGAGTTGTGGGGAAATAAGGAACAGAAATAGCTGTTTCCTTTGCCTTACTTAGGATCTGAGTTTAGAGATTCAGTTTCACTCACACTCCTGGGGAAGATCGTTATGAACTTGCTGATGGGTTAAATGCAAGGGTTCATTAGGCATTCTCTGGAGGTATTTCCTACCATATGCACCAGTGCTATGAAGGACTTGGAATCATCTCTCCTATAGAAAGTTCAGATAGCATTGTCAGCAGGTGTTCAGGGTTATGTCTTGGATAGATGCGAGGGAGTGCCTGATGGACGGGTGGTTGAAAATTCATTCAGAAAAGGTTCTCACACAATTCCTTTGAGCTAATTTGTTTGGATTCTTTCTACACACTCTTTTCACAGAATCACATCAATCCAGCCATGGATTTTACACAGACTCCTCCTGGGATGCTGGCATTGGACAACATGCTTTACTTGGCCAAATTTCATCAGGACACCTATATCAGGGTACGTGAAGCTGCTGATTTTTACAGATGCCAGCACCTCAGCAGCTCTTCTTAGTGTGTGTGACATCCTGTTCTTATAGATTGTTCTGGAGAACAGCAGCCGAGAAGATAAACATGAGTGTCCCTTTGGGCGCAGTGCCATTGAGCTCACCAGGATGCTTTGTGAGATCCTGCAAGTTGGGGAACTCCGTAAGTACCATTCATTCATTACCCAGCTTCACAGGCTGCTGGGCTGATGCTTCTAGAAACTAATATTCACAAGCATTTGTACCTTGATCTCACTTCTGCCATGTAAGGAAAGGACAAGCTTGGAGTTAGCACAGTTGATGTCTGACTGATAATACCATGATCAAAATAAAGTAAGCAATTTTGGTGTATGCACTCTGGTTCTCCTGAAAAACTGATACATGCAAAAAGCTTCAGCTTCTCAGAACTTCAGAAGGGTGCTCTATTAAAAAAAAATAGTCTTGAAACCACCATGAACTTGGGAAAAGTTTGTTAGCTCTGACAGTTTCAAAACAGCATTCTGAGAAAATTAACCACTGTAAGAAATTCCACCAGAGGTGGAAACACTGCAAGCAGTTATTTTGGGGGACCAGGATGAAAAGGGCATGAGTCAGAGGTTTGCATGAAGTATGGGGGTAATTGCTGTTGTCAATAAACTATCTATGGGGTGACAAAGTATTGAACTGTCTTAATCTTTTGGAGTAAATACTATTGCACACCATCAGTTGTCTGTCACTGTAGTGGACTTTAGTTACTCCTAGTGCCTTGTGTCCAATATGCTCACATGGCTGTGGTTTGTTTCTTTCTGAAGCCAATGAAGGCAGGAATGACTATCACCCCATGTTTTTCACCCATGACCGTGCATTTGAGGAACTGTTTGCCATCTGTATCCAGCTGTTGAACAAGACCTGGAAAGAAATGAGGGCGACAGCAGAAGATTTTAATAAGGTCAGGGTGGAGAAGAGATATTTCTGTAAAATCTTTTGCAGATCAGCATATGTTCACTCAGCCTGTACATTTGGTTAAGGAGTAGGGTGCAAAAGATGCGACAGGGCATTGGTATGGGCTGTAAGGGAGGATGACTTTTATTTGGAATGCCCTGAAGTCCTTCTTGATTCTTCTGGATCTTCAAAGTCAGGAGTATCCTGATACTCCTGGCCCTGGTTATCCCATGTTAGTTCTTTGCTGCCACTGAGCTGTCCCTTGATACTCTGCTGCCAACAAGAACATGACTTGTTTTTCTTCCTGTCCCACCTCTTTAGGTTATGCAGGTTGTCAGGGAACAGATCACAAGGGCTCTGCCCTCTAAACCAAACTCCTTGGACCAGTTCAAGAGCAAACTGCGCAGCCTGAGCTATTCTGAGATTCTGCGGCTACGCCAGTCTGAGAGAATGAGCCAAGATGACTTCCAGTCTCCACCTATTGTGTATGTGCTTAACAAAAACTGTTGCCTTCTATCCCTGCCGTTATCTCCATTTTCTGCTTACTCTTCCATATTTGATTGCCAGGGAGCTGAGAGAGAAAATCCAACCTGAGATCTTGGAGCTGATAAAGCAGCAGCGCCTGAACAGGCTTTGTGAGGGAAGTAGCTTCAGGAAAATTGGAAATCGCAGAAGACAAGGTAAGGGGACAGTGTCTACTGTATTTTGTCATGTGAAGAACTGTAGCAAAAAAGATCTAATTAATTAATCTGTCAGGAGGCATGTTGCCAGAAAGAAAAGCTGGTTACTTGGCTGTCCATATCAGCCAGTAGTTTGGGATGGCACAAATGTGCATTTCTAAGAATACAGCCATCTCCTCATTAATAAGAAGCTGTGCTGAGGGGCTGGGCAAGCAGATGGATTGGGTGGAGAGGCTGTAACATAGTGGCTGTGAGACCTTATGTGAATGATCTTGCTCAGCTTACCCTTGGTGTGTGTTCCAGAAAGATTCTGGTATTGTCGCCTGGCTCTGAATCACAAGGTGCTACACTATGGAGACCTGGAAGATAATGCCCAGGGGGAAGTGACCTTTGAATCTTTACAAGAAAAAAGTAAGTCCTGATTACAGGCTGTGCACTCTTCTGTGCTCTGCTGTCTAGAGGCTGAATATAATCCTAGCTAAAGATGAAAGACACCAGGCTGAAGCCCTGACTAAGGAGATACCAACTTTTGGTCCTTGCCCAAATTCTTCAAATCTTGGAATTACTGTTTTAAAAGCCAGCTGCAGGGATGTCTTACTGGTAATGTGTTTTGGAAAACTGCACTAATAAGCTAAAAAACCAAACAGTTTTCAGTTGCAAAGACAAAACGAAGTTCTCTATTTTCCTGGTTAGGATTGTTTGTTTGGAAGTTTTACTTTTTCACTGTTAGTTCCAGTTGCAGACATCAAAGCCATTGTCACAGGGAAGGATTGTCCACACATGAAGGAGAAAAGTGCACTGAAACAGAATAAGGCAAGTGCTCCCTTTTCATTGTCATTAGTATCTAATGCTGTAGTGTTTGAGATTGAAAGCAAGCAACAAGAGTGAATGATCTCCCCCACTGCAAGTGTGTTGTGTACAAACCCCATCTCCTGTCTGAGCCCTTTCCTAGTGTTCTTTTGTGACTGCAAGGGGCTGTAAGCATGATTGTGCTGTAATCTCTTCAGAATTGCTCACAATACCAGTGTGAGAAAGTGTACTGAGCTGCAGCAAGGCAGCTCTCTCGGGGTGGCAGGCAGAAGGTGCTGTAATGTTCTGTTCAGCTGGTGAGTGAAACATTCTTTTCCATTTAGGAAGTGTTAGAATTGGCCTTCTCCATATTATACGATCCAGATGAGACGTTGAACTTCATTGCACCTAATAAATATGAGGTAAGAAACGTAGTGGTTAAGCAGTAGAATATATAGCAATTAACTTCAGAGATTAAGAAGGATCAGTTGCTTCTCATTAGAGACTCAAGCAGGCTGTCTCCTACCAGGTTCATTCCTAGAATATGCTGCTGATGCTTTATATGAACCATCTTTGTTTTCCTGTAGTTATGGGGAAAACAAAGGGATGAAAAAATTCTTTAAAAAGAAAAAAAAAATCCCACACTAGTTCCCCCTAGTCTGGACTGCTACTTTTTTCCTCCTATGATGCCTAGAATGGGTTTACTTTTTTCATTTGTTGTCCCACAGTAGAAACTCTTGTCCTTCTAGTACAGCTATGGGCTCACACTTTCCTCTAGGCTTTTAACTTCCATTGGAAATCTCTGTGGGCTCTGTTTTAGAGCTGGGGGTGGGATTTTTTTCCCTACATATTAACTCACTCCAGTGTTTCCTGTCTTAAAGTTCTGTAATTTTTGCATGGACAGAAAGATTCGACATAAGGTATCATTTATGCCTGGAGTCGTGAATGACCCCTTCTTTTCCACAGTACTGTATCTGGATTGATGGGCTTAACGCCCTCTTGGGGAAGGACATGTCCAGTGAGCTGACCAAGAGCGACCTGGACACGCTGCTGAGCATGGAGATGAAGCTGAGGCTCCTGGACTTGGAGAACATCCAGATCCCCGAAGCGCCGCCGCCGATCCCCAAGGAGCCGAGCAGCTACGACTTCGTGTACCACTACGGCTGAGGGCCCCGGGCCTGCCGGCCCGTGCGGCCGGGGCCGCCGCTCGCTGCCGTGCCGCGGGCTCGGCCCGGGGGTCCCGGCGCCGGCCGCCTTTTGTATCGGTTCCAATAATAACCAGTAGCGCTCCTGGCCGCCGCCGCCGCCTCCGCCTCTTTCCGCCCCGCGCGGAGCGTCACCGCTGCGCGCCCGCCCCGCTCCGCCACCGCCGCTCGTTCCCCCGCCCCGCCGGCCAACGTCACCGCCGGGCCCGCTTCCCCGCCGCCACGGCCCGCTCAGCATCGCGGCCCCCGTCCCGTCCTGCCCTGCCCTGCCGTGCCCTGCCGCCGCGGCGCCGTCACCGCATCCCCCGTGCCCATCCCCGCTCCCTCCCGCTCCTCGCTCCCACGGCGCTGCCGGGCGCATGGCGGCGGGGGCGGGCGGCGCGGGCCTGGGGCGGGCGGCGCTGGCGGCGCCGCTGGTGCTGCTCTACTACGGCTTCTCCATCGGCATCACCTTCTACAACAAGTGGCTGATGAAGGTGCGGGGTGGCGGGGCGGTGCGGGGCGGCGGCGGCGGGAGGGCGGCGGCGGTGACAGCGGCTGTCGGTCCCGCAGAGCTTCCCGTTCCCGCTGCTGGTCACGCTGCTGCACCTGCTGCTCATCTTCGCTCTGGCGGCGCTCGCCCGCGCCCTGGAGCGCTGCCGCTCCGGGCGGCCGCGGGCAGCGCTGTCCTGGGCCGACTGCCTCCGCCGGGCCGCCCCCGCAGGTACGGCCGGGCACGGGAGAGGGGCGGCGGAGCGGGAGCGGGACACAGGTTTGGGGCACGACAATATATGAAAGATGTTGGAGATCATCCAGAGAGGAGCCACGAGGATGGTGATGGAGGGGAAGCCTTGTGAGGAGCGGCTGAGGTCACTTGGTGTGTTCAGTATGGAGAAGTGGAGACTTAGGGGAGACCTTATTGTGATCTTCAGCATCCTCACGACAGGAAGCAGAGGGGCAGGCACTGATCTCCTCTTCACTCTCATAACCAGTGACAGGATACAAGAAAACATATTAAGGTGAATCAGGGGAGGTTTAGGTTGGATATTAGGGAAATGTTTTCACTCAGAAGTGGTTGAGCACTGGAACATGCTCCCCAGGGTGATGGTCATGGCACCAAGGCTGAATGAGTCCAAGAAGTATTTGGACAACACTCTCAAGCACAGGGTGAGATTCTTGGGGTGTCCTGTGCAGGGCCAGGAGTTGGACTCAATGATCCTGGTGGGTCCCTGCCAACTCAGCATATTCTGTGACTCTAGGAGGCTGCTCAGAGGTGCCTGTGGCACTCTGGCTGCTTCCAGAGCCCTTTGCCCTTTGCCTAGGGTGATTGGGGCCAATTCCCTGGGACAAGGTGAGCTGTGGGGTCCAGCCATTGCTCCAAGCCCTGTGTTTCCTTACCAGGTGTAGGGCAGGTGTAGATGCTACCTAAAGGTTCAGCCTGAGACATGCCACCTTCATTGCTCATTACAGAGATGTATAAGGATAGGGAGAGGCCACGCAGAATGAATCTTTCTGAAGGAGTCACTGGCACAGAGAACCTTCTGCAGTGCCTTGATGAGTTGTGTCTGCAAGTAACATTTTCTTTTTAACGCTGGTATCAAGCCATGTGTTGCATCTTTCTCAGGGTGGAGCTTGGTAGAGAATTCATCATTCATGGCACACAGAACTATCTGAGACCAAGGAGTGAAGCTCCTACTTGGAGCACAGAACTGTAACTACTTCTGCAGTTCTTTGGCTGTGTTGTATTGGCTCCCACAGAACAGCATCTGGTCTGTGATCTCTGGCAAGGTTTGCAGTACCTTACGTAACATGCCCCATGGTTTCTTGAAAAAAGCTTTCTCCACATCTGCAGCAATTTGACCTTTCAGCATGGCCTACCCTTGGATCAGTAACACTGTTTCCTGTAGTAGGAAGCTTACACAGAAGGGAGAATAGACTGTACCAAAAGCTGCACCAGGGTTAAGGCTCTGTGCAGATAATTGTTGCTTTTTCAGGCCTCTTGCAGTGGCCATCAGACTTACAAGTTACCATGTTCTGATACAGTCAAGAAAGACTTTATGCAAATCTGCAATCACTTTCAGTCACACGGAGGGCAAAAGTTATTTCTGGCTTTTTTGTAATGCATGTTGAGCGAGTGCAATGCTGAGCCCAACTTGAGTCACAAGGAACAGGACAGAAACATGAAGAGCTCAGAATATCTGAGTTATGTTGGTTCTGAAGAACTAACTTGAGGAAAGCTTATTTTTTTCCCCTGGGTCTGCTCTGCTATCTGTGGCCATGAAGCAGGGTTTTGTGGTGGGTTTGTTTCATGTCACAGGGTTCGGTTAATTTCAGGACTTTTTCATTAATTCTTTAGCTCTGTCAACTTCCTTGGATATTGGGCTGAGTAACTGGAGCTTCCTGTATGTCACTGTCTCCCTGTGAGTACAAACCCCACGTTCCCTGGGAGCCTCTGGTGGGCTTTGGAGAGTGCTTTGCCAGGGGGAGTTTCTTGGACAGGTGTTTGGTTAGTGGGATCAGCATGCAGGGTCTGTGATTGCTTGCTGGTAGCAGTGTAGAAATGAGTGATGTTCCTAATAGTACTTTGATGGGAAGAACTACACTGAAGGAGTCTGACAGTGTATTTTGGTCCTTACAGCTACACGATGACCAAATCCTCTGCCATTCTCTTCATCCTGCTTTTTTCACTGCTCTTCAAGCTGGAGGAAATGGTAAGAGTCCCACACAAAGCTGTAGGGAGGGAGGTCAGACCCAGGGAAACAGGCAGTGCATGCACAAGAAACATGTGAGCAGAGGAATGCTGCAGTTATGTGGGTGAATCTGGAAGGAAGGAGGTGCCTGTCTCTGTTGTGTTTGCTCTCCTGCAGAGGGTGACGTTGCTGCTGGTGGTTCTGCTCATTGCTGGGGGACTGTTCATGTTCACCTACAAGTCCACACAGTTCAACGCACAGGGCTTTGTGCTGGTGCTCTGTGCCTCTTTCCTGGGGGGCATTCGCTGGACTCTCACACAGATCCTGATGCAGAAGGCTGAACTGGGTATGTGGGATGCCAGGAGGGGGTGGTGGTGCTGGTGACAGGGAGGGGAATAAGGAGAGGTGATTGCCCTTGCTGCAGAAACTAAACATCTGATGGAAGGTGTTTGAAACCTTGAGCATGGGATATCTGTTGGTGGGTAACGAAGGTGGCTGGGTGTCTGCAGGAGCACAGGTGTGGGCATCACAAATAAGGTGTATGTCTAGGAATGGTGCTAATAAATGCTCTGGGACCTGTGTTATTCCCTGGCTTGTTGCTGCCTGCTCTGTTATTGATTCTCCTCTTTCAGGGCTCCAGAATCCCATTGATATCATGTTTCACCTGCAGCCGCTCATGTTCCTGGGGCTCCTCCCACTCTTTGCGGTGTTTGAGGGTGCGTGAGTTCATTAGAGAAAGCAGGGAGAGCTTTATAGAGTGGTGGGAGATTGCTTAGCAGTTTGTTGTTGGAGATAATTCACTTAGATAAGTGAACAACTATCAACTCTGCAAGGTAGTTAGAGACCTGGATTTATCTTATGCTGGCAGAATGTTAAAAGAGTGCATAGAAGTAGTAGCCTGCCACACTTGTGGACGTAAGGGCTGTGAAGAACTGGCTCCACATCCTCCTCATACTGGAATGTGAGCAGCCCACCCCATCAGTCTTATTAAGAGGAATCCTGGGAGCTGGGAATGGTATTCTGCTACTCATTGTCTTCTTCCTAGGCCTTCCTTTGTCCATATCAGAGAAGCTCTTCCATTTCCATGAAGCAGGAATGCTGTTCTCTCTGGTAGGGAAGCTGTTCTTGGGTGGAATTCTTGCCTTTGGTCTAGGCTTTTCTGAGTTCCTCTTGGTTTCCAGAACATCTAGCCTCACCCTTTCCATTGCTGGCATTTTTAAGGTAAGGCATGGTTCCTGTGCTCATACTAGAAGGCAAGTACTGAGTCATCCCTATTGGGCTTTATGTGCTGGAGCTTGCTTAGATCCTTAGAAGTTATTGCTTGTTATTTTTGTCCTCCTTGCACAGGAGCTTGATGCTTTGCCTTGCAGTCTCTGCAGTGAAGTCTTTTGGTCCCTGACAGCAAAGGGCCAGAGACTAGTGGCTGATCTATAAAAAATACCATGAATGATCAAAGTTTGTTGGAATGTGGGATAGACTAAAACACATTGCCCTCATGAACAGCAGATGGTGTGGAAGAGAGGAGGGCAAGCTCTTGCATCAGACCTGCATATGACCAAACCACTGGTTTGAGCTCTCTCTGTAGCCTAGTTTGGCACATCCTCCCCAGAGGAGTGCAGCACACATACTTTTGAGCTGAACTGTGCTATATGAAATCTCTCTGATCCAGAAGTTGAAGGATTCCTCTGTAACTGAGCTATGCAGTCAGATGACTTAAAATCCCACATCCTGGTTTGACAGGTTGTTTGTTTCTAGAAACTGTTTTTAGAACTCTGCGCGCATGAAAGAATGTGCTGATAGAAATTTAGCAGCCTGACATCTTGATCTAGGCTTCAGCTGAAAAATGTATCATGCATATCTCCTCAGGTCCTGCCCTGCCACTTGTCATGTTTTTTTTGTTTCCACAGGAAATCTGCATTTTATTCCTGGCCACACATTTACTGGGAGACCGCCTCAGTCTCTTGAACTGGCTGGGCTTTGCTGTCTGCCTGTTGGGAATCTCCCTCCATGTTGTTCTCAAAGCCATGAATTCCAAAGGTGATTGTTTTAAATCCCTTTCTCTTTCTCTGTAGGCTTTCTCATTGCTTCACTAGGAGCTGTGTCTGGTTCCAGCTCCTTGGCAGCACCAGGTTTAGGGGGAATCCAGCAAGTTTGTCACTAAATGGGGTGTCTGCATGCAGGTGACAAAGCACTGGAGCCACACAAAGAGGCCAGCTCTGACCCTGACCTGCAGCTGCTGCTGCTCCACTCCGAGCAGGCTGAGGAAGAGGAGGAGGTTGTTGAAACCCCACAGCAGCACTGACTGAACATGAAGCACAAAGCCACCTGCTCTGTTCTTACCTAACTGCCTGACAGCTATCCAGGAGGAAGATCCAAAAGTCTCTGTGGCCACCCAAAGCAGAGCCAGGGCCTGGTGAGAGAATTCTGCTGTTCTGCTACAGTGTGGATCTGTAGATGCTGCGCAAGAAAAGCCAACATCCCTTTCACAGGAACTTGGAAGACAAGCCCTGATTCAGTGGGTGTAGAATGGTGAGGTGAGACAGGGAAAAGCTGTAAAAAGTCCATCAGGGGATCCTGAAGGCTGTTTACTGAGAATGTAGACCATGAGCTGTAGAATGAACATGGACGTGTCTGGACTGCAGGCTGAGTGGTTCTGGGATCATTTTACTGCTGTTTAGGTTTTGACTTCAAAGGAGAAGGTAGATGCACCTTCCCTTTTTTTTTGTGTTTCTGCAAATTAGGAACTCCCATCCTGGTGGGATCACATGACTGAATAAATCCCTGGAGTTGTCCCAGCAAGGACCTTTTGTGCCTGGGGACCTCCATGTTCTGTGTGCATAGTAGAGAGAGAATTAAATGCTGGTATTTGGGACCAGTTGAAAATGATGAACATTTCCAGGTGATGCAGATTGGAGTGACGACAGAGATGCAAGAGTACTTCTGGTGCTACAGGCCAAGAGGAGAATGAGCAGTGTCATAGGAGACCTAACTTGAGCAATAAGCTTATCAGAAAGTATGTGTGGTTTTGAGGGGGAGATTTTTTGTTTTTTAAATAAACTCTTTTTCTGATTTGCTTTTGTCTGTACATTCTGTACCTGTGCTTCATCAAGCAGAGGTCATTTGTCTTCTCAGCTCCTTTCCTTTTAGTCCTCCACTGACCTTGCTACTGCAGGTCCATAAGGCCTGGCACACAAAACACTTGCCCAGCTATCACTGATCTCTAGAATTAGGGAGATGTTCTGCAGCCTCTCATATTTATGCCAGCCAAGAGGATTTACTGACTGCTCTGTCTTAATGCACCATATCCTAAGAGAACTTTTAGCATTGTGGCTTTTTGAAAGAATCTTATCTCTTTGCCCCATTTGATTGGATCAGGTAGTGCTGCAGTCCAGGAAGAAGGAATAGCAGGATTTGAGATGTCATTTTCCTTGCTGCTAAGCCTCGAGTGGTGTTGGGCAGGTGGCTGGTTTTTTGCATGGCAGAATTTCCAAATCTTTCAAAGTTTTGTTCAGTGCTGGCTTTTGTAGTTTTTAGAGTAGAAATAACTTGACAGAGTTTCCCAAAGGGATAACAGTACAGTCTTTCTCCTGGCAGGAGCTGGGTATTAAAGTGAACTTCTCATATTCTGTTTGGGAGCCTGAGCCATTTTGACTAAACAGTCCCTCTGTTGATCTTGCTTCTTAGTTTTCAGATATGAAGTTTTCTTGATGGCTTTAATCAAGAGCATGTCCTGTAAAAAGCAGGTTCTGAAGAAAACTTTGGTTATTAGTGATCATCTTTGATCACGTTCTGGTAACTGGCTTCACAGCAGACAGCAGGTGGTGCAGCTTCCTCATGTAAAGCTGCTGAACCAGCACGTCCACACAGGCTGGCAGACCAAGGGATTCTGTGCATCAAGGAGAATGTCTGGAGCTGAGAATGACTTGCTCTGGCCCTAGCTGTACTTTCCAATAACTGGGGATGCTTCCAGCAGGATTCACCCTGTTTGCCCTGCCAATAGCTGTGAGCCCCAGGCCCCAAACACTCTGTGCTTGATGTGGGGCAGCGGCACTTCCTGCACATGAACTGGGTTCAACAGTATCACAGCTGCTCCTTCACTTCACTTTCCACTCTCCTACAACTGAACCTTGGGAATCCTTCTGCTGTGTAACTCCCAGACTGAGATTTCATGTCCCTGTAAATCCAAGGTAAAGGCAATTTCATTTTCAGGCCAGAATTTGCACCAGATATGGTGCTTGAAGATGAAATCCAATTGTGCTTGTGACCTGTAGAACCATGTAGTCTGTTGCTTCCAGCCTTGTTTCCTTTTTAAGACAGAGGTGATGCCCTTGAACTCCAGCTCTGTCTTGGAGCTCCTGGAACATGGCAGAGTTGTGGGCAAGCTTGGGAGGGGTGGGGTGGGACTGTGCTGGTCTAGGGCAGTGCAGCAGAGTGTTAAAGCAGCACCACCGCTCTGCTGAACACTGTCCATCGTGCTTGAATGGGCACTAATATTTAATGAAAGGAGAATGAACCTTTGCCCACCCTCTCATATAAGGAAAAAATCCTACTGTGCATTGAAAATGCTGGAAATGGAAAAAGACACAAAGAGGAAGGACTTGGAGGAGGGAGCCAGGAGTGCTGCAGCAATGGCACAAAATAAATGTGAATGCACAGTATCCTGTAGTGAGTGTTGAAGTACAGACTGTAGGCATGGAGAAAACTGGAGTCTACTGAGGAGGGAGGATGGAGGCATGGACAGGTTGGTATTGGAAGCTGGGAGTGCCAGTAGATCCTGTTTGCCTCTGGAAATAGCCCTGGGTGGCTTTGCAGTGCCTTGGCCAGAGGTAGCCAAGGCCTCTTGGTGCTGCTGAAGTTGTGTGAGGCTTGGACTGAGGCAGTGGGCTTGGGGTGGGAAACTCTGGGAGCCCCCAGCCGTGTGTGCAGGCACAGAGCTTTGTCTCCTGCCTTTAGGAGGTCTCTTGGTGCCACACTGTGGTCCCTGTGGCTGAGAGGAGTGGTGCAGCTCACTGCTCGTGCAGAGCATTTTCTGACAAGCCCCAAGCCAGGGGCCGCTTTATGGGACAAGGGAAGTAGCTTTCAGCACAGACAAACATTGTGTGGCACAGTTTGGCTCTGCCTCTTTCCTCAGAGGAAATGTGTGAAGGCTGAATGTCCTGGAAGAGCTCTGGAGCAGGGCAGTGCCAGGGCCACGAGTGCTGCAGCAGCACAGGAGGATGAGCCCTGCTCTGGGGAGGGCTCAGGGCTGTGTTTGTGCTGCCCGGGCTCCCCTGTCTGTGCCAGCCCCTCACCAGCACAGCCACCCTGGCAAGGGAGGGCTGCCACTGAATATTGATGGTGTTTGAACTCATTAAGCAGCGGAAGCTGAGCTGAATGAGTCTCAGAAGTGCTGCACTCCTTCCTCAAACTCTGTTCCTGCCTGCAAGACCAGGTGTTTACATGTGTGATGATTCTGCCTCCCCACACATCCCCCTGGGAAACCTCTTTATTTGAAGAACAGATGCTTGGCTTCCTGCTAAAATTTCAGTACCGTAAACATCCTGAGGGCAAGGAGAAAGTGTCCCTGCAGAGCCCCCTGCACTCCTCTGGTCCTCTGCCCAGCAAACAAGGTCTGTAACACCAGTGGGCTTGCTGTGGGGAGGCAAGCCTGTCTCCAAAACACACAGGAGCGGCAAGGCAGAGCAGCAACGTGGGGCCTGGTGCCAGCAGTAGGGATGCCTCAGGATGTGCTTCGTTTCTCACTGCAGCTGAACATCTCTGTAGGATTAATTACATGGTTTGTGGTTGGTGCCTTGTGAGGTGGGGAAGGGGGAGCTCAGGGTGTAGATGGGAGGAATGCTGGTTACTGCCAGCCTGGGGCTTTAAAGGGCTCACATTCTTCTGCAGTCTCTGCAGTGGTAAATAACTGCCTCTGACTCTGGTACCCCTGCTGCTGCACTGAGGCTCTCTTGGTTTTTCTCCTTGCTGGGGTAAGCAGATTTTGATGTTCACAGCCTTGGATCTCTGCAGGGTTTTTCTGGGAATTCCACTTTCCATTGTCTTCTTGCCATCATTGGCACAGTACACCTGCATCAGCCTCCTTCCTCACTGCCACATCACCCCCAGGAAGGCAAAGAAGAGCAGAGAGGTGGGGGAAAGGCAGCTGGGCAAGAGAAGTGTAGAAATGGCAGAAGACAAAGAATATGAGTGGTTGGAGATCACCATCACAGCACAGTTCAGGTTGGAAGGGACATCGGAGGTCATCTTGCCCAAGCCCTTCCTCAAGCAGAGCCAGCCAGAGCTGCTGCCCAGGAATGTCTCCTGATGGCTTTGATATCTCCAGGATGGAAACTCCACAACCTTTCTGAGCACCCTGTGCCAGTGTTGAGTCACCCTTGGGGCAAAAGTGGTTCCTGGTGTTCAGGGGGAACCTCCTATTTCAGTTTGTGTCTGTCTCTGGGCACCACTGAACAGAACCTGGCTCCATCCACTTTCCACCCTCCCATCAGGTATTTATTGACATTGCCAGATTTCCCCCTGAGCCTTCTCCAGGCTCAGCAGTCCCAGCTCTGTCAGCATTTCCCCAGAGGTGAGGTGCTCCCAAACCCTTCATAATCTTCATAGCCCATTGCTTGTCTCTCTGCAGTATGTCTGTGTCTTGTGGTGACGAGCCCAGCTCTGGGCACAGCACTCCAGGTGTGGCCTCAGCAGTGCTGCCTAAGGCAGGAATCAGCTCCCTTGACCTGCTGGCCATTCTTTACCTGGGACACCCCAGGATATTGCTCCCTTCTTTGTGGCAAGGGCATGCTCTTCACTCAGGTGAACATGCAGGTGTGCAAGAAGCTGCCCAGTCTAACACTGCAAGAGGTTTGCTGGGGCAGAGAGCTGTCCTACAACACCTACAGTGGCGTAAGTAGCCCCTTCCATCTCATTTTGTGCTCTCCAGCCTTGCAGAGCTGTGTAATTGCTGTATCTATCAGTGCTCCTTGCATTAACAGGCAGTAATTGGCACCTGTGTTAAAGAGCCTGGTTTCAATTACTGCTGAATGCAGCTCAAACTCCAGAGCTGGGAGATTACAGGGGGGGAGGAGCTGTACTGCTCACGTTTACACTCTGTTTTTCCACCAGGTGCTCCTCTTTCCCCAGGGATGGAGCTTTTTTCCATTTCTTGTTTGTGCCTTGAATCTGCAAAGCTGCCAGCAAAGGCTGCCTGGGCAGAGTGAGGCTGTGCCTCCTCTCAGGAGCACAGAGCCCAGCTCTCTTCTTCCTCATGTGGATGTTTCTCACAGAAGCCCCTGCTGCAAATCCTGCATTGAATGGTGGGGTTGCAAGGTGTAGGAGGAATCAGTGTTTGTAGGTGGTGGCATTCCCCCAGCCCCATGCAGCAGCAATCTTGGGGGCTTTCCCATTCTCTGCCCTCAGCTACTCCTCTCTCTCTGCTTTCCAGTGCATCAGCACTCCCCTGTGTGCTGCCCCTGCCCCCTCCTGCTGCCATTCATCATTTCTGATCCAATAAATTACAGCGCCGTAAAAACGCACAGGGAATTGTTTTCTGTGTTATAGAGCCATGAGCCCTTAAATTTCCATTTGTGCAGTGCTTGATGAATGGACAGCTGTGGCTGGTGCTGGAGCCATGTGGAGTGATGGGAGAGTCAGGGCTCCCTCCTGCAGCCTCAGCACAGACACCTCATGGGTCATGAGGCAATGCCTGTCTGGGTTTTGCAGCAAAACTGCTCAGTTCATCACTGGGGCCAAGGGAGGGGTTTGGAGAGGCTAAGTCAGAACATTCAGGCTTTGTTCCCACCCTGTGCTGGGGGTTTTGTCATGTTTGGGAGGGAGCTGCTGGGTGGGATGCCAGGGTAAAAAGTTGTGCTGTAGAAGCAGGACTGGGGGCCTGGGGCCCATCAGCTCCCTGAAGGACAGGTCAGAGAGTGGGGAGGAGCCTGATCTCAGGAAACAGGGATAAATGGAGAAACCTGGCACAGTGTGAGGGCAGTGGGACTGGGATAGATGGCACAGATGCAGGTCTGGCTACAGGCATATGGGGAAAGGCTGTGCTGGCATCCTAGGAATGCTGTGGCTTCCTGTCGCCCGTTGGCTACAAGGTTTTCAGAGTGAAAGAAGAGACGAGATGAGCTCTATGATCAGAAAGCTTGATTTATTAAGTTATAATATAAACATCTATTATAACTATACTAAAAAGAAAAAGAACAAAAGAGTTTCCAGAAGCTGCTAGCTACCTAAGAATAGAAAGTAAAGAATAATAACAAACCTTGCTCTCTCGGACTGTGTCCTAGAGAGCTCAGTTCTCGATTGGCTATTATTTCCAAACACTCAATCTGGGCCAATCTAGAACTGACCTGCTGCATTCCACAGAAGCAGATAACCTATTGTTTATGTCTAGTTGCTGAACTTCTCAGCTTCAGCAAGAAAATCCAAAGAGAAGATTTTTCATAAAAGAAATGTCTGTGACAGCTTCCCAGTGACAGAAGAAGTTCTGCTTGATGCTGGAAGTCAGCATCTGTGCTGCTGTTGTCTTTCTACTCTCCAGTAACCTGGAGGCTGCACCTGGACCACAATGCTGACACTGTGAAAACAGCAAGTGAGGGGCATGGCCACCACTGCATAGTTTGCTTCCCTTTTTCTCTAAGTGGCTGTTCTCCTCCAAATGTGCTTTAAGTCAGTCTTGCAGCACTTTGGACCTGTCTAATGGTTTTGACACTGGATGTAAAGTTAGCTGCATGACTCGTGCCTCAGTTGAGTCTGAGTCCTGCCTTAAGCAATAATAAATTCCTGATCTGAGCTGCTCTGCCTGCACTGCTGATGCATGTCATGTTCTTCTCCTCTTCCCTGTCTCTTCAGGCTGCAGGCCACTGGGAAGAGCCTGGGAGAGGCCTCCAGCTCTGTGCTCCTGCTCCAGGGCTACAGCACAGCAGTCATTCCACTGCCCTGTGATCCAGCACTTGCATAAGTGGCAGGAGAAGGCACAGGAGGAGTTAATCAGTGCTGGAAAAATTGGTATTTAATCCATTGCTGTCCCTTCTAGCAAACCTAGATGTGAAAATGCCTCCCTGTTGGAAACAGCGCCTCTCAAAAATGGAAATGCAGGATGGCTGGGGATTAGGGTGCCTATCACTGGAAATGGGTTTCTTATCATCTCTCTGAGCTGAATTGGTGGGACAGCCTCTGAAAATTGAATTGCCTCTCCTGTTTTGGTCTGTGCCATTGCATCCCTCCTGTGCTCCAGCTTTGCACCCACCTTCCCAGCCTCTGGCCTGCCTCGTCCCCATGCCCAGCAGAGCAGGGGCTGCCCCTGAGGGGCTCTGTGGCTGTGGAGAGGGATGTCCCAGCTGCAAGGTGGGCAGGACTGGGAAGAGTCACCCTTTGGATTCTCAAGGCCAGGAGGATGTAGTGTAGTCCCTCTTTCCAAGCTTCCCTCTGACCTTGCAAGGGCAGTGATGGCCTGGCTGAGCCTGGTTTGGGTCAGCCTGAGGAAAGGTGTGAAATGATCAGAGGACATCAGGCTCTGCTGGAAGTAAGAGCTGGGGCTGAGGAGCTGGGTCCAGGGTGGATGAGAAGCAGAGAAGATAAGGGAGCTGTAAGAAATCCAGGAAGGACCATGTTGAGCACATCAGAGCACGAATGAGTATGATTTTAAGACTGTGGGCAGCCTGAGCCCTGGTCTGTGCCGTGCCAGGAGGAGGCATCTCTCCCACCAGCACTCAGGCTGTCTTCTGGGATCCCAAGGAGGCTTTTCCAGCTCCTCCTCACAGTCTCTGCACAGCACAGCCACCAGCCAGCCTGTCCCCAGCTCTGTCCCCACAAAACCTCGGGGGCTCAGTGCTCCTCTGGCAGTGAGGCTGAAAGGTGATCAAACCCTTTCTCAAGGTGCAAACTGCAGGCCCAGCCCAGGTATGCCCAGGTGTGCCCGTGGTGATGTCCAGGCACAGTGCAGGGACTCCTTAAAAAGTCTTTTTTCCAGTGTTTGGTTTGGGAATAATTATCTCTTACTGAGCTGTATCTTACTGTAGGTTGCCAGTGCCTAATTTCATCCTTGTCTCTGTCATAGTATGTTTGGGGTTTTTTTGAGGAATTTCCCATCCTCTGTTAGAATTAAATGTCAGCCATAGGCACAAGAGCTGCTGAGTGTCCACCTGTCTATGGCTTTTCAATTCACCAACCTGCAATCATGCTGCTCCAACACACAGTTGGTGCCCTTGATTCTTTGTCTGCCAGAACACATTGAGTTTGAAAGTAAAAATTATTTAGAACTAATTGGGGATTTTTTTTTGTACTCTAACACAGCTACCATCCACAGTTAATGGAATCTGCAGCAGATCTCTGTCTCAGAACAGCCCCTCTGCACTGAGCTGGAACACATAAAGCAATGCTGGCTGTCAGGGCAAAGCACTCACCACAAGCCTGGCTCCTTTTGGAAGAAAAGGCTGTGCTCAGGTTGCAGAGCCTTGCTGCCTGCCCTGAGAAAGAGGAGAAGTCCTCTCTTCTTGCTAAGGTGCTGTTCTCCCCCTCTGCTGAAGGACTGACTCAAACTGCTGACAAATAATGGAGAAAAGGTTACCTTTAATCACACAAGTGCCTCCTTTATGCTGAGGGATGTAGCCCCACATTTCTCTTCACAGAGAAAAGCAAGGCACAATTCTTCCCAAGAATATTCTTATCTCATTTGCTGTGCCTGTGTTTGTGCCAAAGCAGAATGCAACATGGAGATTGCTTACCCAGAGTGATGGTGATTTGTTTCCTTGGCCTGTCAGGAACTGTGTCAGGACTGTTGGGTGGCAGTCACAAGTTTCTGGGCAGGGTGAGCAGTTGTGTGCAGAGCTGAGTGCTTGGCAGGTTCAGCTTTAGATGTATAGAATAATATAGTGTAATAAAGTAATTAATTAGCCTTCTGATGTCAATGGAGTCCTCCTCATCATTCCTCCTTCGCTGGGGCCTTCTCAGCACAGCTACAGAGGGACAGCTGGGGTCAGGTCCAGCATCATGAGAAGGGTGGGGAGCCTTTATCCCTGCAGCAGGGAAATCACGGCCAAAGGCTTTAAGCAGTTTGAGGGCCCTGTTCCAGACCCCAGTCCTGGAGGGGAATGCAGGTTTGCTTGCTGGTGCCTGAGCTGTTCCAGACCCCATTCCTGGTGTGGAATGCAGGTTTGCTTGCTGGTGCCTGAGCTGTTCCAGACCCCATTCCTGGAGGGGAATGCAGCTTTGCTTGCTGGTGCCTAGCTGCACCCACCCCTGTGTGGGAGAGCGCCCTGGTTTGTTATTGTGACACAGGCCCAGCCTGCGGTGGTGGCCTGCGAAGGAGGGACAGGGATGGGGACAGAGCAGTGGCAGCCACAGGACAGCCCTTAAAGCAACCTTGCAAAGTTTCCTTGCTGCCAGCCCCACGTGCACTGGAAGGGGCTGCCCAGGGAAGTGGTGGAGTCTCCATCCCTGGAAGCCCTCAGAACTGACTCAGTGTGGGTATGGTTTAGTGGATGTGGTGGGTTTTGGCCAAAGGTTGGACTTGATGATGTTGAAGGTTTTTCCCAACCTTAGTGATTTTATGATTCTGTACTTCTTCACAGCCTCAACCCTGCCCCAGGGCCTGTCCCTGGGCAATGCACCCAGGGAGTTGTCCCAGGTGTATTCTGCAAGGGGATTGTTTCCCCAGCTCTCGGTCCACCTCTGTCACAGACATCTTTTATGAAAAATCCTTTCCTTAGGAGTTTTCCTCCTGAGAAGCTGAGAGGCCTCAGGAACAAAATGTAAACAATGGTTATCTGCTGCTGTGGAATGCAACAGATGCATCTTTGCGTGGTCTCATGTGGTTGTTGCTAATTAATGGCCAATCACAGTCCAGCTGGCTCGGACTCTGTCCGAGACACAAACCTTTGTTATCATTCTTTCTTTTTCTATTCTTAGCTAGCCTTCTGATGAAATCCTTTCTTCTATTCTTTTAGTATAGTTTTAATGTAATATATATCATAAAATAATAAATCAGCCTTCTGAAACATGGAGTCAGATCCTTGTCTCTTCCCTCATCCTCAGACCCATGTGAACACGGTCACACACCTTCACTCAGTGGGGGCCAGCACAGAGCTGTGCCACCTGCCCATGTGAAGGGTCACCAGCTGGGCACAGGTGCCCTGTGGGGCCATCACAGACTCCTGGTGCTGTGTCATGAGTGCTCATGTGTGGCCATGTTTTTAACAGTTTGTCCAAAGCAACTTACTATTTCATTTTGGGTTAAAACTGATAAATCAAGGTGACTTTGGGGAGAGAAATAATTCCTTTTGCAGGATTTGCATAATCCTGGCTGGTGATATGATAATGGTGTTTGTTAAAGACAGAACACAATGAATTAATACTGTTAAGTTGCTGCTGCAAAATGCAAAGCAGGTAATTTACAGTGGGTGCAAGCAGGAGTGTGAGCACAGCAGTGGAAGCATCAAGCCCAGAGGGCTCCTTGCCTCAGGTCCTGCAGGGCCTGGCACAGAGTCAGCAACAGGTACCCCCTGCACTCTGCTTGGCCCTGGCTAAGGCTGAGCTTGGCTTCCCCAGGGGAGGATTTGCTCTTTCAGTCCCTTTTCCCGCTGTCTCTGTGCGACTGGGGCCTGCTTTGCCCCTGGATCATTCTGGAGAGCCAGGCATGCAGGGCCACTCTCTGCTGGAGCAGGGACAGGGGAGCTGAGGGTGACAAGGGTCCTCTGAAGGGCTCTCTGGCAATGAGATGCCCTGGGAAGGAGAGGGGCCCTGGCACTGGCCTTGGTGCCACACTGGCCACCCCCAGGAGTGGCTCTGGAGGCCACTCATCCTCCCACAGCAAAGATGGAGCCCCTGGGGTGGGTACAGCAGCCTGGGAACCGCCAGCTCTGGCCTGAGCCCTCAGCTCCCAGCTTGCTCAGGTGCTGCAGGCAGAGTGAGGCTGAGGAGCTGCTGTGAGGCACAGGAGGAGGGAGGGGTTTGGGAAGGGTGCAGGGGTGTCTCAGTGGTGCTGCACTTCCAAAGCCATCCTTGCTGCCAGACCCCACTGGAATCCTAATGCACTGTTTATCTCTGCAGCTCCACAGCTCTGAGAGAGGGAGGGAGATGCTGTGCAGGAGCCAGAGCAGGATTTCAGGCTAATTGGATTCTGTGTCTCCGTGCCTTCCTGGGTAGGCAGGACCGGGATTAGTGCAGTGTTTCTGAGGGATGGAGGGGAGCAAGGATGACCTGCACGGGGATTTCCTCCTGCAGCAAAGGTTTTGAACAGGCCATCTGGGTGGAAGGGCCCAAAGCAGCGTGTCCCCACCATCCAAATCTCTTCTGTCCTTCCTAAACCTTGGAGCAAGGTGCAGTTCCCTTCCCAGAGCAGGAAAGAGCACAAATACCTCCTGAGCCTAAGCCAGCCCCACATGGGATTGGTCTTTCCTGCTGACTCCTTGTCAGGGAAGCAGAAATGGAAATCAAAGCACCAGTGGCTCCTGTGCCCCACCAGCACCTGCCTGGCTTTGCTTCCCTTTCCCTGCCACCTCCATCCCCGGCCTGGCTGCTGCGTGGGAGCAGAACACACTGGAACCTTCTCCCGTGTTGC
Source organism: Camarhynchus parvulus (assembly GCF_901933205.1). NCBI lineage: Eukaryota > Metazoa > Chordata > Aves > Passeriformes > Thraupidae > Camarhynchus > Camarhynchus parvulus. The sequence goes on along the minus strand of NC_044590.1, from coordinate 7,979,948 downwards.
TTGCTGTGTTTCAGAGGCTGTCAGGGCAGGATGCACTCATTAGCACAGATTTATTCCTGAATAAACATTTCATTCCTTTAATTGCACGGCAGTGACGCTGCCGGCAGCAGTGGAGCACCAGGTGTGAGCCCACAGCCGGGACACGTGTGACACTGCCACCCCTGGACACTGCCATCCCTGGGGACTACCATCCCTGGGACACACACCGAGGGGCCCCCGGGCAGGAATCTGAGCTGTGCAATGTGGGATGGGCTGGTCTGGGTGAGTGTGTGGCCCCAAGTCCTATATTTGCAGGGTTTCCAGACAAAGAGAGGAATGATGCATCTGACTCCACGTCCTTGGAAGGATAATTTCTTATTTTATGATAGTATATTATATTAAAGAATACTATACTAAACTGTACTAAAGAATACAGAAAGGATACAGACAGAGGGCTAGAAAGGTACTAATCAAAACTCCTGACTCCTTCCAGAGTCCCAACACAGCTTGGCCCTGATTGGTCATTAAGTTAAAACAATTCACATGAAACCAATGAAGCAACCACCTGTTGGATAAACAATCTCCAAACACATTCCATAGCAGCAAAACACAGGAGAGGCAAATGAGATAATATTGTTTTCCTTTTCCTCTGAGGCTTCTCAGCTTCCCAGGAGAAGAATCCTGGACAAGGGGATTTTTCCAGAAAATATGACTGCCACACCCAAGCACTGTCTTATGGGATGATAGCAGGTCTGTGGGGTTATAGAATCATGGAGTCCTAAAATGGCTTGGGTTGGAAAGGATCTTAAAGAAGATGATCTTGTTCCAACACCCATTCCATGGGCAGGGACACCTTCCACTGTCCCAGGGTGCTCCAAGCCCTGTCCAACCCTGGCTTTGAGCACTCCCAGGGATGGGGCAATCACAGCTTCTCTGGACAGCCTGTCCCAGAGCCTCACCTCCTTCACAGGGAAAAATTTCTTCCTAATATCCCATCCAACCCTGCTCTCTGTCACTGGGAAGCCATTCCCCTTTATTCTGTCACTTCATACCCTTGTACGAAGTTCTTTTCACTTCTCTTAGAGCCCCTTTAGGCACTGGAAGGGGCTCTAAGGCTTCCTCAGAAACTTCTCTTGTCCAGGCTGAACAACCTCAGCTCTCAGGCTGTTTCCAGAGCAGAGGTGCTCCAAATTCTCCCTGGCCACAGTTTTGTTGCAGTACTGGACTATTTTCCTTGCTGTGCAGAGGAAGGGCAGAGAGAGGTGCCCAGCCCCTGGCTTTACAGGCAGTGAAGCAGAAATATTGAATGAGCCCCTGTGTCAGCAGCTGTGCTGGGATGCTGGGTGTCCGTGTCTGTTGTGCCAAGGGACACCTGGGCAGTGGCATGGAGCCTTGGCAGGCTTGTCCCCACACTGAGCCATGGAAGCTGAGGGTGGAGAGAGGGCCTGACCTCTGTGAATGGCAGGGAGGGATTCCCCAAGGAGATCTTGGATGTGGCTGGTTCCTGCCCTTTGCCACTTACTCCCCGTGGCACTACCAACATGCTGCCATCACCCAAAGCTTCCTGGCAATCCCTTTCTGGCAATGGGGCCCCACTGGGTCAGGCACTGGGGCAGCAGGGTGCAGTCAGCAGTGCCTGCAGGGCTCTGAATGCAGGGGTGGCAGAGACTTGCAGACCTGCTGCTGCAGCTCGTGGTCTCTTCTCCCACATCCTCATTCAAATGTTAATTTTATGGATGCCTTTATAAATCTTGTGGCTTTCCCCTATCCACAGGCTACATAGATTTCATCTTGTTGAGAGGTGACACTTCTGGCCTTTGGTACCAGGCGATCAATTTAATATTCTGAGAGCAGTAAAAAACATGGGACCATATTAACTCACCATTACTCTGCTGCTCCTTCCTGTAACTCTTTCTGTGCCATCCAAAATGCCAGGATGATGGATAGGTGCCTCAGCTGCTGGCAGAGCCACAGGCATGGGACAGCAGCAGCTAGAGCCAGCCTCCTAGCTGGAACAGCTGCATGGTGTCCAAATTGTGAGCTGCTATTCTTCTGCTTGCCAAGAAGACAGAGGCTTGTGCCCACCTCTTTGTTAGAGCTGGAAGTCTGGAGAAATGCTTGTACCTTACCTTTGAGGCCCTTCCATGTGTTCTGAGCAGGGGACACCTGCAAATCTGCCAGGCACCCAGCACACTGCTGCGCCAGGCTGAAAGGAAAATCATCCCTCTGCTGACTGTGAGGCAGCCCTGCTGCTGGCCAGCCTGGAAAAACATGTTTGGGTCATTCCATCAATGTAAAGGTTAAATGTTTAACTGCAGCTATTGAAAACAAAGCAACAGCAGCAACAACAGCAGCAGCAGAGGAACTGGATGCCTTATCAATGTCTGGAATTAAGATCTGCATCTCAGCACCAACCAGGTACAGTGCACTGAGGTCCTGTCTGGGCCCTGCCCTGTGTTTAGAGTGTTGCCTCTCAGCACTTTGCAGAGCTGCCCATAGGTGACAACAGCCCCCATTCACCCCAGCTGACAGCTTTGCAAAATGGATTTTTAGACTGTTATTTTTGCCTGGGAATTTTGAAGGAGCACCTGATGTGCTCTCTCTGCTGATAAAGAGGGCTTCTTTTTGCTGTATCCTTATTTTCGGCCACTCAACCTCTGTGAGTATGCCAGTGAGAGTTACTTGAATACAGGCCCTTTGTTAGGTAAATATGGACCTGGAGGTGTCATTGTTTTCCTACCCCGCACATCTCCTATTTCAGTAAATCAGTACATTTGTCATATATATAACTCTTGTTGTTTTACAAAAAGACACTTTATATTTTAGCACTGTAGAGCAGGTTGTCATTTGGAAAACGTGGCTTACAGCTTTCATGGCTCCATTAGAAGTTGCAATATGCATATTAGTGAAAGAAAAATAATAAAACCCCATTATGACACAATATATCCAAGAGTCCCATAATCCCAAATTCCCTCTTCCTGTCACATTTGTGGGCATGTCACAGCAACTGTCCTGCTGCCAGGCTGTTGTGTCTGGAGCCTGGGCTCACCCTTGGTAGTCAGGGGCCTGGCAAACCTGCAGAGAGCAGGAGACACAGGCAGAGGTCCTGCTCCATGTGTACTCCTCCCATGCTCTCTCTCGCTGTCTGTGCCTATTCTTGTCACCCTGTGTCCCCAGGATTGGTGTTCCTCCAAGCTCTTTCTGCCACAGTCACCCTGTGATGGGTCCCTTTGGGTTTGAGCTGTGACCCACTGCTGTCCACCACAGGCTGGCCCTGCTGACCAGCAGCCTGATCCTCTGGGGGATCCAAAGGCTGGCTGGGAGCAGCTCTGTGGCTCTGCTGGCTCCAGAACAGAGCTCTGGTGGGATGCCCTGGCCCCAGGTCCTGCTGGGCATCAACCCAGCCACAGCCAAATGAGGCAGCTCTGGGGTGCACCCAGACCTTTGCTGGGCTGTCACCTGAGGAACAGCAGCAGATGGATGTGGAAAGCCTTTAAATTCAGCACATGATCAATACTAAACTGATCTTCTGGAGTCTCTTATAAGATTACCCCAGCCTCATGCATCCAATTGCAAAAAAATCACTCAGCACACTAGGGAGATGTGAGAAACGCTGCAGCCCCCATTTAGCATGCATAGAGCCAGAGTAAGTGACTTCACAATTGTTTATTGCAGTAAATAATTCATCCACTTTACATTTGGTTTGTTGCTACCCCCATGCCCCTGCCTCAGCTCCTTAATCCTAAAATTCCCTTGCTGGGTCGTTTCTGTGGTCATGATTCCCAAACACACACAAACACAAATCTGTCTCAGTCCAACTTTTCCTGACTGCCGTACCAGGGAGAGCAGAGCTGAGGGAGGGACAATCCTGGTTCACTGCTCTGCTCAGCCCATGCCCAGGCCTGGCTTTGCTGCCTTGGTCTCTGCCCCAGTTCTGCTTTCACACTGTGCCAATGCTCAGAACTGTTTGGAATACATTAACATTGCTAATAGTGTTTTTATACTAATTAATAATGACATTTGAACAAACCAACACAAATTATCAGCTGGCTGGGTGTGCAGTGAGGGTTGCAGCTGAGACAGAGCAGTGGTGAAGGGGTGGGTGCTGCTCTGGAGTGAGACCAGGCTGGGGCAGGTGCATCTCACCTGGCACCTGTCTGGAAGCCCTGGGCTGGTGCCTGCAGGGCTCTGCCCATCCTGATCTCACACCCTTGCCAGGGTGAACTCTGGTGGGCTTGCTGAGCCTGACAGCTCCTATGTCAGAGCAGGTTGTTTCAGCAGCTAAAAACAGATTGATGAGAGTCCCTGCCATGGGATGAAGCTTTTTGAGTCCTGTCAGCTGAGACAAGACTGTTATATACATCTCTGAAGGCCTTGGCAGCATGCTAGCTCCTGCTTCTGGATAGTTCTGTCAAAAAGAGCAAGTACAAATTGGCACGTGTCTCTTTGACTTGATAATTGTCTGGAAGGGTGTTAGGAGGAGCATCACACTGGTGTGCTCCAGGCAGCTGCTCCTGCCCACCCTGGAGACACCACACAGCCTGGAGAACTCTTGGGACAGATTTTGCTCCTCCCTGTGGAAACCATCTTGAGTGTCTGTGCCTTGGAGCCTGCAGACACTGTCCTGGGAGAGCTCCCATTGGCACAGGTGGGTGCTGAGGCTCTGGTCCCACCTCTGGTTCTGTCCAGCCCTGATCACTGTGGAGGGCTGGAGAGTTGAGATCATGGTGGCAGTGCTCTGACCTGAGATGCATCTTCAGGGGTGGATCCTCCTTTACAGGCTTTGCCAGCCATCTCCACTGGCTCTTTTAACACTTCATCCAGCAAGGCAGCAGGTGACCTTTTGGACAAAATGATCCCAGCATCCATATGGTATTTTGCATGCTGTCCCCTTGGGATCTGTAAGTGGAGGCCAAGTCAGTGTTATTCTCATCCGCTGGTGAGATTTCACCATCTGGGATACAGTCACTGCTCTGGGTGGGTTTTTTTCTCCAGGACAGAATCCCTGAAACACCTCAGGGTCATTTCTGGATTTGGATTTTGGAGCCCTTCCTGGGTCCTGGTTTCTGGGGGCCTAGAGCACCTCAGGCATGAGCTGCTTTTCCAGTTTGTGGTTCCTGCTGCTCCTTGCACCAGAATCTGGCTGCAAAGGGGTTTTACCCCTCCTCAAGGTGTCAGTCCAAGGCCCCCAGTGCCTTGGGCATGCAGAGCATTACATTCCCAGCAGCTCAGGCAGGCACCTGCACATGGTGGGTGATGTCCTGGGAGTGAGCTCTGAGCTGTGCAAAGGGTTCTCCACCTCACCTTGGAGACCTGGCTGTCCATTATGTCCCATCAGGAGAGCCTGATTCTGGAATTGTAACCAGGGTGGGGTGTGTAAGGAGGTGCACAGCCCTGCCAGACCCTCAGCTCCTGCAGGTGGAGGGGCTGGAGGAGCACAAGGTGAGTGCCCAGCATCTCTGCTGTGCCTGGAGCAGAGCACTCTGGACAGCCCTGCAGATGGCAGCTGCTGGCACTCAGCACCTCTGGAGCCATTCTTAAGGCCCTGAGCTTGTTTCCATTGAAGGTGTGTGCCTTGGCTGAAGGCCAGGGGCTGCCCATGGGTTTTGGCAGGCTGTGCCCATGGGGCTGGCTGTGAGAGCCCTCTGTGCCAGCAGACAGCAGCTGGGCCTGGGGCTGCACTGGGCCACGTCAGCCTGAGCTGACAGGCCTGGTGTGAAACAAGATGAATGGGCTGAAGTTGGTGAAAATTATTCTAATTTATAATCTGCTGCTTTGTGGAGCTCCCCAATTAATTCTTTCTAGATACATAAGTAGGCCACATGTTTGCTTTGCTTCAAATGTAATAAACATTACACTCTGTCCCCTGCTTTTGGTGCTGGTTCCTGTCAGAGCATTAGTCCCTGTAGCTAATTCCTCACACCTGTCTCTGGGGCTCCTGGGACCTGCGCTGAGCACGGGGCGGAAACGCCAGGCTCCAGGAAACTTGTGGCATGGAGAGATAAATTGCTGATCAAAGGGCTGGAGCACAGTGCATGGGGATATTTAGTTGTAGGCAAGGCAGCCCAGCCTGCTCAGGAGAGGGCTTTGTTCCTGGCAGCGCAGTGAGCACCAGGGCAGGATTGGGGTGCTGGGGTCTGTGCAGCCCCAGGCTCAGAGGGCTGGGGAGGAGTGGGGTGCAGTGTCTGCGGGGAGCTGCTCTGCACAGCTCTGCTGGGCTCTGCACGTCAGCACCAGCCCTGGGCAGGAACATCAGCAAAGTGACCCTGCTCCCACCCCCGGGGACGGGCACTGATGCTCTGCTCTCCATGGTGCTGCAGAGCAGGAGCTGAGCACAGCCATGGCTGTGGGGTCAGACCGGGAGCTGCAGTGCCCAGAAATCCTGGAAAAGCCAGGAAGAGCTGGGGAGGATCCAGCAAGTTCCAGAATGTCCCTGGGATATTCACAGCCCTAAACTGCCAGGATGGCCAAGGAAAGGCCCGTGCTGCCTCTGCAGCTAAGGACAGCAAAACCCAAAGGTTTGGGCACTGCTGGCCCAGGCAGGGCTAGTCCTGCTGTCAGGGGGAAACAGAGGTGATAGGCAGCTCCCTGTTCCTTCTGTGCATGTAAAAATAGAACCAATTTTACAGTGCCTCGCTGATCCCTGTCACCTTCCCCACGTGCAGGGGATGGAGGCTGATTCTGGACTTGCTGATTACGAGGGTGCAGACAGATTTGCAGGAGCAAAAGCCAAGTGCTGGGTGTTGGGCTTTATTTTCTGTTTTGATTGTCATGTGACTGATCACAGACATCACTCTCTGCCTTGATTTCTGCCTTCTCTCCCGGTACCATCATTGTGATCTCTTCACCTACCTAACAAGTCAAGCCCACCTCACAGGCCCCGAGAGTGAAAATGGGCTGAAAAGCCCAGATTTTATCATTGCCATCACATCCATCCTCCACCTAAATTCCAAGAATTTCCAGCACTGAGGCAGCAAGCTGCAGAAGCATAAACTGAACTTCTAATTTTGCTGAACTAGAAGTGACCCTGATGTTTGCCCTGTTGCCAGTGGTTTCCACAATCCCAGGGAATGTGGAGAATTTTCCCAAGCCTTCCTTTCCCTTCCACCCACAGAAAAATCCTCCATCCTTGCCTACTTTCCCCCAGCCTGTTCAGCACCCTGGCCTTGCTCTGGTGCTCTGTTCTTCCCACAGGTGAAGCAGGGTGGAGCTGCTTGGCTTACTGAGATGCCTTTGGCGCAGGGTGAATGAGCTGGGGCTGGTGCCTGCTGGTGAAGGTGCCCACCTCCCTCCACCTGTTGGATACAGTGATGTCTTCTTGCTTGCTGTGCAGAAAAGTGGGGGCAGATTACTTGGCACTTTGTTTGCACCATCTGCAGAGGAAAGAGAATTTTAAAAATAAGTTAAGAGCGTAGAATAATAGTGGAATTCAGCACTCCTGCCACAAGCACTGCCTTGTTCTTTTCTGTTGCCTGGCTTTACCCCTCACATCCACAGCTTCTCTGCTGGCATCCAAATGCAAGAAAGCAGCTGCCTGGCCTTTAGCTCCTGTTCTGCCCTGGGTGGTCCAGAGCCAGCAGCTCCATGTCCTTCAGTGAGTTTTGGGGCAGGGATGAATTCCTTGAGCTCTGCTAGAGAAGAGGTGCTGGCTTTGCACTCTGAACCATCACCTTGTCCTGTGGAGCCTGGCTCAGCATCTGCCAAGTGTCTGAGCACACCCAGGGGATGCACCTGCCCTTCACCGTGGGGTGAGCATTCACTCTGCACTCCCTGGGCGTGTTCCAGCAGGAGAAGCTGTGCTGGGGGCTCTAAAGGGCAGAGATGCCAGCCTGGCCTCGGGGCACGTGGCCCCTCTGTTCCTGCAGTGCCAGACACAGGCACCTGTGTGCCCTGTGCAGGCCTGCCAGGGAGGGAAGCCAAGCAGCTCCGTTATCAGACTCACACAGACCTTTCCCATCTGGCTGCTCTTCTGAGGAGGGATCCAGACTCCCTGCAGGTGCTGGCAGCCAAGGCAGGAGGTGCAGCTGATCTGCTTGCAGGGTCTCAGGCTGCCTCCTCCGGTCCAGGCTGGTGCAGCCCCTGCAGCACCTGCAGCCCCTTTCCTCACCTCAGTTACAGAGGTGGAGCTGACAGGGAGCCCTGAGATTTGAGTTGGCTCGCAGCTTGAGCTGTGTTGCAAAAGGCTGGAGACACAAAGCTCAGCCTGGGTCTGGATCTGAGTCCTGGTCTGAGCCCAGAGCACAGAGGATGGAGAGCTGGTGTGCAGTGACAAAAGGATGCACAAGATCCTTGAGACTCTAAAACCATCAGCTCTCTCAGCTGCTGTGAGGGCCAATCCTCTCTGAGTGCTCCCCCCAGCCCTGCTGAGCTCTGCCAGGGATCTCCTGGCAGACATGGGCTATGCCAGCACGGATGCTCTTTGTCCTCCCACAGCCATTTGCAGTGTGCCACTGGCAGCACATGGAGGTGAAGAGAGAGCTGCCCACCAGCCTGGGTGGAGCTCAGAGTGAGCACTTCCCCATGGTGCTGTCAAGCTCTGTGTCTGCAGAGCCACTGAGGCTGGGCCAGGACGTTGTCACATCCCCTGTGTCTCCCAATCTCAGGATATTTTGGAGGTTGCTGCGACCCCGAGATTGTTAAAAGTCTCTTTTCCCTGCCCGGGTGCGAAGAATGAGTCGGAGCTCTTCAGTTCTTGGTCTCAAGGTTGTTTATTGTTCCTTATCTATAAAAATTTTCTCCTGCCCTGCCGAGGTCCATCCAGCAGGACAGTTCCAGGCACTCTGCCTGCCCCCGGGGTGGTGTTATGTCTTTATGTTAAAAATTACATGTACAATGTTTACAATTGCTTCCCAATACCTATCACCTATGTTAGACGGTGAGCTTCTACTCTAGACCAATCTAAAAGTGCCAACATCACAGCAGAAGATGGAGGCCAAGAAGAAGAAGGAGAAAGGATGGACATGCCCACATCCCTCCACCTTGCCCCCTGGACCCCCATTCTAGAAACCCCAAAATCTGTTTTTCACCCTGTGATAAATTCACTAATATTCTACTTAAACTGTTGTGGCTTGCTGATCTTCATACAAGGTTGGTAATTTGCTCCATGGGTCATAATCAAACCCACAGGTGTTTTGGGCTCCGTGCCAGGGTCTCTGAGCCCCCTGGCAGGGGTCCTGGCCATCCTGGACAGCCAGAGGGATGTGCTGGGTTCCCACATCCCAAAGCTATCTCCCCCCCAGCTTCTGGGAAGGCCTGAGCTAAGTGGGTGTCCCCCAGCCCGTTGTCAGACCCTCTTGCAGAGCTGTGGGGCTGGGCCTGGCTGTGCTGGGAGGTTGGGCTGGGCTGCAGCCCTGTCCCTGCCTGCAGATGCTCCTGCAGGGCTCAGGAAAGCAGCAGTCCCTGAGTGCCTGCAGCTTGCTCAGTCCCTGGCACATGGGGAGGGGTGCTGGCTCCTGGGGAGCTGTTCCAGGACACATTTCCAGGCCTGGGAGATGGGAGTGTTTCTCCCTGATGGATGCAGTTTGTTTCAGAGGTGATGGAGCTCTTGCTGCAGGAGCTGGTGGGCAAAGGGGCAGCCAGGCTGGTGAAGCGAAACATTTGAAATGTTTTTCATTTCAGCTCTCTGCAGCCCCTGCCTTGCCAGGGGCTGCTCTCTGTTTTCAGTTAGCATGGTAACTGCATCAGGACCAAGTAAACAAGCTTTCCAAGGATGCTGCAGGAGCCAAGGCAGCTCTGGGCATCGTGGTTGTGTCCCTGGGGACAGTGCTGCTGGGTGTTGCTGATGCTGTGACACAGCTGCTCCCACACTTTGACCTTGGGGATCCTCAACACCTTCTCTCAGGACACTGAGCCAGGGTCTGGCTGTGGAGAGGGAGAGGGCATCCCCCAAATGCATCCTTGGAGAGCAGGACTCTGCTCTCAGTCTGGGCTGGACACTCCAGCAGGATTTCCTGCTCTTTTCTCCTTCCATCTTCACCACAGACACAGGACAAAGCATCAGGAGGAGTTAGAAGAGGTAACAGAGCAGAGCACTCTGAACCACCAAGCCCTGTCTTTCATGGCACCCCACTACTCAGAGAGTTGTGAGTGCCAGACCCTCAGCTTCCCTATCCTGGCCTGGCTCCTGTCCTGAATATATTTTTACATTTTGTGACTCTCAGAGGTTTTTAAATTTAATGGGTTCCTCTTTTTTCTTTCCTCCTTCTTATCACCTGAGCTGGATCCTCTCTGAGCTGCTGCCAGCTCCAGGGATTACAAGTGAATAATTTACGTCTGATGGCACATTTGAAGTTTAAGGAAAGGAAATGGCAAGTGGAGCCTGCTCCTCATCCCTGCCCCAGAGCCACGGTGCAGGCTGCTGCTGTTTCTCCAAAGGCAATTCCAAGGATTCCCTAAGGAGCCATGTTCTGCACATGGCAGGCCCTGCTTGGGCACGGCCATCCAGCTCCTGGCAGCCTGGAGCTGAGGAGCAAAGGGCCCAGTTTTACCCAGCTGCCCTTCCAGGCTGCTGCTCTGCCAGGAGGCAGCTCCCAGCACCAGCACAAGGATCCCCATGAGTGCCAGGGCTGCCCTCCCTCCCCAGCCCGGGGCCAGGAGGGTTCCCTGCCAAACCAGGATGTGCCCTGGCAGCACTGACGGGGAGGGAAGGGGCAATGTGCCCTGCTGGCGCTGCTGAGGGGCAGCAGCCTGGTGTCTCTGCTGTCTCCAGTGCAGGGAGAGGAAGGAGGGATGGCTCCCTCACACAGCACACACCTCTGCCTGACCCACACAGGGGCTGGGCACAGAATCCCTCCCACAGCCAGGGGTGTTCTGCCACTGATGGGCTCTGGGCTGGGCTTTCAGAATGCCGGGCTCATTGCTCACTCTCAGAACTGGGGCCAAAGGAAGATGCTCCAGGAAATTATTTTTAACTCCCTGCGATTCGCTCTTCAGAGCTAAGTCACTTTTATCAGCGCTGGTTCAGCCCCAATGAAGGCAATCTTTCCTCATACATACACTTCTCTCTGCAAGGTGGCTCTGACAAAATTTAAATATGAACTTTAGTGGTTTCCAGGAGCTCTTGGAAGAACTAACAAGCGTATCACAGGGTCCAGCATTAAATTCTTCCCTGCTGGGATGCAGTAGAGAACAGAAACTGTCAGGCAGTTTGAGATCCACTTAGCAATTAGTGCAGATGAAAGAAGCTCTAACGTGAAAGCCCTGGTCTCTGTGCTGCTGGTGGGAGGAGGAAAGGAACGTGTAAGAGAAACATAACAAAATGCGACTGTGTATCCCACCAAACAATGAATCATTTTAACATTTCCAATCCTTTTCAAGCAAGCAGAAACAGTCGATCAATATGTGACAGAATTAAAGACCTGCAGTAAAACCTTGGAGCTGAGGATCTGGGAGAATTCTGAGCACAGACTGATCTGTGAAATTCTGCATATGGCAATAGCACACCAGGAAAGACCAGCATATGTACAAGAGCCAGGAGCTGCAACAGAACAAGTCTGCTGGGCAAGAAGGCTTCTCTGCCCACCCAGAGGAACACCCACTGCAGAGGAAAAATCATCACTGGCAATGGATATGCAGCAGCTACAGAAAGCAGGAGTATTTCCCAGAAAACTCAAAGTTACAACAAACATGGCCCTAAGCCATATCCTTGTAAAAGCCTGCGAAAATGTGATTCAGAATGTGTATTCATAAAAGCTGCAGCCATAGCCTTGGCTCTGGAGGATTTTGGGCCAGTAAGAGCATCTCATAGCCCTTACCCTCTGAAGGGGTGAAAACAGCCAAGAGGTGCCATTCCATGGGTGTGCCACAGCTAACTTCAGGAAAATGACAATTCCAAGGTGGATTAATAGGAAAGAATGCCTGGGAAAAGGAAAGGCAGGCATGCAACAGCTAAACAGGTGACTACTTAATTATGTGCTCAAGGGACATGATGGACTGTGTTTGAGTCTATTCTAAAAATATCTATACTGGACTGTTTGAAATGTAGTAGAGAAGACAAGTACACAGTTTGGAAATACAAATATTTTTAGAAAATTAGGATCATTCTTTGGATCCTGGTAACTGAGTGAGCATAGGAGCCCCACATGATGCACTTACAGCACATCTTTGGCAGGTTCAGATTCCTGCAGCTGCACTTTGGAAAAGCTGTAGAACCCTGTCAGATACTTACAGACGCCTGCTAGTCACAACAACAGGACAATAAATGGCACAAGGAAAGTGTAACTTTAAATTCAGTGCAGTGGGACTGCCACAGCATGAAGGAAGCCAGGACTGCATATTCACATATATTGCCAGTTAATTTAACAGTGGTGGTGGCTGAGCAGGATTTGAGTCAGAGGGAACAGGGCATGATGAAAGACAAGCAGAGCTGGGGCTGATGCAGCACTTTCTAGATGTAGGCACTGAACCAATGCCCTTGGGTACAGGGGGGCTTTGCTGGTCCTTCCCAGCCACATCATGGTGATCTTCCCAGCCCAGACTGCAAATCCTTCCCCGCTGCACTCAGCCCTGGTGTGCTCCAGCAGTGCTCACATCACTCTTCCTTTCTGGGATGTGAGTCCAAACACCATCCTAGTAACAGAAACAAACAACTGTTTTCCAGCTTACAGCCTCTCCACTGCTTTGTGCAGCCAGACTGTGACTTTCACTGCACCACAGTTCTGTAATTATCACAGGAAGATTACAATTGCTTTGAACCTCATTTTTCTCTGCCTTTCGCTGACCTCAGGGCTACAGAAGAGTGAGTGAGAGAGAGAGAGAGAGAGAGAGTGTGTGTGTGTGTGTGTGTGTGTGTGTGCCTGCCTGTGTGTGGACTGGGGAGAGAAGGACAAAGGGAGGCTGTATCATGGTCCTCCTGCCAGTTAGCCCTGGTCCTAAGCTTTCCATCTAGCTGGGATTCTTGGAGGCAACCCACACCTGATGTCCCCAACTTCTGCCTTTCTTCATTTTCTTTGCCCTGTCTTTTTCATGTTGCATATCTAGGGCATAGCTTCAGTTATCTGTGCATCTAGATGTAAGTCTTGGGAGCAAACAATTTGGAATAAGTCCCTGTGCCACTGAAGGGAGGGCACTTTGTGAACACATCCCACAGCAGGGGCAATTCATCTGCCTGCCCATTAGCAGAGCCAAGTACTTGTCAATGGGCTTTCTTCAGTCTGGGCATGGACCAGACTGAGCAAATGTTGAATGACTGCTACAAATAACTGCCCCAACCTCCAATTTTTATAGGCAGAGTGGCAGCATTTCACGCTGGGCACAACAAGCAGTGGAGATGACAGCTCAAAGCCAAATAGACATCACAGAGCCAGTACAGATGTGATTTATTAAAGAAATGTCTGGATTGCAGAGGAAGCAGAAAGGTGTACCTTGAAAGGAGCCTTTAACACCTATGAGTGAAAAGGAACAAGGGCTGGGCAGGAAGGGAAGCTGCCAGGGGCAAAAGCTAATGGCCTGGTCCTGGGGTGTGCTGTCAGCAGGGGACGTGTGGCTGCCAGCCAAAGGGTAAGCTGTGCTGCTTCATCTGGAGGCATAAAAGCAAGAGCTGAGTAAAAGGGCTGCCCAAGCTGAGATGAGAGGCAAAAGAGTGTTGCTGGGGAAAGGAATAACTCCAGGCTGCCACAGGGGACTGACATTCCTCACTGGTTGGTGCGGAGAAACCAATAACCACACACCCGTGTCAGCAGGGCACGTTGCATCCTGCACCCTCCCAGGGACTCCAGCTCCCACCTGGGTGTCCAGACACACTTCCTGAGTTGCCAAGTTCTGACCAGACCCACCATCCATCCCTTCTTTCCCAGTGTGCCAGCGCAGCTGCTCCACAGCTGCTCCTGCTCCAACCTCCCAAGGCGCCAGGTTCCAAGCCTTGGTTCCCCCATCACTGCAGTCAGGCCTGCCTTGTGCAAGGACAAGTGTCCAGCTCCCAGCAGCTGCCCAAGTCCTTCCAACTGGACATGCTCGGGCCAGGCTGAGGAACTTGTGGGGGGAGCCTTCCCTTTCCCATGTTGTAGCTCACCACTGCCCAGCCCGTCCTCCTATGCTAGCACACTGCAGGGACAGTGCCAGCACATGCTGTCCCCAGCCCTGGAGCCACTCTGAGTAGCAGAATCTGCTGCATTAGGTCGATTTCAAGAGCCCCTCCAGGTCAGTTAGCAATTACCTGCACCAGATACACGCTTGGAAAGGAGCTTCTGATCTCTTCAATGCACTCGTTTTCCTCTTTCAATTTCAAATTCGCCTCACTGGAAATAGGCACTTCAGCCTCTTTTACAGACCATGGTAAATTAGGATTTCGTCCAGTTCTGTTGGTTCTGCTGATACAGATGTTTTCCTGTGCAGAGGCGATGCCATGGCCAATCTGAAGTGTGTCCAGACCCTTCCTGTTCAGCCTCTTCCAGCTGAGCCTGTGGATGATGTCTGGTACTGAGTGTTCCTGCACAGACCACAGGCCCTTGCATGTGCTGAGATGGACACCCAAAGCTCCTGTTATCAATTCAGACTGGTGCCCCATGCTGTTGAGACATGGCCAATGAGGAATACCTTCCTTTGAAGAGTCGGCTGAAGTGCAGGTTTCCAACTGCACACTCCAGTCTTGTCCTGGAAGGGAAAGGACTGGAAAGAAGAAAATCCAGGGTCTTTGCATGTGTCCTTATCTTTGTGCTGAAACCTGACTGCCATCCACTTGTCACAGGGACATTTTCCACGGTGACATCCTTCATGCTGAGCTCTGCCAGCGCTGCACTGGTCACACTGTGGGAATGCTGCAGCTGGCAGGGAGGGAGACACATCCCCTGCCTGTGCCCCAGGACACGCTGCCAAGGGAAGGGAGGCTCACCCATCCTGCAGCTGCTGCATCTGCAGCAGTCTCTGGGGCCAGCGTGCAGCCACCCACTCTGGTCCCCTGGCAGGCTCAGCTGAGGCACCAGGGCCAGCTGCAAGCAGGCACAGGCTGCTGGGAGGGGGTCTGGCAGTGCTCTGCTTGCCTCACCACAGGGCACCCAGAGCCTGATGGGGTCATGCAGAGCCTTCTCCCAAAACTGGGGTTCGGTGCTCAGAGGCAGAAGCAATTTTACATAAAGTTCAATTAAATATTTGCTTTATAATTGTGCAACAAATTATTCATAAAGGCATTGGAATCTAATCACAAGGCTGACACCGTGGAGTCTGCAAATGACACAGTACTCAGAGAGAATAAAGATGGGGGGAGCTGCCAGGCTGTGGTGACAGGCAATGCCTGAATCTGTGGGGCAGTGGGAATGTTCCCAGGAAAGGATCCTCAGCAGTACAGAAGAACCTCAGCAAGGCAGGGTTGTTTGGCTGACTGAGTAGGGGGCATGTGAAAAATGGCTCTGGGCAAGAGTTTGGGGCACTTGGCTCAGGTGTGCCCAGCAAACAGGTCAGTGCTGGGGCTGTGTCCCTCCCAGCCATGTTTTGTCACCTCCATCTTCGTGTGGGCACGCTCTGCGTTGTGTTACACTGTCCCCAGTTCTGCAGGACTTGTGTGAGCACAGGACTGCTCCCTTCAGTTCATGCCCCTATTTCCAGCAGGAATCATGGTGCTGCACCTTTAAGGGGTGCAGAACCTCTACCACAGCCATGGGCTATGAAGAAAGCCATGTGGTACAACCTGCCTGTGGGGTCCATCCTAAACCATCCTAAACCAGAACAGCAACCAGGTAAAGGCAGGAGGCAATCAAGGCAGGTAACAGGGCATCCCACAGTGCAGCCCTCCAGAGACAGGAAGTGTCTCTGAGACAAGGATGAGCAGCTGGCCAGAGGTAGCTGAAAACCACAATGGAGCAAATGTGACCTCCCAGGGACCCTTTGCAGGGAGTGTGTCAGGGGGACTTGCTCCCATGCATCTCCCATGGCACCCTGAGCTGCATCTCTGTGAGCAAAGCCCTCTCTGCCAGTCCTGACATTCAGTGTTCAGCTCCTTTCAGGCTGAATTTTGGAGAGCAGCAGACTGAATCCTGCCCCCAGGAAGAGCGAGGCTGCTGGGACTGAGCTGTGTGCATCTCTGTTGCTGTGCTGAGAGGAGCTGGGGTGTGCTGAGGGAAAGAACACAGCTCTGCAGGACAGCTGCTGAGCCCAGCAGCCACTGCAGCCAGGGATCTCTTTGCCTAACAAGTGCACATCCTGCCCAAATTCTGTCCCCTGCTGTCATTGTGGGCAGTGGGCTGCAGGCTGCCCTTGTCCTGCCAGGGAGAAGCCCTGCAGGGAACCCAGTGTTAGGAAAGCTGTGACTGACAGGGGAGCTGGATCCTGGACAGAGCTGGACTGGAGATGGATTGCCTGCCTGCCAAATGTGGACATTAGACAGGGAGTTAGATTAATGGGAGATGGCTTTGCCAACAGAGAGGTGAGTCACAAAGCTTGTCCTGTGCTGAATCTGTTTCTCCAATAGGGAAGGAGTAGGAGGATTTAGCAAGATTAATCTTTCACAGAGTTGTGAGAATAGCCAAGATTCATGGGCTTCTCAGCAACAAATTTCCAAGTAAGCAGGCAGCACTTGGGCTTGCTCCATGTGACACAGCACAGATCTGTGCT
Source organism: Camarhynchus parvulus (assembly GCF_901933205.1). NCBI lineage: Eukaryota > Metazoa > Chordata > Aves > Passeriformes > Thraupidae > Camarhynchus > Camarhynchus parvulus. Next base: position 7,963,427 of record NC_044590.1, on the reverse strand, counting down.
GGTAACTCTGCAGTTTGCTGGTCACAGGTAAGATTGGCCATACTCCTGTGCTCACACATGAGCCCTGCACAGCACAGGCTGCGCAGGAGCACCAAGCAAAGCAGCTTGAAAGCATCAGTTCCCTGATTTTCCCTGAAGTGGTCTGCAGCTGCTATACCCAGAACAAACAATGCTGGACATTGCACAGAACACGAAAAGGAGCTAAGAACTCCTTTTGGCAGCTGAGAGGAGCTGGTGACACATCAGCTGGAGAGTTTGCCAGGTCTCTGCCAGGTTTGCATGAAGGAAGAGCAGGAGCAGGGTTGGACAAGAGCCAGAGCACCTTTCCTGGTGTGACCAGCACTTTCCTCTGGATAGCAGTTTGTGATACAGCACTGACACACCTGGCAGGACCTGTTAGAGATGGGGAAGGGAGAACAGGTTGGTCACAGCTACTTTTTGGCAGATGATGGGGAGCTCTCAGGCACCCCCGTGTCTGCCTCCTACAGAACTCCAGGAAGTCTCCAGGAAGGAGAATGAGGCCAGGAAAATGAAATCTTGGTAAATGGGTTTTATATTGTGGTAAATGGGTTTTATGTTGTGTTTTAAGGAGCTGTGGAGAGAAAAATCTCAGTGCTAGTGAAACAGAGATTTTTTTAGAAAAGGAAGATTTCCATTCCATGTTGGGAGTCCTGTTTCTTTCTGATATTTCTTCAGTTGTTCATGTCATGGCTCTTCAGTCTGAGCAGTTTTACAAATGTGTTGTGGAGATGAAAGCATCAGGGAAAGCTGCTCAGGATCAAGTTGGAAAAGCTTTTAACTTTCAACTCCTTGCAGACAAAGGCACAGAGAGGAAGGGGGGAAGTGCAAAAAGTGGGAAAAGGAAGAGGAAGAAGCAAAAAGAGATAAGGAGAATAGAAGAGTGAAAGGGACAGAGCAGAGAAGACAAATCACAACAAGAAAAGGGACAAGGCACCAGCAGAAAGAAAGGGAGAGATAGGGAGAGAACAAAGCAAGGGGCCTGGAGCTCAATGAGATGGGGAGAGTATAACAGAGTGAGGGAACAGTGCTGCAGGTAGAGGAAAGCTAAAAAATACAAAAGAGCTATTTAAACACTGGGGTAAAGCAGCAAGGAGAATAAGAGAAAAAGAGAAGCCAGATGAGGACTAAATTCTCATGGAGATAAAGGGGATGGCAGCAAAGTCAAAGGATAACCTGTCCATCCTTCTGTCACTGCACATACAAGACATGACATGAAAGTGACATGTCAGCTTCTCAGAGGGGCTGGGACACAGCTGTGGAGGCTGCTTTCAGTGGTCATGGGGAGTAATCATGTCACGGGTGGTCCTTAGCTCTACTTTGCCTCCTCCATCTCTCCTTCTCCCTGGCGGCTCCTGACCATGTCACCTGGCATGCTCTGAAGCACCCCTGATTTTGGGTGTCATGGAAGGACTGTCATAAACTGCCTCATTGTGGTGCTCTCCATGGTTCATCTGGGAGCTGGGTGGGACAGACTGCAGGGCCTTACCAGCACCTGCATGGCAGCAGCAAGAGGCATGGAATCATGGAGTCATAGGATGGTTTGGGTTGGAAGAGACCTTTAAAGGTCAGCTAGTCCAACCCACATGTGATAAGCAGGGACTTCTTCAACTAGATCAGGCATGGAGCTGCTGTGCCACAGGGGAGGGGGCAGTGGGAGGAGAGACAAATCTTCTGTGTCTTCAGAACAAGGGGGTCTTAGCAAAAACAGGCTGGAAAAAGGCACCATGACTACAGACAAGTGCTGGGACCATCTCCTCCCAGTATCACACCAGCTTATTGGATGCTTCCAGCCAGGTGGGCTCAGCTCCACCTGCACTGTGCGAGGTGACCTCTTGGCTGTCCCAGGGAAAGGATCGGGGTGTTCCCAGCGCCAGTGTCCTAGCTGGCACCAGAGCCTTGCAGGTGTCCCAGGGCTAGATTGGCACTGAGCACACGGTCTCTGTTTGCAGACTGTGTTAGCAGAGAGCAGCTGTGCTCCAGGCTTTGCTCCTTTCCCTACAAGAGCATCAGGCTCAAGTGGGATCCACTTTGGCAGCAGTGCTTGCAGCTGGCAGGTCTCTCAGTCTCACACTGGGATTGAGGACATTTCTAGATGTTTCTGTGTCTGAAGGGGCTGATGTGGAGCATTTCCTGGGATGTCTTGAGGGTCCCCTTGGCCTTTGAGGGTGGGAGCCATGCAGCAGTAGGGTGGTGGGAAGCCTTGTGCCAGGCAGGGCAAAGGTGGGAAATAAAGCTGCCAGAGCTGCTGCTGGGTCTGCATCCTGCTCCTCTTTTGGTCCTGGAAAGGAAGAGCCACTCCTCCTGGGTCCATGCTGTGCTTATAAGCCTCTCTTTTGCTTTCCACCCACCTCTCCCTCACCTTCAGGGCACCTGCCTGAACAGGAAGCACCAGATCCACGTAGTTTGTGGATAACCTGCCACTTAATTACTACTGTTTCTTGATCAAGTTGGTCAAGCAGAGGGTTTGTTTGTCTTGTACACAAGGTGCTGTACAAATGGAGCAACGCAGCATTCCCTCCTCTGGCATTCTCTTGTGTTCCTTTCAGGGCCAAACTCCAAGGCCAAGTAACAGAGAATGCTGTGGACACGGGAGAGCATTTTCTCCTGGTAAGATGTGAGTGTCTGGGCAGTGGAGACTGGGAAATGTCCCACTGGAGTCGGTTTGCCTAGGCTGTGACTAAAACCTGACTTGCAGGAGCAGATTTATCCATCCTCAAATACAGTACTGCAGTCTCACCAGCCTTGAGCTTCTTCCTGCTTCCATCTTCCACTGGCCCAGAGTGGTCTGCACACCCAGCATCTTGCTGCTGGTGTGTGACTCTACTGCAGGCAACAACTGTGCTGCCACTTTGCCCCTGCACCCTCAAATGCTGCTGGGCCAGGACAGTGCCCACCATGCTTTGAGCAAGACTCTGGAGGAGGCACCAAAGAGCTGAGGTGAGTGCTGAGGATGCCAACAGCCATGGTGCACAGCGGGAGGGGGTCTGACAGCCCCAGCCTCAGCCCCAGAGATGCCCAGAGCCCCTGACAGAGCTCCTGCCACCATGCCACTGGGCCATCAATGTCTGGCACCACTCAAAGGCAGCAGAAGCATGGGCTGGGGTCTCTGTCTGACGCCCTGGCACCTCGGCTCAGTCCCACGCTCACGCACTGAGTTGGATCTCAGCACCGGGCACAGGAGGGTTGGCCCTGACCTGCGGGTGGCCAGGTCTGCCCCTGCCCCTGTCCGCGCCCCGCTCCCGCCCCCGGGGCGGCCGGCAAGGCACCGGGGCGGCGGAGACGATGCGGGCGCCGGGGCGGGGGCAGCGCGGGGTGGGGAGCGGAGCCGAGCCGCGGGCAGAGCCTCGCTGCCCCGCCGGGGGCCGCGCCAGCCCGCGGGGGGTGCGGGGCCGCATCCCGGGGCCGCATCCCGGGGCCGGGCGGGTCCCCAGGGCGGGTCCCCTGGGGAGGCCCCTGGGGCCAGCCCGGGGCGCGGACCCGGCGCTGCATTCTCAGAGTCTCCAGCAGAGGCTGGGCTGGGCCGGGCCGGGCAGGGCTGGGCAGGGCTGGGCTGGCGGGGGAAGGAGGGAGGCAGGCAGGGAGCGAGGGGGAGGAAGGCGGCTCTCGCCGCACATGCAGCCCCCGCCGCGCTCCCGCCGCCCGCGCCCCGCCTGCGCCCTGCCCGCCCGGTGCCAGCACCGGCTCCGCTCGCCGCCGCCGCCGCTCGGGGCTCCGCGCTGCTGCCGGGGCTGCGATCCGCTCCGTGCCGGGGCGCAGGGGCTGCGCTCCGCTCCGTGCCCGGCTGCTCGGGCTGCGATCCGCTCCGTGCCCGGCTGCCGAGGCTGAGATCCGCTCCGTGCCCCGCTGCCGGGGCTCCGCCCGCTCCGTGCCAGGGCGCCGGGGCTGCGCTCCGCTCCGTGCCCGGCTGCGGGGGCTGCCGGGGCTCCGCTCCGCGCCGGGGCCGCGCCGGCGGGGGCCGCGCAGGATGCCGCGGGAGGCCGAGCGCCCGGCGCGGGGGAGCGCCGCGGCCGCCGCCCCAGGTAAGAGCCGGCGCGGGCGGGGGCTGGGGGGGGCGGGGGGAGCCCAACTTCTCCGTCCCTCGCCGCGCCGCAAACTTTGCCGCCGCTCGGCGGGGCTGCGGCGGGCGCTCCCCGCGGGTGAGCGCGGGCTCGGCCCGGCCCCGGGGTCGCCGCCGCCTCGGGCCGGGCAGTCCCGGGGTGCCCCGGTGTGCCCCGGTCTCCTTGGTGCCGGCGGGAGAAGCCGGAGGTTTGATGCCTCCGGCGCGGCCGCGCCAGCTGCGGGTCCGTGCACACCCTCCAATTAAAACAGTCCGGTGCTTGAAGAGCTGCAGCTCCTTTTTTAACCGGCGGTATCTTAAAACATCCTCTTCGGGCTCCTTCCTACCCAAGATCCATCTCCCCATTTCTCTCGCTGAGACCGGAGCTTTCGTGCCCATTCCGTGCCCATTCCGCACGGAATTTGCTTTGGGCGCGTGTGGATGTGTGGCTGCTATGCCCGAGGAGCCCAGCGGGAGCCCTTAGAGCCGGCCGGGTAGCATCTCCCTTCACAGAGCCACATTTTTTTCTAACAACAAAATAAAAATAACTGTTCTAAAACTAGCACTTTCCTCATTTAAGACGTGGTTCCCAACCGGCTGTGCACAGGCCTTCTGGGAGCGGGATCTGCAGCCGCATCTGCTCCCTGGCGTGCCCTGGCCCAGCGCTGCCACGCCAGGTGCCTCTCACCCACCTGGGCTCCCGCGGGCACTGCCGTGGGTCTGGGAGTGGAGTGATGCGCTTGATGCCTCTTCATTTCTCGTTGGTTTCTGACAGTTCTAACAGCCTGCACAGTCTGGGGACATCTGCCCTGTCTTCTCATCTAACCTGGTTTTATGCGTGAACAGGACCAGTTGCAGGGGTGATGGTATAGGCAGCGGCGAGGAGGGGCAGGCTCGGGAGTTCAGACTTAACTTCGTGAGATAGTGCAGTGCACCTCAGGGATGCCTTTGGACCTGAGAGGGCTACGGAGGAAGGATGGGTGGGTGGCTCCGCAGAGCTCTGGTTCTCCAGAGCTTGTTTGCATGGCCTGAGGAAATAAATGGGGGAATGTGCCTCTCTCTCCCTGCTCCTGGGCTGGTCCTTGCGCTGTTAAAATGCTGTGTGTTGCAACACAGGCTTGCATACCACTGAGGAAATCTCAGCTCATGACTGTTTCTTTGGGACCTGTTTCTGTCTCTTCAGAGTACCCAATGCACAGAGCATGGCTGAAGCCTGCAGTCTGTACTCACAGATTGCATGCCCAGCTCAGAACCTGGGCTTTGCCATGTTTTCCCTATGAGGCTGATGAATGCTCTCCACTTCTTTCAAGAGCGCTGGGTAATGAGTATTTGCAGCAAACAATTATCAGGGTTGGAGATCATTGTCCTGGTACATCAGTTTTTAAATGCTGAAAATAAATTGTTTCTCTGGCTTTTAGTCTGAAACGGTTCCTCTGTGCTGGTGCTGTGTTTGTTTGTGTTCAAGGCCAAAAGGTGGTTGTGCTGCTCATTGATGAATTCCCTGAAATGTTGACAGTACCCTGAGAGTAGCACAAGGTAGAGCCCGCTGAAATCTAAATAAGGTGGCCCAGATTCTGTGCTGACTTTTGTCTCACGTACGTCTCTGCTCCAGTGAGGTGAGGGTCAGAGCGAGTGAGGTTTGGTCTCTGTATGAAATGCCGGCTGCCGAATAATACAGTGCTGAAATTGGTGGACTCATGAAAGAAAAAGTATGTGCTGTTTCATAGGTAAAAAAGCCAGTTTTGTTCCTTCTGGAAAAAAAAAAATGCCCTTTGCTTTTTGGTGCATTGACACTTTATAATATGATATGGTGATTTCATACCTATGACAGACAAGTGGCTACTGGAACAAGGTCAGTTTTAAAACTCTTTTTCAAAAGAAGCTAGCAGGCCTCCAGAAAAAAAAAAAAAAAAAGGAAAGAAAAGGTTGTCTTTGGGTTAAAAATAACAGTTAAAATCCTATTCTTCCTAGCTCCATCCCAAAAAATACTATATTTTCATGATTCAAATGTCATGTTTGAAAAAGTCATGGTTCTTTCTTGTGTTTAAGGATTATGAGAAAAGGGTCACAATTTACTGTTTGTTGTTTATATTGTCTGATCAGCTTTTGGGGGTTTTTTTCCCATTAAAAATAATATTGAGCTAGCAAGGCTTTTTTTGTAGCAAATTTTACTTTTGTACTCATAATCACTATCCCATAGCAGTAAAATTTGGCTGGAAATGTTGCAGAGGGAATGTTTGTTTATTTGAAGCCCTTTTTTAACCCACAGACTTTATTTCATTGGAAGGATTAGATTGTTCGTGAAAGCTTTGAAACAAAACTGGACTTTGGGTGGGATTTAATCTGCTGTTATTCCTTTAAAGTACAATTACTTATTTTTTTTTCAAATAATTAGCTTTTATATTTTAAAAGCCCACATTTGAAAAGTAAAGGAAAGCAGTTTGAAAAAGAAATGGTGTGGTGACACTTGGGTTCTTCTGACATCATGTCGCTGAAGAGTATTCGTGCATAAGGATACAGCCATGTATGAATTTGTGCTGTTATCTTTTAACCATGTGGTTATGCAACTGTGTTTGGGTTTACAAGCAATGACACTTCTCTGCAGATAAGTCCATGCATATCCCGAGGCACAGGCCATTTTGAGTGATCTGCTTTCTTGAAAAATTACATGTAAAGATGAGGTGGGTGTGAATCCCAAGCAGATTGCTTGCCCGAGGTTGTAGGTGGACACGGTGTACAGCTTCTTGCTGTTCTCAGGATCTCTTTTGTCTTACCACCAGTTTATCCCGTGGTGTTTCTTTGTGGAAGGGGTGCCCGATGGGGAGGGATGCCACCAGCTTAGCCTCAGGCTGTTTGTTGCTCTGGGAATGCCCTCAGCACCCGTGTGCTCTTGGCTCTGCAGGGAGCAGGTCCCCTGTGTCACCTTGCTCTCAGGTGTGTGCCTGCCCTGGGCTGCAGGTGAAGGCACAGAGCTCTGTCCTTTGGCTTGGCTGCTGCAGCATTCTCAGGGCTCGTGCCTGTGTGTCCCTGTGAAGTCCCTGCTCTACCCCAGCAGAAAAGCCAAGTCTTTGTGGCTGGATTTTGACAGCAAATTGCTGCAGACTTGGAGCATGGGGTTGGACTTGGACTCAGCTGTTCACCCAACATGAGCTGGGTGTCCACTGCGTCTCAGCTCTGTGGGACACCTGTCTCTGCAGTTGTGTCCAGTTTGTGGGTTAGTTTCTGCTCTGGGGAGCTGTGGAGGGCTCAGGCACGGGGCTCTGCTCCTGCTGGCAGCCACTGCAGAGACCCATCCTCCCAGTTAGTTCACAGTTTCCTTTTCATTTAGTCATCACTTTCTATTATTTGCGAAGTCCATAAAAGGAATACAGCACATTACAGTAATTTTCAATTTTATCCTTTGCAACAACTCTGCTTTCAGAGTCTAGTCCAGACCTTACTTTAGCCTGGCTCTGTGTCTCTTGCATTTTTCTTTCTTTTTATTGTCCTTTGTGCTGTGGCAGGAAGAAGGGAGCTCTGTTTTATCCTGTTGGGGAATGGTTGTTGGATGGCATTTTTGTGCTGGTTCTGGCTAGCAAAAGTGGATCTTTCTCCAGCAGTGTGTGCCTTTTGTTGCCCCACAGGGCTGGCTGGGATGCCTGCAGAGGGTCTAGGTCTAGCTGTGGGTCTTCTTGGTGATGCTGTTCCTCAGATTCTCTTGCAGTGTAGTTGGAATTCTTCTTGCAAATGGATGTCTCAGCTCTTTGCCAGCATTGCAGCACCTTCTTCTGAGGCCTGTGGGACACTGTGAGCCTGAGCAAGTGGGTGTGGGGCCCAGAGCAGCCCCAGAGCTCCCTTAGCTGTTGATGTTTCCTGGTGCATGGGCAGCAAACGGGGGTGCAGGACTGTGCTGGGAGGTGGGAGCACAAGGAGAGAGTGTTCACAGCATGGGGAGTGCCTGGGGTGCCTGTGCCTCAGTGGCTGGGCATGGCTTTTGTGTTCAGACAGGTTTCCAGGTGCTGTCTCAGCTGCTTCCACATTGCTGACCCAGCCTGGGTGGTGGTGAGGGCACACACCAGTGTCACCTGGGGTGGCTCTCCCCAGACCTCCTAGAGGGCAGCTTTGCCTAAAAGGTGGGGGACAGACCCTGCTAAGCTGAGGCCCCTGCATTTTTCTTCTTGAAAGCAGGTGTAGTTGTGCCCTTGGGCATAGGAGAGGCAGCCAGCCCAAAGCTGGTCCATCTGTGCTCCAGCCCAGAGCTGGTCCATCTGCTCCAGCCCAAGGGCCAGGTTTGACTGCATCATTCATTGCTGCTGCACGTACAACCTGGAAATCAAGGTGCTTTTCAGAAAGTGTCTCCTTTCTGCTGGGTGCCCCATCTCAGGATAGCTCACTAAACACAAGGCAAGGCTGCAATGCTCATTGCAGGAAGGGCAGCACTTCTGTGTTCCCAGTCCTGCCCTCCTGCTCTTGTGTGGGAAATCTGCACTTGCTGTGCCCTGTTCTGCTGTCCTGCTGTTACTCACTGCCTTGCTCTGGCAGTGCCATCCATGAGCCTGGAGAAAATAAACCCAGCAGAGCTCATTCAGTTTTGACTCTGCTCAGTGCTGCACTTCCTAATTTCAGATCTCTTGTGGGAGAGCCGTGCCTTAGCTCACACTCCTTAGCCCACTCCTCTGGGCTAAGTGCCTGTTAGCACTGCTGTCACACTGTTGTGGGCAGGGTCTGCTCCCCAGACAGAGCCACCTTGCTTGTCTCACACTGTCACTGCTGTCACGTGTGCTGAATTTGGCCCTGCCTGGCTCATGGTGGAAGCTGTGGCTGTGATGGAGGTGAAGCACCCACGGGTTTGTGGCTGCCCTGCAGGAGCATTTAGGGAGGTGCCCTGTAGGAGCAGAGCTGGGAGCTCTGCTAGGGCACTGGTGTGGCAGGGCCCGTCACTGCTTGGGCTGAAGTGATCCTGTGCTTTGCTTATGGCACTTCTGTGAGCTTTGCTGATTGGGAAATCCTTCAGGGAACCATGAAAGCAGAATTGTTTGTCCAATATCCTTTTGCAGACACCCCCTGCCCCTCTCTGTTGCTCATCCCTGCTACAGCACTCAAGAGAACACCAAGGGGAAGGAGACATGGGCTCAGTCCTCTTTGACACTGCCGTGCTCACCATTCCCTCTTCACCTGGGGCTTTCTTAATCTCTTCCCAACTGGCTGTAGCCAGTGGCATTAACAACTGCAGGTGACTTGGAGCTTGAGGCCCTCAAGTCACCTGAAGCTGCTGATGGCCAGAAGCTTTCCACAGCCAATGATGGGATGTGAAGGTAGTCGCCATAGAAACATCTTGGGCAATAAAAGGAGCCCTGAAAGCTCTGAATGCCTTTTGGCAGGAGCCCATGTGTGCATGTGGGTACAGGTAGTGGTGCTCACCCTGCAGACCAGGGCTGTGAGTGAGACATTGGGAAACAGCAGCTGTGGGAGCAAGCACAGCAGCTGAGCGCTGCTTTGGTAAACTGGCACTTCCCTGAGGTTTTGATGGCAAAAGGGTGAGATGTGGTCACAATACTGGCCTGGCAGGAGGGAGCTCATTCCCACAGATGAGCTGTCCAGGTCTGTGCAGCAATCAGCCCCTCCTGGGTGCTGCAGCCACAGGCTTGGGGCAGCTTCATCCCCAGTGCAGTGCATGGCAGCCCCTGGGGACTCAGCACAGCCTCTGCAGGTGACACCTGTCTGTCTCTGGACCCCTCCTTGAGCACTGCTGCCCTTCCCTGTGCTCTGCTGAGCTGTGTGCGGGCAGACACCAGCCCAGGAAGGGCCCCATGCCCACCTGAGAGGTGCTGGAGCTGGGCACCCTGGGCTATGTCCCTTTGGCCCTGGCCTGGATCTGCCCCCTTGGTGCCCCTCTGCTGCCTTTGGGACAGAGCCTGGGAGCCCCTGGCTGGCTGTTTGCTCACAGGCTGCCCAGGGAGCCTGATCCTCTGCCCTGTGGGGCAGCTGGAGCCTCTGTTGGCCAGAGTCAGCGGGGACAGATAAAGGTTTGGCTGGTCCAGGGGAACCATACTGGTCTGGCCATGCCAGGAGGGAAGAGAGCTGGAAGCTGTGGTCCAGACCCTTGTTCTGGCAGCCTCCTGCTCTGGAATGGATGTTCCCTTGAGCCAGACAGTAACTTGTGTGTGTGCCTGGGGATGCTGCACTCCCTCCTCCAGTGCTGCTTTCTTGCATCTCTGTCTGTCACACTGGGATTATCTCCCTCTGCTCCTACTGCAGCTTCTTCCCGGAATCCCAAATCCCCAAAATGCTGTTTCTCCAATAATCCTTGTCATTAAAAGTGGCTCCTAAGCTCTGAGCACCTCCTCCTGTCCTCATCACCCTCTCTAGAGAGAATCAGTTTGAGTTATGCACATACTGACAGTGAGCAAATAATCTTGTTAACCTGGGACAGGACACTGTTTTGTTCCACCCCCACCACTACCAAACTGCAGAGTTACCCTTGGATCATTCTGTATTTTCACTATGCAGTGTTTTTAGCTGTGTGAAAATGTGCTTTCTTTGCTATTGTTATGGCCCCAACTAGGCATGTGACTGTTGACATGTGACAGCAGTTGTGCCTGTGTGGACAGGGAATCGTTTTCCCTGCCACTGGAGTCTGGAAGGTGGAGGACACACAGGTGAGGAGGGAGGGATTGCTTTGAGAGCTGGACTTCACCAGCTTTCTGAGCTTGGCTGCCTTCCCACTTATGAAATACAGCTAAACCTTTTGATGGCAGGTAGGAATAGCTGAGCATCAGCAGAGTCCTTAAGAAATTACATCCCTGCTTAAACTTTTCAAAAGTCAGCTGAACGCCCGTTTGCTACAGCCCTCCTGGGCTGTTTCCCAGCAGCACGGTGTTTTTTCCAAAATCACTCCTGCTGCAGGAATACTGTCCCAAGGCAGGGCACCCATTCCCTGGGCACCCTGAATTCTGGCTGTGGCAGCTCTGGGGGGTTGTGGCAGTGTAGTAAGATGAGCTCCCAAAGTGTAGTAAAAATAAGGGCAAGGAGACCTGCTCCTTTTTTAACGCCTTTATTTATGAAATCAGCTCTGGGTGCTGCTGCTCCCTTCGGCGGTGTGGAGGAGGAGGTAAAACAGCTTTGCTATGTAGCAGAGCTGGGGCTTCCATCCTCACGACCCTGCGTAGGAAAACTGCAAAATTCCTCGTCCGAAATCCTCATCCTGGTCCTGTTCTTGTCAGGTTATGGTGACACCCGAAATCACACCCGTGGAACAGAGCAACAGTTCCTGAGTAGGACATGTCACTCAGTCCCTTACACTGCAAGTTGGCTCCTCTTTTTAGGATGTTCTCTGGAATTGCACGTTGTGTCTCGATTTACAAGTTACTCACATGTCACCTTCTCTATGGCTAAAGCCATTTCGGGACAAAAATGCGCAGGCAAGGGGCGGCTGGGTAGGGTGACCAACAACACTGACAGTTAACAGAATCAACACATTCAACTGGGTAAGCAACACTTAACAACCAACAAACGGGGCGAACATCGATTCACTGAGTTATCCTATAAACTTCTTCATAACAGCGGTGCCAGGTCAGCGGGGCCGGGGGCGGACACGGGCGGGGGCTCCCGGTACTGGAGGGCGGGCACGAGCCGGGGGCTCCCGGTACCGGAGGGCGGACACGGGCCGGGTTCTGGCTGCTCCCGGTACCGGGGGCGGGCACGGGCCCGGTTCTGGCTGCTCCCGGTACCGGGGGCAGGCACGGGTGGGAGGCTCCCGGTACCGGGGGAGGACACGGGCCGGGCTCTGGCTGCTCCCACTACCGGGGGGCGGACATGGGCCCGGTTCTGGCTGCTCCCGGTACCGGGGGAGGACACGGGCCGGGCTCTGGCTGCTCCCGGTACCGGGGGCGGACACGGGCCGGGCTCTGGCTGCTCCCGGTACCGGGGGAGGACACGGGCCGGGCTCTGGCTGATCCCGGTACCGGGGGCGGACACGGGCCGGGGGCTCCCGGTCGGGCCGGTGCCGGCAGAGGGAGCCAGCCTTCCTCCGTTCCTGTGCGCAGCCCGCCGTGCCAATTAACCAATTAATCTGAAAGAGAGGTGAGCTGAGAACAGGGCCCTCCGTTGGGCAGTGCCTCTGTGGTCTCGCTGAGGATGAGAAGTGACCGTGTCTTTCCCAAATCCCTCTTTTCTGCTTTGTTGCCCAGATTCAGCTCTCAGGTGAGCCCTTGGGTGGGTTTGGTGTGGCCCAGCTCGATGCAGGACAGGAGCAGCCTCGGTGGCAGCTGTGGCAGGGCTGATGGCACATCTGGGTGTGTGGGCAGGGGACAAGCCCCAGGTGTGCACGGGGCCGGGGCTGCCACTGTGAGTCCCCATGGCACGAGTGACCAGGGGCTGGGGCTGACCCTGCAGATGGACAGTGGCCTTGCCCAGGAGCTGGCAATGGGTTAGGGAAGGCAGATGAGGGTTTTTGAGCTGGAGCTCTGCAGCCCTGCCTAGAGGACTGTTGTGCTGACAGATGATGCTGCTCCTGTTCTTGGTATCACAAAGCAATGGACATGAGGAGTGAATGCAGGCACTGAACCCTCCCCAGCTGCAGTAGCCACCACAGGTGAGCATTTATGGATTTTTCTCTTAAAAAGCAGTTTTGTGTAATGGGAGACTTGTGTCTGCTGGGAAGGATGCTGGAACCATCAGTTGAGGCTTTAATTGGTTTTGCACCTAGAGTGCTAATGTATTTCAGTGGATTAGATGGGAAGTGGGGTGGTGCTTGGCTGCTCCAGAACTGGAGATGTGAGCTCTCGTCACAGGACTGAGAGGCTCAAAGCACTGTGCAAGGAGAATGGCAGCTTCTCCCTCTGCCACTCTGCTGCTTTCTGGTTAATGCCTTTGGAAGGGTTCAGTCTGATTTCCTCTGCTCTGGCTGTGAACTGGTGCAGCCAAGTGTTTTGGGCCTGTTGTGGGATAGCCTTGGTAAGCAGCTAAGCCCCATACAGCCAATTATTCACTCCCTCACTCCCAAGTGGGTTGTGGGAAAAGGAAAGGAAGAGTAAAAGCAAGAAATGTGTGGGTTGAGATAAAAATGCTTTAATAAGTGAAAGTGGAAGAAGGGAGAAAGAAAACAAGGAATGCGAAGGCAAACACTCACTGCCTTCTCTGCATGGACTGATGTCCAGGAGTTCCTGAGCTAAGGGTGGCAAACCCCCCAAGATCCCTCCTCTCCCTTTTTGTTGCTGAGCATGATGTTAGATGGGACAAGGTAGCTTTGTGGTTGATCTGGGTAATCCACTCCCAAACTCTTGTGCACCCTCAGTCTGTTTACTGAGGACATGGTGAGAAGCAGAGAAGGTTTTAACTCTACAAACACCATTTGGCAGTAGCTAAAATATCAGTGTGTTACCAGCTTTGTTTTGGTAACAAACCTAAAACTCAGCACCAAGCAGAGCTAATTAACTCCCTCCCAGCCACACCCAGTACAGTTAAACACCTTTTAGTGCTCATCCTTAGGGAGATGCCTTGGAAAAAAATCCTTGTCAGACCTGGGCAGCAGGAGATGGAGCCTCTGTCCTGTGGATCTGCTGGCCAAGGCACACTCAGGCTGACCAGGACACAGATGTGGGGTGCTGCCAGGCATGGTGTGTGTTGGGAGAAGCTGCAGAAACAACAGAGTGCTGGAGAGCAAGCCTTGGTAAGCAGGACTGTGTGTCGGTGGTGAGCTGGTGTAAATGATCCTCAGTCCTTCAGAGGGCTGGAGCTGGCAGGACGGGCTCTGACCTGGGACTGCTCAGGGCTGCTGCTCAGCATCTGCCTTCAGCTCCTGGCCACAGGCTCCAGTCAAGTTTGTTTCTTCTAGAGAGGCATTTTCCAAACCTTAGTCTGTCCCAGAAGGAGAAAATCCTGCAGCTGAGCTTGTATTGCTTATAGTAAGCACTGTCAGGGTTGTGAAAAGCTGCTGTGAAATAGAAACGAGAGGGAGGGGCTGTGAGGCACCAGGCTGGAAGCTTTTTCTTTAAACTGCAGCTGAGCTGGGCTTAGGCAGAGGTAGGACATAATGTCTGGTCCTGGTTTCCAGAAGGCAGCACATGCATTTCCCTTGTGAGAGATCAAAGGTTGGGACTGAGACTCATCTGTATCTTTTTTATATCTAGTCCATCACTGTGCTATCTGGTGCTTCCCAAGTATATATAGAAATAGCTTCTTTTTTTTTTCTTTGTCCTCTTCTAGACAATGCCTGGAGTCTTTGATAACTTTTTTTATGTTTTATATGTTTTTGTGTGTGAGGTCTGTCCGTGCCTCTGTGTACCAAGATGTGGAAAGCTGTTTGATGAGTGAATGCTCTTGGTGTCCTCCAGCATGGGGGCCCAAGGAGTGCCCAGATGCAGTGCTTGTGTCTGGCTTGGTCCTGAACCTCTCAAAGGTTTGTAACCAGCCCTGCTCAGGGCAGCTGTGTCTTGCTTTTCTGTGTTGGAATCACCATGACTGTGTGTTCAAAAGGTGTGAGTTTTGGTGTCACACCTCTGTGAGGTGTGATGGGAGAGGCAAGGGGCAAGACATGTACAGCAACTCCGAGGCCCAGGGGGGCTAAAATGGCTCCTTGGCTGGACACAAAGTTTGGCTTTGGATGCCCAAACTCTGCCTGAGGTTGCTGCCAGGAAAGGGTTGCTGGGTTGGAGAGGAACACATTTAGTCTGTGCTGCAGTCCTGACACAGTCCAGTGTCCAGCTGGGGCAGTGGGAGCCTGGAGGTGGGAGTGGCAGCACACAGGGGGTGATGCGCAGTTTGGATTTCAGCACTTGTGCAAGTGACAGCATGGACTGGCTGTGGTGGGCTCTGGACTGGGGGTTTGGGGTGTGTGAATGGGTTCTGATGTGACTGTCATCAAGGGAGCTGGGAAGGAGCGCGCAGGGGGCAGTGGAGCAGCCCAGAGGACAAAGGGAGTGCAAGCAAGGGTGTGCAGTGACAGAGCAGGATGCAAGGGGTTAATGTGTGTGAGGGTGACAAAGCTGGAGGAAAACCACACAGGAAGGCGGCTGTGGCTGTATGTGTGTCCTGCCACTTCTCCCTCTTCCAGGCACAGAACTGCTTTGTGGGGGGGTGCCCAGAGCCAGGGTCTGTCAGTCAGTCTGTCTGTCTGTCTTAGGTTGTGGGGATCTTTCTCTGTCAGAGTGGCTGCTGTACTGGCTGGAGAGGGTTGGGTCAGGGGAGTGCAGTGTGTGCCCTGCGTGTTCTCAGGGAGATCCCTTGCTGAAGCAGTGCCAGGCTGGCAGCCTGGGCTGGGGCAGGAGGACTGGGAGCTGCAAATGGCTGCAGCTGCCTGTGTGAGTGTCTGTGCCCCCTCCTGCACGCCCACACTCCCGCATGTTCCAGCACAATCCTGCTTGCTCACGTGTATGTATATCCCCTTTGCTCTATTCTTTCCCATGCACTTTGTCCATCTGCTTCTCTGTCCTCCCTGTTGCTGCTGTAATCTCTCTCTTTCTTTCTCCCTTTGTTGCCTGGGCTGCTTTGCTGCCTCTGACTTCACCGTGTCCCTCTTTATTCCTTTTGATAATAATAACATTAGAACCTACGTACAAGGCCCCAAGGTCCCAGCTTTGTGCAGATACATGAGGAAAGACCCTTCAAAGCCTGGTGCTGGCTTGAGAAGATCCTCACAGCCTCACTATTTCCAGGAGTGTCAGAGGCAAAGGGCTGGATTGTGAAATAAGCCCTGTGCCAAACCCCACGCTGCGTCCTCTGTCCACCCAGGAATGTCAGAAGTGAAGATGCCAGTCTTGTTTGATGGAGTTTCACACCAAAGCCCTGAACCCCTGTGCCTGATGGAGGAACTGAATGATTAATTCCCCTTTATCAGTTGTGCTGAGCAGAGTGGTTGTTCCCAGGGCTCCCAGTCTGTCCCTTCCTCTTTGTGCTGTTGGTTTGGTAGTGACATTAAAGTGAAGCTACTTGCAGATTCTGTTCCAGTCTGCTGTGTTCACGTGCTTCAAGCTTTCAGAAATGTTCTCCCTTTCAACTGCAATTTGCACATTTGGCCTCTGCTGAGAGGTGATGCTTCAATGGGATGCTGAAGTCTGGTGGTTGGAAAGCAGTGTTTCTGTGATGCACTGAGCTTTGCATGTGTGATAGCCACAGTATTTCCTGTGCTTGAAGGCCCTGGGTGGCTGCTGGATGCTGGTTCAGTCTGCAAATACAGCACTGGGGGAGTGGTGGAGGAGGAATCAAATCTTTTTCTTCGCTCAGCAGAGTGGTCAGAGTTCCTTGCAGAGGGAAGGCTGGTGCTGTATTCTTGCAGAATCACATCCAGAGACCCACAGACTTGTCATAGGGGTGTATCTCTGCTGTGCTAGTCCATCACAATTCAGAGCTAGCAAAGGGCTCTGAAATCAGGAGACACATTTAACACTTTTTGTCCCTCTCAAAGCCCTCCAAGGAATGTACTTCCAGTGTGTAGTGGTCTCTTTCAGCCTTGTTCAGCCACTCTCCAGTTTTCTGATGCTTCCACTTCAGCTTTCTCATAGGTGAACCTTCTGTTATTTATGCCTGTGTCCCAAATCTCCTTGCTGAGAGCTGGATTTGGGAAAAGAGCAAGCAGTAAAATCAAAAGCCATCACCTGTTCCCATGGTTTGCTGCTCTTTGCAGCCCTTTGAGTTTATGTACAGCAAATGTCTGTTGCAAAGTCTGTCCCTGCAAACAGTAACAGGCTGGTTTGGGGTATTTGCTTCCCCTGTGATTTCTCTGTGAGCAGCATGGCTCCAGAACAGTAGAAGGAGATGGAGGTGGGCTGCAGCAGCAGGACCCTCTGGTTTTGTCCCTGCAGTGAAGGGTCTGTAACCAGTGCCAGCCTCTTCCTGGGCACCTTGGAGCACTGTGGAGCCTTTTTGCCAGCACTTACATCGGTCACTTTGTTGGAGCTGGCTGTCAGCAGGATCCTTTCCTTCTTTAGGCAAAGTGCCTCAGAGAGCCTGAGCACACTTTCTGAGGCGAAACTTGGTCCCTTCACAGACCTGGGGAAAGATGTCATTTGTGGATGCAGCAGGGTTGGCAGCTCTGGGTCCTGCACATGAGGATTTTGGGAAATTCCACCTGGGAGCACCTGTGTGTCAGTGCTGGCAGCAGAGAGCAAAGCCAGGGGCTCCCAGAGCAGGTGGCTGAGGTTCTTGCTGAGATGTCTGGTCCTGTCCCAGGCTCACCATCCTGGCAAGGGGAAGTGGGTGGTGTTAGCTGTTGCTGCCCTTAGGTCTGCCCCTTGATGCTCTGCACCTTCCTGCAGCACTCAGGAGAGTCCCTGATAGCTGAGGGTGGAGGAGGAGTGTGATTTCTCCCTGGGGAAGTCATGTTGGAGAAAAATGAACTGGATCTGGCCAGGTGAGATGTTTGAACAGTGCCAGTGCCTGTAAGCTCTGTTGGGGCTGCTCTGTGGTGGCTGCTTCTCCAAGGGTGTGCATTGCTTTGGACTCATCCTGAAGCTGTTTGGAATGTGGAGAGTTGTCGCTATAGGACATGAAAGAACACAAGCACACACCGCTGCTCTCAAGGTGAAGAAAAAGGGAAGTTTATTTTCTGACTCCAACATTTATAGTTTTCCAAGAGTGACAGTGGATTGGAGGGTGACAGTGCCACCTCTCCAATGACACTGGACGAACCAACGGTCCATCAAATTTCTCCTCCTCCATAAAGGAATGCAAAACAATGAGTTATTTACAGAAAGTGTGTGAGAAAGTTCACTACAAGAATGTCAATATCAGAAGGCTTAGAAAATCTTAAAAAACCAGGGTGACAGAGAGTGGCATCATTTTGCTTACCAGGGGGCTTGTGAGAGGTGTAATATTGCTGGCAGAGCAGAGAAAATTGGTGTCTGTCCAGTACAAGACACCTCAGACAGGACAGAAATTGAACAGGACCTCATCACCTGTTGTAACATTCACTGGTGTGTATTGGAAGATTTGCCCTTCCTCGAGGGAAGGAGGAAGGACCAGCCCTAGAAAAGGCAGTGGGACTGGTGTGTGTCTCTCTGAACTGTCCCATCCCTGCTGGTGTGCAGACTCTCCCTCTCTTGCTGGTTAATATTAGCATTCCGTCTGTGGAGCGGGCGATGCAATTAACACAGAGGTGCAGTCATTCATCCTGGCTGCAGGACCCGGGGGATCAGATGTGCTGGGGATAGGAAGCAGAGGCTTTCTGCTGGGAAAGAATGTCACAGCACAGCGGCCACAGAAATGAAAAGCTATTAATAATGATCCCGGAACTTCACTTCCATCAGCTGTTTATTTAAAGGTGCTCCATATTCAAAGCCTCCTGATTTATGTGGGCAATAACGCTCACAGTCCTGGGATCACTTTTTTAAGCAAGGCTAATGGGGTGAAACCATCATACTGCGACAGTAGAGATCAAGCTGGGAAAATGATACTGGAGAGAAAAATAAACTATTGCCTAGATAATCCCTGAGCTACGCTGGGCTGGGAGCTGGTGGGAGCTCCCTGCTTTTCCAGCATTTATTAATGCTTTCACTTCCTTTTTTTTTCTTGGTCTTTGTGAACAGAATTTAGTGGGCATAGAAGGGTATCAAAATTTGATTTCTACTGGACTGGATGCTAAAATGCTTCTTCATTTGCATGTGAGTGACCTGGGACATGTGGTCTCTCTGTCCCTGTCTCCAGATCTCCCACCTGGACTTGGTCCATTCCCAAAGGACTGGTTCCTCTGGGGAAAAGTGTCTGTGCCCTCTGTGTGGGTTTTGCCTGCAAAGTGGTGGCACAGAAGTGCCTGGGGGGACACAAATGGGTTATTCTGGGCTGTGGCACTGAGGGGACAAAGGGCTGCTCTGCTCTGCTCTGGGGGTGTCTGGTTTCCATGTGCGTTCTCTTTATGGGGCTGTTTGCCCCCGCCTTGGTGGGGCCCAAGTTGGGCCATTGACATGTGAATTTTGCAGAAACTCACAGTGGTTACCTTGTTCTGCAGTTAAACCATGACGTGAAGGCAGAACTCAAAGTGCAAGTTGGGCTCAGGGCAGGAGAACCTGAGTGTGGTGCTGGTTTCTCCTGGCTGCAGGTGAGCCTTGGTGGACAGGAGCTGCTTTCAGCAGCTCCCTCTGGACCTGGGGCAGTGTGAGCAGTGGCAGACGCTGGCCATCAGAGGGTATGTGGTGTCTGCAGGGCAGTGAGCAGCTTTTGGCAAAGGCTGGATGTTTTCCTGGGGAGGTGAAATAGCCCTGAGGCCACCGAGCTTGGTTTGAGTGGCTCCTGGGACATGGCTGTGAGCACTGCTCATTGTCGGGAGCTGGTAGTGCTGATGTGATTAGCAGAATGAAGCAAATGATTCCAAATAAATAATGCATCAATCATTAATGGTTGAATGCAAAATTTAGCCTGTTGCTGTTGTCTGCAAGTTGCTTACAAGGAGGTCAGTCCTTTATTTTGCAGGAGCTGTTATCTGCAGCTCGTGGGCAGGTGCTGTGCTCTGAGTATTCCTGGCACATCTGCTCCAGTGTGTCAGAACTCAGGACATCCCTCTAAGTGCCCAGAGTTGCCAGGACCCCTGCCAGAAGGCTCTGAGACCCTAGCACACAGCCCAGAACACTGGTAGCTTTGATTATGACCCATAAAGCAAATTACCAACTTTGTACGGAGACCTAAAAGCCACAAAAGTTTAAGCAGTGTAATAATAAAATTATCACTAAGTGAAAAAGTAGATTTTAGAGTTTTTAGAATAGAGGTTTTAGAGACAAGATAGAAAGATTCGGGCATGTCCAGCCTTTCTTCTTCTTCTTCTTCTCTACCTCCATCTTCTGCTGGGATGTTGGCACTTTTAGATTGGTTTAGAATAGAAGCTCACTGTGTAACGTAAGTGATAGGTATTGGAAAGTAATTGTAAACGTGTTGTACGTAGTTTGTAGTATAAATACATAACACCACCCCGGGGGCAGTGGAAGTGCCTCTGTCCTGCTGAGCAGACCTCAGCAAAGCAAGAGAAAAATTTTTATAGACAAGATACAATAAACAACTCTGAGACCAAAACCTGAAGAACTCCAACTCATTCTTCAAACGTTTGGGCTGAAACAGAGACTTTTCTTGTGTCTCAAAGCTGCAATAACCTGCAACCTCCCGAGAGGTCCCTGGCCCAGCAAGAAGCTCTGGTCTCTCCTGTTTGTTCTTTGTGAGGGGGAGACGGGTTTTGTTTTCAGTGAGTGTCTACCAGGGTGACCATCCAGAGGCTCCTGTGGGGCTGTGGTGCTCTGGGGCTTGTTCTCAAGAGCGCCGCTCGCTGCTGGCCTGTTTGTGCTCAATGTGCAGCCTCAGGGACCAGGAAGGGACTGGGAGAGCTCTGACCACCTGGGCAGCCCCTCTCCTTGCTGGGCTCCTCTTGGAGACCTTGGCTTTCAAGCAGACTTGGCCAAAATGTGCTGCCTGTGCTGGAGGCTCAGCTGCCAGGGATTCCTGCCAGCTGTGGTGGAGTGTTCTGCACAGTGCTGAGTCTTAGCAAAGCACATTTGCCTCCTCTCTGGGGGGTGAGGCTGTGCACCATTCTGCTTCAGGTTCCTAAATTTCTCTGGTGTCCAGATTCCTTCTTTTTTTCCTGGTGCTTAGGAATTCCTGGGGGGCAGGAAGGTTCGGAGCATCTTCTTCCAAACCAGAAAAGCCTGTCTGTAGGCCAGGCAGTGTTGGATTTTAGCAGGATGTTGCAGAAACAATTTTCTTACCCATTATGCTATCTTGTTTCTAATTTTTATTTAATGAGCTCCTCTGAAAAAAAGAAAATCGTTGTAACAGTTTTCTTAAGTGTGAGAGATCAGGCTGAAATTGGCATTAAGGAGACTAATTACACTCATTCTTTCACCTTGCTACCAGCTGTTTATTGCTGCAGGCTTGTCCTGAGGTGCTGAGGAAGCCACTTAGCTTGGACCAAAGGCACCCAAAGAGGCATCTGCAGTGGAAAGTTGCTACAGGCTTCTAATCTGGGCTGTGCTCAACCAGATGATCTTGTTACACTGCAGAAAAGTGCTGTCAGAACTGCAGGTGCAGCCCCCCAGGTCTTGTCCTGGTTTTTTGCTGCTCTCCTGTCCTCCCTCACAACCTCTCAGCTTCATTGTGAAGGATCCTGTGGGAGCCTGGTCTGAGGCTCACAATGACAGTGTGCTGTCAGGGGAAGGGACTTCCTCGTGCCTTCTGTAAAGAGGGCTTGCAGATCTCCTGTCAGGAAGACTGAGGGATTTCCAAGGACAAAATTGCTAAGAGGATTAAGATGTATAGGGAAGAAGAGTGAGCAGCAGCAAGAGACCTTCCTGAAAGTGATGTGTGCCTGCCATGGTATTTATTTCACCAGAGGACTGAGTCTAAACGTGACCTTGAACCTTGAAGCAAATTGGAGGAGGTTTCTTTGAACCTTTCTGACTCACTATAATACCCATTTGTTATTCTGTGTAGGAATTTGAGGAGTCTTTCACAAGAGGTAGAAAGTTGCAGACAGAGCTATGAACACCTTCAATTTTCCATTTAATCACACAATATTGAATGATAAATAATTCATACATCTGCCAAACATTGGCTTAAAAGAAGCCAATTCCCTCCACATTTGTCAAAGCGGAAGAATTCCATTTTGTGCTTTTTTACTTTACTTTGTCCTCTAATTCCTATCAAATGGCCCCTTTGTCTGGGCCATCAGCTTTGATTCCACCTGTCCTGTTTTGGGCTCTTGTCACTTTTGCTGGTGTTCAGGGCCTGAAGAAGTGCAGCAGGAGGCAGGGATGGGGTGATGCTGGTCCCTGTGTGTCCCAGGGCTGGCCACAGGTGCAGCTCTGGCAGGGGAGGCTGGTGGGGATTCTCTGCCCAAGAGCACTTCAGGCTCCTCAGGAGATGCTGAGGCATAAAAGATGCAGCTCTCTTAGAATGCAATTTCTGGCTTTATACAGGGTGTTTTTAAGGGAATGGCTTTCAGATACAGCTCTCTGTCCAGATCCTAAAATGAAAGCCTTGGGCTGAGCTCTGGAGCTCTCTCACCACAGCAGGAGGAGCTCTGTCCATCTCAGAAGTTGTGACAGAGGTGCTGTGATGGCTGCTTCCAACTCCTCTCCGAGACTGTTTTTAAAGACAAATTAAAAGTATTGTATTCACGTAGACAAGGCATGAAAATTCCATATTTGGGAAAGAATTGCTGCAGAGCGAGACCGTTATGGCTGTAAAAACTTCTTCCCTAGGGCAAATGTTGAGATTTTCTTTGCAATTAAAATTTCTTTGAAACTTGGACTAGAGAAGATTTGGAGGAAAAAAAAAACACCTCCTAAACTTTGAAAATACTTCTTTCCAAACAATGCTTGTGTGAGAGCTTTAACAAATACTGTTCCTCACAGTGTGTCTGGTAGCAGAAAGTGACTGAACATGAAAAGTCAAAAGGTTGTGAATAGCTCCTGCTCTGGAAGTTGCCTCATTTTTCTATTATAATTTCTCAAGGCAGCATCAAAGGGGACAATAATTAAACTTAAAGCAACTTAAAAAGAAGGGAGAAAGAGGCATGTTTAGTCATACAGACCTGAGCATTGTGTAGGTACACATTCCTCTGCCAAAACAACTTTCCTCAACCCTGTGCAAGTTGATCTGAGAAGAAAGGCAGATGAAGGAGTTCCTTGCTGAGAGAACAGTTCCAAGGAAGAAGAAAGAGGAAATCCAGAGATTTACTTCAAAAATAAGCATGACTAAACTTTTACTACGGATAATGGGTTTTCTGCCCTGTTGTTAAAGCTGAGGCTGTGGTGACATCAGAGAGAGAACTTGATTTTATCATTGTCTGTCTGTCTTCTGTGCTCTCTATCAAGGCTGGAGACTTGCTGAAAGGCAGATTGCTACCAAATCTTCCCTTGCACAGTCTGGACCTGCATTTGGGAATGCTTATCCAGTGACTGGTTACGTGACCCTTTCACTGTCTAAGTAAAGACAAAAGTAATTTAAATATCTTAATTCAAAAGCCTCTACAGTTTTCAATCCTTCTGCCACTGATCTCCAGCATTTGTACACAGTGCTAGCCAGGTCAACATCTCTCGCCATCTCTTGCTAGATTGACAAAATTTGGTGATATTCTGGAAAGGACACTGAGTTAGAGTCTGCCTTCTGCAGGATCCATTTCAGCAGAGGGTGCAATGGGAGATCCAGAGCTTGCAGTGACAAAAACCTGTCTAGCTTCCAGATGCTCCCTGTGGCACCAGTATTCTGGTACTTTGTCCAGCTTTATGTGAACACTGAGACTTAAATGGCACTGATGGGATCTGCTGGAATGGGAGCTTGCAGTGCAGTGCCTGTGATCATCATCTGTCTTGATGTGAGTGGGCATCCCACACCTTTTCTCTCAGCAGTGCTGCCTTCCCTTACAGAATTGGTGATGTGTGTTCATGTTTTCCAGCCAAGGACACTGGTTTGTGGGCGCTGCAGCCAGGTTGTGCAGTTGGTCCCAGGTGTTCTAAAGCTGCAGAGTATTCCCTGTGGGACAGAGGGCTCAGTGCATTCCATTGTCCAGCCCAAAGGGGCAATCCTGAGGTGCCTTTGAATGCTGGAGAGGAGTGTGGGGATATGGGTGGGTGCTTGGCCAAGGTGCTTGGTGTGTTATTGACATCTCCTGTCAAGAGACAGCATGTGGGATGTTGGAAGCTTGATTGTGACACCCCTGCCTGGCCTGGAGTTGACAGTGTTTTATGTCTGCTGAGATTGCCTCATCTCTCCTCTCTGTATTTCAAGGAGAAGTTTATAAAAAGAAAAAAAACCAAAAACCTGTATTTGCCTCATCTTGTCTTACAATATCCAGTAGAGAAAGTGAGCTCCAGAGAGCCTGAGTTCATGTCTTAGCCTTAGGCCTGGAGATTATGAACCATCTTAAAGCTTTGCAGCAGCCTTGCCATGCTTGTATTACCTCCACACAGCAGATCTGGGGAGTGTGCTCGAGCCAGCCTGCTCCTTTGCCCAGGAAGGGGAGCTTTAAGCGGATTTGAATCCTGTTTAACAGGAGGAGACGTGGTCACAGCCCGTGCTGCGCTGTAGGCAGCGCTGGAAAAGAATTGCTCTTGGAGTAATTGCTGCTTTTCCCTGCCCCATGTCCCAGCAAGGGCTGTCTGAGCCTGGGCTGCTGTGCTGCCCACGCTCTCAGATGTGAGGCAGGTGGGCTCCCTGTGGGGTGCAGGCTAAGCTGGCACTAATTTGACCCCCAGAGCTGCTCTTGTGCTTGCACGTGGCTTCAGCTGTTCCCTTGAGGTGACACAGCTGACATCGGACAGTGCTGGAGCCAGTGCACAGCCTCTGAGCTCTCAGGTAAAGGCACAGTGGGGTCAGAAAGAGCTGGGCAGGGAATGGAGGGGGCTGGTTGGTGCTGGAGGTTGGCCCCACTCTTCAGAAGGGGCCTCCAGATGGGTTTGCATGTTCTGGGAACAAGCTGGTGTGAAACTTGTGCTCTGCTTGCTGCTCTGACAGTGGAGCACTTACGGCTGCTTGCTGGGAGTCAAGTAGGGGCTTTTGTCCATCTGGCTTTCTGTCCTGGGTTGTCTCCAGGTGTGCTGCAGTTCTGCCTGTTGGAAGCAGAGCTGCAAACCACTGACAAAGCTGTGACTGTGCTCTGTGCATCTCCAGCCTGCCTCTTGTATCTCCCCATGCTCTGCTCTGCAGCCTCCCTGTGAGGTAGCTGAGCTCAGTGCCACAGCTGGCAGAGCAGTGCTGGACCTGGGTGGCTTCCTCTGACTGGTCAGAGATAGCTGCTCCAGACCCTGGGGATGCAGGCACACCACAGCTCTTCTCGTGCCCCCTTTGTCCCTGCAGGATCTGCCCTTGGGAGAGCATGGGAGTCCACAAGCTCCCAGTTTTCAGCCACAGGGTTGGGATTCTGCCTGCAGGTGCTGTCCCCAGCCCGAGGACTGTCCCTGCTGTGCTGCTGTCTGCTCCTTCCTTGGCTTTGCTGGCTAGCAGGGCTGGAGCTGTGTGAGGGGTGCTCCCCTGAGCTCATTCTGCAGGCAGCTAATCCAGCAGCAGGAGGACTGTGGGTGTCAGGACTGAGGAATTGTCTCTGTCCAGCAACCCTCCTACTGCAGCCTTCCTTTCCTTGTGTCCTCTGGGCTGTAGTAAAGCAGAAGAAAGCCCAGGCTTTAAGGAGCTCCTCTCTTGTGCTTGGTATTCATGCTGTGGCTCTGCATTCTAGAGGGTGGCACAAGCAGTGCCTTGCTCCTCAGCAGCCTTTGTAGCATCCTCATGGCTGTTCTGAGCAGCTGGAGCAGTCCTGATGCTGCTGCCACTCTGCTGGGAGGAGTGGGGAGCCAGAGCAGGACACCCAAGCCCATGTTTGCTGAGGCTGCAGCCTGGGGTTGAGGAGAGAGGGCTCTCCTTCCCTGCCTTTGCATCCTCTGGTACCTGATGGGCAGTTCTGTGTTTTTTACCAGTTCTTAGGGCTTGTCAGAGGAGCAGTACTGCTGTGCCAGCACAGCTATGTGCATGAGGTCCTGGGGATGCTCCCTGGCCTCTGGGTGGGACAGTCCTCCCTGGGCTGCTGGCAGCAGTGCAGGGCTGTGGTGTGCTGGGCACTGCTGTCCTGGTGTGCTACTGCCTGCCCGTGTCTCCCGCCTCCCCCTGCCTACTTTCTCCTGCATCAGCCTGCATTTGTAAAATGAAATAAATATTGACATGGACGGGATGCTATTCAATTTGTCCTGATCACTGGGCTGCGGTGAGTTCTGACAGAGCACAGTGTAAAACATAAGCTCAGGATGTAATTTCTACTGTCAACATGATGTACAGTATAGCTGTGCCAAATGCACACCAACAAACTGCACGGGCTCTGCTGGGGAGGGCAGGGGGGAGTTGTGCTGATCATTGGAAGTGGGGATGGCAGAGCAGCAGGAGAGGGGACATCACCCTGGGCCTGGGGCGGTGTGATGCTCTGGTGCTTCACACTCTGCATGGAAACCTGCTTGGTGTGGTGTGCTGGGCACGCTGCCACGTGGGAACGTGTGTGCTGCTGTGGGCTGGGCTGGCTGCAGCAGCAGCTCCCATGGGTATTTACAGCCCCGCTGCTCAGGTGTGGCACAGGGAAGGGGCACTTCCAGCTGTTGGTGAAAGGTTTTTCAGTAACGCAGGGAAATAAATATTGTGCTAGTCCTGTGTGACCGTGTTCACAGGGGTCTTAGGATGAGGGAAGAGACGAGGATTTGACTGTATGTTTTAGAAGGTTTGATTTATTATTTTATGATATATATGATATTAAAACTATACTAAAAGAATAGAAGAAAGGATTTCATTAGAAGGGTAGCTAAGAATAGAATAAGAAAGAATGATAACAAAGGCTTCTGTCTCGGACTCTCTATCTGAGCCAGCCAGGCTGTGATTGGCTATTAATTAGAAACAACTAACATGGGTCAATCAAAGATCTACTTGTTGCATTCCACAGCAGCAGATAATCAATGTTTACATTTTGTTCCAGAGGTTTCTCAGCTTCTCAGGAGGAAAAATCCTAAAGAAAAGATTTTTCATAAAAGATGAAAACAGTCCTGGTTCCTGTGCATGGGACCTTCTGGGGTGTCTTCATTCCTGCTGCTGCAAGGGCACGAGTAGGACGTGGGGCTCTTGGCTTTGCAGCCTCTGTAAGAGGTCTATGTGTGACAGCTGGAAAGGTTCTGCACACTGAGGAGAGACATGACCCTGAAGCTGTCACACAAGAGACACAGGCTGAGAATTTGCCACTGGAGAAGAAGGATCTGGTTTGTGGCAATGAGCCTGGCTAGAGATGTGACTCTGGGCCCGCATTTTGTGGTGCAGGGGACTGGAGGTCAGCACAGGTTCTGTGGCTGGGCTTTGATGTGTGGGACCTGGATGAGGCAGCTCTGGTTCCAGCACCTGCACTGCTGCCCACAGGAAGAGCAGGCACACAGCTCAGCTGAGAGCAGCTGAACTTCGGGCACGTGACACCGTCACCAGCAAACTGCATCAGCTCAGATGAGAAATCTGTGAAATATAAACCCAGCACAATAGCTGAGACTGTACATAAGGTTGTGTTTCCCACAGCAACGCAGCCCAGCCCCATGGGTGCTCAGCAGGACTCTCCTCTCCATGGCAGAATCTGCTCTGTGGAGTGCTCAGATGCAACAGGACTGAACAAGTTGCCTTGGGAACTGTGGGCCAGCTTGTCTGCCAGCCAGGGAGCAGCTCTGCTCAAGTGGAGCTCACCCACTGCAGCATCTTCTTCTGCCCTCTCTTCCTCTTTCCTGCCTTGCCTTAGTGTGTGTGCATTTAAGCTGTTCTTGTTACTGGTTTATTGACGCTGTTTGGGACTGTGCTGCTTCTGCTGGTGTGCTGTAACTCTGGTCAGGCTGACAGAGAAGGCCAGAGTCCATTTCTGAGCAAGCAGCAGTGCCGTTTCTGTGTGCACAGGGCTGCCTGCAGTGTGTGCCTGGGGTGGCTGTGTCCTGGAGGAAATCAGATGCCTCTGAGGTGTGAGATGGTGTGATGAGGGGAATCAAGGTGGCTCCTGCTGTGTCACAGAGCCAGTATTGGTGCTTTTTGCCAGCTGTGTGCCCCAGGTGCTGGGTTCTGGAGGCAGTGGGAATGTGCTGCCTTTGTGCCAGCTCACTTGGACACCCTGGATGCTGATGTTAGTTGTGGTGCCAGGATTTGCTCCACTGGACTGGCTTTCCTGCAGCCTCCCCATGTGTTCAGAAGGCCTTCAGTGTTGCAGAACTGCACCCTGGCACTGGCACTGCTGCCTTGTCAGGCTTCTGGCAGGGCTTTATAAATCAGTGTGGCTGGATCTGCTCCTGGATGGCAAGGACAGGATGCTGGGTGTGCAGAATGGGAGACTTCAGCAGGTGGTGGCTGCTTCTCCCCAAGGCTCTGGCTGACATAGCTGTCCTGAGAACACATGCAGATGGATTCTTTTTTAAATTCTCTTTCTGGCAGTTGAGTTTACCAGCTACAACTCTTTGTACTCGGATTTTGGATGCAACCAGAGGTGTTGCCTGCAAAAGTGCTGCAGAGTGGCAGGCAGAGATGCTGGGCAGGATGTTCTTCCCACACTTACTGTTTGCCCTTGCTGCTGACCTGAAACTCTTGCTCTGACACAGCTTTTGCTGCTCAGTTTATTGGCATGTCTCACTGTGTGGGTAACCTACTCCAAAATAGCCAGAGCTCTCCTAGGTGTGAGAGTTGGGAGAGGTGTTGTTTGTGACAGCAGTGCACTTTGTCTGGCTGTGTTTATCTTCTATATACCCAGGTAAGTGTGATAAAGCACACTTGCACTGGTTTTGTGAGTGTCTTGCTCTGCTGTGGGTTGGGCAGCCCCAGCTCTGTTGCTCCAGAGCAGGGACCCCAATCTCTGCATTTGATCTGTGAATTTACTTTACCCTCCGTGTGGGAAGAGATGGCTCAGTCTGTCCCCCACAAGGACATCTTGCTCCCCTAAGAGTACAGTGTTAAATACTCTGGGGTTTGATAGGGACCCTCACCAGCTGCCCTTTGGGAGCAGGGACAGGAAGCATTTCTGCTTGGGGTGGCCTGGCTGCAAGACACATCGCCAACAACTCACCTGGCTGGTGGGGAAATATCTTTATACTAAATGGGCTGGCAAGGAGGAGGGGTGGGGAGCAATGTTACTGCTTCTGTACCATGATTGCTAACATGAAAATACACTGGAGACCCTGTTTTCCTTGGAGCATGAAGTGCACAGGGCTGGCACATGTGACAGCTGATGTGCATGTGTGAGTGGAATGTAGTGTGTGTACATGGGGAGGAAATGTGTGTGCACACAAATGAGGCAGAAATAGACAAAAGAAGCCAGTGAGTATGAGTGATCTTAGCTGTGCATGGGGTGGGATGTGTGTGAGCCCTTTGGTGAACAGATTTGTGCACATTGTGTGACACACAACTTGTGAGCCATGAACAGGCAGTGTAGGATGATGCTTCGGGGTTCTCAGGGAAGGGTTTGTCCAGACAAGTGAATGCAGACAGGAAGGAGTGCAGCAGACATTCCCTGTTTGGGAAATGGCCCCATTGGTGGAGTCACACGGGGGAATTGCAAGTGAGGGAAAGGGCTGGAGAAATATGTGGGAGCTGTCCCTCCTCTGAACTGTTCAGATTTGTGCAGGGGTCTGTGGAAAGCACAGTCCAGTTCCCTTTCTGTGGGCAGTAGATGGACACCTAGTCCAGGATCATTTGCCTTTCCATTCACCCTTTTTCTGCTCTCCTCTTCTCCAGAGTAGCAGCTGACAGGAGATGAATTCTGCAGACTGGTGCATGTTTCATGAGTAGATCAGGCTGTGGCTGGTATTGCAGAGCTCTGGTGGAACCTCAGGGTGTTGGTGCAGGGAGAGATGGATGCTGCATCCCCATCTCCTGATCAGGCTGCTTCTCTCCTTGTGCTCACTGGATGCAATGTACCCTGGGCTGAAAGTCTCGTGTCTCAGTCCTTGGTGCCTTGAGGGTGCCTTGAAGCTTACACCAGAGCCCTTTTTCAAACTGTTACCTTTAGAGTCAGCCAGGTGGCAAATTCTTGAACAGATGCTTTTCTGCTGCCCACGGCTGCAGAGATGAGATGACAGAGAGGTTCTGCAGGGGGGGCTTGCAGGAGTGTCTGCTGCACTGGCTGTACCTCCCACCTCAGGGGCTGGTGTCCCTCAGCGTGAGCCTTTTGTCTGCCTGTGCAGGACTGCTGTGCTCTGGTCCTGTGCTGTGCCAGGAGTGCTGGGCACATCTCCCAGCAGTGTGGGTGGGCACCAGTGACTCCCTCCAGGCACAGACCTCACTCCTCTCAACAGCCAGGACCATGCAGTGAGGGGGTGCCCTTGTCAGCAGGATCCTTGGTCTCTGAGTCCCTGCTGGAGCAGATGTCTGCAGTGCTGAGAGCCCCTGTTGTGTTCCTGCTCTGCAGGACCTGTGGGATTTGGCCTGGCTGTGGAGCACCTGGGGCAGGGCAGGGTGGGAGATACTGAGCAAGGCTGCAGGAGCAGCACAGGGGGACATTAGGCTGTGTTTTCACACCAGCTCTGACACTTTGGCTTTTTCCAGGCTCCTGGAGATGCTGCTGACTGCCCTGCACCTCCCTGCGTGAGCCAGCAGACAATGGGAGTGACCAGAATCATCTGGGCCAAGGACCCTTCAGCAGGCACTGGGATGGTGTCCCCCTGAAGATGGGAGTTACAAATGGCCTTGTGAGCTGCACCTGTGGCACACACACCTGCCCTGCCACCCCCTTGCACAGTAGTCCCAGGCTGCCACAGGACAGGCAGACGTTGGCCACAGCAGCTCATCCTGTCAACTCCTCTGTGAAAAGCTTTGTGCAAGAGCTTCCTCCTCCTCCTGTGAATGCCAGCAGTGGGTGTGTGTGCCCGCAGACAGGGTGGGCAGCAGGCTGTGCATCGCCCCCCTGCCCAGCCAGACCCACGGCAGCCCAGCACGGAGCCCTGCAGCTCTGTCCCCAGGGACAAATGCCAGCTGCCACACTCTTCTCTGGAAACCCAGGTGCATCCTGCCAGGCACCAGCACTGACTGCTCCCACATCAGCAGCGGCAGCCCGGGCCACCTCTTGTCCCAGATGTGACTCAGGCAGGACAGGAGCGCTCCAGCTGCAGGGCACGGCATGCAGCAGGGACAGGGATGCTCTGCACTGACCGGGCAGCCTCACACCCCTAGTGTGGACTTTCCTCCTGCTTGTCCCTAAAGGATGCTGGCTGCCTGTCCAGAAGCTCCTAGTGTGGACTTTCCTCCTGCCTTTCCCTGAAGGATGCTGGCTGTACACGCAGAAGCTCCTGCTGATGCAGCCTCCTAGAGTGCCATGGCGAAGGGTCTGCGGGGCTGCTTGTGCCCCATGCTGCTGCTGCTGTGTGCCATGCAGGAGCTGGGCTGCTGGGCCATGCACACAGCAGGGCAGGGCCCTGGGGAGCCCGGGGACCCTGCGCTGCTGGCCGGAGGGAGAGTGAAGCGTGGCTGGGTCTGGAACCAGTTCTTTGTGGTGGAGGAGTACACGGGCACGGAGCCGCTCTATGTGGGGAAGGTAAGCTGACCTGATGGGGCTGACAGGGGCAGGGTGGACATGCTGGCACTGCTGAGCAGAGAGAGGGCCCATGTGGAGGTTGTTCATGGGGGCCTGGCTGGACAAATATTTTGTGGACTGTGTTGGCAGGAGCCTGGTCCCTGCTGGGGGTGGTGAGGTTAATGTGCTCCCAGGACACACCGAGATTTACATCTGCATTCCTACAATTGTATACTGGCTTCTTGTGATGTCTGAGGGTGGGTGCAAGAAGCCCTGTCTCTTGGGACAGGTGA
The DNA here is from genome assembly GCF_901933205.1 of Camarhynchus parvulus. Lineage (NCBI taxonomy): Eukaryota > Metazoa > Chordata > Aves > Passeriformes > Thraupidae > Camarhynchus > Camarhynchus parvulus. The sequence continues at coordinate 7,932,139 of NC_044590.1, read as the reverse complement.
CAGTGCCTTGGTGGGCAGGACTGGGTCTGCAGGCAGGAGCTCACCACACTTCCCTGGTGTGTGACCTCCTGGGAAGGCTGGACATGGACCTCTGCTCCCTCCCTCCTGGTGTCCCGAGGCTGAAGGAGCATTTCACCTTGGGGTTGCTGGGCTTTATCCTTTTCTGGGAGCTTTGGAGAAGCAGCTGCCCCACAGATCGGGCAGATGGGTTGTTTATATTTGGGTGAAGGCAGTGCTAGCTGTTGGGACCAGTCAGAGGAACACACTGGAGCTGGAGGCATGGGCTCACCCTGAAGGAAAGTGCCCAAGAGCTTGTACAGCAGGGCTGTCTCATGGCCTCAGCCGTCTGGGCATGAGTCTGGAGGAGCTTGAAAATGGGTTTCTTGGCTGGGGGCCAGCGGGGATTTCAGTGGTGATTTGTGTCCGTTTCAGCAGACACTCAAAGCCGCCCTCGGAGCAGGCACAGCTAATTCATGGCTCCCCTGGGAGCAGCACAGGGCCTGTCACAGGCCTGGCTCTTCCTCTGCTCCAGCTGAACCCAAACCTACAACTCACCCGTTGTACAGCCCCTTTCCACATCACCCACCACATCACCCGCCTGGCTGCCAGCCGCAGCTCTGCCAGCACTGCCTGTGATCCCCAGGGCTGAAAGCAGCAGGGCCAGGCTTTTCCTGCTGCTGGGAGAGGATGGAGCAATTGCCTGGGACACTCCTTGTCCCCAGCAGTGTGTCAGCCCTCCTAGCACAGTCTGTGGGTCCAGAGCCTTCCTGCACTGGGGCTTGCCCTCCGTGGCTGCCTCTCACACACCTACATGTGCTTTCTGGAGGGCCGATACCATTTCCATAAAATCTGGGTTCTCTAGCTAATCCTTCTTCTGAACTGTAATTTCCCCCGAGGCTGCTGTCAGTTTGATGTGGATTTCTTTGGGTTTTTTAAATAGAATTATGGGGTCAGCACTAGTTACAAACTTCTGCATGTGGACAGATCTATTTTAGATAGAGGAGAGGATTAAAGGGAAAAAAGCAGATTTAATTAAGTTGCTAATATTTAAAGAAAATTGATGAACTCGGGCTTTATGAGTTGGAGCAAACAGAGTGCGCCTTTATTACAGGCTAGTTTTTATTTGATTTTCTTTCTTTTCTAGCCCCAGAGTAATTTTTTATTTGTGTATCTGTGCTTTCTGTTTAATTGCTTTTAATAAGGAATGTGCACCTCTGTTCATATTTAATTTTGATTTAATTATTAGTATGTAATTAATGGCTTGGTAAGAATTCTGGTTGTAGTCTTTTAGGACAAGGAAATAATTTTCCTGTTTAACAAATGGGACAGATCAGCCTATTGTCCTCCCTCTGGATGTCCCAGCTCTGCAGACACTGTTCTCCTTGCTTGGGGCTGAGCTGCAGGCAGGGCTGGGTGGTCCCTCTGCTCTTGGGGCCCAGAGCTGTGTGACATCAGTGTCCTGCCATGCCCAGGGGTGGAGGGAGCCCTGAGGCTGCGTGGGAGCGTGGTGCTCCCCAAGCCTGCCTGCTGTGACAGGGAGGGGAGAGCATCCCTGGCATGTGGTCCGTGGCATCTCCCCTCGTGTTTCTGTAGTCTGCCATCCGGCCCTCCCCCATTAGTTGTTGTTTAGCCAAGCAGCACAGATTTAGCTCTTTTAATCTTCCCCTGTAAATCAATCTCTGCAGCCCCTTGAGCCCAGGCTCCATTTTTCTTCCTAGCATTCCGGTTTGCAGGGATGCTGGTGCCTGCTCCAAGCAGTCAGTGATGAGCAAATATGTGAAGAGGATGTGCTGAGAGCTCAATGTGGTGCTGGATGCTTTATCTCTAGCCTAATTATTAATCATGAGCCTGGTGTTCAGCAGGAAATGCAGGTTTCTGCTGCCTGCACTGTACAACCTGGTGCTCCTTCATTCTGAAAAGCTCACAGAGTAGCACTGAGAACTGGGAGAGGATGATAAAGTGAAGAGGGCAGCAAGCTCTCCCCCAGCCAGGAGGGAGGGTTGGGGCTGGATGGCCAGGCTGGGATGACCATCCCACAGACCAGGGCAGGATGCTCCAGGTGGCCAGGGTGGGGTGACCACCCCATAGGCACATTTCCAGCCAAAGCCATCACGGTGGTCCCAGACTCTGCTGGGCTCACAGCCCTATTTGTGGGCTGAGTGAAGGTCTCCTTCCAGGCAAGCCTTGAGAGATGTGTCACCATGGGCAGTAATTTGTGAATGTTGGGCGAAATGCACTGAATTGCCTAACGTGTGGGTCCCTCACTTGTGAAATAAATACATAAACTGTATCTAACAAGACAAATATAATGAAGGCATCGTAAAAAAAAGAGGCAGCTCTGGTATAAATTCTTGCTGGTAGAGCTGTATGTCTGAAAGGTGGATTATAGAACTGCAGTTTGGAAGATTGAATGGCCCATAAACATTTTCATATTTCATTAGCCGATTAATGGACGGCTTTTTTCTTTTTGTGGAGGGGGGACATGACTTTGCTGATTCTAAGCAAAAATTGTAGGAAACAAATGAAAGCAGCTGAGGAAACCTTTCAGGGGCCTGTCCCATTATGGATTGTCCCAATTAATGCCCATGCTGCTCCCTGTCAAGATGCATTCTGCCTGTCCAGTTACTGTTAATAGATTTCTCATAAGTGGCTGGATTGTAAAAACCTCATAACTCAGTTTAATGCCACCAATAAAATTATCTCTGGACGTCTGGCCTGGATTCCAGTCAGCTCTTGGTCCTTGGGGAGCTGCTGTTTACCCTTTCTTTTCCTAATTCCAAACATTGTCTTAATTAAAAAATGAAGCAGCAGAGATTGCCTGCAAAGGCATCTTCCTCAGGGTCTGTTTTTAGTCCTGGACATGAGCTGATTTGTCACACTCTTTTGTGAGATTTTGTCCAGCTGGGGCTCTGGGCATGATGATGGGATGTTGTGACCCCTGTTACCCTGCATTATAAACCCAGCAGAGGGGTGCAGCAAGTGTGTGAGCTCTCCAGCAGGGAGATTTGTCGGCGCCAGCTGCCCAGATCGTGGAGTGTGGCTGTGGCTGAGGCCAAGCAGGTGGATGAGGATGGACTTTGGGCAATTAAAGGGAAAAAACTGTTGGTTGTGTAGAAGGGGGGGATGCTGATGGTGCAGCTTGGGAGAGGTGATCCCATGCTGCCAGAGTCCTGGGTCCTTGCCCATAGGGAAGCCTCTTTCTTTGGAGTGCAGTTGAGTTGTCCTTTGCTTTTCCATCATCTTGTAACCCCTTATTAAAGGGGTTTGTCCCTTAGTTTGTAGTGGGAGTGGGCACTGGCAGAATCTGTAGTCTGCAGAGCTGTAAAGGCAGGCCTGAAATTCCAATTCATTGGGCCTTCATGTCAACCAACAAGAGTTGTCTGGTGGTGCTCTCGGTCACTGTCCAGTCCTACAAGGGCAGAGGGGCATCACACAGAGACCCTGGGGAGGTGGCTGGGGTTGGGTACAAGCACATCCCCAGCCTGCTCCCACCCTTTGCCTCTTTCCCTGGCAGATCCACTCAGACTCGGACGAGGGGGATGGCTCCATCAAGTACACCATCTCCGGGGAGGGCGCAGGCACCATCTTCCTCATCGATGAGATCACAGGGGACATCCACGCCACCGAGCGCCTGGACCGGGAGCAGAAAACCTTCTACACGCTGCGGGCACAGGCCCGGGACAGACAGACGGACCAGCTGCTGGAGCCCGAGTCAGAGTTCATCATCAAGGTGCAGGACATCAACGACAGCGAGCCGCGCTTCCTCGAGGGGCCCTACATCGGCAGCGTGGCCGAGCTGTCCCCCGTCGGTAGGTCTGCTCTGGGCTGGGAAAGCTGCACCTTTTCCCTGTCACACCTTGGTCTGCTCTGGGCTGGGCTGGGAAAGCTGCACCTCCCTCCTGTCACACCTTGGTCTGCTCTGGGCTGGGAAAGCTGCACCTCTCCCCTGTCACACCTCTGAGCCCGCTGTACCCCTCCAAAACCACTTGCAAATCTCAGGGATTGCAGAGCTAGGGAGCCAAAAGGGAAAAATAAATAAGGTGGCTTAAGAAAAACAAGTGGATAAATCCTCTGAGCTGATTGCCAGCCTTTGGCTGAGCGCTCAGTCTCAGCCCTAAGCCGTGCTCTGGGGATGGGTCGTGGTGGTGCCAGCTGCCTGCTGTGCATTGACTCTGGCTTTGCACAGCCCCCTCCCTCCTGAATGCTGGGTGGTTGGACTAAACCCTCACAAATCAAGGAGCTCACGTCTGCCTGTGGTTCAGATTGGTCTGAGTGGTGCTTCTCCCCCAGCTCAGGCCATCCTCTGTGTGCTGCCTTGCTGCTCTCCTGAGCCCCAGGGCTGCTCAGACACCATCCCTTTGAGTGTCCGCATGCAGAGCTGCCAGGCCCTTCTCAGCTGGGTCTGCCCTTCTCTGAGGGGCCAGGCCTTGCTGGCTGAGACTGGGAATTCATGTCCCTGTGACAGAAGTGTGGCTTCCCTGTGTTAGCCTTAACTGGCCATCCTCTTGGCACCAGGCCCCTCTCAAGTGTGCCGATGGTCTTCCTCACTAAGCTCTGAGGGCAAGGCTGATGATGATGAGGCTGCATGAGTCCATCCCCTGGGATGGCAGAGCAGGGCAGTCATCACATGCAGGGAGGTGATGTGTGAGCTGCAGCACTGCTGCCCTCGCTTCTGCTGGGTTCCCTGCTGCTGAGCACAGCTGGAGACCAGGAGAATGGCTGTGCTGCACTGCCTGAAGCCACAGCATTCCCTGTGCACGCTGGAGCTCTGTCCTACCCCTATAGCAGGCTGTGTGTGTTGGCATGTGCTGTGAGCAGGAACCATAAATCACTGCTCCCAAAGGCTGTGTCCAGGTAGCAGACAGCTTGTGAAAGGCTGGCATTGAAGATCAGGCAGGACCCCAACACTCAGCAAGGGCTGAGACAGCACAGGGGGCAGCAGCAGTGCCAGGAGTGCAGAGAGCCCCCAGGGCAGGGGGGGGACAGCTGAGAGCACCAGGGGCTTGAGAGGCAGCTCAGGGGGACCACCAGGTGCTGCTGTGCTGCTGCAGGAAGGTCTGGCTGCAGAGGGCAGGGGGTGGTGCTCAGTCTGCACTGCCTCAGGACAGAGCTCCAGCTCTCCATGGCTCATGTGCAGCATATTGCAAGGCTGGTGCATGGCCTCCAGCAAATATAGATGTGCAGGAATTGCACCAGAGGAGCTGCTGCTGCCTGGATTCTGTTCATGTATGCAGAACAAGTTCTCCTGAGGCATCCCAAGCTCTCCTTCTGCTTCCAGTTACCTGTGCAAATCCTTGCCTCAGTCAGAGAGTGACCCCTTGAACTACAGCTGGGTGCTCCTGGAGGAATGAAAGACAGCATGTGGGCACCAAAGCAAGAGGCATCCTGTTCCCAAAGGGAAGTAAGAAATTAAATTAATCTAATTTGCTTGAACAACATTTTAAAAAGCAAGGAATTCTCAACTCTGGGTATTAGACAAGGATCCCAGTTCTTTGAAAATCACTAACAATTATGGAGCTGCCTGATCAGACTGATGTGAACAAGACATATCAAAGGAGACAGTTTCTATGCGAAATTGGAGATCAGAGGGAGAAAGAAACACGGTTTCGCAACATGAAAGAAAACGATTCCTGCAAATTAAAATACTCGGAAGTTAAAAGTGAAGAGAAGTGCTGTGAAGGGCGTGGGCTGCATTTCCCAGCTGTGTGCTTGGAGAGGGGAGCTGGAGCCAAGAGCCTGCTCTGCTTTCCAGGCTACCTGCCTGCACAGCCTCGGAGCCTCCTGCAGTCTGGCCATGCTGGGGAGTGCAGGGCTCCTCCAGAGCAGCCTTGCCCTGGAGATGGCCCAGGGAGGGCCTCACACATCATCCTGCTGTGCTGCTGCTGCCCAGGCCCCAGCAGTGTGAGCGCAGAGCTGAGGGACCCACAGGCTGCTGCTGCTGCTGCTGCAAGTGCCCAGCTCCCTCCCACTTCTCCCTGGGCTTTGCCCAGGAACAGGCAGCACGAAGGACAAGATGGACACAGCCTGTGAAAGCATATGGACCTGGTGTGAGAAGTTCAGCTCCAGATGCTGCAGGAGGGCTGAGGGTGCAGGATATGGGGAGCTGCTGGGCCAGGGAGGTGAAGTTCAGGATATTCTTGTGGGAAGAGACCTGCCAGGCCCTTTGTGTGTTGGAGTGCTCCTTGTGTGGCATCAAGGCTGGGTGCAGCTGTGCTCATGGCTTTGTTGTGGTTGGTATTGATTATTGATATTTGCTGTCTCTGAGCTGGACAGAGCATCTCCCCTAGAGCTGTGGGGTATTTCCGTGAGAGTGACTGGACAGTGTGCCTTGCTGCTTTCCTGAGTGTGGATGGAGGTGATCCCAGCTTGGTGTTGGCCAAGCAGGAGAACAAAGGCTGGAGAACTTTGGTTGGCTATTGGTGTATCAAGATCAAAGCCTGGGGACCTGCTGGTAGCCAAGCTGCTCTCAGCACCACTCGGATCCATCTGTAGTAGATGAATGTAGTAAAAATAAGGGTGACTGGGTGGCTGGGATGGGGCCACTCCAAGGGTAGGGCTGCTCTCCAGCTTGGAGCTGCAGGGAGCTGCTCATTCCCTGTCTCTGCTGCTCTGCAGCCTTTGCTCTCCATCCCAGCCTGAAGAGTTAAGGGTGACCCCTTCTTCCTCCTCCTGTGGTCTTGCCTTCCCAGGCCTCGCTGGGGTTTGTGCTTGGGTGGTTTTTGTTCTCAGTCAAGGCAGCTCTCAGCTGCACTCTCCGTTCCCTGCCAAAAGCAGAGCCCCAGCTCCCAGAGGTGGGTGCCTTCCTGGGGCGTGAAGAGGAATAAACCAAATACAGTCAGATCCGCTCTGTGACAGCAGGAGCAGATCAAAGGACATTATTTGCATAATGAAGGAGTACTAATTGGGAGGGAAAGTCATTTGATTTCCTAGTGTCTAAGAGGGAATAACAAATGAGAGAAGTGCACAAACTCTCAGAGTAACTGGGACTGCTTTGCAGCACAGCTGCCCTTGCTCTGAGCTGGGCCAGGGCAGTGTGTTTGTACTGAGACTGGGGCTGGGGGTGCACTAAAGGCCTCTTTGTTCCAGGATCTTGCCTTGGCTGTAGTCAAAGTGCATTCTTAGGAAGGAGGAGCAGCACACACAGGACATGTGATGCTCCTCTTAATATTCTCCCAGCCAGCATCTGTTTTCAGCTTGGAAATTTCTTTGGCTGTGGGTGGTTTCTGGGGGTTTAGTCAGCTTTAGTATCTGTCTTCCATGAACTCATCCAGACTCATTGTAAACCTCTGCAGAGGGAAAAGAGAAAGGATTGCTGTTGTTATCTGATGGATCAATAGTGGCAGATGCAGGATGGTCAGGAGGATAAGGGATCTGTAAAGGGCAGAGATGGTGCCTGGAGCTAACCCCAGCCTATGAGCCAGGCTGGAGAAGTCATTGTTTCCTACACAGGGGTATCCTGCACTTGGAAGAAGCACATCCAAAATGGAAGCTGACCCAATAGCTTTATCTGACCTCCCTTGGTACAGCAGAACCAGCTCAAAAACCAGCAGCTGGATTTTCTGGAGAAACCTGGTCTGGCCTGGGGCATCAGGAGCAGAAGTGCAGCTGCTGTGGGAGGTTTGCAGCCTGGCAGGGAGGGCAGCTGGGTCTGCAGAGGGATGGAGAGGTCCCTGCTCAGCCCCCAGAGGGAGCTGGGCTGGAGGCAATGCCCTGGAGTCACCCAGGCTGAGGAAGGCAGGGGCTCCTGGGGAGTATTTTCACTGACTGCCCTGTGCCCACAGCGTGCCAGCCAAGGAGCAGTGTGTGTGCAGGATGGGGCCTGAGCTGCAAATCCTGTTCACTGCTGTCCTGTCACCCCAGGGAGGGGCTGCTGGTCAAGAGCTTGCAGGCTGCTCTGTGCTGGCACCCCAGGCTCAGCCTCTGTGGATACCCCTGGGTGGATCTGTCCAAAACATCAGAGTTGAGCAGAATCCAGCACCAAAGAGAGAGACCTGCAGCTTCAGAGAATGTAGGATGGGACCCAGCCAACTGCCTTGGAACTGCAGGAGCTTCACCTTGTTACAGGAGGTGCTAAAATTAGCTGTATTTTGGGCTCCTTTCCTGATCTCCCCGGGGTCTGCTTAGCAGCTGTCTGCTGCACTGAGGCGTGAGCCCAAATCCAGCACACGGTGCCTCCTGTCAGACAGCTCTCTTCGTTGCACAGGGTGGGTGCTGCAGCCCAGAGCTCACTTGTGGGGTGCTTGGGGAGCAGGCAGGGTCTGGGGTGAGGAGCATGGCAGGAAAGGCATGTGCTTCCATCAGAGCATCACTCCTCCCTCGGTGCATTTCACTCTCATTTCTCTGTGTAGCACCATGTCCAGATTAGAGGCGATTTGGCTGTACAGACAGAAACTTGGGGTCAAGCCCTGACTCCAGCACAAAGCTGGCTGAATGCAGAAGTGATTATTGTGAAAAGAAATTGTTTAATCTCCGTGCTGGAAGCAGAGAAAAACACTTTGTTTACCATACAGCCAGAACACTTGCAGGCAATCGGATTTCCCCCCCACACCCCCCTTGCTAGAAAGTGCTGAAGTCACTTGTGAGGGTCTGGAAGCTGCTGGGAGCTGGGGCTGCCCTGTCTGTTTGTCCTTGGCGAGGGGAGTCCTTCCCCTTCTGCACTGTGCTCTAGGTCACAGGACAGCCTCAAGCACGACCCTGCCTAGGTGGGGATCTCATCCAGGCTGCCTTTGGCAGCCCCTCAGGGACCTGAGCCTCTCCATGGGATGCTGTGCTTTGCTCCCCATGGCACCACGTTTACCTGCGCCATGCCAGGGGCTGGGGTGCTTTGTGCAGTGCCTTTCTCTGGCCAGACAGCCCAAAAGAAGTTTCACAGTAGCAGATTGGAGCAATTGCACCCCGCCAGGTTACTGCCCTGGGGCTTGTCCTGTGGGGTGACAGGGCTGTGCAGTGAATCTTCTCTGGGCCTGGCTTTCTACCAAGTCAGGATGTTCGCAAGATTGCAAGAAACTCACTTCTGCTCCAGTAATTTTTAAGCTACTCTAGTTCTTTCTTTCCCTGGTGTCCTGCCTGAATGTGTCTGGGGTGCATCAGCTGCTGCAGGTGTTTGGGGCCACAGAAAAGCTGTAAATTGCATTGTTTATAAACTCCCTCCTGCCCCATGGCACCCAGGCACCTGGATGGGAGTGCTGCACGCTGGCATCAGGCCAGGGAATGTGGCTTTGCATGACACAGCACTCCTTGCAGGGTCCCTGCTGTTCTGCAGGGCTGAAGTGCCCCAGTGCTGTCCTGGAGCTGGCCAGATCCGCACAGAAAGGGCTCTCAGCATGCCCAGAAAGTGTCCCTGCTCTCTGCCCGAGCTGCAGGTGGCCACTGAGCCCCAGAGCTGGTCTGGAGAGCACCTGGAGGCTCCTGGTTTCACCACAGAATGGTGAATGCTGCCATGAGGAGGGACAGCCAAGTTTAGCAAGGGCTGGTTTTTCCTGCTGCTCATTTGCCTCTTTGCCTGCCCAGAGCCTGGCTGTGCTCCTGTCCCTGGGGAAGTGACAGGTCCCAGCCTCTTGCTTGAGGATTCAGTGCAGGGCCTCTCTGCTCGTGGATGTGTTTGGAGTTTGCCTGTCAACATTTCTCTTAGCTGAACGTGTTTGCAGTGAGTGGCATAGCAAGTGGCCTGGAGCTCTCAGCCTCCCTCACGCAGGGATGGCCCCAGAGGCTCTGGGTCCCTGGGGAAGGCAGTCACAGGTGCCAGGACAGGCCTGCATTGGCATTCCAGAGGTGCCCTGCAGAGCCCATCTGTGCCATGCAGGGCACTGGGCTGGGCTGCTGTGCCCTGCCAGCCCTGGGGACACTCAGCATGGCAGGGTGGCTCTGGGGGCTGCCCTCAGGGGCAGGGACCCTGCAGAGACACAGCTCCTGCAGCTCCTGGGCTGTCACTGTGATATTTTCTGGAAAATCCCTTCGCCAGGATTTCTTCTCCTGGGAAGATGAGAAGCCTCAGCTTCTCCAAGTTTTGCTGCTCTGGACTATGGTCTGGAGATTGTTTATCCAAACATGTGAATTGTTTTTACTTAATGACCAATCACAGCCAGCTGTGTCGGACTCTCTGAGTCAGTCACGAGTTCTTATTATTCATTCTTGTTAAGCCTCCTCTCTGTATCCTTCTCTTTCTTAGTATAGTTTTAGTATAGCATTCTAAATTTGAATAGAATAGAATTAATATAATTAATATAATATAATATAATATAATATAATATAATATAATATAATATAATTATAATTCATATAATTATAATATAATATAATCAATATAATATAATATAATATAATATAATATAATATAATATAATATAATATAATATAATATAATATAATATAATATAATATAATATAATATAATATAATATAATATATAATTTCTCAACCTTCTGAGAATATGGTGTTAGATTCTCATCTCTCACCTCGTCCTGGGGACCTCACAAACACCACAGTGGGGCATCAGGGGCACCTCTGGGCGTGGGCAGCCCCTCCCTGCCCTGCTGACCCTGCTCACAGCAGAGGAGGGATGTGCTGGCAGAGCTCAGGGCTGGCTGCTGGCCCTGGCACGTCTCCAGGATGGCTCAGGGTGTGGAATGGGGACAACCCAAGCAGGGCCCATGGGGACAGAGGATGGCTGGCAGCCACAGCCAGCTAGGCTGAGGGAAGTGTTGCTCTGGAAGTGAGGGTCTGGAGGAAATCAGGGTTTGTTTGATCTGCTGTGCCAGATCTCACCTTTGCAGAGGGAGAATAAGAGATGGATTCTGACCTGTTAATTTTTATGTAACATTGTTGGTTTCCTCTGATCTGTGGAGTGAGCTTGTCGGGGGAGGAACCAAGGTCTTATCTCATTTTACTTGTCTAATTATCTCTCTGGATATGGGCTCAGGCTCCTTGGTTATGGGAGGCGGGTGATAGAGTACATGATGGATGTTTAGATTTTATTTAGTGTATCTTTTATGGCTAAGGCATGTGCCAGAAAACTAAATAAAAGCTGTACATTCTGTACTTGCTGTGGGCAGTGCTGTGCTTGGAGAGCAGGGACTAATATTGGAGCAGGGTGGGAGCCAGGGAAAGCTTGTCTCTGCAGGAAGGAGGGGACCAGGTTAAGCTGAAATTGAATATCACTGCTCTTCACATGGAAAGGGAAGGGTGGGAAGGCTGGGAAAGGGATAAGTGGAGGTTAGGGGAGGATGCTGGAAAGTTAAACCAGTAAATTCCTGATACCCTTTAGGTGACCTTGAACCGGCATCTTTGCAGACAAGAAGCCAAGGCACAAAGTGGGGTCAGTGCTCCCTACCTGGCTGATGTTGCTCTTTTGTTAATGAGATGCTGTGAGGGCAGGTGGGAAAGGGCAGAGCCTTCATCACCTCTGGCATTGCTGGCTGCAGCCCAAGGGCACTGTGGCCCCTCTCTGCCTCTGAGTGAATTCCCCTCGTGCTGCTTGGTTTCCCTTGCCCTTGAGCAGAAAACTCTGGTCCCAAACATGAGGCTTACCCCTGGTACCTGGAGCTGGATCTGCTGCCCTGTTTTTCCAATTCTTGGGAGTGCCCAGCAGCTGTGGACCAGGAGCTTTCAGTGGCACAGGAAGCCTGAGAGCAGCAGCCCACCTCACCTGTCCAAGGCATGGCTTGGAATGGTGACACAAACCATGCTCTGGGTGGGCACAGTCCTGTCTCCTCTTCAGACTCTGCAGCTTGGCAGCATCCAGGTAAACTCTGGACCGCAGGGAGTACAGCTGTGCCTGACAGGGATGGATTAGGAGATGGGTTGTGCAATTGAGTGAATGCATCTTGAGATGCAGAGTGGTGCAAACGTTTAGTGGCCAGCCTGCCTCTCACGATCCCTGCTTTGGGATGACTGCACAAACAGGGCTGGAACAGGAGGCTGTGGTGTGGTCCTTGGGGCACCTGTTCTGTCTGCAGATGTGCAGTCCTGACACAGGGTGTACAGGGCAAGGGCAGGGAAATAAACTGATGGGCTTGGGTCCCTGTGGGTGAGGTTTGGATCTCCCAACCCTCGGCAGGAACAAGTGGCTCTGGGAGTGAGGGGTGTTTGTGCAAGGTCAGCAGGCTCTGCCTGTGCTGCAGGGGCAGGAGGGGGTGCTGCTGTGGACTCTGGGCACTCAGCTGATTGCTGCCAGGCTGTGCCCTCCCTTGTTCCCAGGAGCAGGCACTGCTTTCTGTGATTCTCAGGCTTTGGCACCTCCAGCATCCCTAGGAGGCTTTTCTCCTGCAGCTGGGAGAAGGGTGCTTGGAGACCCTGGTGTCATCTCCCTTCTCTGGTCCCTTTTTTTGCTTTCTGATCAGAAGCTTGCCAAGGGAGCACGCCAGGCTGCCCGGGGGAATGTGCAGTGCTGGTGTGGGAGTGATCTGCCTTGGCTCATACCTGCCTGAAGGAGCTGTGTTATGGCAGGGAGAGGAGGAGGAAATGCAGCAATAGTATTTCTTAAACAGTTGTTTGCCAGGCAGAGAGCCAGTGTTGCCGTGGTGTAAAATCTGGACGTGCCTGGCAGGGATGCACCATAACTTCACTGGAGACAGCAAAGCATAAATAAGTTGACTCAAACTAGCTTGTTGCTGAAGACTGATGAGGGGGATTCTCCTGTTATCAGCAGAGCTGCAGCTCTGAGAAGGCTGCCAGGGAGAATGAAAAGCAACCATGGTAACTGCTTGTTTCCCTCAGTGAACACCCTTTCCAGGAGATCAGAGTGAACTGGACCGGGGGAGCCTGTGCATCCCAGCTGCTCACAGCAGCACTGTGCTGTGCTGCCTCATCTGCTGCCTGAGTGCAGGAAATCCCTGCCTTGCCTGCAGGCCCTGCACTTGGAGGAGGAGGAAGGCATCAGGGACTGAGGCTCCTCATCCTCCTCTGGATGGTTTCAGCTCCCTGTGTGCCTCCTGTGACACAGCAACAGAGGCTGCTTCTGTCTGACTGCTGCCAGTGCTTGGCCTCTGGGCAGGGATGCACCGAGTCTGGTGCTGGAGATGGAACAGGGTAGCCTGTCCTCACAGGGCTTTGGTCACACCACCTCCTTTCTCAAGGTGTCTGTAGGTAGGAGTAGGCTTCCCTTCCTTTCTCCCTTCTGTTGTCTCTCCACATTCAGCCCCTTTGCTCCTGCCCCCACCCTCATGTCCTGGGCCCTGCTTTTGTTAAATTGAACATGATGTCAAATTAAAGCCATCACAGGGACAGTTGGAGTGAAGTACCCAGTTTAATGAGGCAGCCTTGAAAATCAATAACTTAATTGCAGACATTTGATGGACTTTTATCCAATTTATAGTCCTCCTGCCCTGCTACGTGTAGAGCATGAGGACCTGGTGCTATGTCTGGCTCTGAGCAAGTGAAAGCCTTTCCTCTCCTCAGGCTGCTGTCCCTGGGCAGGTCTGCCTGCTGCAGTGTGGATCAGGCCCCAGCTGGGTGGTGCCTCTGTGCTGGAGGTGACCATGTCACTCACTCTGTGCTGACAGGAAGGGCAGGTGCCAGTATGACACCCCCAGATGGTCCAGCAGAAAGCTGCTGGGGGAAAAGCTCCCAGCTGCTCAGACCAGTGATCTCCTGGAGAGAGCAGGTCCTGCTCCAGGATCCTGTCCCTGCTGCCACTCTGCAGCACACCAGAGGCATTTGTGTCTGGAGTCCTGGCTTTCAGGTGTTGGTGGGGAGGTGATGCTGCATTTGCACCCAGCTGTTCTCCTTCCCCTCATCATTTGCAAGCAATCAGTGCCCTGCTCTGAGGCCTGTGCTGCTCTTCTAAACTCCTGCCTGACTTTGTTTTCCTCCTTGTCCCTGCTGCAGGCACCTCTGTGATGCAGGTGATGGCCTCTGATGCCGACGACCCCACCTATGGGAGCAGTGCCCGGGTGGTCTACAGTGTGCTGGAGGGGGAGCAGCACTTCACTGTGGACAGCAAGACAGGTGAGCAGCACCCAGCTGGGCTGGGCCACGAGATCCCACAGGGGCTGTGGCTCCTGGGCATGGCTGTGAGCCAGATCTGTGCCTCCCTGCTGGCCACTGGTGCTGGATACTGCTGGCAGGGCTGTTGCAGAGGATGCTGCTGCCCAGCTCCATGCCCTGACTGCAGCAGGATCTGCAGCTGCCTGCCCAGAGTGCCTGATCTGCACCTGCACTGGCCAGAGCTCCTCTCTGCCTGGATCAGGAATGCCCCCACAGGCACATAAAACTTCAGTGAAGAAGGTTTAAATACTACCAAAGGGGCCTTACCAAAGGCTGCATCATTATCACCAGGGCTTTGATTAAAGGTAACACTTTAAATTAAGGATAGGTTTATAAATGTTCTATTAATATTTAATGAAAGAACAGTAGAAGCTGCTCCATTCCTTAATAACTTATAATAGAGCCTGTTGTAAAATGCCTCTGTAATAAATCCGTGGCAGATGATGCTCTGACATACTGGTTAGAGTAGACCATAACCAGGAGATGTTGGGGTATATATTCTCCTTGCCTCCCAGGAGTTTGACTCTCATTACCCTTAATGAGAGCCTCACAAGCTTGCTAAGAAGGGAAGACACTCAAATGCTAATAAGGGATATTTAAGGCACAAAGCATGCAGTAAAGTGCCTGTAGTTTAAGGAAAATTTGTCAAAGGACAAGCAGGCTGAGGAGCTGCAGCCTGTGTTGGAAAACTGGACAGCAAAGTCCTCCCCACCCTATTGCTGAACCACAGTGGCATAAACTGAGATCAACCCCTGGGCTGAAGTACCACATCTCTGTCAGGCTGATCTGTGTCTGTGCTGATATTTTCTAAGGCTGGGATTTGTTTGGAGATGCTGGTGTAAGAGTGTGAAGAAGGTCTGTATGCCTGAGCCTCTGCACCTGCAAGAAACCCTCCAGCTCCTGGCAGTGCTCTGGTGCACATGGGGAAGCTGGGCCCAGCCCTGGCTCTGCCACCAGCCTGGCTGCTGCTGGAGGAACACTCAGATTTGGGGGTTTGGGAGCTCCTACACACACCTGACACTGTGGCCTGTGCTGGGAAATGCCTCTGTCTGGACTGAGGCTGCTGCAGGGGGGAGAGGGCACAAGCAGCAGGCTGGGGCTGTACCCACCCCTTGCTCAGGAGCTGTTGCACCTGGGCTGTCTTCTGTGCCAGATTTGCTTTGTTTTATATTGTGTGTGTAGGAACAATAGGCTAACCACTGAAAATTCAGGTGCACGTGAGATCTCGTTAATGTGAGACAGCTTTGTGTGAGTGAAGTCTGGCTGCTGGAATGGAGAGGGACCACAAGCCAGGACGTGCAGAGGCTCAGCTTCCTGCCACATTAATGCTCTGTATTAAGGCATAAACTAAAATGTGCCCTGTGGGACTGTGGTGAGAATTAATGTCACTCTGGGAATCCAAGCTTCTTGATTCCTTGACTTTTTGTGTCTTAATTCTCAAGCTGGCTGTTTCATACACTGGGGGGTTGATTTACTGTTTTACTTGCTTGTGTTTCACAAAGGCAAAATTGCTGACAATCTGCAGAAGACTCCAGCTCCTCTTGAGCATGTCTGCTTGCAGGATATCTGGCTGCTAACACAGATGTTGGGGCTGACTCTGGGGGTCTCTGAGCTGCAAATGGCCTGTGGCAGCTGCCCCACCAGCACTGCAGGAACTGCAGCTCTGCCCATCAGTCCCTCAAGCTGTGGCTGCAGCAGTGCTGTGGGGGCACGAGGTGTCATCATATCCACCCAAGCACACCCCAACCTGCTCCCACTCTCATTCTGGTAGAACAAGACTTTATGCTGCACAGGGGAATCCAAGTCTGATTGCCCGAGGTGGCCCAGCTTCTGCCCTGAGCATAAGATTTAATTATCCATAGCAGCAGCGTAGCTCTCAGAGCCACCATTGTTATTAATGGCCATAAAAAGAACCATAAAAACTTGGCATGTTACATTTCTTATAATATATGATAATGAAGAACAATTTGATTTCCATTTTTGGTTTTGACCTCCTTCTCTGCCGTTTCTTGCAGGTGCATGCATGCATGTGCTGCCTTGCACACCACCCCAGCCCCTGACTCCTTCCTGCCCAGGTTCTGTCTTCCCCCCTTGCCTTGTGCCCTTTCCACACCCTCCTTCACAGCACAGGTGTGGCATGTACAAAAGTGGTTTCCATGCTTGAGTACAGAACATGGACCATGTGTAGCTGACTTTGTCTCCTGTTCATGGATGTTTCCAGCTGTAGTGTTCAGCTGGGATTTTATATTCAATGGACCTTTCACAGGCAAACCCAAACTGTCTGGCTGCTGTGCTGTGCCAAGTCCTGCCACTCAGTAAGCCCTGAGTGCCTGTAGCATCTCGGGTCTTTTTGGAGGGAGACAAGCATCTAAATGGCTCCACTGGAATAGTGGGAGCAGCAGGATGGCATTTATGCTGTAGGAAGATTCCAGAACTGAATGATGGTGAAGAGAAAGCACAGCTGATGCACATGAGCTTTTCTTTCTTTCATATACAGCAGCCACTCTCATGCTTTGAGATTAGTTTCACAGACTGAAACTTGTGTTGTGTACACCAAATCAGGTTCAAGAACTTCAGCTGTGTGTGCTGGAGGTCAAGGCTGGCTTTTTTTTGTGTGAGTGGGGAGCTTTATATGCATAAGCTTTTGAGGCAAGGTTTTCTTGCCAGCTGTAAGAATATCCCCGTGGCTTGTTGCAAGAGCCTGCAGGCATTAAGCTTTGTAAGCTTTGTTCTGCCTTCCTCTCTCAGACAGGATGCAGGCAATCTTTGCTCCTTGCAGCAGGTGAGCAGCAGCAGTGCCCGTGCTGTGGCTGCCCTGATCTGCTCAGGAGGCTGTGCTCTCACAGCAACCAGCACACAGCTCTGCCCTGCTGCTTCCAGTGGGAAACAGCCTCTTCTGCTGCTGTGCTGGGTGTTGGCTGGGTGAGAGCAATAATCTGACAGCAGAATCCCCCTCACTGCTGCTGGGCCACGAGCCCAGCTCTCCCAAAGTTACACAGGGTGGGAGGTTTAGTGGCAGCTCCTGTTCCAGCTCCAGGCATCTCATCCTCACCAAGATCTTTCAAGCTTATTCTTTTCCAATATGGAGATGTGCACCTGAGTGTGGGCACTCTGAGTGCCTTTACATGAGAGGAGAAATTTGTGCATTTAAATCCACAGGCTGTGTTTTCATGCTGCTTTATATCGCCCTGCATTCTCTGTACCACTGCAGATTATTCACCTTGATAGGGGCAAATCTCTCTTTTGGCAGGCAGCTGTGCCTGCCTGCTCGTGTCTGTTCCACTTTGCAGTGCCCTTTCTCATTCCTGGGCAGTGTGGCTGGAGACTCCCTGCTGCCTGTGATCCCTTCCTTGGGAGGGAGCCTGAAGCTGCTCAACACCCCACAGCCTGGTGCTCCTGTTTCCAGCAGTCTTGTTCATCCTTTTGTAGGGATACTGAGTATTATAGAGCAACCACAGCGTGGAACACCATAGGTTTCATTATGTTTGCTTCCTTAAAAGCCAGCTTGTCAGTTTGGGGCTGTGAACGGGAGCCTGGCTCTCTACCACAAGGAAGAGGTTGTTCTTCAAATCTGTCACTCTGCTGAATGCAGGGGAAAGGCAGAACTCAGAAGGTATTTGAAATGCAGTCTGGCATTTGTGATGACTTAAACCAGCTCCTGAGTTCTAGAGCCTGTGTCCTGGTTTAAAGACTGAGCCATAAGGGCTTGGAGCTTTTTAGGCCAGGGAGAATGGAGGTACTGGCGTGAAGCTGATGGTTATTTGTGTGCAGTTCTCAGTTTTTTCAGCCCTACCTGCCAGCCTTGCTGTGTTTGGAGACAGATGTGCCTGCTCCTGGGGCAGTGAGGCTGGGCTGGGAGAGGAGCTGGGGCTGGGAGCCTGCTGCACACTGAGCTGTTGCTTTGTGTGATGGGGTGGTGGGAGGCAGAACACGTTTCTCTGCTGCTCTTGCCAGTTTGTTAAAAACACTCCTTGGTGCCTGGAAACACAGATGTGTGTTCTTTGTGCCCAGAGGTTGTGCAGGTCTGTGTCCCATCCCTGTCCCTTATCCACCAGAGCTGTGCACAGGCACAAGGGACTCTGAGTGTGAGGCACAAGAGTCTGCAGAGAAGCCACATCTATTTAAGGGGATTCCTCTTATCAGTGAGATTGAACATTAACAGCCCTTTTCTGAGGCTGGTGCAGGAACTTCAGCTGATTTGGGACCAAATTGTATGTTTGGTCATCTTGAGGAAATTAGAGTGTATCTACTAATGTGCTGAGGGAATTAATGTTAAGTGATGAGGGACTTAGCTGCTAAAAGAAGGGACAAAGGAAGGGTGAGTGTGCTTGCTCTGCCCTGCATGGGCAAGGCTGATTGCAGCCTGGAACAAGCCCTTGTTAGGTGCTTCCTGAACCTCCTGACCCTTTGTGCCTCGTACTTCACTCAGAGCACCTTTAGCTTCTGCCTCTCAAATTGTGCTGAGCTGAAGGACAGGATGGGGGCTGGAGGGAGACTGAAGTGCTGGTTCTTGAAGCCAAGACCTCTTCTGCAAGGGCTGACCTCCTCCAGGATGTGTGCTTCCAGCAGGACTCGTGTCTTGGCAGATATATTGGTGTTTCTGTGTCCCTGCAGGCAGGTGAGGGCACAGGTGAGGAATCTGCAGTCAGTTTGGCAGGTGCCTTGCCATTCCTGGCCTGAGGCAGAGATGGGTTTGATCTAACTGACCAGGCTGCTGGCAGAAATTAATCTGCTTTATCTAGCTAAATAGGAGAGAGAGGGATCGAGGAGACAGACCCAGATTCTTCTCAGGCATTCACACTAAAGAGACCCAAATGGCAGGAAGACAAGGCTTGTCACCATGATGGTGGCACTTCCATCCCTGGAGATACTAAAACCTTGACTCTTGATGGCCCAGAGGTAATCTCCTCTGCCTTTGAAGACTGCCTGCTTTGAGCAGTGATGGATCAGGAACCTCCTCAGGATAGATCCCTGTTTGTTACTCCATGATTTTCTGGCTTACTGCTCCTCCTGCCCTCAGCTGGAAGGTGCCTTGTCCAGGCAGTCTCTGAGGATGTGGACGTCTGACCTAGAGGTACCTGAGAGCAGAGCAAAGCCCCTAATGATGGGATTCCTGGAAGGCAGTTACCTGCTGAGTGCTTTGTCCTGCTTTGTTTTTGTCACCCGAAGAGAGTCTGCTGTTGGAGCAGATTCAGTGGTATTTATGTGATGCTCTAAGTGTCCCCTTGCCTGGTAATTATACTGATTAATCTGGATCATGCTGGAAAGCCACATGTGCCTTGTACCAGAGGGTATGCCACCACGTGTCCACGTTATTCAGCTATAACAGATAGTGACAAGAATGGGGGAGACAACTCTGAGCTCGAGGTTGTTCTTGCTTTGTTAGTAGTGTCTGGGAAAGACAAAGTTTGTCAGTTTTTCCAGCTGGAAAGAAGGTGAATCTTGGGAAATGATAGCAATGGCTTTTCTGTGCTCTCTGTACAGCCTTGAGGAAGGAATGTCTGTGTCTCCATCCCTTGCAGCTTCTTTGCAGAGTCCCTGGGGGTCAGGTTTTGGGAGCAGAGACTGTCTTGGCTCTGGAGGATGGGACCATGTGGGTTTGCTGCTGGTGGCTGTTTGAGGTGGTGCCCTTAGTGCCACATGGATGTGGAGCAGGAGACCCTGATCTGCCTCAGCTATTAGCAAATGGTGAGAGGTACCTCAGCCTAGGAGACAAAGCCAGCCTGACTCGGGCTGGTGGCCTGGTGTGGCCCATGCCATTTGGGAATAGCATCCCAGTGACAGTCCTGATGGGCTCCTGGAGGTCTGGCAGTCTGTCTGCAGCAGATCCCCACCTTTCCAGCATGGACTGGGCGCACAACACCATGAGAGGGGGTTTCTGATCAGTCTCCACCCCTGCCACAGGCAGAGATTTTCTCTGCCTTGTGCTGCTGGAGGAACAGGAGCTGGCTGGGGACATTGGCCCTACTCTGCATGTGCCAAACAGCCTGGACTTGCTCCCTGTTGGGACGAGTGACCTTGGAGGTGTTCTGGGAAGTGCCTGAGCACTTTCCTCCCATCCTGCATGGCGTATTATGAGCTATATCATTACGAGCAGCTCAGTTAAGTCATTACAGCCTTGGTGAATGCATGAGCTTTTTCCCTCTCATCCCAATTCATCACTATTGTGCTGACATGAATCATTTTCATTATAAAATGCTTCAGACCCCGTTAATTAACAGAATTGCTTAAATTTCAATGAGACAGCGCTTGCCCAGAAATAGCGGTTTTGTATTCACGGTGGGGTGGCAGGAGAGGCCTGTCAGCACGAGCAGCTGGGCTGGCCCCTGAGCCCTGGGGCTTTGTGCTGCCCACGGGGGAGGGTGCCATCCTTGCTGGGATGGGTCCTTGCCTCATTTCCTGCGTCCCCTCTGCCTCTGTGTGCGAGGAGGAGTGGGACTCCTTGCTGAATGGCTCCCTCTGAGCAGAGAAGGTGAATGAGGGGGTCAGAGCACACCCTGGGCCCACCACAGGATAATCAGCTGCTCTCTTATCTGTGGGGCTGAAGGCAGGAGGGTCCAGGTAATTACAGGACCTGAAGTGACACAGGGAGAAGGGAGGCTGGCTGATAATTGTGCCTATCCTGGGTTCACTGACTCATAAGCCACTGGTCTGCATTTTTCCATTGGGGCGACCTTAGAGCAAAACCAAACCTCCAAAAATGAGACCATAGCTCTAGACTGGGAGCAACCCCTCAACATGCTAATAGCATCCAGACCCAATGCAACTGATCAATGGACCAAGCTACCCCAGGGATAACAGCACAATCTCCTCCGAGAGCCCGTATCAACGGGGAGGTTTCCAACCTCAGTGTTGGATCAGGACATCCTCGTGGTGCAGCCACTACCAAGGGTTTGTTTCTTCAATGATTAACAGTCCTACCTGATCTGAGTTCAGACCTGCTCCCTTATCTATGGGGCTGAAGGCAGGAGAGTCCAGGTAATTTCAGAACCTGAAGTGACAGAGGGACAAGGGAGGCTGGGTGATAATTGTGCCCATCCATGAGAGCTGGAGAATGGCAACGATCTGAAATGGTGGTTATGTCTTTATAATAAATCCTAACAATGCTAATCATTGGAATAATTGCTAGTTTCACGAAGGAAGGAGTGATAAATGTCTCCTGAACAGTTTTGCCAGCTCCTGCTGCACCTGTAATGTCATGCAAAGGGCGAGGGGGAGGAATTTCATCCTCCCAGCTCAGTGGCATTTCTGGCTGCCCTTGGGCCACAGCACCAGTGGCTCCATGGCGTGAGCCCTGGTCTGCAGGTGCACAAGGCCACAGCAGACACATGAATGGGGAAACTGGAAACCTGCTGGCTGTGGGGTAAAGATACCTGGTAGCCTTGGGATCTATCCCTGTGGCCAAATCTTGCTCCTTTCAGCCTGCTGGAACTCAGCCCCCCCTCTGCTGTGCTCTTGGTGACTTGGACCTTTGATGCTCTGGCACTGCTCGATGTGCTGCACATCAGCAAACGGATTGCAAGGTGCTCAGACCACTGGATGGTTCTCTGCTGTTTGCTCAGCAAGAGGAGAGCTCCCTGTTCCCCCTGGGTCAGATGCCTCACTGGGGACCAGCAGCCTCCTCCAGTTTGTCCCTGGCACCAGGCAGGATTACTGGTGAAACAAAGCAGAGATGAATTTGCAGTGCACAGTAGGAGGAGGTAAAGCTGATAGTTAAACAGAAAACGCTGGAAGAGAGAGGATTTACAAAAACATAAACCAATGTCTAAATCTGTGGGAATGTTAAAAAACTGAGCTGGAGAGGATTTTAAGCTGATTCCTGTCTGTTATGGGCTGCTGCTGATACAGTGGGACTGGAATGTGGTGTTAATGACCTTGTATCCATGTAGGCACTCCTTCCTTCCTGACCCTGATGCCACTTCAGGCCAGAGTCTTTTCTTTCTTTCATCCTCAATTTTTTTTCCCTACTTTGTTGCCATTTAAATGAAACAGTCGTGGGTGACTGATAATTTCTGCCATGCACAGAGTGTTCAGGCTTTTGCTGCTCTTTGTTTCTTGTTTTACATTCCTTTATATTTTAGTCCTGGTCATTTCCCCAGTCCCAGATGAATACTGGAGACCTATAAACACTGGTTTTAAGAGAGTTACTTTTGTAAGAAGTGCTACCACACCATTCATTTTGTTAAGCTCCAGTGCATTTTCTGACACAGAGCATGTGTTTTGTCGTCTCTGGTCTCCTTAACTTAGAAGGACACTTGTAAATAAGGGGTTTTGTGCAGACAGACTTTTAGAAATGTGCTGCTCACACCTCCATTCTCCAAATCACAGAATTCCCCCCGTGTGACGGTGTTCACAGGGGTCTTAGGATGAGGGAAGAGATGAGGATTTGTCTTCATGTTTCAGAAGGCTGATTTATTATTTTATCATATATATTATATTAAAACTATACTAAAAGAATAGAAGAAATTATTTCATCAGAAGGCTAGCTAAGAATAGAATAAGAAGGAATGATAACAAAGGCTTGTGTCTCGGACTCTCTGTCTGAGCCAGCTCACTGTGATTGGCCATTAATTAGAAACAACCACATGAGACCAATCACAGATCCACCTGTTGTATTCCACAGCAGCAGATAATCAATGTTTACATTTTGTTCCTGAGGCCTCTCAGCTTCTCAGGAGGAAAAATCCTAAGGAAAGGATTGTTCATAAAAGATGTCTGTGACACCTCTGAGATGTGCCCAGGCCACGGCACCTTGTAGATGGAGCCTGGGCAGGGGCAGCCCTGTTCTGTAAGGGGTGCTGCAGCAAGCCTGGCTCCTGCTCAGCAGATCAGGACGAGTGGGCTGTTGCAGATGTGTGCCAGAGGGGTTTTGTGACTCAGCCTGGGTTTCTACGGAGCAGACCTCGAGGCTGGCCCCAGCACAGCCCCCGCATTTGGGTGGGGGTGAGGATGAGTCCTCTCTTCCTGTCACTCCTGCCCCCTCTGACCTCCACAGATCTTTCACCCAGCTCCCGGTCACCCTGGAGGAAAAGCACAAACCTCCTCTGTGCCAGGGTTTAACCCAGTGGGAGCTGCAATAGCCTACAGGAAAAGCAGCAGTTGGACTCTTTCACGCTTCATGAGGAGACTTGCTGGGAGCAGGTTGGGCCTGTGGCCATCCCTGGGCTTCAGGAGGATTTTTGGGATGTTTCTGGCTGGCTGACAACCTCCTGGGCTTGTTCCTCTCCCCCTCAGTGCCCTTCTCTCCCCTTAGCTGGCTTTTGCTGATGTGATTTCTTGCAGAGGGGTTCAGCAGGCACTGGTTGTGGCCAGCAGTGTGTTCCTGCAGCAGAGCTGGCCAGCAGCACCAGGGCTGTGGTTGGGGACAGTGTCCCCAGCAGTCGAGGGAGGTGACAGTGCCTTTTTCTGTGCACTGGTGAGATGCAGGTGCTGTGCCTGACGCCAGATGTGATTCTGTGGGATCCCAGAGTGAGCCCAGGGAAGGGCTGTGAAGGTTGGTGCAATACTGGAGCATCTGCCCCGTGTGGAGAGGGAGATCCAGCTGATCCTGTTGAGGTCTGGATCTTGTCCAAAGTAATCTCCAGCGAGCCCTTCCAGCCCCAGGCTGTGTGTGGCTCTGTGAGCTGCCCTGTGACAGCTCTGTGCTCAGCTGTGCTGCTGTTTGCAGGTGTGATCCGCACGGCCGTGGCAGACCTGGACCGCGAGACGCAGGACCGCTATGAGGTGGTGATCCGTGCCACAGACATGGCAGGACAGCTGGGGGGGCTCTCAGGATCCACCACCGTCACCATCGTGGTCACTGATGTCAACGACAACCCGCCACGCTTCCCTCAGAGTGAGTGCTGCTGCCCTGGGGGGGCACTGGGCCATGTCCTGGCTCCTCTGGGTGCTGGGGTGCAACCTGAGGCTGAGCCAGCCTGGCCACTCCAGGGTGACAATAACCAGGGACCATGGCACACACAGCTCCTGGGCCTGAATGTGTCCCTGCCTGGCAGCACAGTGGGTGCCAGATCCCTGCCCCAGTGCAGGGCCTGGAAGCAAGCATGGCTTGCATGGTAGGAGAGCAGGGCCAGCCCTTTCCTGAGTCCTTCCAAGCAGCTGGAAGCCAGCAAGGTCCACCATGGTGCTGTCCCCTGGGAGCTGGGGCCAGAACTTGGCTGCTGGGCTGGCCCCTCCTGGCTGCTGTGTGAGACCCTGTCACACCCTTGCCCCGGTGTGAGGACAGTGACAGTGCTCAGGGGCAGCAGCCTTGTCACAGCACAGCTCTGTTTCCCAGCCTGGTGCTGGTGTCTGATCTGGGACCCTCCCCAGGCAAGGTGCAGGGTGATGCTGCTGTGAGGAGTGGGCTGTGAGGGCTCTGCAGCGC
This sequence comes from Camarhynchus parvulus, assembly GCF_901933205.1. Lineage (NCBI taxonomy): Eukaryota > Metazoa > Chordata > Aves > Passeriformes > Thraupidae > Camarhynchus > Camarhynchus parvulus. Next base: position 7,907,790 of record NC_044590.1, on the reverse strand, counting down.
AGGCCGGGGAAGGGGCTGCAGCTGGGGGAGGCTCAGCTCTTGCGCTGCATCTCCCAGAAATCAGAAATTGCAAAAGAATCTTCGCAAGGAATCAGAGAGCGCTGATTGCAGGGCAGTGTCCACGCAGAGAAATCAGCCCTTACTTCACACAGCACCTGGAATGTCAGTGCTCCCCAGTTATCTTCCCCCAGCCCTTGTTTTTGGCTGTATTTACTTCTCCTGTTGGGGCATTCTGGACTGTAGCCACGGTGGGGTTTGAGCAGCCCTCACAGCCCAAAAGGTGCCCCAGGGAGGTGTGTGAAGGGTGGGGGCAGTTCAAAGGCAGAAGCAGTGACCTTGGTGCCCATTTCTCCTGCAGAGATGTATCAGTTCAGCATTGTGGAGACGGCCCCCGTGGGCACTGCCATCGGGAGGGTGAAGGCAGAGGACTCTGACGTCGGGGAGAACACGGACATGACATACCAAGTGAAGGATGAGGAAGGGGTGGAGATGTTCAAAGTCACCACGGACAGCAATACCCAAGAGGCTGTCATCACAGTGCAGAAGGTGAGAGTGTTGATTGAGTAGGGAGGACCCTTTCCTTTGGGGACTGCTGCTGTTGAATGTGAGTTGCAGAAAATGCTCTGAGTGCTGCTCTAGCAGTAGCAGCTGCATTTTTGTGCCTGCTGATGCAGGGAGAGACCTGTCTCTGCTCTGCCTGCATGGCAAAACACAGGGCTGTGTCTGGGAGGAAATACAGAAAAGGAACAGCACAGAATGCCTGCTGGAGTCCCCCAGGGTGGCTTGGGGGTGGCAGTGAAGCAGTGAGCTGTGCAGAGGAGACACCATGCATAGGACTACAGAGAGGAATGCTTACAGCTGTTATTGATAGCACCTGTTAGAGGAGAAAAATGCCTACCTAATTCCTGTACCTGACCAGCAGCACTTTAACTGTATCTGCTTTTGGTGGCAAAAACAATCAAGCAAATACTTGGTGCAGGCAGGAAAGAATGATTGTTCTTCAAGGCCACTGTATGCAGCTTGCCTCCCCTGTAGAAATAAGAGCCGGGTGATTAATGATGAAAACTCACTTGTGTGCAGCACACACTGTGCTGTCTTCCCAGTGAATCCTGGCTGCTCACAGCTTGGGCACCCTGTTGGGGGCCCTGAGGGGAGTGGGCCGGAGGCTTCTGCTTCCTCCTGCCCCCTTGGTGTGGGTGCCGCTGGCAGAAGGGCCAAGCAGAAGCCCTCAGGCTGCTACAAAGGTACTGCTTGGGAGCAGGTGGCTTTAGTGGCTCTAGTGCTGCCCTGATGTCTCTGCTGAAGGAAGGGGCAGCAGAGGGGCTCCTTGGGCTGGCTGTGGCTTACCCTATTCCTTTCCCTCTTCCCCAGCCTCTTGACTACGAGTCAAAAAAAGTGCACACTGTGGTGGTGGAGGCCCTCAACAAGTTTGTGGACCCGCGGTTCGTGGACCTGGGCACCTTTCGGGACCAGACCATCGTGAGGGTCTCAGTGCTGGACGTGGATGAGCCCCCCGAGTTCCGGCCCCCCTCCAACCTGCTGGAGGTGCAGGAGGATGCACACGTGGGCTCTGTCGTGGGGGTGGTCACTGCCCTGGACCCGGACACAGCGAACCACCCTGTCCGGTAAAGCACCATCCCAAACTCACATCAGCCAACCCAGCACAGGGCATGGGGGCACCTGCAGGGGACACCTGGCCTGGGAGGGCTCGTGGCTGGGGCAGAGAGGGTGGGAGAGGGCAGGTGAAAGTGGAAAGTGCTGCGTGTGTGGCCCAGTGTGTGTGTGTCTCGTGGGACAGGCAGCTGGCAGGTGAGGGACAGCCCATGCACAAGCAGGCACAGCGGTGTCTCAGGTGGCAGATGCGTCACTGACAGGTGACAGCTTTGTGAGCTCAAGGGAGGGCCAGGGAAGGTGGCTGGGTGATACCTGTGTGTCCTTGCTGCTGACAGCAAGGTATCTGCAGTGGTACCTGACGCCAGGAGTGGCAGGAGGACGGTGGTGAAGGGTGAGAAATGAGGTGAGGCTTGGGAGGTGCAGAGCTGCAGCCCAGCTCTGTGTGCGTGCATGTGTGCATAGGATCAAAGATCAGAGGAGTTTATATTTGGGCAGGGGACATAATCCAGGCAGCAGCTTATCTGCACAGGACATTTCCCATTTCCATTTAATTTGTGGCTAAAGAGATTGTTACCTTGTTAAATTGTTATTACCTAAGGCACAAAGCAGCCTTCTGGCCCTGCCAACTGGCCTGAGTCACGAGCAGTTGGGTTGGAAATCTGGTGTTCAGAAAACATCCTCAACGTGTGGAAAATTTCCTTGAAATGTGTGTTCTGGTGCCAGGTGCCAGCGGGGCCGCTCACTTCCAGGGAGCAGCACTGGCTGTGACTGAGAGCTCTGCAAGGAGCCAGCCCTGCAGCAAGGGACTGGGAGGGATGGGGATGTGGGGTGGAGGGGGACAGGCCACAGAGGGCTCAGTTACAGCGCCTGGTTGCATTCAGTGATGTCCCCCAGTGCCTGTTTGGGGCACTGAGCTCGGTGCTGTGCAGCCGTGGGTTTGTTTCATGGTGGGGTGAGGAGGATCTCCTGATCCTCATGCAAACAAAGACTATGATGATTAGAAAGCTCAGAAATGCATTTACACATGGAAAGCTGCCATCTACAGATGCCTGGCAGCTAGCAGAGAGTACTGTGTCACAAAGCTGGATGGTCAAAGTTGACTTTGGGGGGAATGTGACTGAAATCAGCCGTGGTGTGCCAGGAACTGTGTGTGTGAGTGCTGCACCACTTGCACTAGTGGCTGCTGAGTGCTGAATGTGTTCTCAACATACCTCTGCTCACCTCATCCTGTGACTCTCCAGTCCCTCTCCAGTCAGGCTACGTGTCTGATTTCTTTTTTTATTGCCCCTGAGCATGTGTCTGTCAGCACACACCCTGCAGGAGAGTGGTGTGTCCACATACCTGTGTGTGTGCACGTGTGCATGTGCTTTTTCACTTGACTGTTTCTAGCAGTGCTGCAGAACACAGATTTTACTTTCAGATCTGTAATTGTAGAAAAGGGACCTTGGGGACAGAACTATTCTTATTCTTGCTTTTTCTTGTTCTTTGTGCTGCTTCCCTGTGGAGCTTGCTGCATTGTTTGCAGACAGACCAAAAGAAAGCAGTGAAGGGAAGCTCCTAATGCTGTACAGAAAGCACTGGAGACTTGGACCTGAGAGAAGCAGATTCAAGTACTGAGCAGGAATGAGATGGTGAGAGCCCAAACTTTGCTTTGGGAGTCTCTCCTGCAGTGAGCTCAGTGCTGGCAAGGCACTGCCTCGTGCTCAGACACAAGGACCCAGCCAACAGGACTCCCAGGCATCTGCTGCAGCTTGGGAATTGCCATGTGTTTTCCCTTGTCAGGCTGATGCATTCAAATTCATGTCCTGCCTCCAGCTATCCCCAGGCAGGTAGCTTATCCTGTGTCCCCCATGCTGCCCTGTGGGACTTGGTCCATCCCTTCACTCCCTGGTGCTGCAGTCCCTGCTGTCATGAGCAGTGGCAGTGCAGCAGGGTGAGCCTTCACAGACATTTAACACGTACCAAGCGGAGCTGCAGGTTGCTGTTGGTCGTGCTGATGCAGCACCAATGCAAGAGGAAGGTAGAGTTGGATCTCTCCTGCTTCCCTGTCCTCTGGCTAGCCAGGTAATTTAATAAAATACTTTGCTGCGTAGGCAGCTGTTAACAGCTTCAAAGCAGTGCACAGACATTAATGGCAGCACCCTGCAGCACCAGGATGTGACACTAACCCGTCAGCAGGAGAGGCACTAAGTCCCCTCTCGTTTCAAGTGTGCTGCTCAGAAGTTCAGTCACAAGAAGCCAGCACTTGTACCTCACCTCTGATACATTAGAGAGCACCTGGTCCTGACGGCATGACCAGCGTTTGATCCTCAGTGCCTTGAAGTTGGCATGAGCCCTTTGAAGATGCTGCAGTTCAGTGGATCCCTTTAACTTCCTGCTCCTCATCTGCCTCCTGCTCCATCTGGGAGCAGAGGCAGGGCTGTGCTCCTGCAGGGGCTGCTCTCCGGACTCGGGTCTGTGTGTTGGCTCTGCCTGTGAACAGGGGACAGCCACCACTTCTGTCACATCGAGATGCACTCTCCCCTTGAGGCAGGAAAGAACAAGGATTGCCAGACACAGCAGAGCAGAAATCAGCTCTGTCAGGATTTCCAGGTCCTGCTGACACCAGGCTGCCAGTAACGAGGTTTAGGAGGTATTTTTAGCCAAACGGGAAGGGAGGTGCCCTTGGCTTTTTGTTTTCAGCCTCAGGCCAGCAGGAACAAGGCTGTGCAACCCTGCTGCACTGCCCAAAGCAACTGCTAGAGGCACATTCCAGCCTGATGTTCCCCTGCCTTCCTGGTGATCCACAGGATGCAGCGACTTGGTTTGAGAACAAATCCCTTCCCACAAGCTGCGCTGGGTCTCAGTGACCTGCTACAAAGATGTGAGGATTGAAGGGGCGTCCCTGAGGCACCTCCTCACTGCCTCCCTCCAGCTGCACAGAGCTCACTGCTGCCTGCAGAGCCCCTGGCAGCTGCTTGCCTTGGCTGTGAGGAGGCCCCTGGAGATCAGCCCATCTCTCAGAACAGGACACCCTCCCAGTGACACCAGTGCCTGAGCAGGGAGCTGTGCTGAGCTCAGCATGGCCAAGCAGCTCTATGAACCCTCTGTGGGGCACAAAACCTTCTGTGGTACCAGTGTGGGCAATGCCCTCCTAAAGGACCAATTCTTTTTATTTTATTCCATCCTTGGGTTTTTTCCCTATCAAAGGCTGGAACCGTTTCTTTTCAGAAAAAAAAATAGTTTCCAGTTGGCTTTTTGGCTTTAGCTGTGTGTTTTCTGGGCATAGTGCAGTTTTTCTCAGCTGAGCCATTGTATGAAGTAATACAGTGATAGACTGTCTGTGTGTGTGAGGCTGTTTGTATGGGAGCCTTTTGTTTCTCTCTCTGCAGTGGGAGCCTGTGCTCTGATTGTGTGCATTCCAGGCTTTATCAGCACTGGGAAGATGTTGCTTGGGATTTAAGGTTCTCAGAGATATTCTTGTTTGGCATTCACAAAATCTGGAGACACGTGTTGGACATGGGCATTTTATAGACTCCAACAGCACAGCAAGAACTACAACCTGCTTCAATACAAAAGGGAGAGGAGGAAAAAACAAACACAACAAAAAGCTTTTCATACGGTGTTTGAAAAGCTCCCTATTAACAAAACACATGGCATAAAATGTGCTTCTTGTTGTGTTCAGGGGAAAAGTGAAACAAACTGCTTGAGAAATGCATTCATGGGAAAGATGAGCATGGGGAAAGCTGTCGAAATTAAACAGTCACTTCTAGCATCCAGACCAACAGGCAGTGCCAGCAGGAGGAGAGGGAAGTGGAGTACAAGGTCTGCATCCCAATCAGAGCTGGGGACTGCAGTTCCAGAGCACCAGCCAGCTGCAGGAGACATGAGCACAGGTCCTGTCTCTGAGTACCTGGAGGAGGAGGGATTAAATGCTGCCTCTTCCCAGGTGAGAAACACTGTTGGACTGCAGTGGGAAGGGTGAATATGAAGCTGGAGGAGAGGCTGTTGGTGCAGGTTGTGTTGCACAAGTGATGTGAGTGAGCCCAGCAAAGCCCTGCTCACTCCAGCATGGGATGAGGTGGAAGCTGTTGGAAGGTGAGCTCTGCTGTGAGATCTGCAGCTCTGAGCAGCTTATGGCTGTGGCTTGCAGGGCTTGATGGACATCCCTGTGCCACCCTCCCAGTCCCCAGCTCCCACTCCAGAGCAGAGCATCCATGGCCTGTGGGAGCTGCAGACCCAGCTGGACTGGCCACCTCCACAGTCACAGTGAGTGGCAGCAGAGTCAGTCCTGCCAAGGCAGTGTGCTGGGCTCTGTCTCCTTCCCTGGGGCATGCTGAGAAGGTGACATTTCTCTGTGGCAGTGGTGCCAAAGGGATCAGAGTTGTGGTTTGGTTTGTGCCTGGCCATGGGGTACAGGCAGCATGTCCCCAACAGACCATTCAGAAGGGACAGGACATCCTCAGCAGCAAAGCTATGAGAAGCATAAGAACAGGATCCAGTGGCATTACCCTGAACACTCCCTGCCATCCTCCTGCCCTCTGGCTGGGCAGGCAGCCCTGTCAGATGTGTCCAGGCTTGGGGGTGTCTCCCACCACTAACTGGGGTTTTCTGTGTGGATTTTTTTTTTGCAGATGTCTCTGTTTGTGACAGAAGTGTGATCAAAACAGGCATGTGCTTCTCTGAGAGGCAGGGAAGCCATGGGGAGGGTGAACTACCATCTTGAACTTAACAGCATGAAAAAGTGGAGTGGGAGGCAGGACGTGTTTGAGATCAGGGGCTGTGGGAGAACAATGGAAGCAGTTATGTAGAAGCAGTTATGCTATTGGAAAGGTATCAGGTGTTGTCATCCCAGTTTCTGCTCCTCTTTCTAGCAGAACATTGGACTGATTTGTACAATTCAAAGTGGCCATACCTCTCCTTTTCCTTTGCAGTGAGTGAACAGAGAGTGGATGAGAGGCTGCAGTACATGCCAAGACAGTGTCACTGTCCCTTTTGGAGTTGGCTGTGTGCCTGTAAAAGCTCTGCTGCCAGCTGGGAGTTGGGGCAGAAAATGCAGGCAGTTCCTGGTAGCTGGTTTTGAGATACATGAGCTTGTACCTGGCTTTGTGTGAGAGATGTCCATCACCTTTAGATGTAAGGGGGTAGGAGGAATTCAGCTGCATAAGTACTAGATGGTGGCTGGTTGCAAGTGAATTTAGATAGTGACTTTTGAATGTTTTTATTTGGCTACAAGCAAGTGCTGTTGTATTTACTCTCTCATCTCCCCATCTGTCTGAAAGGGAGAGAGCTGGGAAATGTAATCTGGTACTGTATAACATGTTAAACTGTAGGAATGCCTTTTTGTGTGCCTCCATCAGAGCTGGAGCTGTGTGGATGGGCAGGGGCTCTGCCAGAGGCACTCCCATCTGCAGCTGGTCCCATCCCAGGGCATGGGGCAGAACAGCACGGGGCCATCTCTGGTCATGAAGAAGGTGAGCTGATGTTCCTTGGCTGTGGAAAGGAACATCAGCTCAGAAAACTGCTGGAAAACTGCTCAGCAGCACATGGAGCACTTCCTCTGTCCTGAACCTGCTGCTAGCCTGGAGCCTGTCCTGCTCTGCTCCTGTCCAGTGTGGCCTCTCAGTCCTACCTCACCAGCTTTCCAGTTTGCTTTGTCCCCACATTTATCTTCCTTCTGTGGTTGGACATGTGACTGAAGGCTTTAATTTATTCACAGCCCTGCTTTTGGTAATTCATCCTTTGTACTCTTTGCTGTCTTGTATTATTTAATTCTGTGAAGCACTCTGGGATTCAGTGTGTGTGAAAGATGCTGTACACAATAACATTATGCTGTATTGTTTGTGATTTGCAGGCCTTCTGGATTTCTAATTCTGATTGCAGTGGTGGTTTGTGTTATTTGTGCTATGGCTGTGCTCAACAGCCTCAGCTGGATCAGACTTCCCTTCCAGCCCTTTCCTTCAGGAGCTCACACCTCATTGTGCCCTGGTTTACTCTTGGCTTGCTCCATTCCATGTGTAATGGCTGGAAGTGCAGGGCAGACCCTGGGACATGGATTTGTGGTGTCCTGGTGAAGGCTCAGGGCCAAACCTGGTGTCTGACCCCTCGTGGGCTGTGGGGCTGTCCTTGGGGAGAAGTGGGAGTTGTGCTCTCTGGGGGTGGCCCAGGGAGTACGTGGGTTCCACGCTCAGGAGGGGCTGTTTGGGGCAGCACTGAAGCAGCAGAATGAGCAGAGTGATGCCTGTGATGGGTCTCTGCTGAGCAGCTGGACACAGCCAGAGCTGGAGGAGCTCATCAGCCTGTTCCTTGTGGGACAGGAAGCCTGAAATAGGGCAAATCTTGGGGCTGCTGGCGTGATGTGCTGTGTTGATGGGGGGATGCTGGCTGCTGCCCACTGCTCTGCTGCCAGGATTGCTGCCCCAGCTACACATGGTCAGTCCAGACCCTGTGCTTTGTGCCACTGTAGCTGCAGCTGTGGCTTACAGCCTCCTGTGCCCTGCCCTCTGTGTGTCTCACCTGAGGATGCAGTGGCAGGAGCAGCACAGAGGGGTAGCAGGTGGGATGGGCTCCTCGAGCAGGGGTGCCCACCTTCAGTTTGGCTCATGCTTCACTTTGGTTCATGCTTTTCCTGAACCTACAGCGCTGAAGCTTCCCAGAGTGACAGGTGAAGTTACAGCCCACAGTTTGTGTATTGCTCTGTCTATCCAAAGCACAAGGTTCCCATCAGAGCAGGTTTTTCCCTTTGTCCAAAGTCTGAGCACAGCTCCACTTTATGCACCAAAAGCCACACTTTAATTTTAGTGGAAGGCTCTGGGCTTGCAGCCTGGTAGAAATGTGGCCTTCCTGTACCATGCTGCAGCCCAGGACAAGGAGAGCTGTGCCACAGGGCCTGTGATGCTGGATTCCAGTGCCCTGGGGCTGCTGCTAAGGGTGAGCACCTCCAGCTGCTCATGGTTTCCCCTTCTGCCTGGTCGCAGGTACGCCATCGACCGCAGCACGGACGCCGAGAGGATCTTCGACATCGATGCCAAAACGGGGGCAATTGTGACAGGAAAGGTCCTGGACCGGGAGACAGCAGGGTGGCACAACATCACTGTCCTGGCCATGGAGGCAGGTGAGATGCAGGAATGCTCTGTGGGGCAGGAGGAGGAATCTGGGTGCTGTCATTGCAGGGGTGGCCAAGACGCGAGTGTTAATCAACACCGAAGTAAAAAAGAAAAATAAATGCAGCAGCACTGAGTCTGACATCTCCCTAGACAACCTAAAAATACTCTTCCTGAGCTGAGCATTAATAAGGGAGCATGGTCGAATAGTATATTTGATGAACACTAATCAAATTTGTGTTATCTCTGCGCCATCTCTGCCAGTCATCCCTGCACAGCTTGCTGCCTGCGCTCACACCTGCTGAGCAGCACCGGGGGCTCCCGGGGGGCTGTGCTCACATCACTGCCTCCCTCACATCAGTCCTGTGCCCTGGTGGAGTGGATGTCCCCTCAGCTGGAGCCCTGTGGCACTGCAGGACTGTCATCACTTGCTTCTGCCAGAGCTCTCAGTGTTGGGATTCACAGACTGTACCTGCACCTGGGTGTGGAGCTCTGGATGCCTCCTGGGTGCCTGGGGTGGTGCAGGCTTGGCACAGAAGGAATGGATGGGAGATCCTGGGGTGCAGCAGTGGGAAGGGACTGTGGGAGCAGAATGTTCCAGGCACCATGCTGGGAAACAGAAAGGCATTGCCTTATTCTTCAGAGTTTTCCATATTTTGGAGGCGCAAGTCACCAGGGTAGCCTGGGCCCTGCTGTGCTCTGCCTCTGCCCTGCAGTGGGTACCAGGGAGCTGCTGGGGCTGCAGGGCACCTCCTTACCCCTGCTGACATGTGCCAAGGCCTGTCTGCCTGTGGGCAGGAGCCATCTCCAGGCTTTGCTCTGAGTGTCTGCTCATTCTTGAGTGTTGAAGCTGCTGTTCATGTTCAGGGAGCCAGGTGAAGGCCTGACTTGGGTCCCAGAGGTCACATCCTGCCACCCACTCTGGCCTGGTGAGGGCACAGGCCCTGTAGCCCTGGGAGAGGAAGGGCCCAGTGCCCAGAAGGGGTATCTGTGGCTCTGTGGTGCATCCCAGTCCCTCCCTGTGCCAGTGCTCTGTGCTGGGTGATGGGAGTGACCCCTGCACTCCCTGGCTGTGGCACTGCTGTGAGCCCTGCCTGGTCACGTCCCAGGGAGGGCAGTCCAGCTGTGACCTGTGCTGGGGGCTCCATGGGGAGGCTCTGCAGGGAGGGGGGATGGCAGCACTGCAGCACAACTCAGCATCCAGAGCAAACGTGAGGTGACAAGAATCAGAAGGACAATATTTACACGCTGTGGCTAGGATTTCAGAACAAGTCAGTAAATGCTGCAGCTCCCCTCTGGCAGGGAAGCCTGTCAGGCTGGATTGCTTCAAAAGCCAGGGAGACTCTTCAGTGCTCTGACTTCTCCCATGGTGAGCTCTGACTCATCCATTTTAGCTGCCCAGACATTCTTCCCAGTGACATTATCCTTAACGTTTTGTAATCATGAAATATTAATGACTGATATTGAATTTAAAGTACAATTTATGTCTGGATCCTCTGGTGGAAAGGGCAGTTGTAAAGGTACAGCCTTGTGAGTGATGGAGGGGTTTGGGAGCAGGGCTGTGCAGCAGCTGTCAGGATGTGCCTGGTGCAGTGGGATCAGCCCTGGAGTGGGAGTGGGGAATGCAGAGCAGCTGGGGGCTGGCAGCTGCACACCCAGCAGTGCAGTTCCTGGCACACAGGTGTCTGTGGTGCTCACCATGGGCTTGTGGGGTGCAGCTGGATGCCACAGGGTTGGACATCACCAACTCCATCAGAGGCAAGTGATCACTTAGTCTCTTTCCTCAGTGAGATGTAAACTTGGCAGGAGGAATGGGACAAACCCAGTGGGAGTCCTGCTGCTCAGCATTGTGCCTCAGCTCGTTGGGGCTGGTGGGAAACTGCACCCACTGAATTCCCAAGGTGCCAGGACCCACTTGATTCCCATGGCACCAATCACATGGCCTGGAGTGTATTGCAACAAGATTATTGCATCCCTGTGGCCTCCTGGTCTGCTGTCAGGGCTGTTTGACCCCACTGCAGGCTGAAGGACAACCAGCCCCACTGTGTGTCTCTGCCTAGCACCACTCTGTGCCACTGCCCAGCCCCACTGGCAACCCTTGTTCCCACAGACAGCCTGTGGGGCTCAGCAGCTCCAAACAGGAGCTGTGCCCCCTCCCTGGAGAGCCCTGCCTGGCACCCACTGCTGCTGCTGCAGCAGAGCCTGTGTCCAGGTTATTTCCCACCTGTGCATATCAGGGTGTATTTGCCCTGGAAGCAGTAAGAAAGGCTGCAGAAGGTGCCCAGCTGTGCCCATGAGCTCTCTGGGCTCCCCAGTGGTGCAGGAGGAGCAAGGGCAGCTCTGTCCCCCAGCAGGAGCTGCCCAGGACCAGCAGAGTGCTTGGCCTGCAGCATGGCAGCCAGCAGGAAGCATGGGGGCTGTTCAGCTAATCTGGCCTGGGACCAGGCCAAGCGTTTCCACAGATAAATCTTCATCTCCCTCGCAAGCTGTTTACCTTCCTTGGGCTAATATTAGTGATTCTCTTCCTGTTTTCCTCTTTGCTCATGTAAAATGATGAGGCCTTGACTGCTGTGTCCACTGCTGGTAATTGAGATGATAAATCTTCCTGCTGGAGACTGGCTTTAATCAGAGCATTGTGTTTGGATGCAATTTAATGACTCTCATGCTGCTGAGTTTGGGCAGGACTCAGGAGAGGTGAGAGCCATTTATGTTACTTGGCTTAACTGCTGCTTCCACTTTGCTTCCCCTCAGCTGGGGACCACGTTTTCAGCTCCAGCCTCTGATACAGCCACCTGTCAGACAAGTCACACCCCTGGCATGTCCCTGCTCTGTCCTTGGCAGCAGCACTCTGGTTTGCAGGCAGGAGCTGCACAACAGCTACAAACCCACCCTGTGCCCCAGCGCCGTGGCATCAGGGCTAGAGAGCAGAGTGGCACATCCCAGTCTTCTGCTCTGCATTTTCTTCTCCCAATTTGCTGAGATAGTGAGGAAATAAATTCCACTCCTGCCTCCTCTGACTTCCCTACTAATGTAAAAATTTTGAATTCAGTATTATACCAATTTGGTCTCCACACAGAAGAGCAGATTGGATGCTGCGCCCAGCAGTGTCCCTGAGCTGGGCTGCTCCAGGTTCTGCAGCTGCATGTGGCAGCCCACGGTCCCCTGGGCCCTCCTCAGACCCAGAGAAGCTGCTGAGCACTTTGGGGTGTGTGTGGGGAGGAGGGTAAATGGCATTTGCTGGATTTGGAGCTCCACAGGAGATGTTTGGGTGTAAAAATGCAAAGTGTTTTATTGTGAGATTGTGTGAGGGTCTGGAGGAGTAAGGGCTGGATCCTGGCACAGCAGAAGCCACAAGTCCCCTCCTCTCCTGCCACAGCAGGGGTGACCAAGCGCTGTCAATCCCTTCCCCTCCCTGGGAGCTGCTGCAGAGCTACAGCATTGTCCAGAGCTGCTCGGTGTCAGTCCTGTGAGCACTCAGCTGTCTGCAGCTCAGGGAGAGGCCAAGTTGGTGTTTTGCATCTGAATATTGAAGAGGAGAATATTGTCCTGTTGAGATTACTTACTTACATGATTAATTAAACAAGGAAATACTCTGGGATGTGGATGAAGATTCCCCTGAAGCATTTAACTCTTGGCCTGAGGGTTGCTGTGCAGCAGGACTGTGACCGTCTCATGCTCCAGAATCCTGGCACTGCCTGTCCCATCCCTGCCAGCCCTGTCCCAGTGCTGCCTGTTCTGCTACGTGGCACCTGGGCAGGGTGTCTGGCTGAGCCCTGAGCCACGCTGGTGGCTGTGCTGAGGCAGGCACAGATGCAGCAGTGTGGAAGCACTGGGCAGAGCTCTGTCCCCCACACACAGCAGCTCCAGTGCCTCTGAAATAATTCCTCCCATGTTGGCAAAGGCAGCTGCCAGTCACCAGCCTGGAGCTCCCATACTGCACGGCTGTGCTTCCAGCATCTCCCTCTTGTTCTGTGTATTTTCCCTGTCTCTTTCCTCAGTCTTTTCAGATTAATAGCATTCCAGCTCCTGAAGGAAATGCAGAAAAACGGCATGTTTAATTTTAATTTAGGGAAGCGTTTAGGTAGCAGCCTAGTTTTCTCTCTGCTGTCAATCAGGTTTTCTCAAGGCTGACATCAATTAGTTTAAAAATATTGAATGTAATTTTGCCTGACACAACATATTGCAGCCACTGCAAAATATAATTTATTTTAGAAGAAGAAATAATTAAACTAATTTGCATGTCAGTCAGCTGAGCTGGAATACCGAGGAGAGAGGCTGCAATGGAAGATGGTTCTTTTCCCTTCCGGTTGCCCTCAGCCAGCACGTGCTGCCCTCGCCTCAGTCACGGGCCAGGTGAGCCCTGTGAGGGCAGGTGCCTGCAGCACCCACACCACAGCCTCATCCACCCTCTCTGCTTCTCTTTCTGGCGCTGGGACCTGCCTGCTGAGCCTTTGTCCCTGTGCTGGGGCGTTTTGGGTGCGTGCTCACAGCACTGCCAGAGTTTCTGACCTCGCAGATGTGAGTCCTGTGTTAGTTGTGTGCTTTGTGCCTTTCATCACAGATGAGCTCCAACAATCTCAGTCACACTTCTGACCATCGTAATATCAGTTTATGCCACTGTTACAAAAAACTTATTTCAGATGTTTTGAAGATAACTTCTTTCAAATACATCCAACCATTTTTCATTTTTTCCACCTGTAAATCCAGGTACTGGCTCAAAGGATGTGGGAAGTTGATAAAGCATTGAGAAACCTTCAAATATACATTGTGCAGCCAAAATAAAAAGAAGCTGATGTGTGCCTCACTGGAAAGGTAGACAAGAGTGCAGCAGTTGCCTTTCTAACCTCGATGTTCCTGACACGTCAAATTCTGACCCCGTCACTGAGCCAGGAGTGAGCAGGAGCCTCAGGCTTCAGCAGTTTTGGAAGGGCAGAAGGAGAGTTTCTGTATGACAGGGTGCATTTGGAAAGGTCACTGTCTCAGAGCTGTGCCCAGGGAAGCAGGACGTGAGCCCTGGCTGCAGAGGGGAGGGTGCAGGTCCCAGCTCTGTGCCCAGGCAGGGATGTGACCCCGCTGCCGAGCACGGCCCTGTGCCTCTGCCTGGCTCTGAACACGCTGCTCACATCCCTCCTCAGGGGCTGGGGGAGGTGGACTCGAAGAGAAGCTGCTTTGCTCAGGATCACCTGGATGTCCCGAGCTGGCACGCACCATCCCAACAGCTCCTGGGTTCGGCAGTGCTGGGATGGGCTCCTGCTCACAGCTGCCTCCCACACTGTGGGGCACTAAGGGAGCAGCTCCTCCTCTGGGTTACAGTTAGGAAGGGGAAGAGCTGGGGTCCTGGATTCTTCTTCCTTTTTTCCTCCTCTCCTCTCCTCTCCTCTCCTCTCCTCTCCTCTCCTCTCCTCTCCTCTCCTCTCCTCTCCTCTCCTCTCCTCTCCTCTCCTCTCCTCTCCTCTCCTCTCCTCTCCTCTCCTCTCCTCTCCTCTCCTCTCCTCTCCTCTCCTCTCCTCTCCTCTCCTCTCCTCCTGCCTTTTCTCGTCTTTCTCTCAGCAATCTCAGCCTGCTCCAGAGCTGAGCAGCAGGGATGGTTATCCATCTTCCTTGTGGGTTGAGGAGGGGGTGATGAAACGCTGTCATTCTCCTTCTTGCAGGAACTGAACCCTTTTTCTTCCTGCTCATTTGTGGGCATCAAGCACACACCCCGCCGCCTCCCCGGGCTCCCTTCTCACCCCGCTGCCTCCCCCTTTCTCTCTTCCTGCAAGCAATTTCACTGCACCAATATGCCTTTTAAAATAACACATAGTTCTAGGCTTTTAGTCACGACTTCAGCCTCCCTCCCCCAAAAACAACTATCTAATCACCAGAGCAGCTGGTCTGGGTGAGAGGGAGTGATAACGTGAGAACCGGGTGAAGGCAGCTCTGGGGAGGGGGCTTACATTCCTGGCTAATTATGGAGCAGCACTAAATCTCCTCTCCCCGGGGTCCTCCCCCACCTGATCAGCTGGGGCCACTATTAATGTTATAGACAAACAGGCAGCAGAACTCCTGCCTGAGCGTGGAGAGAAGCATTAGTTCTGTCACAGGTGCAGCCTCTGGGTAAAACAAAGGAGATGGAGTAAGAGGGAGTTCTCATTTCTGGAGATATATGAGGTGCTTCAGCAAACATCAGGCCCTCCAGAGTGATTTATAATCCTGTGCCACGGGCTCAGTGTCCCTCGGCAGTGTGTGTGCAGCTCAGTGATGCTGCAGTGAGTGGAGGTGTAAATGCTGCCCCATCCCACGTGCAGAGTGAACCCCAAGGGAGGGGGGGTCCCCAGGACCACTGCCTGGGTGAGGCTGGGCTGGTGAGTGCCAGGGTGACAGGGCTGCCCTCAGTCTTACTGTGTGCCCCCCTCATGCCAGCTGGTGGATGATGTTGTGATCAAGTTTAACAAAACCCAGTGTCAGCATTAGAGGCTTGAGTCCCTGGGCAAGAGCCTTGTGCCTCAGTGGGGCACATTTGACCCTGGGTCACCTGGGCACAGCAGAGCTGGACAGACAGATCTCACCACCAACCTGTGCCCTTAGCTGGTGCAGCTGTTTCATATCCCAGCTCCATTTCCTTGGCTCTCAGATGTTGCTGCCAGTCTCAAGCACCTATGGATCAGGATCCAGGTCAGAGGGGGATCTCACATCCCAGTTTTCTGTCCCATCTTGGTGCTGTTTTTCTGCAGCACAGATCCTGACCCTTATGGCTGGGACTAGCTCTGGGCTGCTCCAGTTTTCCAGGGGTAGATGAGGTGGTGTTTCAGGAGTCTTTGGCACATAGCCCAGTGGCTGGGCTTCCTTTGCAGGGTGCAGTGGGGCTGAAGCATGCTCTGCAGGTGCTGCTGTCCTGCAGACAGTCTGTGCACAGGCAGGCAGAGGTGCAGCGCTGGCAGCAGCCACGATGGCCTCTGGACAGATGGGGATGGGGGGTTTGCTCTCTGATAGCAGCAGCTGGCCCTTTGTCCTGAAGCTCTGCTTCTCTTTCTGTTTCAGATAACCACTCCCAGGTGTCGAGGGCCTCTCTCCGTATCCGAATCCTGGACGTCAATGACAATCCACCTGAGCTTGCCACCCCCTATGAAGCCGCTGTGTGTGAGGATGCCAAGCCAGGCCAGGTAGTGAGAGTCCCCCAGCTCTGGTCTTGGGCTGCAGGTAGCACTCTGGACTAGTGCCAGCTTGCCCATCTGTCCCGTCCTGCCCGAGAGCCTTGGTGTGCAGCCCCTGTCCCAGTGGGAGTCACTCTGCTGCTCCCACTGAGCCACCTGCAGGGCTGAAGGCTCGTCCCTCCCTGGCTGCAGCTGGTGATGCTGCTGGCTGGACCCTGCAGTGGGACCCTGGGAGAGGCTGTGGGAGCAGCTCTGGTGCTCACCTGTGCCCTCTCCCCACAGCTGATCCAGACAATCAGCGTTGTGGACCGGGACGAGCCTCAGAGTGGGCACCGTTTCTACTTCACCTTGGCGCCTGAAGCCACCAACAACCACCACTTCTCTTTGCTGGATATCCAGGGTGAGTCCTGCTGTACCCTTGGCCCAGCATCCTTCAGGCTGAGCAGCACCTCTGGCCATGGACAGGGAGGTGGGTTATGGTCTCTCTGTGCCTGCTCTGGGTGCTTTGGGCATGTTGCAGAGCTTCTTGTCAACCTGAAATGGTGGGACTGATCAGCTAACAGCTTGGATTTCCTCAAGGAGGCTCTGCCAGCTTTATTCCTCGCTGCAAGCAGCTACAAAGCTCCTCTCGTGCTGTCTGGTTAAGCCTTTGGTATTTTCAGGGCTCTCAGTCCCTTTCTTGATGGGAAATCTCCAACCTGCCTGCAGGCAAGGAGATGATGTGGATTTATAAAAGAACACGCTCCCATTTTGAGCATTATGATTTATTCCTCTCCAAGGTAAATCCTGGAGCTTGGGTTATCTAGGGGCTGGCCAGCCCTGTGCCCCTGTCAAATGGGAGCAGCTCCAGAGCCCTGGGAGGCAGTGGGGCCATGCTGTAGCCAGCCCACAGCCACAGTGTGTTCTCTGGGACACAGCCTGCAGAGCCTGATTCCCTGTCAGGTGGTGGCTCTGGGTGCAGTTCCTCTGTTTACTGAGGCTCATCCTCTCCTTTGGGACAGGCAGCCAGGCAGAGCCTGTCTGTTCCTCTGGGCAGCTCTGGGGTTCTCAGCATCCCTGAGCTCATCCTGGGTGACTCGATGCTGCTGCGAGTGGTGGGGTGTGCCATGCAGGTTCTGTTGGCTGAGCCTGGCTGCTGCTGGACTTTGTACGCTGCATTTGTGTGGACACTAACAATCCAGAAAAGTAGTTATCAGGATGCTTCCTATTTTTGGTTGGTGTTCAAGGGGGAATTTAGGTGCTGATTGTAGCAGTGGGTACAGCGGGGTCCCCTGCAGATACTGGGACCTTCTCCAGCCACATGTGCATGTGCTTGTCACAGGGGCCAGCAGATTACATTGAAATTCTTCTTTGGTTTTGGTTGGGTTTTCTTTTAAAATCATTCTCTTTCTCTGCTTTTGCAGCTTTATCTGTCAAAAGCCGGGTTTAGTTTGTTCTGAGCTTATCACAGGAGCCTTCTGCTGACATAAGATCCTGCTTGCTCAGTTTGGTTCAGCATTATTAGGGATAGTCAAAATGGAAAAGCTTCAGATGTGATGGTAGCACAGCTGGATATTGCTTTGTGTCCTGAGCAGCACAGCTGTCCCTGACCTGAGTCCCTCCCCCTCTGCTCAAGGGCAGCTGTTCAGAAGACCTTTGCTTCTTATCATGTAAACAGGCTTTAATCCTCAGCCAGATTTTGCCCCTCACCCAGCGATTACCTTCCCTCACTTTCTTTGGAAAACCTTATGGAAATGTGCTTGAACACGCTGAGCTGCACCCGGGTGTCCATCCCTGCCCAGCCCCTCGTGAGGCTCCGAGCTCTGGGCCAGGGTGTCTGCCATGGCCAGGCTGCCACCCCAGAGCCGCCACTGCTGTTTGCTCATCTGCCAGGGCACATGGCTGGGGGTGTGTGGGGCTCGGCAGGGGCTCCCTGGCTCTGTGTGGGCATCCACCAGCAGTGCCCAAGAGCTGCCCTTGCAGGAGATGCAGGACACCTGTGCCACCATCTCCTCCAGAGCTGCTGCTCTCTTGAGTGGGATGAGGCTCTCGTGGCACAGGGTAACTCTTTGTGCTAAATGATCCCTGGAGCTTTTTGTGTGGTGTAACACTGCATAAAATGAGTAAAAGCTGGCATCACCTCCCGCCTGCTGCTCTTGGGAAAACAAATGTTGTTGCTGCAGGGTTATTCCCAGAGTGTTTGGAGACCCTCCCAGTTGCTGAGCAGTGCTGTCTTCCACAGCAAGAGGAGGTGGCTGCCTGTGGCAGATGGAGGCACCCCTCATTTCTAACAGGGGGCCTTGGTGCCAACTCCCTCCCTTTGATTTCTGCCCCCTTCTCCACTCCATCAGCTGCCCTGGGTGCGCTCACCTTTGCCCCTGCTCTCGTAGGTGACCTTGCTGCATCCTCCCTTGTGTTCCCCCATTGCTTCCCTCTCCTGCATTCACCCCTCTCCACCATGCACTTGTCTCTACTCCCCCGTGCAAATATCAGTGGTGACAAACTGCTACCACCAGCCCATCTGTTTCTTTGTACAAATTTGTAGCCAGTTTTGAAACGTGATTTATAAATATTGCTTTTGCAGCCAAGGAGTGACACTGATGGATGTCAGCACAGATGGATTCTCTAAGCTCTTGCTTAAATCCTCTCTTTTGCTTTGCACCTACTTCTCTTGGCTCCTTTGTGGCACCAGAAAGCCACCTCGGGGAGAGATTTGTTCTCAGCAGGGTGGGGACAGCACTTTTGGGGCTCCCTCCAGATGTCCTGGGTGTGGCACACAGAGCTGTGCTGGCTCAGGGCTGGAGATGCAAAAACCAAGGGTGTCCCTGCAGCCACATAGCTGAGTTACAGGTGATTGGCAAGTTGGGCTTTTGGAAACTGCACCATTGCCTGCTGGTGCCTCTCTTTCCCTGCTTCTGCTCTGTCTGAGGGAGCTCTCACACACTCCCTGGTTCATCAGACAAGGAGCAAATGTCATCTGTGGTAACAGCAGCGAGCATCCAGGAAGAAGATGCCCATCATATGGAGTGACTAAAGGAAGAGATGGAATTAGAGAAGCTGACCATGTTAAGATCCAACTGGTGCCATTCCAAAGGCATTCACCATCCTCTGTTTCCTAACTTGCCTTTTGCTGGGCCTTTCTGCCCTGAGAAATTGATTACAGCAGGATCAAAGGCAATTAAAGCCTGAAATCATGTTCTCCAAGAAATGCTAATTGTGTTGGAAGGGATGGTAGAAAGCATCCAAGCCCAGCAACCTGGAAGGAGTGGTAGGTAATGTGGAGTGACACATGGAGCTACTGACTCCAGGGCTCAAGGGCTCGGCAAGCAGATGTCTGAACTCTCTGCAGGTCTTCTCATTAAGAGCATGTAATGGGTGATAGAAGATCTGAAAATCCTAACAATCAAAAGCAAAATGTTAGGATTTGAGGATTGCCTGAGGATAGAGGAAGCCTCCTGCAGCCCCGCAGGGATGCCCCTCTCAGCACAAGCAGCGCAGATGCTCGTTTGGCTGGGGCAGGGTTGGGGTGTGTGTGTGTAAAAGAGCATCAAACCTCCTCGGGGCTGAGCAAACAGAGAAGGAGCAGCAGTGGTGCTGTGGCCTGCTACCCAGAGAACTCGAGAGAAGGAAGAGGCAGAAGGGAAAACCAGGATGTTTCTTCTACCAGCTGGGGCTGGAGGAGGTCTGCTCCCTCGGGGCAGCTCTGGCAGCAGTGTGCCCGCAGGCACAGCCGGGTGCTCCTCCCCAGAGCTGCTGTTCCCCGGCTCTGCTGCAGCAGGGCAGCTGCTGGAGAGGGGGAACACAGGTGCTCACAGGGCCCTGTGAGTGTGGGAGAGGGAAGGGACATCAAAATCCCTCCTGCTCTGCTAGCGCGGTTTGAGATTGAGTTATGAGAAGGATTTATTAGTTCTATCTTCAAGGCTGCCAAGAGCCTCTTTGGAGAGGGAGTCTGGGAGACTTAATTATTTTATTATTCCTAGTGACATTAAGCTACCACCAGAGTATATTGCCTTTCCAAAGTTCCCTCTTAGGGCAGCATTGATGAGTCCCTGTGTGTTCAGCTCATGTCTGTTCATGCCCTGCCCAGTGTCCTGCTCCTCAGGTGGACAGAGGGGCCATCTCCTGCCCTGTCACACAAGGTGGTGTGATGTAACACAGGATAATGTCACTGCGTGATCAGAGGGAGGATGGCAGGAAACCTACAAAGAAAATGTCAATCTGTGCAGCAGGAAAGCAGTGATAGTAAAAGGTTTGGGTTGGGGCATCAGAGGACACTCAGCACAGCCTCAGCAGAAGGTGCAGCTTTGTGGGGACTGGGCAGGAAACCAAGTGTGGAGACCCAGAGTCGTCTGTTCAGGAGAGGTGTGGATTAACGTCTGCTCACATTGCAGTGCTGCTCCTGAGGAGCACTGCTCCTCAGCTCATCACCCCAGAAATGGATTTGGCAGGAAACTGCTGCAGAGGAAGAGACACGAGGGCTGCGGGGCCAGGGCTGCCTGGGCTGTGCCAATGCAAACAAATCTGCACCAAGCCACATCCCAAAGCAGCTGCTGTGGGTCAGCCACGTGTAAAGAAACAACTGCACCAAGAGAAATGACAATTGTTTTGTAGGAGGTTGCCTTGGATGCGTTTTCCAGGATACACATTCCAAGATCTGGGCAAAATTTTCCCAGATCTGTGATCAAAAGGACTACAATCGTATGGCAGAGCACTTTTTTTTGGAGTATCTCAGAGGGGAACACCAAAGTTTGTGAGTGACAGGGGTGCAAACACCCAGCAGAGAAGAGTTCGTGGTGATGGGGCCAGGGGGTGGTGGGCAGGTGCTGGAGCCATTGCAGTGCCAGAGGCAGGTGGTCCCTGCCAGGCTGGGCTCTGGCTGTCAAGCCTTGGTCAGCAGTTTCATTGCTGTACGTGAGAAATCTCTGTGCCTCTCCCTCCTGGGATGAAGGGCGCCTGCCACCCTGTTCAGGAGATAAAATATAGTTTCATGATGTTTTAAGTAGCATTTGTAGCTGTGATTTTTGTGGCTCCCTTGCATCAATTTTGGGTCACAGGGCAAACCCTCAGCCCCTTCCTGCAGCAAGGTTTCTCTGAGCAGACTTGTCTGTCATGCTGCTGTTAAATTTAACAACCATGTTCTTTATTTTGACTTGGTGGGTGGCAATATTTCTTTTTCAGTGGTGCCAGGCTGCCTAAACTGTCTGGGCTGAGCTGAGGTTGGTGCCTGCCCCTCTGCCACTTGCATGTGCAGTTCCCCTTGGTTTCTAGAGACTGTTTCTAACAATACAGCATGCCTTGTCACAGGTCCCTCACAGGAGCTGGAGCTGCCTGTAAACAGAAGGGAGCTGCCAGCCTCCTGCTGCATTTCCAGAGTGGTTTGGTGCTACCCCTGCGTTTGCACAGTGCTGAAGAGCAGCTGGGGGATTCCCAAGCCCTGTGTTCCATCAGCCCTGTGTGCTGGGCTGTGTGCTCAGGGATCCTCTGAGCCAGGATCTGACCCCAACCCCAGGCTGGTGACCTGCCTCGTGTGACAGTGACAGCAAAGGTGACCTTCCTGGGCTGTGGCCAGAGCCTTGCCCTCTTACAGCACTTTGGTCTGTCCTTTTTGTCCTGTGGTTTTATCCCCACTTTATCCAGGTGTCTGAGGCTCACTTTTAGCTGGACTAGCTAGGAGTTAGTCCTGGTCTCTTGCTGAGATAGTGCCATTAACGTTATTTATATCTCCCTGCTATACTGCAGCAAGGAGGGGGACCAGCACCAAATGAGATCTCATTACCTTTGTGCAAACGATTAGCATAACAATAATTTTTTTTTTCATAGCTCATCTTTGGCAGGCCACAGGCAGCTCTAAGGTGTTGCTGCCACCACACTTGGTCCAGCCTCCTTGCCCCCAGGGGCCAGGGCTCCCCTGTTCCTGCTGACACCTCTGCCCAGTTGCCATGGTGCTGCTGCCACACGCTGCTCCAGGAGTCTCAGCCACAGTGGCAGGTGTCCCACAGGACAGGAATCTGTGCTCTGCTGTGCCCTGGCTGCCACACACACCCTTTGGGATCTGCTTCCTGGCTGACCAGCAGATTTTCCATCCTGGCTCACCTGCTGTCCCCACCATGCCCTGTGTGCTCTCGTGCAGCCCCCAATCCATACAGCAATTTCCGTGGCGGCAGCGGCCCAAGGGCCAGAGTTACTGTACATGTCTTTTCCAATGGAAGGGCTGATTCATAGAGAAAGGGGATGGTCTGGCATAAATCAGCTCTGATGAGCAGAGTCTGTAGACAGCAGCACCTTGCTGTGAGTGGCCAATCCATGGTTTATTAGATAAAGGCTGCAGACAGTCGGCAGTGGCTTGTGACACCTGGCTCCAATTGTCACCTGCTGTTCAGCCCCATCCTGCCCATGCTGCTGCTGGCTGGCAGCCTGCAGCACCCCTGAGCAGGGAGTCAGTCCCAGTGTCAGTGCCTGTCCCTGCCCTCCCTCCCTGCTCCTGGTGGGCAGCAGCTGCTCCTTGGGTTCATCGCTGGCACCAGGGCCCTGGAGGGCCCCTGAAGTGGCTGTGTTAATGGGATCTTAACGAGTTGTGCTGTGCCAGCTGAGCCCCTCAAGCAGCAGGGTGTAAGCAGATGGGGAGGAGGATGCCTGACTTGGCTGGGAGGCTTGGAAGAAGCTCTGCCTACTCCTTCAGGAGTTACAGAGGATTACAGGGGTATCTGGCCCTCTGGCTGAGGCAGGACCATTCACTCATGGCTTTTGGCTTTGGAAGAAGCAGTGTCTGCTCTTGCAGTCTCAGTGCCACCTGCAGACCCTGTCTGTTCTTGTGTGCATGTCAGCAGTTGATTTTTATCCTGACTCTGTTCCACTCTCAGAGGGTCTTTTGGAAGTTTTTCCCCTCTCTCTGTGCCACCTGCGCTGTTTGTCAGCGTGGTCCAGACACTCATGTGCTGCTGCTGCTGTGCCAGGCTCACTCCCAGGTGTGGTGACAAAGGAGATGCCAGGCTGGCCCTGAGGTGCTGCTGGCAAAGGGGAATGTGCTGGAGTGGAGCTGGCCATGCTCAGGCACTCAGGTAGAGGGGGGCTGCAGTGCCAGGGGGCCATGAGCTGGGTCCATGTGATGGAGGAGGAGGAGGCCCCAGGCTCTCTGAGGATAGCTGCTGTTCACCCAGAGCATGGAGGAGCCCCTGGCAGCTGCTGCAGGCTGTGATGTGGGGGTGACTTTGCTGAGGTTTTGCTTGTTCCCTGCAGACAACACGGCAGCGGTGCACACGCAGAGAGTGGGCTTCAACCGCCAGGAGCAGGACGTGTACCTGCTCCCCATCCTGGTGGTGGACAGTGGCCCCCCAGCCCTGAGCAGCACAGGGACCCTGACCATCCGTGTGTGTGGCTGTGACAGCACCGGGGCCATCCAGTCCTGCAACAGCACCGCCTATGTGGTGTCAGCCACGCTGAGCCCCGGCGCCCTCATCGCGCTGCTGGTCTGCGTCCTCATCCTGGTTGGTGAGTGCCTGCCTGTCCCCTGAGCCCTCCCTGGCCTGGCCTGTCCCTGCTGCACTCCCTCAGCATCACGTGAAGGTGGGCACAGAGCTGTGGGCACAGAGCTTCTCTGCATCTGTCTCCTCCCTGGTAGCTGCAGCATGGGGGACATGAACCTCAGCCCCGGCTTGGGGACCAGTGGGGAAGCTCCCATGTTTGCCACAGCTCATGGTGCTGGGCTCCACAAGGCAGCCAGAGCAGAGTTCCCTGTGCCAGGCAGGTGTGATGCTGCCCAGCAGAGCCTGGAGAGCTGCTGGCTCTCTCCCTGCCTGGACAGGCAGGAGCCAAGAGCTGCTTGCCAGCTGCCACGCTGTGCCCACAGCAGGCGTGTCACAGCAGATGGGGCTGTGTGATCCCAGCGTGTGGTGTGGGGCACACAGGTGTGCTCTTACCTGAAAAGGTCAGTGTTAGAGTGTGTGGGCAGGATGCAGAGCTGGGCTGTGGTCAAACCAGAGTGCTGCCTAGGTCAGGACCTGTACCCTGGGAATGCTGCTGCCTGCCACTGGCACACTGGCACAAGCTTTGCTGGGCATGGGGGGCTTGTGCTTGTGGGAAGGGGCTCTGAATGAGGGGTGTTACAGTGCCCTCAGGTTCAGCACAGGACAGTTGATGGGTGCAGCTGCTGAAAGCCCTCTCTGGCCCCAGAGCTGGCCCCTGGCTGGCTCCAAGGCTTGTCCAGACACCTGTGGGAGGCAGCACATTGTTTGGTGAGGTTTCCTCTCCTTGGCATGGCTCCACTCCATATCTCCTGCTGCATCTCCGTTCAGAAAACCCTTTCCCACAGGGTGCACTTTACACTGGTTTCATTTTCCAACGCAGTGCAAACAAATTTCTGCCTAATTGCCCAGACAAATAAAGTGCACATTGGTGCTTTAAAGGTGATGGGCTGAATGGATGATGATCCAGGACACAGCTGCGGCTCGCTGCTCAGGCTCTGTGCCATCTGCTCCACATTCACCCACCCAGCATTTAGCTGTTCTGTGAATCATGCACCCCCTTTGTCTGCTCACCTTCTGCAGAGCCCGTCCGTTTGTCTGTCCAGCTGTGTGTTTATCCATCACTCCCTCCTGTCTCAGTGGTCACACTGCATGGCAAGGGAGGCTCCTGGTCTGCCCTGGAGCCTGGACAAATCTCTCTCCAAGCCAATACACAGCAGGGCTGCTGCTTGACGAGCCTGAGTAATGGGAACCCTCTGGCATCCCAGCAGGGCTCCC
Organism: Camarhynchus parvulus; assembly: GCF_901933205.1. Taxonomy (NCBI): domain Eukaryota; kingdom Metazoa; phylum Chordata; class Aves; order Passeriformes; family Thraupidae; genus Camarhynchus; species Camarhynchus parvulus. Next base: position 7,883,244 of record NC_044590.1, on the reverse strand, counting down.
TGTGCTGGGGGTGCTGTGCCTCCACCCCTGCCACCGAGCAGGGTTGTCCTCACCCTGCAGGAGCACAGCATCCCCGAGACTCTGCACCCCTCTGACTGTCTGTTCCTTTCCCAGTGCTGGTCCTTCTGATCCTCACGCTGAAGCGACACCACAAAAGCCACCTGACCTCTGAGGATGACGAGGACATGAGGGACAATGTCATCAAATACAACGATGAAGGAGGTGGTGAGCAGGACACAGAGGCCTATGACATGTCAGCCCTGCGCAGCCTCTACGACTTCAGCGAGATCAAAGCTGGTGATGGAGGTGGGGGGCCAGGAGAGGGGGGCCCAGGCAGAAACCCAGCCTCTGAGCTCCATGCACTCCCCCAGTGGGTGCAGAGCCCAGATCTGGACTTCTCTGTGTTCAGAGACTACATCTGCAGGAAGGTGGAGCAGGCGGACGAGGACCTCTCTGTGCCGCCCTATGACTCGTTCCAGACCTATGCCTTCGAGGGCTCGGACTCGCCAGTGCCCTCCCTGAGCTCCATCAACACCTGGTCCAGCGGCTCGGAGCAGGACTTCTCCTACCTGGGGGGCTGGGGGCCGCGATTCCGGCAGCTGGCAGCGCTGTACGCGGGGCGCCGGGGCGGCGAGGACAGCGAGGAGTCCTAGCTGCCCCTGCAGCCCCTGGCTCCGGCCACCGCCTGGGCTGGGGCTGCAGCCCGAGAGCTGCCACAGGGCATCCGCTGCTCCTGGGCCAGACTGCACAGCTGCACCGCGGGACTGCTCCTGTGCAGCTCGGGTGGGCTCCGCACCCGCGTGGGGAGCCCGGAGGAGCCGCCGGGGTGTCCTCATCTCCTCAAAGCCAGTCTCCATTAAAGCACTACGCATTGACTTAAGAAGGAGAAAATCTAATTCAAGAGGGTTTGGAGAGGGTTTCTCCCCCACAAATTATCATTTAAATAGATCTGTTCGGTGATCCCCATCCAGGAGAGGAAGAGCAAACCGGGAGCCTTTTGTTGTCTAAATTGTTTTTGTCACTTGAGTCAGAGCATTTAAAGAGCTTTGATTTCTTTAAGAGCTTTCCTTGCTGAGGGAAACAAGCTTTTGACTTCTGTTCAGATTTTCCCCTCCTAAGTTTACTTGCTTTTTGAAGTCTTCCTTCTCGCTGCTCCCCGTGGGGCTCTCAGCCGCCCCCGGCTGCGGGCACGGTGTTGGAGGGAGGATGCCACGCTGGGATCACACCCTGCAGAACGGCTGCTCACAGCTTTCCCTTCCGTGCTGCCAATCACTTCACCCGTCTGGTGATCACAGAAGTGCTGGTGATGTGAAGGGGATCCCCAACACTCCCTGCACAGCAGGCGTTGTCTGTGAAGTCCTGGTGTGCGCTGCAGCCCCAGTGGCAGACAGGGATGTCCCACCTGTCACCGAGGCACGATATTGTGGCCTGGCCACGGAGCAGCTGCGGTGCTGGGCAGTGCCATCGGAGCGCCACCCCCAGGTGGGCTCTGCCAGCCCCTCACACAGGACCTGGGGTTTGCAGGGCTCCCAGCCAGGCACTGGCTGTCACCAAATGGTGTGAGCTGCACAGGGCAGCAGGCAGGATGTCAGTGCTCCCTGGCCCACAGTGGCTGGGGAAGAGCTGCATCCCATGGAGGACCTTGCTGCAGGGTGCAGGAGAACCCTGGCCCCTGGCTGGGGAGAATAATTCCTGCTTGCACCCAGCTGACAGCAGAGCATCACCATTAGCAACAGAACAGCCATCCAGGAGACGTGTGTGAGGCCAGAACCTGCTGGCACAGCTCTGGGGCCGAGCTGGCTGCAGGTTGGGCAGCACATCTGTGACACCTGGGGATGCCCAGGGTGTCCCCAGCCCAGCACAGTGTCCTGCAGCAAACCAGCATGAGCTCCCAGCAGGACTGCTTTTGCATGTAATTCCTGGGTTTGGGAGGCAGGTGAGGAAGGTGCCAGTGGGATGTGCCAGTGCTCCTTAGGCAGCAGGTGATGCTGGAGGAAAGCACTGGGTGCCCAGTGCCTTCCCAGCCTGCCAGCTACCACAGGGAAAGCTGAGCAGCCTGCAGAGTGATGTCCTTGCACAGCACCTCAGGCCATCCTGGCTGGTGCAGCTCCTTATCTGTTCACGTTGGGAAAAAAATCAATTATATCATTGATAGGTAACTGATACGGTCTCCCAAGGCCTGACACATCCTGGGCTTGTCATTGGGTTTGTCCTTTTAGTTTAACTACAGCCAGTGTTTCTCTCTCTGGAGAAGGTTTAACTGTAGATGTACATGCGTGTCCATTTCTTTACTGTGTGTTGCTTCCCGGCTGCTGCGTTGCTCCTTTGGCTGCAGAGAGGGGCAGGACCAGTGCCTGCCCTCGGCTGCTGCTGCCCACTGCCACCTGTGCAGAGCCCAGCTGGGCTCATGCTGGCACCAGGAGCCCCTCATGGCCTCTCTGAGGAGGTGATGGTGCCTCGGCTGGCACCTGTGCCCAGCGTGCTGCTGGTTCACTGTGATGATGCTGGGGAGGCAGCAGGGCCCTCGAGTGCCAGCTCTGGGCACACCATCCCGAGCACGTGGCACCCCGCACCTCCAAGCAGGAGAACGGAGAAATCCCTCTCTTTCCTCAGGAATGTGTTCGTGTTTTCCCTCTGGGCTGCAGAGCTGAGCCCCTCGGGCACCGGCCCTCCCTGTAGCCAAGTGTTGTGCAATAGCAGGGCTCTGTCCTAGCAGATGGGGTCTGACAGGGTAGGTGTTTAGCACCCCTCCCATCCCCGAGCAGCCCGTGCTCCGCATGCACTCACGCTCGCGTTTTCCTTTCTGTAAATACGGGAGGAGCAGCGCGCTGCCCGCGCCCCCTGCCCGCCCCCGCAGGAGGAGCTGGCGGCTGCCACCGTGTCCCTGGAGTCACTTCGGTTTTGTTTCTCTACCCAGATGAAATTAGAAGGTTGATTTCCTCACCCTTGTTTTTTTTTTTTTTCAAGGTCTTTCTGGGACCTGGAAATAAATTATTTCCTTGTCGTCTAGCCTGAGTCTTATGTGCTTTTTTGTCTTTTTCTTTTTCTTTATATTGCCCTGACTTTGTGGTCCCTTTGGCGCTTTCCATGAGGGGCTGGGTGGCTGATGGGCCATGGCACAGCCAACCCCTACAGCAAGTTCCTGCTGGCAGGATGCTGCATCTCTGGCTTCTTCCCATTTTTCATTGAAATGCTCATCGGAAAAAGCTTCTTCAAGAGAAGGGTCAATTTTTTCTCTCTGAACTTGAAAAGAAAATGAAAATGAACAATGAAAAAAAATGCCCTTGGTTTTCTCCATCCCTTTCAGGAGAAAGTTGGGTTGTGCTTTGAGCAGCCCAAACCATTGTGTGATTCTGTAATTCTTGATGGATTCAGTGCAGCTGAGCATTGTCAACAGCTTTGGTACCTGACCCGTTCTCATTTTGGTGATGCTGTGTGTTACAGCAGTGTTCAGTTACTGGCAGCAGCTAAAAAACCCTCCTTCAAACTCAGATTTAATACTGAAACAATGCACATAAATGACATTCTGGCCTGACCCAGCTAAATCAATGGCTGGTGGTTTCCCTGATGGCCAGCAGCTGCGGAAAGATCAAGGTGCTCATGGCAAAGAAGTGTGACCCTCCTTGGGCCTGGGAAGCCTCACTGAGGTGGCTGCAAATGCTCCAGCACCCATCAGTGTAACAGTGGCACACCGGGGAGGGATGGAGCAGGCCCAGAGAGAGGGGACATGGCCAGGTCAGCAGATAGAACAGGCAGACTTTAACTGCTTCATAAAACCATTTAAACAGCATCTTACAGTGCTGGCTCCAAAACAGGATTATTGTTCCCCCAGGTCTTTGAGTGTTTCCTTATCCTTCACCATCCCCTTGCCTCCACTCCATCCTGCTCCCTTGATTATTCACTAAATGTTATGGAAGAAGCATCTGGTGACCTTTGATGACAGCAGTTAGTGGATGCTGTGACAGAAGGGGGAAGCCTTGAGGCCAGAGGGTTTTCCAGAGGCACAAGGTGTGCCGTCAGTCCTCAACATCCATGCGGTTTTCCTTCTCACACTTACAGTGAGTGCCTCTACAGCTGCCAGCCTTGAGGAAGCCTTTCTGCCAGCATCACCATTAATTGCAGCATTAATTGCCCCCTCACAGCAAGTTAGTGCTGTGGTCACAGCCACCTGCTTGGCAGCTCTGCACACTTGGCCCGTGGCTGTTTGCAAAGAGCTGAGTGTTTGTACCCGAGTTTCCAGCCCAGGTCCTTGGCAACAAGAACTCTCATCCAGCTGCAGCTCTCCAAGTCCTGCTGTCCCACTTCAGGCACCCAAACACTTTGGGATTCTAGAGGCTGGGGTCTGGAGTGTTCTGGGAACTCCACATTGAGGAGGAGGAGGAGGAGGTGTCTGCAGTCACTGTGCTCATTGCAGTGGAGGTGACAAGTGCCTGGCATTGAGTGTGAGCCTGTGCTGTGCAGGAGGATTTGCTTCTTGTATATTGTGGGGAAATGGAGAGAACTCAAAGCAACAAATTGCCAGTCAGAACCAGACCCTTCACTACAAAAGAGGAGGATTATTGAGAGCTTTGATTGCAGAAGCATCTGTGAAGATGCTTGAATAGCTCCATGCCTCCTCAACACAGCCCCTTCTGAGGAAATTCTTCTACAGCAGCTTCTCTCTCTCCACAGTTGCACAACAGCCTCCTTGCAGAGCAGGGTAAGGGCAGGTCCCTCTCCTCCTCCTCCTGCAGGAGGGGAAGCCAGTCCTGCTCTGCAGATGATGCTTCTCACCACATGGGACGTGCCCTGTGGCTGTCTGCTGGCAGTGCTGGCCGAGGACAGTGGCACTTGCCACTGTCACATTCTGAGCAGGGCTGGTGCTGCTGTGTCCCATCAGCCACGGGCTGCTGCAGCCCCTGTCCCATCCCCAGCACAGGGAGGCTGCATCAGTCACCTCCAGTGCCTGCACTGAGCCATGGCAAGCTCCAGAAGGCAAGGTGTCCAGGTCCCCTCTAGAGAGGTATTTGCAAAAGATGGATGTGACCTGCTGGGATCATTAAAAGGAAGTGAAAAAAGGGCAGTGATACCTTCAACCCCAGGAGGAAAATCCATCTCTGGTAGCTGAATGTAGCAAGGCTGTGTCAACCTCTACCTCCTGTTCCCACTGGCAATATCTTGCTCTGGAAGGTGATCTCTTCTCTCCCCATACCCTTTAACCACCTCCACCACAGCTAATATCCCAGCCCCCTACATCCTTTCATTTACCCAGCCCTTGAGCTGCTTTCAGGGTTGGTGTCAGACTCTCCCTGCTCAGCAAAATCTCTGTTTCACATCTCTGCCCTGTGCTTGGTGCAGCCAGCAGCTCTGTCTTGTCAGGGCTCTCTTGCTGTCACAGAGCTCTGGTTTGTGCTGTCTACTTGCTGTGGCTCTGCTGCCTCCCAGCCCATCCCAGGAGTGTTCCCAGTATCTGGAGATGACCTGGCTTTGTGCTTGGCAGCAGTTCTTGCTCCCCTCTCACTGCTGGGAGCAGAGCTGTGTTTCCAGGCAGCTGTCACAACTCTGTCACCACAGCCACAGAAGTTGGAGAGAAACAAAATCACTGAATTTCACTTGGCCCTGGAATTGTGCTTCTGGGCAGTCAGTGGGGCTGAGACCACCCCTCACTGTGTGGAGCAGCCAGGGCAGTGTGGTGGAGAGCTGGTGTTCCTGCTGCCAGCAGGACTCTGTCCTCTCAGGTGCTGGTGCCATGCTGAGCAGCCAGGCTGGCCATCATCTGCCACACACACATCCCAGCCTGGGCTCTCTCCAGCCCCACAGTTCCTTCCCAGAGGAATGTGGATTTAATGACTTCTTCAAATTTTGCAAAACCTTTGGCTTTGCAAAGCTGAATCCAGCATGGGTGGGCAGAGTCTGAAGCAGTTGGGATACACAGCAAAGCACAACCAGGGCTCCCCACGCAGCAATCACAGAGCCCTGGCTCTCCCATGGCCCATCCCATCCCACCTTCTCAGGTGTCTCACTGCTCAGAGTGACCCCAAGATGTGTTAGAAAGTCTCTTTTCCCAGCCTGGCAGTCAAAGAAGGAGTCAGAGCTCTTCATTTCTTGGTCTCAAGGTTGTTTATTGTTTCTTATCTATAAAATTTTTTCTCCTGTCCTGCCGAGGTCCACTCAGCAGGACAGACAGAGGCACTCTGCCTGCCCTCAGGAGGTGTTATCTTTTTATATTAAAAACTACACATACAATATTTACAATTACTTCCCAATACCTGTCACCTATGTTAGACAGTGAGCTTCTACTCTAAACCAATCTAAAAGTGCCAACATCCCAGCAGAAGATGGAGGCCAAGAAGAAGAAGAAGAAAGGCTGGACATGCCCAGTTCCCTCCATCTTGCCCCCTGAAGCCCCATTCTATAAACCCCCAAAAATCTATTTTTCACCCCATGATAAATTCACTATCATTCTACTTAAACTGTCGTGGCTTGCAGATCTTCCAATAAGGTTGGTAATTCGCTCCATGGGCCATAATCAAACCCACAGGTGTTTTGGGCTCTGTGCCAGGGTCTGTGAGCCCCCTGGCAGGGGTCCTGGCAATGCAGGACAGCCAGAGGGATGTGCTGAACTCCGACACCGCCTGCCCTCACCAACAGTGGAACCCAGCTGTGAGGGGTTAAATCTGGCATTTAACAGCGTGGAGTGGGGCAGCAAGAAAGGGTGAGAGCAGGAGCCCAGTGCCTGGGTGTTTGCCTCCCCTGGGCTGTGCAGAGAGTCTCACCATGCACCCACCTCTGCTGCTGCTGCCTGTGCCCATTGGCCGTGGTTGGGAGGCCAAGTGGTGATTCTTAGACATCCCTCATCTGTAGTCAGTGGCAGCAAGTGTTTGTGGCTCAGGGCTGTTAACTGCCCTGTCCAGCTACACTGCAGGTTTATAGACATCCATTTTTCATCTCTCTCTCCTTCGCTGCTGTGGAGGAGCTGCTCAGGTGAGCATGAATTGGTCCAGCTGTTCGCTGGGGAAAGAGCCACCAGCCATTTCTAAGCACAACACATCCCCTTAGCTCGTGTTTTTTACCGTGGTAATTGGTGGAGTTTTAATCCCTGTTCAGCTGGGGGAAGCACGCGTTGCCATCCGCCCCGGCAGAGCCGGCCCACGGCCGCCTCCGCCGCGGTCAGGAGTCACTCACCTTTAGCCAGGAGCCAGGCAGCTGTTGAAATCCCTTCACACCGCACGCAAATTAGGCATTGAAAACACTCATTACAGGCAACATGACACGCCTTCATTATTCCAGAATAATTGTCTGAAAAGCTCAGCTCGCAGCACAAGCTTCGCTTGGTGCAGGAATGTGATAAAAAGAAAACAGGAAGTGCAATCAATGCTTGTAATCCTTTTAAATAAAAAGGTACTTGCTAGTAGCTGCCAACATCTTTAAAAAGCTGTGATTTCCCCGGAGAGAGCCCTTATCAGCTATGACTGCGTGTCATTCTGGCAGTCTGTCAATCCATCAGACTTCAGTGCCACTGACATTAAGAAGCCAGGCGTTAAGATTATCACATTTACCCGTAATGTAGCACAGATTGTGTTGACATTTGGGAAGTATTCCACCACAGGAGCTATTTGACTTCAATTCTCTCTTTCTGAAGAAAAAAAAAATGCTTTGAAATACTCGAGGGCAGGAGCCTGCTCTGCCTGCAGCGTGCTGGCATGGGGAGCAGGAGGAGAGTGAGGGTGCACAAGCCATGGCCCAGGATGTAGCCCAGGAATTCTGCCCTCCTGTTCTTTGGCTGCACCTGGCATGGAGTAGGCAGGTATTTGGGCTGGCTGAGGAGGGTTCCCCTATGCCCTGCCCTGAGGCAGCTGTGATTCAGTCTCCACTGGGACCCAGAGAGCAGCACCATCTGCTTGCACCCCCCTTCCTCCTCCTGAGAAGGCCTCATCTCCATCCACAGTGGAGAGGGGGATATTCCAGGCTAGGCCATGGAAACAATGGTAAATGACCTAAAATGAACTGATTAATCTCTTTAAATAATTGTGAAGCCGTTTTCCAGAAAAAGTTAATCTACTCTAAATGGCTTTTGTGTTTTTCTTGGGCTCCAATCAATACGTGGTCGCTTGCTTTTCATGTGTAATTCACAGTAATTGCAAAAGAGCATCTTCTGAAGAAAATGACACTCTGCAAGCAGAAATGCAAAAAGACACAAGGGCCAATTGTCTTTAGATCCCAGCACAAGGCATGCTGTCAGACACACTGGTGAGCTGGAGGTGCTTCAGCATCACAAGTCTGTGTCCTAGGTTCTTCTCTGGGAAGCTGCTGGAGGTGCTGGAGCGTGTTGTGTCCAGATGGCTTGATTTGGAATCTCATCTGCTTTCAGGTCTGGCTGCCAGGGCCCTGGCCTGTGGCCCCCTAGCCCACCAGCTGCACAGAGAAGTTGGCTGCAAGATTACAAGGTTAGGCAGAGACACATGCCTTTCCTGTCACTGCAGACATTGCTGGGAGCCAGAGGCAGCTGTGCTCCTTGCCACGCTGTCCCAGCCAGGGCTGCACTGCCCATGCACAGCAGCACCCAGCCATCACCCAAGGCCTCTGGGGCCCGGGGTGGGTCCTGTGTGCAGAGCTGGTGCAGTCCAGTGCAGATCACATTCCCTGTCTCTTTCATCTCCTGCTCAAGTTTCCACCACCCAGGCTCACTTCATCCGCACCCAGCCTCGAGCCATGACTGCCTGATGGTAGGACAGGCATCTCCTTCCAAAGTGTCCATTGCCTTTCCATCATATGCTGTAAAACCAGAGCATAATTTTCCAGGATGTCATTCTAATTCTACTGAGAAAGCTTATTACTTGTGATTTACCCATAAAAACGGCCCGTTGACTTATGCTGGTGTGTCTGTGGGTTTGCCCATCAATCCATCACAGCAGCAGCAGGCTCTCCTCAGGGCAGGGGGAGCAGATCCAGGGCTGAGGTGAGCATGCCACTGTGATTGACACGCTGCTTTTAGCGGCCATAAAGCCTCTGACATATTCCTTTTGGCTGGCTGCGGATCCGCGCTGCTGAGCTCCAGCACAAATGTCATTAAAACATGTTCTACCCATGGTACCTATAAATAATTGAGGCAGCAGGTCTGCGTTGAGCTCTGTGCTGCAGCTTTCTGCTCCTCCAGAAGGAGATGACCTCTCCTTCTCCCACTCACCATCTTAGACATGAAGGGGCACCTGACACTTGTCCCCACGCCGATTTCTCTGCTGCCTTGGCAGGACGTGCTCCCAGGGCTGGGCTCTGGGCTGCTCCCTGCAGGGAGGTGAGTGCAGACCCTTGGCTCCAGACCTTGCCTTTCCTGCCTCCTGCCTGGGGCACTGCCGATGTGTGAGGAGAACCTGGCACGTGGGTAGAGGAACCCAGTGATCTCAGGGACTCAGGAGCAGCTCCTGGCTGTCATTGCCCACCACTTCCCAATCTGTTGAATTTTCCAGAGCTGCCCAGGGCAGCACCTGCAGGTCTCCCTGTGCCAGCACATGGCCAGCACAGTTAATGCTGTCTGAAATAGTTTAATGGGCTCAGATGCATTTCCAATACTGTCACTAAATGTGTGGGAAATTCACAATCCATGGCTGAGAGTGCTTGTTGCTGCTGTGGCCTTGGAAGCACAATCTATCCCTGAGCACAGCTTTCCTCACTCACCTGGCCATGAGTAGTGGAACCATCCTGTCCCTTGTGAGTCCCACCACAGTTCTGTTCACCAGTCAGACATTCCAGCCCTTCTGCAAGTCCTGACACAAAGGGCAAGTGCAATCCTTGATTGGGGTCCTGCAGGCCTTCAGGCATGAGCTGTGGGCTGGCAGATGAGCTTGCAGGCAAGGCTTACCTGTGTGGGATACCCATGTGGGACACCTGTGGGGGACATCAGCAGGTTGCTCTGTCCCTGTTGAGAGGGGCAAGCTCACACCTTCAGCATCAGCCCCCTACACCTCCCATCACATGGTTCTGGCTCCCTTCATGCCCACGAACAGGTTTTTTCTTTCCTTCCTTCCCATGACAGCCACCAGCACCCCCGTAGCAGTGGGAGTCATTAGCAGGCATCACGCTGGGAATGTGCAGTGTAAATATGGAGTGCTGATATCCCACTTTGCCGTGCTGGGAACAGCAACCCCAGACTGATGCTGTTCCCCTGGCAGCAACCACCCATCATTCTGACCCTGGGTGATCCACAGGCTCATTCCTGCTCCCTGGGGTCAGGAGGGCACAGTGCAAAACAGCTGTGTCCTGGCATACAGGGACACATCCATTGCCCAGCCCAGAGACACACAAGGTGTTCTGGAGATGGAGGAAGCATCTCCTGCCCCAGGGACACACCCTGGGCAGCAGGGCTGAGTGAGAGTGGCTGTCCTGCCCCCGCACACACATGTGCAGGGCTCTGGGCACGTGCAGAGGCAGGTGCTGTGTGCGTGGGGAGGTGTGCAGCCATGCAGAAGCATGTGTGTGCTGAGGCAGACGCTGTGCTGTGCAGTGTGTGTGTGCCCTGACAGATCCTGGAGGTGTATTAAACAGCAGCTGTCGGGCTCCTCCCGAGCACAGCAGTAACACAGTTGGGACCATTGTGATGTCTTCTTAATTTAAACTCGTGTTGTCTTTCAGCCACGTGCTAATGAGGGCTAATGGGGAGATCAGCTTGCTGTTTGCCAGCGTTGCTGTGTGCGTTGCCTTGGCCCTGTCACTCCTGCAGCCTGGCTGTCCTCACTGGCTGGTGTCTTTCCCTGCCTTGCTGCTCTGATGGGAAGAGGGACTCGGGGTCTGCTCCCCCTGGGGTTCATGTGGCATTTCAAAACTGCTCCACCAAGCCAACTTGTCTGACCACAGAGCAGCAGCACTCATGTGGGGAGCAGAGCCTCCTGGTGCTGTCCATGGGCAGCCCCCAAGATCTCCGGGGCTCCCTTGTGTCATAACAACAGTCCCAAGATCTTGAGTGGCCCCTGTGACCCACAGTGTCATATCCCCTCGTGTCTCTGCAGCCCCAGGACAGCCACAGGACCCTTGGGACCCTCCTCTTAGAGAAGGGGCAGCCAGATACTCATGGAGTCTGTGTCACCCCTCGTGCTGCTCTGCTGTGACTCAGCACAGGGTACAGAGTCACTGGCACCCACAGGAGTGATGGTTTGGCCACAGCTCAGTAACTTTTTGTCACCTGCATGCCCATCCTGGCTCGCATGGCTGTGGCGCTGGTGCTTGGGGACAGAGCAGCTCCGCATGGGACATCTCTGCTCCACAGGCCTGGGGCCATTGTCCCTCTCCTTGTGCCTGTCCCCTGCTCTCCCTGCCCCCCAGCCACAGGTGCCAGCTGCACAGCAGGACACTGTCCCAGGGCTGCTGGGTGCCAGCACCGACCCTCCAGAGCGGGAGCGGAGCACAGGGAGCTCCAGGGTGGCAGCATCCCTGGAGCTGCTTCTCCCAGCACTAACCCACACATTTATCAGGATTAATGAAGCGTGCAACAAACGGATCAGGGAGGCAAAGAAAGCAGCAGAGACAGAGCCAGAGGCTGGCAGCAGGCAGGAGGGACAGGAGGGGGTGTGTGGGTCAGTGAAGCTGGTCAGGGCTGCGCAGGAGCAGCACACCTCCCTGGGTACCTGCTCCCAGCTCCCCACATGGACACACAGCAGTGCTCACGTCTGCTCATCATGGTGCACACAGGCATGAAGAAATGAGACACAGTCGTACCAGAGATCAGCCATCAATGTTTGAAAAAAGCCATTGAATACTAACACAGCCACTTACGCCATATTTGCATACTTGCTTAATAAAAAATTATGGCCATTCAAAGCTCAATCATTAATTACCCAGCATATTTTTGTTTAACTCCCTCCCTTTTTTATTACAGACTAAGCTGTTTTCCTGCTTATTCAGCAAAAATTCCCTACTCTTCCACCAGGACCAGGCATGCAATAAATATGTACTTATTAAGTGTGCATTACAACTGCACAAGCTGGGAGAGGTAATAACAGGCCCAACATAAAGCTGAAGTATTTATGCATGTACCTAGGGCCACTTTAGCTATTTATTTTCACAAAGAAATTAAATTAGATAGTTTGATAGCTCTCAGTGTGACTATGGTGGGAATTTACATAGGCCCCAGCCTGTCAGGTAGGGATGGGTTTGAAGGCACAAACTCATGATGAGGACAAGCTGCAGACATCCAGGTGTGCTGGGCAGCACTCCCTGCCAGGAGGGTCAGTGCCCAGCCAATCTCCTCTGCTGGGAATCCCATGGGGACACCAGGAAGCCAGGATGGACACCAGGCAGTAAGGATGGACACCAGGAAGCCAGGATGGACACCAGGCAGGCAGGATGAGGCTTCCCACTTCTGGGACCACAAATTACTCTGTGAGAAAAACACAGTGGTACAGCGTCCTTGGAGAAAAACTGTTGGGATGTGAAGAGGGATGAATTTTCTCAGGGAAAATTGACTTTTCAAACCCTTCTCACTTGAAAGAATCCCAGCGCCTTTGTTAGCGTTTACCGCCCACTCTCCATAGATGCCTTTGACAAGAGATGTGACACCTGGCCGGGACAGGAGAGGGGATGGGGAGGGCAGTGCCACCCTCCTCGGCGCCCCCCAGCCCTCACCACCCTGCGGGAGGCCCCGCAATTAGTGAGCGACCTGATTAGCGCTGATTAGGCACACACCGCCTGCAGCGGCAGAGCTGCGGGGCTGTGGGCTCTGCCCCACCCCAGGGCATCAAACCTGGGGGCTCTGAGCCTGCAGGGGACACTGAGCCCGCAGGGGACACCGAGCCCGCAGGGGACACCCAGCCCTGCCTGTTCACATGGGGCTGGGACCACCTGCAGCATCCCCTGGTCCCCAGGGAGTGGCTTCCCCTTGTGCTTGTCCCCTTGGTGTCTGACATCCCCCCGCGCCTGTCATGCAGGTTCCTGATGTCTCCAAGTTATTAAAGATGGGATTTTTAAATAGCACAGAGGATGTACAAGTTTTGCAGTGTCAGCACGGGGGAGTGACAGGAGTTGCTGGGAGCCAGCCCAAGCCCGGCAGTGACAGTGTCCTTTAATTACAATTGATGACCTGGCATCTCCCTTCCCCAGTGCTCATCAGCTCATTGCCTCGCAGCGGGACAATGGGACCCCAGGCCCTACCCAGCCGCTCCCTGAACCCAGCACAGCCTGCTCTGCTCCTCCAATTGCCCACATTTTATCCAGGATAAAGGAAACTTTGGCAAGATGCCTTCCCAGGAGGCAGAGGCATCTCTGTGCAGTGCCCAGTGCCTACCCATCCACGTGTATGAGGCTCTGTGGTCCTGGTCATCCTGTGGCCTCCAGCAGCTGCTTCCAATGAGGGCTTGTAGAGAGAGCAGCAGCTGCTGAGCACGGGGTGCTGTCTGCTGGCAGAGGAGTGAGAGGAGAACTGCCTCTGCCCGGGGCATGGCTGGGGTGGAAGCACGCGAGCTGCGCGCCGGGGCTGACCGAGGATGTGCCAGCTTGCCAAGAGAAGTGTGAGAGCCGCCTCTCGCTGGTGGAACAGGAGGGAGCACAGCTCAGCAATTACAGCACAATTAGCTCAAACAGCAGGTTGATTGTAAATTGCAGCTCTGTGCCAGCTACAAGCACGGAGCGAATGGCTGGCGGGAGCTCTCCTGCAGCCCGGCTGTCTCTGCTCGGGCCTGAGCCAAGCAGGACGTGTAGGGCCATGGCCCACAGCATCCCCGTGGGGTCTCCTGGCACTTGGCCCCACAGCCTCCCCCTCGAGCTGCTGCAGACACAGGAGAGCTGGTGAGGAGCCCTGTGGCCTTGCTAGTACAGCTCCTCTGTGGAGAACAGCCAGGAGCAGCCCTGCAGAGAGGACCTGCTGGCCCTTCTTGGGGCCATGGGGTACAAGAGCCATGCTGCCTTCCCAGAGCATCCCTTTCTGCAGAAGAGCTCCTGGGCCTCCCCTGCTCCATGCTGGAGCCTGGACTGCAGTGGTTCAGAGCCCAAATGAGCAGTGCCACCCATGGGTCCCCAAACCAGGTGTGCAGGGTGCAGCAGCCTTGCTGGAAAGTGGGCAGTTGTAACACTCCTCCTGCATCCTGTGTGGGGAGCAGCCTTTGGGAGAGCAATTCTCAGAGGGAGACCCCCAGACCTGTCCCTGTGGGGCAGGGAGGCATGGCTGAGCATGGGCTCACCTTGCAGGACACAGCCAAGCAGTGAGTGTGGTTGTTGCGCTGCCAAGGGATGTGTGGCAGTGAACATGTGCACTTCTCTTGGGAATGACTGCCTCAGAGCAGCCTGCTCCCTGCACCATCCCATCATCCCATGCTGTCCTGCCTGGTGTACACAGGACAGACACTGTCAAAGAATAGGAGGGGGCAAAGGAAAGGGCTGTGTCTCATGCCCAAGCAGTCATCCCCCCTAACCCTTGTGCAGAGTATGAGGCAGCCTGGCTGCTCTGGCTGCCCCTGGAGATGTGGCAGGGCTCCTGTGCAGCCCTAGGGAGGGACAGGCTTCTGGGGGCCCCCAGTGGAGCCCCACTCACTCAGCTGCGCTGGGGGAGCCTCTGGTACACGTGCAGGAGGATTCAGTGCTGCCCATGCCCAGCACCCCTCTGAGGGATGGCAGGGGATGCTCACAGCCAGCTTTGGGCTTGGCTGTGCCCTCAGCAGGGTGTCCCACTGGCTCTGGGCCCCAGATTGTGCTGGCAGTGGGGTCGGTGTGCATGGAGCCGTGTGCTCGGTGGAGGCAGCAGAGGGACACGGAGTCTGTGCCAGGGAGGGGCAGGAGGGGCCCTGGACACTGAGTCTGTGCCAGGGAGGGGCAGGAGGGCCCTGGACCCGGCTGTCCCCGTGCGTGGGCTGCCGAGGGGCCTGGGGCAGGGGGGGCAGAGCCTGTCAGCCTGCTGAGGCTGATGCCTTCCATCTCTGAGTTACTGGCTCGTGTCAGGGCAGAGCTGGAAATGTCAGGGACTGCTGCAGGGTGACCGTGCAGAGTGGCAGATGGTCAATGATGGATTTGTCACTTCAGATTCAGGCGGTTTTTAAATATTCAGCAGAATCGGAGGTGACAGCTCATGGCAGCAGGCAGAATTTCTGTACGTCTGGGTAGGACCTCCTGGCCCCCTGGGAGGGGGGCAGAGCAGGACAAACCCTGGCACCTCCCGGCAGTGGCTGGGGACAGCTCAGGCTGGGAGTGTGGCGAGCAGGGCCAGGGCTCCCTGTGACCCAGGGGAGCTGCAGGAAGGAGGCTGCTGCTGAGCTGGGTCTGCTCCCTGCGAGCTGCAGCATGCAGGTAGTGCCTGTGCTGCCTGCAGCCACCCCCCTTTGTCAGCACCAGTGCATTGGGGTGCCCCAAGAGCACCGAGGGCTCCCAGCAGCTCCACACCAGAGCTGGCACTCCCCACCCTCTGGTGATGGCCGTGGCAGCCACATCCTGAGGAGATGCCCAGCAAGTGGAGGTTCCTGAGGCAGGAAAAACAGAGGTCTGGACAGGCTGGCAGTGCAAGGAGTGTGGGCAGAGCCTGCAGGCTCAGCTGAGTGTGCAAAGTGGCTGGGTGAGCAGGGAAGAGAGGTGGAGCTCGGCACAGCCACAGAGCCACCCTGCAGAGCCATGCCTCAGACAGGGAGCAGGTGCCTGCTGGGCTCACCTGCACACAGGTGCCCTGCAGATTCCCTGAGGCAGGGCCAGCGCTGCAGAGCTGTGCACAGGTCAGGGCAGGGCACAGTTGAGAGTGATGCTGCCACAGCTGCTGCCATCAGCCCCGGTCCCACTGATGGTTATGAGGAGCAGTCACTTCTCCTCGCTGGTGCTTCTTCCTGCAGCACAAGTCATTGCTCAAAAACTGCCTTGGACCTGCTCAGGGCCCCTGTGGGGTGTGGGATGGACATGGCCCTGCAGAGCCAGCACAGGAAATGTCTCCTGGTGCAAGAGGAGAGCCCGGATGGAGTGTGGCTCCTGGCTGAGCCAAGGGAGATGGAGCTCCCCCTCCCTGGGGGTATGTGTGGCTATGGCCGCTGGCAGGAGGAAGGCAGCAAGGTCATTGCAGTAATGAACACACCCTCCCTAGAGGGCAGGGGATGCAGTATTGACTCTGCATCCCCTGTGCCTGCTGCCTCAAAGAGGGCTCTGCTCACACCAGCTGGATTGGCTGGCGTGTCCCCGTGCCACAGCTCATCAGGTGCAGCCCTGGCTGCAGGGTGCTGCCAACCATGCACATTTGCATCAAACTTTGCTAAGGATGCATGTCGTCCTGTACATCCACTGTGCGTGCAGAGGTGCCTGGCTGGGGGGCATAAGCAGAGGGTTGGCATGCTCCCCCTGGTCCTCCCGTGCTGCAGGCAGGTCTGGGGAACCTCCCTGCCTCCCCCCAGCCCGGGGAGGGGTGCCCTTGCAGTACAGATTTGCAGTCCAGGCTGCCCATGCAGCCCACAGGGTGGGCAGCACTGAGAGGGCTCTGTCTGTCAGGGCTGTGTCCCCATGCCCCTGCAAGGCAAAGCACCTTGCCCTGGGGCTGAACAGGTGAAACTGCAGCCCCTTCCTGCCCCTGGCCAGCCCTGCCAGGAGCCTGACAGGCAGTCAGTGATTAATGCTGAAGTCAAACCCTTCCACCAGCTCCAACCTTAGTGTCTGCAGCAGCAATGCAGCCCCCACCAGGAACCCCAGGAGAGCTCACAGACCACCCTGAATGCTGTGGCTCTGCCCTGCTCCACAGAGCTGGCTCCTCTTCATTTCTGTGTCTGCTGCTAACAGCCTGTTCCTCTCTCCTGCCCTGGCTGTGTGATCACAGCAGCTTCCAGCAGGGCCAGTTCTCTGCAGCCCAGCCCAGTGCCAAATTCTCCTTCCTCCATCAGGTGCCTCTCTGATCAGCAAGCAGAAGGCAACTTGCTGGTCAGACTCTCCTGGAGGAGATGAGCTTGGCTCTGGCTCCAGCCTGCGCTTAGAGCAATTTAATATCAGCAGCAGGAGGGGATGGGGAATTAATTTTGGTCGCTGCCACCCCTTCGGGCCACACCTACGTGTGCTGGGTAGTGCAATGTGCTGGCTCCCCCTTCCTCTGCTGGAACAGCTGCTTGAATTTCCTTGCCCTGCCTTCATCCCTCCTTGCATTAACTGTTTCTCAGCCACGAAACACTGAAGGGCTGCAGCTGGCTCTGCCCGACAGGCTTGGCCCTTCTGCTGATGGAAAAGCACAAAGCTCTCAAGGAAAGCACAGGCCATAAATCAAGGGCAGCAGCAGCACCAGGCAGCCCTGGCTCTGAAGGGGCCCCATGAGCACAGCTCAGGGGCTGGTGGCCACCAGCCCCCCCAGGTGACTGCAGTGGGACTCTGGGGTGGGTGCAGAGCCCAGGCTTTACAGGGCAGCCCCACACAGCAGCGGGGTGTCAGGTCACACAGCCCAACACGCCGTGTCCCCAGCCCTGGGGAACAGCCCAGGATGTGTCCCAGCTCGGATCTGGGGGTGCTGGCTCTGGGGGGCACTGCCTGAGGAGCTGGGGCTGAGCACTCTCCCTGCAGAGGGGCAGGCAGCTCCAGCTGACTCTGAAGAGGTTAAATCTTTCTAATCGCTCAGTAAGACCTTCTCTAAGAATTTATCTACTTTCTGCCTTCCAAGAACATATGGATAAAATCCCCCTGAGCGGGACTTACATTTATAGCATCTATTACTGAGATCAAGGTTAATCCAGAGTAATCTAATGGGGTGAAAAGGACTTTATATAAATCTGTTTTAATCTATGGGACATGATAGCCTGACAAGGCCATCAGAACACTCCTGCTCCACTGCTGGGGCAGCGAGAGGTGCCAGAGTTGCACAGGGGATGCAGGAGAGAGAGTTGGCTCATCCAGCACCCACCAGTCTGAGTGCAGCAGGGTCAGGAGACTGGCAGGGCTGGAACATGGCCCACCAGGCTGAGAGCCAGGCCAGCTGTCCTGCTGTGCAGCTGCTGCTGGTGCCCCCAGAGAGACTGAGTGGCCCTGCCCCTGTAGGAATGCTGTGCCATGGCACAGGGGAGGCTGCAAGTGCCCTAAATTAAGAGCCATCCTTGATAGGTGCAATTGATCCACGCTTAAAACGAGGGGATTCAGCAGGGAGGCACAGAAGGTGAACTTCAGTGGCTGCCAGTGCTGATGCCACACCTTGTGTGCGTGCCCACGCTGGGCACTGGTGGCTCCAGCAGGGCTGGTGCTTGCAGCACGTGCACAGGGCATTCCAGGTGGGCAGAGAGGAGGGACTGCCCCTGCCAGGATGTCACACTGTGGTCCCTGCCTCACCCCACACCTCCCACAGCTGGGTGAGTGCACTCCCTCTAAGCTGTGAGTGCCAAGCATTGCTCCCTCTGCTCCCACTGCTCCCCATCCTGCCATCTCTGGCCTCACTCCAGCCTGAGCCCTGCAGAGCCTGGGCTCTGCACCCCCCTCAGCTGTGCCTGGGCTCTGCACCCACCTGAGCTGTGCCAGGGCTGGTGCTGAGGGCAGCCCGTGCCTGCTCTCTGCCCAGGCAGCCACAGGAGCGAGTCCCAGGGACACAGGAGGCCAAATAAGAGAGTTCTCCAGAGCATGGCGTGTCGTTTTACATCTGCTCAGATGGAGACTGAGTTATCCAGGTCCCTGAGTCCCAGACCCGCCAGAAGACAGTATCTCAGCTAAACGATGCAAAAATGATTTAATGGAGGGAACTAATCAAGGAATCCAAGAGAGACTGCTCACCAAGGGCTGATGCAAGATTCAATTAAACTGCAGCCTTTGTGGGTTCACCATTTTAATTTTCCACAAATTAGCTTAAAAAAGGTATGGAAATGAAGATATTAGAATTTTTTTAAGTCAAAAGGAAAAATCCTTTGAGGATTATATTAGCTATTTCACTTTAACAAACATAATTTCTATACTCATTTTCTTGTTTTAATCTCAGCTGTTGAGATACTCTTTCCATTCCACTCCAGTGTGGAAGGCTGTTAACCCTTCCCAGAGCAGGTCCCACAGCCCAGCTGCTGCAGTGCCCCAATCCCATGCCAGCCACGGTGCTGGGGCGAGGGCAGCACAATGGCATGGGAGCCCTCCTTGGTCAGCTGGGCTCCAAGCTGGTGCAGCAGCACCAAAAGAAGCAAATCCAGCCCCACAGCAGTGATGGAGATGCCTCCCCAGTTGGAGGGCTCTGCTCTGTCCCTGCCTGTGCCGGGCTGGTTGGACAGAGGCTGGCTGTGAGTGATTCCAGCACAGACAGGGCTGTGGATCTGCCCGGGGCTGCAGCAATGCTAAGCTCCAGACACCCCACATTTTCTGTAACTTCACCTGCTTTTGCCCTCAGGCAGCTGGAGATAAACACGGAGTAACAGTGTTGTGTGTCGGCTGTGATTTGTCTTGTACAGGAGTATGGCTTGCACTGAGGATCTCCTGTGAGTAACAGCAGCTGCTGTTAGGGCACCTGCTGGCCTGGCATGGCTGGCCTGGTGGTGCAGCTCCAGGGCCTGGCTGGAGGCTGCTCTCCAGCAGGATTGGTGCCTGGAGAGTGTCAGGGCTGGTGGCTGGTTCACTGGGCTCTGCCTGCCCACACAGCCTGCTCCCCACCCCAAGGAACAGTGTTCTCTCCCTGGGCTCCTGCTCATCAGGGGTAAACAAGTCCCCATCAGCAGCATCACTTACTGGTGTGGGGCTTTGCCAGGACTGGGGCTGGCTGGGCCACCCTGGCCAGGGCTGGCATGGTGCCAGGCATGTACCAGGGTGCTGAGGAGCACCGCCCACAGAGCCCCTGCTCCCAGGGTGGGCTCAGCTCCTCCTCGCCCTCTGCTCCCAGCACTGCCTGCACCTCTGGCATGTGACCGTGCTCACAGGGGTGCCAGGGTGAGGGCAGAGACGAAGATCTGACTCCATGTTTCAGAAGGCTTGATTTATTATTTTATGATATATATTACATTAAAACTATACTAAAAGAATAGAAGAAAAGATTTCATCAGAAAGCTAGCTAAGAATAGAATAAGAAAGAATGATAACAAAAGCTTGTGGCTCAGACTCTCTGTCCAAGCCAGCTAGGCTGTGTTTAGCTATTAATTAGAAACAACTACATGAAACTAATCACAGATTTACTTGTTGCATTCCACAGCAGCAGATGTTTACATTTTGTTCTTGAGGCCTCTCAGCTTCTCAAGAGGAAAAATCTTAAAGAAAAGATTTTTCATAAAAGATGTCTGTGACACTGGCCCTGTCCATCAGGTTCACATCCACCATCCTCTCGGGGTCGGCTGCTTGTTCTCTGCCCCCGAGGTGAGTTGGTGGTCCAGGCGACCCCAGGCTCTGAAGAATGAGACTGGACTCTTTGCTGTTCGGTCTTCAGGTTGTTTATTAAGTCTTATCTACAAAATTTTCTTCCTGGCAGACAGAGGTCTGACCAGCAAGGCACCACGACGCTCTCCGCCCCCAAGGCTGCTCCGTCTCTTATACCACAAATTACGTATATCATATTTACCTTTACCTTCCAATACCTATCACCCATGTTGGACAGTGCACCCCTTCCCCAAACCAATCCCTGAGTGCCAACACCACAGCAGAAGATGGAGAACAAGAAGAAGAAGGAAGAAGGATGAGACACGCCCTGTTCCCTCCATCTTGTCCCCATTACCTTTATACAAAAATTTTTAAAACTTATATTTTCACCCTGTGTACACCTTATAAAAACACCCTTTAAACCTGTGACACCTTCCAGCCCTCATACCAAACTGGCAATTCATTTGCAGGATCAAACCAGCCACCAAGTGTTCGGGCATCATGCCAAGATCTCGAGCCCCGAGGGTTTGGCTCTCGACGTGGTCTCGGGGGACACCTCACATCCAGAGTGATGTGCAGAGTTCCCACACCATCCCACCCTGCTTGCACCTTCCTGTCCTGTGCTGTCCCCTCCCGGACCCCCCCTTGCCTTCATCTGGCTCCTGGGTGACCTTCAGCTTGCAGCTCCTGGAAGCACCTCCCTGTCCCCTTCCTCTGTGCCTCGAGTGGAACAGAGCTTCATTTGTCACTGTCTCTTTTAAAAGGTCCAATCTCTTCCATGGGGTCACCTGGCTGCTCTGCCAGCAGTGCTGGCACAGCTCTGCTGCAGCCGCTGCCAGTCCGGGATGCGTCATCCTGTCCCCTTGTCCTTGGGGTCCTCAGTGGTCCCCTCTCTGCTCACTCCCAGTCAGCCCAGCCCACAGGTGGCTGCAGCACATTGCTGAGGCTCAGGGCATCCCATCCCCTCCTCATGGAGAGGAGCAGCAGAGCCAGGGACGTGGGGCCTGTCCTGCACCACCCTCCCAGAGCAGGGGATTGTGCAGGGCTGGCTCGGCCCTGGCACAGGTCTGGCAGTGGAGGCTTGGCCAGGACCCTCCCCACCCTGCACACACTGAGCCCTGAGTGGAGCTCAGTGCAGAATTAATTTGTCATATTGACACTGATCGTTTATTAGGGAGCAGAGTGGAGCCCATTCATTTGAACAGAAAACATTTCATCTTATCTCCTGCCTTTTCATGCCTCAGCTCTCACTCTTTAACCTTGGACAACGAGACATTCATAATTTCCTCACTGGCTCTATGGCTCCTCTAGATAAGAAACTTATTTTTTAATCTTTCTTTCTATTGAATTTTAAACATGTTCCCTTACAAAACCTGATGCACATAACAACACGTTTCACCCAGAATTAATGTGGCCATGCCGTGCTGCAGCCCTGCCCTGAGCTGGGCTCCTGGCCCTGACATTTCATGGACCCAAGAGCCAAGGAGCAGCTGTGTTTTTCCAAATGCCTGCAGGGGCTCTGGCAGGGGTGCAGGGGCAGGCAGGGCCCAGGCAAGCCTCTGCTCTGGGGACAGTGTGACACCAGGGTGCTGCCTGCTGAAGGGTGCACAGGTCTGCAGGGCTGGATCTGCCCATTCCAGGGATTGCTGCCAGTGGGACTGCAGGGGAATGGGTGCTACAAGAAGAACATGCTGTCACCACCTGATGGTTTTCAGCAATTCCCATTTGCTCTAACGTGGTCTGAGCTTGGGAAAGCATTTCTTGTTTGGGGATGGTCAGTGGGGAGCCGATGTGTGACTGGGAGCTCTTGCAGCCCCACACCTGAGCCCCACTGCAGCCCCACAAAACAGTGCAGGGTCTGCCCCAGCCCAGGGCCACGAGCAGCTGCACAGAGATTTGTCTCATTTCCAGTCCACAAAGCTACTGCCCCGACAACAAATAGCCCCACCAGGGCCCCTACAAGGAGAGGCCATGATTGCTTTCCATGTGCAGAAGAGCCACAGAGATAAGGCTTTCACCTCCAAGGCTCTGCTGAAAAATTAGGGATGGGAGGTGGGAGGGAGCAAATTGAGATAAATGAGCGCGCTGCGTGGCATCCTGCCTGCAGGATGCTGAAATAAAAAATCAGTAAATAAAAAATCACCAGTCTTTATCTGGTCAGAGCCTGAATGGGCTGTGTGATAACTATAACGGATGAGCCTGCCATGAGGGCCTCTGAGAGGGGCCTGCTGGCCCTCGTACCACGTGGGAAGGCACCTGCTGGTGCTGGGGACACAGCAGAGTTGCACACAAAGGGCCAGCAGCTCTGCCGTCACACACTGGGTGCTGTCCCTCTGAGTGCACCGTGCTGGCTCTGCACCAATCCCAGGTGGCTCTGGGAAGGGCTTGGCTCCTTCCTCAGTGTGAAATGCACTTTTCCAAGTCGTCCTTCACAGTGAGAAAAAGGCAGATCAGATGCCGAATTAGCCTGCGAGAGCCGTGTTCCCGTCTCTCTTATCTAACTCACTGTAACAAGCTCTTTGCATTTATTCTACCAAATGTGCTGCAGAATTGCGTTACAGCTCATGGCTGCGAGCCATCTGTGGAGAGAAATCCAGTTATACCTTGTATAATAAGTTCCTGACAATCTTACAGAGGACTCCGGGTCATAAAAGTCTCCCAGTTTTATCGCCAGTAACAGACACGGAGAGAAATTAAGTTGTCTTATCAAATTTAGATAATATATATCCCTCTGGAGTGGAAGGTTTCTGATGGATCTTTTACAGTATTAGAACATTTAGAGGGGTGAGCAGAAACGCACAGTGGGGGTGGGAGAGCAGTGGGGTGCAAAACACCCAGGGGCACCCAGCAGTCCTGTAGCTGCTGGGCAGAGACCGGCCCTGGGGAGCCCTGGGAAAGCAAAAGGGAGATGAAAACTGTTTGCAGGCAGGAGCCATGCTGAGAGGGGGGCTCTGCTCCTGCCTGGCTCACCTCGAGCTCTTTCATGCAGCTATTAATGAAAGCAATAACCTCCAGCACCCTGATACGCACGCTCCTTCCCGCTGCCGCCTGCGCCCGGCACTGCGGGCAGCACGAGCCACAGGGTGTCTGCTGAGCTCCTGGGATCTGCTGAAAGCAGGAGCCAAGCCCTGAAGGGAGCCTGGAAATGGGATGTCCATGTCACATATCCTCTGTGGCCAGTGCAGGGATGAGGATCCCTGGCTCTGGAAGGGTCCTGCTCTGGCAGCCTGCACAGTGTTGGTCCTGTCTGGGCTCTCTTTGCAGATGTTGGCAGGGAAAGGCGTGCTGCTCCATTCAGGCAGTAATTTTTAGCCCCCTGGAGAAGGCTCCCTGCTGATCCCATTGCCCAGGGCTTGGCCTGTCCCTGCCCCTGTCTCAGATGTCACGGCTCCTACAGCCAGGGGGCTGGGACAGGGATGGTCAGCACCTGGACTGACCTGTGCCCCTGGCCAACCTCTCCCTCCTGTGGGAGCAGCTGCCCAGAGGGATGGTGTTGGTGGCGTGGGAGGGCTGGGATCCTTGGCACACCTGCTCTGTGTTCAATATTTAGTTTCTGCAGAGGCAGAGTGCAGTAGCCATGGCAATGCAGCGGGCAGGCCCAGCATCGCCGGTGCGCCGTTTATCATGGGCTGAGCAGTCTCGGGCACTGGGGATGCAAACACATGCCTCCCCCGAGAGCCCTGTGCTAATAAAAAAAATGAATCCTCACTTACTGATCTCTGTATTTTTTAAAGATTGGTTACTCTATCTTTTCCTTTTTCATTCATTTTTTAAAAAATCTATCTTGCCGTTCAGGGTAGAATTATCTGTTTAGCACCGTTGTTACTTTAATCACAATTAGCTTTCCCACTCCATTAATAAGACTCTCAATAGTGCTACATCATGGGAATGTGCCTTCACAGCCATGCTGGCACTCTGCCGAGGCTGATGCCCAGGGTTTGCTCTCCCTGCAGCTCTGGCAGCCAGGGCTCTCAGTGCCACGCTGTGCACTCATCTCCATCGCCCCCGTGCTTCGAGGGGGGCTCAGCCCCATGGCCAAGCAGGCTCTGGGGCAGGCAGGAGCTGGCAGCTCTTCCTTGGAAGGCTGAGCTGGAGCTGTTCCCGCTCCTGGCAGCAGAAGCAGAGGGGCTGGGAATTAGGATTTAACCTCAAGAGTGGGTCAAGAGACTACCTCGCCTCCCCACATCTTTTCTTCAGAGCATTTGGTGAACAATGCATGCAGAAGGCTTTTTATTTTTGTGTAGAAACGTGTGTCTAATGAATTAGCCACGGATTGGAGCCTAACATGGGTAATTTACACTGAACATTCGCTTGCTCAGAATCATGCATCACTTTTGTACCACATTAAAACCCACGTCCCGCCCTGGGAGTGCATGGCGGGTGCTACACTGGGAGACTCCCTCCCAGCACATCTCTTGGTGCAGTGTGACTGTCCTGGTGCCCTCTGCAGAGAAGGGGACTGGTGTGACACAGGCTGTGGTCACACTGGCCTGGCCACTTTGTGGGCAATGGGATTTGCCCAGGAGTCATTGGCATGACATGAGCACACACCAGGACAGACACAGGTCCCCTGTCCTGCAGCCCCTGGGCACAGAGTGTCCCTGTCCCAAGGCACTGGGGTCAGCCAGAAGCCCTGCTGTGTGCTCAGTCTCCCCCAAAAGCACAAACAGCTTTTCTGCTGGAAGTTGTGTCCCCTTAGCTTACATGAGCCTAAATTGCCTGCCTGGGGCAGGCACCAGAGCCAGGAGAGGACGCTGCCACCAAAACCCACCATGGCCACAACGGGGCCCCTGTAGCACCAGCAGGGTGTGGGTGGGGTGGTGTGTGGCCATGCCCAGGGCAGAGCAGGCAGCTCACCTTGCTCAGGAGGGCTGTCCCCCCTCCTCCCCACCACTGCAGGGACTCCCCCCCCGGGGGAGGCATTACACGAGGGAATTGCTGGCACAGGCGTAATTGCTGAGATAACTGCTGATGGTGGAGTTTGCAAACAAAAAATAGAGTGGCCGGGGTCAGTCATAATTGGTAAATATTTGTCTATCTAATCAAAAGGCCTTTTAATTAACAATTTTCTTCTTGCAACTGGTTTAATTTTTTTTAAGAACTTCTGCGGGAAGTCAATTAGACCCAACAGATGGTGAAGAACATCCCAGCATCAGCACATCCTGCCATCTGCCACCTCTGGAAATGGCAGCCCCACCAAAGCCCCCATGGCAACCACCCCTGGGACAGGGCAGCTGTGACACTTTGCCCCCCATGGACCACAGACAGGTGGGATTCTCTCAGTGAGAGTCATGCACAGCCAGTGCTGGTGCAGATTCTGGGGCAAGAGGAGGGGCTGGAACTGCCTGGAGAACACACATGGGGCCTCTGGGTCTGCAACTCTGCCTCACACATTTTGCCTCTTTTTTCCTGTCCCTGGGCAGCTTTTGAGCCCTGACCCAAGCAAGCAGCTGGCAAAAAGGGAGCTCTGCCATGCCACAGGCTGGCTCCTGCTGCATTAGCAGCTGGCACTGCTCAAAGTGGGCACAGATTGCTCTGCCCCATAACTGGAGACCGCAGCACAGTGCCCCTGCCTGCTGCTGCCCATGGGGCTGCCCGGCCCCTGGTCCCCAGGTGGACTGTCCCTGCCAGGCTGGGACAGACCTGCCCAGCCCTTGGCAGAAAAATACCTGCAGGGACACAGGGCACTGCCATAGGGGACACAGGGCACTGCCATAGGGGACACAGGGCACTGCCATAGGGGACACAGGACACGAGGGCACAGCCACATGGGGACACAGGGCACTGCCATAGGGGACACAGGACACTGCCACATGGGGACACAGGGCACTGCCATAGGGGACACAGGGCACTGCCATAGGGGACACAGGGCACTGCCATGGGGACACAGGACACTGCCACATGGGGACACAGGGCACTGCATAGGGGGGCAGATAGGGGCACAGAGCACTGCCACATGGGGACACAGGCACAGGGGACACAGGACACTGCCACATGGGGACACAGGGCACTGCCATAGGGGACACAGAGCACTGCCATAGGGGACACAGAGCACTGCCACATGGGGACACAGGACACACTCCCTCTCGCATCCTCCCCGCTGTCCTGCCCTCCACCCCGGCAGGAAGGGCTCCTCTCTGCAGGTGAGCTGGCAGCACTCGCACCTGCGGCTCTCCACAATCAGGAGATTGCTGTGCACAAGAGGCAGCTGACGCATCTCTTCCTCAATCAGCTGCTCTTGACGCCCAGCTCCGTGCCACTCGCTGTGCCACTCTCGGTGCCACTCGCTGCTGATTGCCCTTTGTCTCCCGCAGACAGCAGGGCCAGGCTGCCCCCATGGCACTCCCCTGGTGTGGTTTTGCCCTCCACTCCCCACGAACCCACAGTTCCCAGCAGAGGAGGATGCTGGGGCTCTCCCAGCTCCGGGAGATGGAGGCGAGCCCCCGGGATGGGCTTTCTGCAGGGTGCTGGTTTTGGCCCTGTGTGGATGCAGGACCCTGCCCTCAGGAGGTGTTCAGAGAGCCTGCAGCCAGCTGGGTGTCCAGGTCAGTTTGGGATCAACCGTGGGACAAGCAGATGGTCCTCCAGGGCAGGGCAGGGTGAGCCAAGGGCTGTGCTGGGAGCCGGGCAGAGCACCCGGGCACAGGGCTGGGCACAGGGCTGGGCACAGGGCAGGAGGGGGTACAGCCACCCCAGCATCACTGCCCAGCCACGCCACTGGAACATCTCCACAGCACCAGGGAGCAAAGCACCTAAATCTTTCCTGCCGGGCCCTCCGGAGATGTCCCCCTTTATTCACAACTGCTTTTTAATTGCCTTTTGTCAATTACAGCGAGATGGATCGGGTTCCTCGGGGAGGCAGCAATTAGCACGGGGATGAATGCCGAGGCAACCAAGCTCCCTGTGCACGCAGCAGTGGTGATTTGTAAACCTGTCACCCAGACACCGAGCTCGGCTGCCAGACACAGCGGGAGCACCATCGCACCCGGCCCCGGAGCGACAGGAGCGGGACACCCGCCCCAGCCGGGTCCCCTCGGGGGTCCGGCCGGGGTCCAGCGGGGTGTGCCCTGCCGATGGATCTTGGGGCTCATGCAGAGCAGGCTGAGGGTGGGAACGTGGTGCCAGAACCGATGGGAGCTGCTCTGGACAGGCTGGGTGGCAGGAGCCCCTCTGGATGGGGCACCACCTCTGCCAGAAAGAATTAACACCTACAGTTTCCAGCTGGCTGTGGCCAGCCTCCTAATTAGGTGTGGTGACAATGGCAATTAGTCATCCGGGTTCCACGCTGCGGTGCTTGGGACGTGCAGGGAGCTCTGACCAGGTCACTGCTTCCCATGCTGTGGCTCCAGGTGTCCTCTCCATGGCTCAGCCTGCACGGATACACTGCCTGCTGCTGCACAGCCACCTCAGCTAACTGTCCTTGAGCTCAGGATGCTCTCATTCATCCCAAATCCATCCTCCAGATAACCTGGTCGGTGATGGGACAGCCTAGGCAGGGCTTGTCTTGGCTGTATCCAGAGGCTCAGACTGCCAGGGGCTCGTTCTCCCTCAACACCCATCCCTCCTTGGCACTCACCGGTGTCTCTCACCATCCTGGTCCTGCAGGGTTTTGGGGCCAAGGATGTTTGGCCATCAGCCCCTTCTGGGGCTGCAGCAGCCACTGCCTGCTCTGCCCAAATTCACCCGACCCTCCCTCCGTGCTCCATGGCCTTTGTCTAATTCCCTACGCCCCTCTCCTATTTTTCTTCTTGACAGAAGCAGCAGGCTCATGCATCCAGAGACCCCACAGCCCTTTCTTGTAGCTGTAGATTAAATTTCCCAGCTCGGTGTCTGCTGGCCTCTGGCAGAGTCACTGTGCACAGGTGTCCCCCTGTCCCCAGGAGGAGCAGGCAGTCCTGGTGGTGCCTGAGCCTGGGGAGAGGGTGCAGGGACACAAGGTGGTCCCTGCCAGCTGGGCTAAACTAAGCACAGCCTCCTGGGCCATGGCTGGGGCAGAGAAAAGGGGTAAATGTTGTGTGGGCCCAGCAGCCAAACTCTGCCAAGCATTCCCCAGCTCCTGCTTCCCTCACTCCACTCTGTCCTTGACCCCGGGGAGGGTGCAGCATGTGGAGGGAGCCCGGCTGCTCTAATTAAACCATGTTTGCAAACTCCCATGGCAAGCATTACTAATTATAATTAAGGAGAGTAGATCTGCTCTTCCTGCCTCTCGGACACGTGAAGCACCCTGCATGCCGACCAGGCTCAGGGGCACTGAGGGCTGGCACATGGCACCGCTCAGCCTCCCCGGGGCTGGGCACGTGCCCAGAACAGCCCCCATGGGGCAAGAACACCATTGGAGCCCTTGGGCCGGAGTGCCAGGCCAGGGGCAGAGTGCCACAGTGCAGCTGGCAGCAACCCCTGCACCCAGGCACGGCGTGACTGCACCCCTCTCCCTCTGCATGCACACTTCATGCTTCAACCACTGGCCTAACGATTGCAGGTTTTCCCCCATTTTCCTGTATTATTATTTGTCGTTGTTCCTGTTGCAGTTCAGTGACCATGAATTATTGAACGTCTGCTTGCTCAGTAACTCTTTACTTCCACCTCGGCACACTGCCGCCTGCGTGGGATGGCCTCCAGCTCCTGCCCCCGGCCCCTCCTGCTGCCCTGGGACCCCTCACCACGCTCAGCACATGGCAGGGCCCCACACGCTGCCAGGGCTGCGGGCAAGGGGCCACAGAGGCTCTGGGGCCAGCAAAAGGCTTTTCCCTGGCTCCAACACAGCACTGCGAGGGCTCTCGGCCACGGGACCCCTGCATGGGACATGGGGTGCACTGGGATGCACTGGGATGCACTGGGAGGCTTTGCTGCTCTTGGGGCAGCACTCACAGGCATGAGGGGATTTGCCCAGCACCCATCCCTGCTGTCAAGAACTCTGTGCCCATCCATGGGCAGGGACATGCTGGTGATCGTTGTGCTGCCCTGGCGGTGATGGCAGGACAGGGGTTGGAGCCATGGCTGAGCCATGGTGTTTGCAGGAGTGAGAAGGCTTCTGGTGGGTGACAGTGCCTGTGCAGGCCACCAAGGCACAGGGAGGGCTCAGGCAGAGCCTGCTGATGCTCCAGAGCTGCTCTGGGCAGTGGTGCAAGAATTGGAAATAAGCAAAGGAGGCTCATGTCAGAGCACAACCCAATCCTGGGATGGGAGGACTGGGCTTTCCCAGGATAGCAGAACATGTCCCTCCCCTGTGTCGTACTCAGGATGCATTTGCCAGGGACACAGGGGAATCTTGAGGTCTAACAGGCCTTGGAAGTGGCCCTGTGGTGGGTGTGAGGACACAGGTATGGTCTGTGCCAGTGGCAGCCAGTGCTGGCAGTGCTGGGGCAGCCAGGGTGGCTGTGGTAGGAGCTGCTGCCCTTGCAGAGCCATCGCTTTCCCTGAGCTGCTTTTGTACTTGGGGCAGAGTTGAGAAATCTCTGCTGGTATTGTGGGATTTCATAGACATGAAGGATAAAGTCTCTGAACTCCCACAGCTGCATTTTCTGAGCACTGCAACACTCCGATACCTCTGAACTGCTATTAAGCACCTGGTGCTGGTTTGTCTTTGCAACTGTGTCCCCTAAATAAATCCCTTCCCCATGCTGAGCCATGCTAATGGCCTATTGTTAAATGGCCAGCCAGTTGACTGTAAGCTGAAGTCATTATTTTTTCCACTTATCACTGGGAAAAAATCTCCCTCCAGCATCCATCTTGTAGGATAAGGCTGAAACTTGGAAGCTGCAAATCCCTGTGCAGGGCACAAGCCCCTTGCCCTGAAGCATCAGATGGTGGCCACTCAGGCCCCTGCAGGGCTCCTCACAGGAAGCAGTGAGGGTTTGCCATTCTGAGCTGGAGGAGGCACCTTTCTGGTGAGACAGGATGGCACCAGGGCAGGGGAGCAGCGTGGCAGCAACTTCTCCATCAGGGTGGGCTCGCAGCACCCACAGGGACCCTCGGCCCTCTCAGGCTGTCCTGGACCCACCAGCACCTCTGGCCTTCTGCTGTGAGCCTGGGCAATCCCTGCCTGGTTCTGGGCTGCTGGGGAGCTGGCCCTTGGCATCTATGTGTGCCTGGCACTGCCTCCCACCGCGTCCCACCCCGGCTGCTCCCTGGCACCCGTGCCTGTCTCTGTCTGCTGCCATCTCACACATAAGTGGCTCCCTGGGAGACTTGCTCCATTTTTTTCCTTTAACCTTGAAATGCAATTTCCTCCCCAAAATATCCTTTTTCCTGTAAACAACATCTCTTTAGTGAGATTACAGCAGAAATCCCTGAGCTCCCAGGTCCCGGGCGCTTTATCACCTGGTGAGCCCCATCCGTCACGGCCACGCGTGGGTTCTCAGCACCCCGCCCTTGCCAGTGGGTGATGGTCTTTTCATCATTTTTACAGATGTATTTTACAATAATTTAATTTCATCCTCAGCCCTGGGAAGACGAATTGGCCCCTGATGTGACTGGGAATTCAGAGCCAGTCTCATAAATTTGCCGCCTCTACACAAAGCTCTATTTGGAGTCCCTGATGCAGCCGTGAGCGAGAGTCCTTAAACAACAGGGGACAAAGGGGCTGCAAATCGCCTGTGTGCCAGGGGGAGGTGGGGCCAGGGATACTCCCTGAGCCTCAGCCTGACTTGCTGGCTCTGGGTGGCCACAGGGCATAGGGCATAGGGATGGGAAAGGGGCAGACAAGGCTTTACAGGCTGCCCCAGCATGGCCCATGTGGCACCAAGCGCTGCCAGTGCTGCACTGCCAGGATGCCATCTGCCCACATGGGCACTGCTGCACAGGTGCCCTGGAGTGGAGAGTGCCCAGGACCCATCTCTGCCAGCCTGTGCCTCACTTCCTGACTCACTGGAGCCAGAGCTGTGCCGGGCACTGGCATCAGGGTGATGCCACCAGCTCTGCCACCAAGCTCTGCACATTCCTGCACATCTGTGCTTGACACATCTGGGACTTGCTGTGCTTTTGCTGCGAGAGGCTTGCCAATGTAATTAAACTCGAGTGACTCCCCTGCCCCCAGGCACAGCCCCTCATTTCCCTTTGATTTATTATGTCTTCTTAATTTATTTAAATGAGCCTCGGTGTTTGCACAGGCTCGGAGGGGGCTGGCTGGAGCTCTAATTGCTGGAGCGAAGGGAAGGCGGCTGGAGGGCTCCAGGGGATCTCTGCAGGGCTGTGTGCTGTGGGGTAGGGGGCTGTGGCCAGACCTCCAGCAGAGCCCCAGGCATGGGAAGCAGGCAATCCTGCACACTGGTGGTGATTTGGCCCCTGGTGCTGGGCTGTGCCAGTGCCTGGGGACCTGCCTCAGTGGGGCTCAGTAGGAAAGGCTGAGCATCTTTTGGAGCTGGCATAGGGGCATCTCCCTGGGGATTCCAGGGCAGTGTCTGCCCTGGCTCTGAGCTGGCAAAGGCAGGGGATTGAGAAGCCCAGCAGGGAACCTCTGCTCAGCCCCACACCTGAAGTGTACAGGGGCTGGGATGCTGCCAGATCTCACTCCTGGCCAGGTGGGAGAAGTGCATGGGCCCGCAGGGGAGCCCACGGCACAGCTCCAAGAGGTCAGTCTGTGGTTGAGGCCAACAGAGGTTTCTCTCATTCCCTCCATCCATTCCTTCTGTCCCCTCATGGCCTTACCCCCCCAGCTCAGACTGAGCAGACAGCCTGAGCCTCCTGCCTGCCCCTGCCCCATGCCTGCCCCGTGCCTGTGTGGCCTCATGCCTGGCTGGGCCCCACGCCGCCAGCCCTGCTTGTGTTTGCACAGCTGATTGTTTCCCTGCTCAGCATACTGCCTTGCACTTGTCCCTGTTGAATTTCATCCTATTTTTTCCAGTCCATTTCTCCAATTTGTCAAGATCATTTTGAATTCTAATCCCGTCCTCCAAGATACTTGTAGTCCCTCCCAGCTTCGTGTCATCTGCAAATTTAATAAGCACTTTCTCTATTCCATCATCCAGGTCCTTAATGAAAACATTGAGCAAACCAGAACCAGGGCAAGCCCTTTGCTATCCGAGCAGCCCAACACATGCTGTGCTCACCATGCTCTGCCCAAATGGGATGGGAAAGGTACCAGAGCTTTGCCATGCTGGCTGTGCCCCATGGCACCCCCAGCTCACTTGGGACCTCTCTGCTTTGCTACCCTGGAGCAGTGCTGGCACCATGGTGTGCTGCCAGTATCAGGGGCACTGGGATGAGGCTGGGAGGGGACAGGGCACATCTCCAGGATGGCTCCAGCTTGAGCTGCCCCTGACTGGCACAGTGCAAAGGCCTGGGACCAGCTCCCATGTGACCCCAGTGGTCAGCATGGGCACAGGGGCAGCACAGCAGCTGCCTCCTCCCTCCTCCTCCTCCTCCACCGGCTGAGGCTCTGCCCAGCCACATTATCTCCCCATTCTGAGGCTGCTCCTTTTGAGCTGGGACTGCTCCTGGGGCTGTATGGCAGAGATCTGGAAGCAGCCCCAGCCTGGAGCCATCTCGTGTGCCACCTCTGGCTACAGCCATCTCTTTTCTTTAATTGATTGTAGAAAGCAATTTACAAAATACAAACTTCTGCTGGTGCCAAGCCCTGCGTGTCCAGGCAAAGCCTAATTTCACAGTAAAATTTCAAGTGCAATGAATGGCTTTTCCCAGCACCAGTCCATGTCCAAGCCAAGAGCTTTGCAGTCTGCATAAGCTGTGCTGAGCAGCCCAGAAATGGCTTTGCACTGCCCTGTGGAGCATGCAGCTCCCTGGGCTGGCTGTCACAATAGCCAGGGCAGCTCTGCCAGCTCTCCCTTTTGGGCTGGTGCTGCCTGGCTTGGCATGGCTGTGTGGGACCACCATGGCTGCAGCCCAGTCTGCAAAGAGCCACAAGCCCCAGCTCTCTGTGCAGCCAGCTGGATTATTCAGGGATGCTGCGTGCTCCGTGTGGCCATCAGGAAGGTGTCCCAGCAGGGCTGGCCAGAGCTGCAATGAGGGGGGCTCAGCTGAGAGATGGTGCTCCCAGGCTCTGGCTCTTTTCATGTCAAAGTCATTATTTCATGGTCAGGGTCTAGGAGGTTTGTACACACAGATGCATTAATTCTGCATTTAGTGATACAGGAATAATTGGTGTCACATCAATTAGATCGGTTCTTGGATACTGCAGTGATAAGTGCTGTGCAAAGGCCTCTGGGCTGCAGGATGTGAGGAATTCCAGCAGTGAGCGAGCCTGGTGGGGCTGGCAGCAGGAGGCAGAGCGGGGCTGGCAGTGACAGTGGGTGCTGAGGGAGTGGTGGAGCATCCAGCACTTTCGGCCTTTGCAGGAGAACAGCAAGGCCTGGGGCTCTCACAGTGGTCAGTGCCTGGGGCTGCTGTGCTGGGGGCTGCTGCAGAGCCTGGGGGTGCAGGCTGTGCTTTGGGAGGGGCTGGCAACTTGGCAAACCTCTGAGCCTAATGTCCCAGCCCCACCAAGGTGATCCTCTGTGTCAAGGATCTTGTGTCAAGGCACTTGCTCAGCACCTGGTTCAGCATCATCAGCTGCATCCCTCATCCCTGTGGCACGGCTTTGCACACACGCTGGGTTTGCCAGCTTGCTGCTAACAGGACGAGGCTCAGGTGGGTCTGGGGCAGCGTGGAGACCCCCTGTGCTCACACTCCCACACTACAGATCGGTGCTGTCAGCCCCATCCCTGCTGTGAACTGTAGGCAGAGTAATTTGCAGATGACAAATATCCCTGACAGTAAATATTTTTCCCACCCTCATCCTTCTACAAGCAGATAAGGTGGCAGCACTGTAGCAATACGGTTGCTGGAGGGAGACAAACTCTTTGGCAGACTTAAAAGTCTATTGTGTCCCCGCAATTATTTATAGATAAAGAGAAGAAAGCCAATAAGCAGAGAATGGAGCTGCACAACTGCATTTGTTATGATGATGATGATGTTATCTCTCCCTCACACCCACACACGCACATCTCCAGTGCATGGAAACTCGCTGCTGGCAACAATCAAATCCCCAACCAGGACAAGGCAGGACAGACTGGAGGCTTTATCCTCTCATCACTGACTTGTGCCCAGCCTGTCTTCCCCACCAGCTGAACCCACCACACAATCCCTGTGGCTTCTCTGGAATAGCACCTGCAGGGCCTCTGAGGGGGTCCCTCTATTTCTGGCTGCAGGATCTGGAGACCAGGTGGTCCTTGTCCCTGTAAACCAGCCCCTTGTGGGTGCCTTGCGGTGAGGTGGATCTGGGATTGCCTGCAGGGAGGATGGGACTGGCTGGGTGCTCACCAGCTCACGCAGCAGGACCCCAGAATGTGCGTGCTCCCCACTGACGGCAGAGCGCAGGGGGACTCTGTCAGCTTCCCCAGCTCTGCATGGCCAGCACCTCCCCTCCCATCCCACACCACTACTGAGAACAGAAATGTGGGTGTTTGGAGGGATCTGGGATTAAAAGATGTGGCAGGCAAGAGTGATGGAGGTCACTGCCAATGAGTGCACTTCTGCAACCAGTGGAGCAGAGACACCCTGAGTGAGAAACATTGACTGCAGCGTGGGAAGAGGTTGGGAAGCACTGTGCTCTTCCTTTTCAGTGAGCACTGCAGGAGCCAGTGGAAGAGACCAGGAGCCTGGCAGGGCTGGACCCACAGATGGGAAGAACAAGGAAGTTGAGGGGTCAAGACCTGGAGTGCCACTGAGCCAGGGGTCCCTGGGTGACATGTGTGACACTGGGGCCCTCGGCCAGCCCATGTCTCCAAGGGTGCTGCATGGCATGGTTTGGCTCCTGCTGGGGCAGAAGCCCTGCACCTCCCCAGAGCATGCACAGCCACTGCTCCTCCCCAGGGCTGGGGTTCAGGAGGGCTGTGGGCTCCTGCCAAGTGCTCAGCCCTGTCTCAGTGGGACCCCCACCCTGAGAGAGCCCCAGGACGAGCTCTCCAGCTGGTGAGATATTGCCCAAGACAGCAACTGGGAACCCTTAACTGGACTGGAGAGTGGGATGATTTTTCATTGCTTCCTCATAATAAGAGGACAGGAGTAAGTGACTAGTACAGTCCGTTCACTCGGTAAAGATTTATACAATCACTTCATCCGGTAATTGGTATTCTGGGGAGAGAGAGCGAGCTGCAGCTCCAGCATCCGCCTCTATTTGTTTTATCTCTGTCTTTCTCTTTTTCTCTCCCCTTTTCAGAATGAGTAATTCTGTCCCTCACAATCCCATTTAAACAGAGCATTTGCAGAGTGAATAATTAGTTACATTCAATTAGGCCTCACGCGCTCTCCCTGCTCACTTTGGGGGACAGACGTGCTAATGAGATGGTACATGTGTGACACGCAGGGGTGAGCACTGAGCATGCTGCATGCCAGCAGGGAAGGGGCAGCCTTGGGGGAGCTGGGAGGTGGCCCCAGACAGTTCAGCCTGCCACCTGGGCAGACAGTCCTTTGGAAACCATCTGGGGCCACAGGCTTCACGTTTGGGGCCAAAGACTTTGCATCTGTGGCCCACATAACACCTTCTCCTCCAGCAGGAGCGGGATCACATCTGTCCCCAGAACTGGGAGTTCTCTGGGCTGGTGCCAGGGGAATGCTGCCCAGCCTGAGACCATCCCACCAGCACTGCTGGGATTGCCAAGCCCTGAGAGGAGGGAAAGCTGCTGCCATGTTTTTATCTCCCTTATTAAACCTAACATTAGGTTTTAAGAGGAGCCTTAAATAATGTGCCACTGCCTGTACTGGCAAAGTTGCTCCATGCTTCAGCTGCTCCTGCTCTGGGATTTATGGCCTTTCTTGCGCCGTGCTGCCTGTGTTCAGATCGTGGTGGGTCACAGGCTGAGCCTGCTCCCAGTACCCAAAGCCTGCAGTGGGCCCAGTGCTGCTGCAGCCCCACACCAGCGGGCTTTGGAGCCCGGGGCGACTCCACTGCTACACCACAGCACCCCACAGTGCTGCCCTGCAGTGCTACGGACCCCACTTGTGCGTTTTACTGCCAGAGCATCCCCTGTCTCCTCTGCCGCGGGACACGGGCTGGGCACGGCTGTGCTGGGACAGCTCCTGCTGTGGGGGTCAGGGAGAGCAGCCACAGGGGAGTGGGGCCAGCCAGGTGTGCTGGGGAGGGCCTAGGGGCACGGTGGGGGTCAGCACAGCTGGCGGCAGCTCTTCCCTCCCTCCTCTGCCTTGGGAGCACCCGCCCATTCCCAAAGCATCCTTCCCGGAACATCAGAGCCGGGAGCGCCGGTCCCGGGGGCGGCAGGGGCTCGGGGCTGCTCACGCATAGGGGCAGAAAATCACCTTTAATCACACGGTGTCGCCAGCCCTGGGTGGAGGTGACGGAGCGCGGCCGCTCCCGCACGGACGGGCGGGTGTGCGGGGGAGCCGCGGGAGGGACCCCGCGCTGGGCAACCCCGAGACCAGAGCCCCCCGAGACCAGAGCCCCCCGAGACCAGAGCCCTCCCGTGCCCAGAGCCCCCCGAGGCCAGAGCCCTCCCGTGCCCAGAGCCCCCCGTGCCCGCCCGGGTTGTACGCGGGACGGGCGGTGCCGGTGCCGCCCCGCGCAGCCCGCGCCGGTCCCGCAGCACCATCTCCCGGCCGCCGCACGCTGCTGTCTGCGCTCCGGCCCCGCCGCCGCGATCCCCGGCCCCGGGCAGAGCCGTGGGCCTGCCGGTCCGGCCTTTCTCGGTCTCACGGAGCCCGGCAGCGCTGGGCACGCAGCGGCCGGGGTGCCCTGTCTGGATGGCAGCACCCACCGGGCACTGCTCCAGCACTCCAGACAGGGGACTGAGCTCTGCCGTGGTGATCTCACAGCCCCCTTTCCCAGCCCTGGCTTCTCCAGCACTCAGGGGCTCCGTGCTGG
The DNA here is from genome assembly GCF_901933205.1 of Camarhynchus parvulus. NCBI lineage: Eukaryota > Metazoa > Chordata > Aves > Passeriformes > Thraupidae > Camarhynchus > Camarhynchus parvulus. The sequence continues at coordinate 7,846,223 of NC_044590.1, read as the reverse complement.
GGTCTTCCTGTCAGCATGGTCACTCTGCTGTGGCCAGGGGCTGCACTGGGCTCTGCAAGGGCTCAGCAGGCAAGCAGCCGCCCAGGTCATGGCATCACCTGGGCAGGAAGCAGGAGGGGGCTCTGTTCCATGTCCCCATGGGGGCAGCCAAGCTTTGCTCCACCAGGGCAGCCCTGTGCAGGTGACCAGACCAGGAGTTGTAGTGGTATTCCCGTGGGGTGGTCGTGCCATGGTCCATTGCAGCATCCCATCATTTGCAGCCAGGCCAGATGCCAGATTTCCTCCCCAGCCGGAGAAGGGACAGAGGAGATGGTGCTGTCCAGTCTGTGCTCCTGTCGGGGGCAGTGCCCTGCGCCTTCACAGCATCTCCTGCTCCGAGATGCGGCTCTCCTTGCCATCCTCCTGGGCCACAGGCTGGCCCCTGAGTAGGGTCTCCTGCACAGGCAAGACATTCTCATCCTGCTCCGTGGGCTGCTGGGTATCTGAGTTCTCTCCGGGCTCCCCAGCCTCTATCTGCACAGGGGCAGGGGTCAGGGGCAGGCAGCTACATTCCCCCACTCTGCACCCACGTCCTACCACAGGCTCCTGCTACAATCCCATGCAGCCCAGAGTATGGGTCCCTCCCAAATGCTCAGCACTTGCCAGCAGCACCCTCAGGTTGCCCCAGCCCTTATCCTGCCCCAGCCAGGCAGCCTAGTTCAGCCCCCACCCCTCCTGCATTGCAAAGCCACAGTCCCAGCTGTGCCCAGGCAGGATCCCAACCCACTGCTGCAGGGGGCTCTAGGTAGACTCACCTCCTTTGGCCCTCGTCGCCTGGAATCTGGATGGAAAGAGGGACAGAGAAGGCAATGTTCAGGGGGAAGTGCTCATGCCCTGCAGGGAGCTTCCCAGGGTCAGAGCCGGGACTGGTGCTGCTGCACCTCAGCTCACATATGCCTGCTGCCACTGCCAGGCTGGGCAGGCTGGGGGTCACAGCAGGAGCCAGAATGGACTCGTGGGGCACCAATGCTGTCCCCCAAGAGCTGGCCCAGATCAGGCTGCAGGAGCACCAACACACCTGCTCCCAAAGACAGAGCAGGACTCAGCAAACCCTGTCCTGGTGATGTCCCCAGAGGAGCTTCCCCACTCTCAGCAGAGCTGCCAGTGTCCTCCTTGGCTCAAGCCCTCAGCCCTTTATGGCCCCCCTGGCCAAGGTTGTCCCTCCCTCGGCCAAGGCAGCAGTTCACATGCTTTGGCCCCTCACCTGTGTGCACCAGGCAGTAGATGCAGACACCCACGAGGCATGTGACAACTGCAGCTGTGATGGGGATCAGCACTGACAGGGAGGAGCGCCTGCTCGACTCTGCAGGAGGACACAGGTCAGTGAGGCACCCACGGGACACCCAGTGTGACACAGAGTCATGCCCCAGCCCCACAGGGATCCCTCATGGAGACAGAGGCAGGAAGGCATCACACTGGCCACGCACTCAGACCGTCCCCCTCCCAAACCACCATGCATGAGGCCAGCTCTGGTGAGTGCTGCAGGAGCCCTGGGTGCTCTCTGCCTGGCACTGGATCAGCCCTGGGCACCGGGCACTCACCGCAGATCACATCCGAGGAGTTCGTCCCTTTCACCTTCACCACCAGCCCCTTCTCCTCACAACTGCAGGGAAGAACAAGACCATGTCACCACAGCAGTAACCTGAGCTCAGGGAATAGTTGGGGCTGGGCAGGCACCTGAGCTGCCCCAAAACACATCCTGCTCTGAGCCTGCCAAACTCCAGTAGGGCGAGCAGGGGGACCCCCACCAACACAGAGTGAGTGGGACAGCAGCTACACAGCAGGGTACCAACCCTGGGGCTTGGCCTGGAGTCGCTGAAACTGCTGAGGATGGGAACAAGTTTAGGGACAAGGCACAGGATGGAGCAGACCTGCCCGGTCAGGGAAGCCCCCAAGGCTTGAACACTGTAGCTATGACAGAAAAGCTAAGATAGGCTACAAGTGGCTCTGTGGGGAAGTAATTTCTGGGCACAGATAAAAGCAAAGTGAAATCCAATGGCTGGCAGCTGAAGCAAGACTAATTCAGCTTGGAAATAAGGCTCATGTTTCTACCAGGAACTGCAATTAACCCTCAAGCATCTTTCTAAAGACAGGGATGACCTGCCAGTTCATGGCAACCTCAAAGCCGAACTCCCCATGGAGAGGGCTTGTGCTTTGGCTGATGACTACAGCCACAGAGAGCACTGGGAGGGAGAACTTGAACAGGGCATGGGGCATCCCCATAGCTCCTGATCCCTTACTTCCAGCATGGATAACAGCATGGCCACCTCTGAAGGGACAAGCAACCTGTGAACAGAGCAAGGGACAGACACAAGTGCCTGAACGTCTGCCTTGACCTCAGCCAACACTGTCCTGTACCACACTGTGCTCCTAGCCCTGTTCCTCTCCCTGGGGCCCTACACCAGCCATATGCTGTGTCCCTCAGAGACCAGCCCAGCTGCCCAGCCCCCAATGCCACCAAGAAAACTGGCAGCAGAGGATGTGCTCACTGGGGCTGGTGGAAGGACATGGTGTGTACTCAGACAATACCTTGTCCAGGGGTGGCACGGCTCGGTTTTAGACGAGACATTGGAGAAGGTGCCTTCTGCACAGGGTTCACAGGGGGATGACATCCGGTCCATGGCCTTGGCTGGAGAGGAGCAGAGATGGCAGCAAGGTCAGCAGGGGCTGTGGAGGGTGAGGGGGCAAGGGGCTGCAGAGTCCAGATGTGCAGCACGGCCTGTGGCAGTGGCACAGCTCTCCCAAAGCCCTGCCAGGGGGCACCACGCTGGGGGAGCCCCAATTCCCTGATGTCAGCACTGACAGGGCATCAGTCCTGTTGAGTGGGAACAGCTTGTCAGATTTACCTGCCACGAAGCCAGAGCCAAGCTGGCAAGGCTGGTTCTCCACGCAGGTCTGGCAGCTGATGTCAGAGCAGTGCGTGCCAGCCCGGCACTGGCACACCGTGTTGTGTGTTGCGTTTCCTTTTGTCTTCTCAATGAGGCCAGCATCTGAGCAGAGGGAACATGGACCAGGTGAGACAGCAAGCAGGGCAGCCAGTCTCCCCCAGGATGGAGTCATTGGTGACAGGGAGGACTTACTGCTTTCACAGATATCGTGAGGAGCACAGTGCTTCTCCTTGGTCCAGCTTGGCTGATAGTGCCCGCTCTCACAGGGGGCACAGACAGAGTCTTCTGTTTCACTGCACTCAGAGATCAGTTTTTCCCCTGCAATAGAGGCTGGTGAGGAAGGGGCAAGGGGGCTTTCCCTCTCTCCAGACAGCACCTCTGCCAGCAGGACAGGGGAAGGTTGGCAGCTGTGGATGCCAGGACTGCTGCACTATTCTGCATGGGAGCCAGGGCTGAAGGAGTCAGCTCGCCTGACGACCACAAACACTGCAGGGGCCAGGTGGGGAGGGAGGGCTGTGGGGCCACTCTAGGGACTGAGATGACCTGACAGTGACAGCAGGAGCTGGCATACACCATCACAATTTGCTAGTGCCAGGGCCAGCACTCTCCCCACAAAGCTGCCTTTGCCATGGGGTCCTGTAGCTGCAAGAGCACAAACAGCGCCAAGAGAGCTGTGGCACATTTGGTGAGGTCCAAAGGGTCTCCAAGACCACCCACAAGGTCCCAGCTGCTCTATCACTGAGATGACACAGGAAGGTGAAGCTGTCAGCAGTGCTGGCAGTGAGGTGGAGGGGCTCCATCACACCAAGCAAAGCTTGCCCCACTGTGCCCAGAGCAGGTCCTGGCACTGCCCAGTTGTGAGGTCCCCAGGAAAGGGTTTCCATACCTGGCCGACACCGGTTGCAGCATCTACCCTTGTATATATACTGCTTATCAAAGCATGTCAAGGCATCACCAGGCTCCCAGCACTGGAAGAAACAAGACAACAAGACCTGTGAATTCATATCCAGTGGTCCTGGATCACCATGCTTCCACAGACACATGTGCTGACCTGCACCCTGAGGTGAGGGCTTCCTCACGCTGCTCTTCCCACACCTCCACTAACCACAGACCACAGCAGCCACCCACGCTGCCTGATGCCATCTCTGCTGTCTTTGAAGTGGGGTGGCACTGATTCCGCCAGAGTTGCTCCACGTTTCCCCACATTTCCTACCAGAGGGTGATTGCACATCACCCTGTGCCCCCGCCAACAGTACTGCAGTCCCTCACAGAGGGAGCAGCGATCACCAAGCTTTCACACCCAGAGCACTGCCGGCCCCTTCCCAGCGCTGACACGCCGTCCCTGAGGGACAGGAAAGCCCCAGTCAAGCGCATCACCCATGCAAACTGCCAGAGCCCGCCCTTGCTCCCCCTGGCAGGGGACTACCTGCACAGGGAAGGGTAAAAAGGAGGCAGGGAATGAGCTCTCGGGCAAGACAGGGTGCAAGAGAGCACCCGGAGCATCGTTCCTCTCACAGAGCCAGCCCCTCGCTGCCCATCCCCTGTAGGACAGCAGCTCCCGGCGGATCTGCGTGGCCATCCTGGGGAGCGGGACGGGCGCTCCGGCAGAGAGCGAGGGACAGAGGGACAGACGGCCGGGCCGAGGGTGCCAAGGACGAGCACACAGCACGGCCGGGCGCAGCCCACCCCCGTGCGCACCTCGAGCAGCCCCGGTGCGGGGACAGGAGGAGGCTGCGGGCCCGTCCCAGCCGCCCACAGGCAACCGAGAAGTGAAAGCAGCGCCGGCAGCCGGTTCCAGAGCCCCACCCGACTGGGGGTCCCGGCCGAGGGTCCCGGGGCTCGCCGCTGCCCCTCCCTGCCCGTGGGGACCCCCGGGCCAGCGCAGGGAGGGGCAGCGCTGCCGGGCCCGCGCCATCAGGGGAAAGCGAAAGCGCGTGGGTAGAAGAGCTGGAGAGGATACCAGGCAGTCCAGCCAGCTCCCCCGTCCTGGCTGGGTCCCGGGAGAGCGGACTGACAGACCGACACGGCAGCGCCGCCGGGTCCCGCTCACGCCGCCCGCGCTCAGCCCCGGGGCTCCCGAAGGGGACGGGCCGGAGCGGCCGGAGCGTGCCCCTTCCCGGGAAGCCCGGCGGGACACGGGGATGGAGGGATCCCCTCCGCCTGCGCCCGTGTCCCGCTCCTCGCCCCGGTCCCGGCCCCACTCACGCCCAGCAGCGCCGCGCAGAGCAGTCCCCAAAGCCCCAGCCGGTTCATGGCGCTGCGCCCCGGCCGCCGCCGCCGCCCTGCTAAGAATGTCTCGGTCCGTTCCCGCCCAGGAAGGGGCGTTGGGCCGCCTTGTCCGGGGCTTCCCCGCCGGCCCCGGCTGGGGACAGCTCCCAGCCGGCCCCCCCCCGAGCCCCCGGTGCCCGCCCGAGAACCCCCGGCCCGAGTCAGGGCCGCAGGCAGGGGCAGGGGTCGGCAGGGGTCGGCCGGGGTCCGCGGGAAGGGGAGGGGAGCGCCTGTGTAGCCCCCCCCGCAGCAGCAGCTCCAGGTTTCACTTCTCTCCAACAGCAGCTCAGAGAGGGTTTTTGGGTTTTTTTCTTATTTAGGCTTTAAGAGCCCCTGAGGTGTCGCCCTGGAGGGCCCCCACGGCTGTGGTCAGGGAGAGCCCCTCTGGCTGCAGCCCTGGAGAGCCCCCGCAGCCGCCAAGAGCGGCGGAGTGTCCCCGCAAACACGTCAGTGCTGAAAGGGGAAGGGGCAGCAGCGCTGTGCCGTGGCTGTACCTTCGTTTCAGTTCCCCAGAGCGGTTCCCAGCAACCCCCAAGGAATTTCCAGGTTCCCTGCCCGCTCCGGAGGCGCTCCCCGCACTTCCCTTGGCATTGCGGTGGCTGGGCAGCGAACGGTGGCTCCCCAGCGCCCCTCGGTGCCCCGGTCACCGCGGTGCCCCGGTCACTTATGGCGCTGCCGCCACACTGCGCACACTGCCGCGACGCCGGAGGGGAACACAGCGCAGCACCGCCTGCCCGGTCACGGTCACGGCCCCAGCCGGAGGCTGGTGGCCACAATCGGCCGTGGCCGGGTCAGAGCCGCTCCCGGGGAGAAGGGCAGCGAGAACTGGGAACCGAGCGCTCTGGATTTCCCGGGCCAATGTCTCTTCCCAGAACTGACTCACTTGGGAGCACGAAGGGTCCCTGGGGAATCTCGAGGGCAGAGGGGGCGGTCGCGGAGAGAAGGGGATTTCTGGGCCCAACTCCCGTGAGCCTGGCCTGGGAAATCCCCGCGGCGTCGGGCACTGCCTGAGCAGGGTCTCCTGTGGCCGCGGGCTGTGAGTGCCCCTCGCTCCCGGTCCCGGGGCGGGGGCCGGTGCCCAAGTGCTGCTCAGGCGGGAGCCCCTACAAGAGCCCCCGGTCCCGCTACCCGCACAGCGGGGCAGAGTACAGGGACAGCTGCTGCTCCAGGCAACGCCGGGCTAGGGGCACAGCACGGGGACGCCACCCCTTGAACGGGGCAGGGACACTCCGGTCCCGGCCCTGGGTCCGGTCTGATCCCTACTCCCAGTCTGATCCTGACTCTGGTCCTGGTCTCGGTCTGATCCCGATTTCGGCCCCAGTCTCAGAACTTGTCCTGGTCTGATTCCCATCCCAGTCCCGATCCTGACTCCTGTCCCGGTCCCGTTGCAAAGTCCCATCCGATCCCTGTCTGACCCCGACCCCTACTCCTGTCTCAACAGCTCTCTGATCCCGATCCCGGTCCCTGTCACAGCCTGATCGTGATCCCGGTCCTTGTCCCAGTCTGACTCCGATCCCGATCCCTGTCCCAGTCTAATTACGATCCCACTCCCTGTCCCAGTCTGACCTCGATCCCGGTCTCTGTCACTGTCTGATCCCGATCCCCTGTCCCAGTCTGATCCCGATCCCCGTCGTTGTCTCTGTCCCAGTGTGACCCCGCTCCCGCTCCCGGTCCCAGTCTGATCCCGATCCCGATCCCGGTCCCGGTCCCAGTCTGATCCCGATCCCGATCCCGATCCCGATCCCTGTCCCTGTCGCAGTCTAATCCCGATCCCTGTCCCTGTCGCAGTCTAATCCCGGTCCCGGTCCCGGTCCTCGTCCCTGTCCCAGTCTGATCCCGATTCCGCCGCCTCCCCCGCGCGAGGTCCGATAGCGCCACCCAGCGGCCGCCCTGCCTGGCCTCCTCGGCACTACAACTCCCGGCCTGCCTTGCGGCGCCGTACCGCGGGATACGCCGGGAGCCGGGGCAAGTGGCCTGTGCCTCGGCAGTCATGGCGGTACCCTGCTGCGCCGTAAAGTGCGCTACGTCGCCATAGCGACCGTGCTTCCCCCTCCTCCTGTTTGCGACGGCGCCGTGCGGTAGTGGCGGGTGGCGCCTTTGTCCTGGCGGCGGCGGCCTGACGGGGCACCGGGTCCGGGCCGGGAGCTGCGGTGAGTCTGCGGGTCCGCGGCCGCGCTACGCGGAGCGCCCGAGCGACAGGCTTACGGCAGCGAGCCCCGCAGAGAGCCCGCTCCCTCCCGGCTCTCGGCTGAGGCCGGGCCGGGCGTGCCTCGCGGCCTGCGGGCGGGCCGCGCCTCCGCCTCGCGTCCGGGCAGCGCGGGATCGCCGGGATTCGATGGGGCTGCTCCGCACCTCCGGAGAACCGGTGTGCGGGTTGAGCGGCGCTGGCAGCGCCCAGGCCCGGACGGAGGGAGGGGAAGCACGGGAGGGAGCGGCGGCCGCCGGTGAAGCTCTCGGCCGGGGGTCCCTCCCCGCGGGCCCGGGAGCTGCGGCGGGCCCGCGCTGAGCGGGGCCTGGGGCAGGGGCGGGGCGGCGGGAGGAAGGCGGGGGCGCTCCCCGGGTACCGTGTGGGCGGCACCGCGTGTGCCCAGGTGCGGGGGGCCGGGACGGGCGGTGCCCCCGAGGGCCCTTTGGGGAGCGCGGGGCTGCTCCGAGGGGAGCTCCTGCTTCGAGAGGAGCTGCCGCTCCTCGGCGCCTCTGCCTCCCGTGCCCGCTGTTTTTGCTTTGCCTCCGAACTTCATGGAGACTTGTGTCGTGTTTCGCTTGTGGCAAATGAGTTGCAATATCCCGCTCTAGCAGTCTTGCTTCCTTGAAGCTGTAGCGCTATTAATAAACAACTCTGGTTTTAAATATAAGGTTTTTAGAGAGACGTGGCTTTAATTAATTTCCAGGATCTGTTGGCTCATGAGGTGCCGTGGGCTGTCCTATGGTAGGACCCTCAGTTACTGCGCGGGGAATTGGCACCTTTAAACTCTCCCGGTGCCTCTCTGGCTGATTTGGTACAAAACTTAATGTGGGAATTAGATGTTCACCTGATGTAGCGTGCCCAGAGGTGGGACAACATTCAATTATTCTGGTCTTATGATCACTAAATGGCCCTTAATTATGTAATCTGCTGGCTGGAAAATGATAAGAGGCAGTGAATTATCTTAGATGAGAGTTCTGATTTACTGATTGTTTTGAAGTGGGAAAATAGCTCTCTGTTTTTCTCGACGTGGAAAGTTCTTGCAGCCTCTTCCTCAGACACCCCCTGCTATCCCCACCCCTAAGGAACACGAAAGGGAATTTCTTACAGTTTTTTATCCTGAAAGTGAGATCTGCCAGCAGCTACAGGCCTGTTTGATGCCTGTTTGCTGTGTGTGCCTGTGCACTGCATCCTGCTCTGAATGGGAACTTGGGCTTGATGGTGCCTTCCATGTTTCATTGCTTCTTATTCATTTTGAGGGAATTTTGAAAGCTTCTCTACCCTCAACTGATGAGAACTTGAGCTGCAGTAGTGGAATAGAAGTCCAGTGCTTTTGTGTAAAAAAAATGGGATTTGGTACTTCTCATGGGGAAGATAAAACTCTGTGTATGCGTGTGAACTTGAGGGGAATTGGGGCAAATATGATAGAGAAGATTAATTTTGTTGGATTTTGGTTTGGGTGTTGAGTTTTGTTTTCCTCACCCTGGTTCTGGCAGTTAATTTTAAAAAGTTGATTAGACAGGGAAGTGTTCTCTGCCCCCCCCATCTCTGCAGGGTTTCCTAAAAAGGGGCAAGAGTTATACAAATGTGAAGTTGATTGATCTTTAAAGGATAGATAAATAAATTTTATGTCTAAGATCTGGAGTAGATGTATTTTTCATGCCAGTTAAGTATTGCAAAAGTATTCATATAGAGTCGTCTTATCTATTTTGACATTTGATTTATTTATTTAGAGATGACTTTTAAATTGCATTTACTCCAGGGTACTGTTAGGGAGTATCTTGGTTGTAGGCATTGCATGATTAAAAAGAGAAGTTTCTGTTGATACACTCAATTTCATCATCTTTCTTTTTCCAAGCTTCTTGCATGTTACAAACAGAAAATCCCATCCTGCATTCCTGTAGGTGAATGTTTAGCAAGTAGAACAACTTTATTAAATAATTTTCAAACTTTTAAGTTCACCTTGAAAGTTTCAGTGTTATTAATTTCTTTGAGCTTTATCTAATGGTGAATTTTAAACCAGAAATTCTGAATACTGGGGATGGTGTTTTTTGTTAGCCTTGGCAGTGTTTGTTATGGGGTTTTTTGTGTTTGTTTTTTTTTTGTTTTGTTTTGTTTTTTTTGTTTTTTGTTTTGGGTTTTTTGGGTTTTTTTTGCTGGGGTGGTTTTTTTATTTGTCTGGGTGAGTTTGTGCAGTGAATGTTGCTGACTGCTCCAGCTGTGTGCAGGGGTGTGGGCTAAGGGAATGTGCTTTTTCTGCATGGGGGAGATGAGGAAGGTGCAGCATTTACCTGGGGGTGATTAAATTCCCAGCTCTGGACCCGCCTGCTGTGGGAGCTGACATCTCCATGGGGACAAGGCTGTGCTGTCTAACAGAGATGCAGATAAGGACCTGTGCTTTCTGGGATTGGAAAGCTGAGATTTCACATGTAGTGAAGTGACCCAGATGTGGTCACTTAGGAGTATTTCAGCACTATTTCCTGATGCCTCATTCCAAGCCCTACTGGAATATTTGGGTGCTGTTATGCAATGTTGCAATGAGTGTTTCCTTTCAGCTTATTAAAATATTGCATAAATTTCAATATTTCTTATCAGTGGATTGAAGAACTAGATGTGACAACAATGGGCATGTTGAAAAGCTTAAAGTTAAGGAGTTTTAGTGGAAAATTAGTTTTATTTGTATTTTAGTTTGGAGTCAAACTATTAAAACCTATCTGCAAAATAATTAGGTTTGCTGCCTTTCAGTATTACAGAAAAGCTCAACCAGAATGCTGCAGTGAGTGTTTTTGCCTGACCTCTGTGTCCCTCGTATTAAGATTTCTCTGGAGTGAAGTTTGCGTCAAGCAGACCCAGTTGGCTTCTAGTCTGCAAAGCTGTTAAGTTTAATCTTGTTCCAGTTTAATTTTCATGTCATGGATTGAAATTATATGCATGGCCATTTTTTTTTTTTGTGAAGAGTTGGATTTGGAACGAAAGCAAAATGGCTCGAGGACGCAAGAGCAATAGCATCAAACAGAGCGACTTCACTAACAGCACCAATCCTCAGGATTTAGAGAGAAGACTTTTTGTCGGCAATTTGCCCACAGACCACATGACTCGTGAAGAAATGGAAGAGATATTTTCAAAATATGGCAAAATCAGGGGTTAGTATATTATCTTATGCCTTTTTGTGGCAGGGATTTCAGGGAGAAATATTGCTTCATGCTTGTCAAATGCTATTTGGTGATGATGAGAGGAGTGACCGATGTTGTTCCTAAATAGTGACCTTTTAACGATAATTTTCTCTGCCTGCATTTTGTCTGGAAAAGGGACTCCTTCAGTACAGCTCAAACATAATGCAAATATATCAGCTATGTTTTAGCTTTTAGGGTCACAGCGTGATGTCACAGTACTCTTTCATAGCCTCTTAATCAAATCTTGGTCACTTCACGGGCTGAATTTTGGTCACTGCCTTGTCAGAAGGAACTTGATCAGACTCTCTGAGCTCTGCACTTTGATCCTGGTGGATTAGATTTTCCCAGGAAGCTCGCATAGTGGTTTCTGGGTAGAGTGCAGCTGGTGGGGTTAGCGGTGTGTGTGTGGGTCAGCTCTGTCCGTGGTTGTAACCGGTCTTGCCCTGCTGTTAACTCTTGCAGCCCTCAGCATGTACCATGGCTATGGGTTCGTGCAGTATGACCGTCTAGAAGATGTCCAGGCCGCTCTGGACGGTGAGAAGGGTCGCCTTTATAAAGGGTATAGATTAGGTAAGGAAACTGCTCCTCGCTCTCCTGACCCCAGCATGCATTCCGGAGAAAGGGTGCTGTTGTGTTAAAGCCCTCCTCGAAGGTCACAGTGTGACACTTGTCTGGCCTTAGTCTCAATCAATTGAAACAGAATTTATTCGCCTCCTGAGTTCCTGCTGTGTGCTTCACCTTGCTGCCTGGGTCTTACCCTGAATTTTTATGTGTTAGTGTCTCTGGAAAACTCTGTTAGCCTTAAGAGCAGAGAAGAAACTGTGCAGCAAGTGAGCCCTGGAAAGGGATCATTGAAACGTCCAGCACAGAGTTTAATAACATTTGTAAACCAAAACTGGGCTTCATCTTGACATGCTCAAAGGAGTTGGTCACAGTGCTTAGTGGCTGGTTGGCTAAGTAAACTTAGCTGGGATTTTTGCACAAGTGGAGCCAGCCTTTAAGCAGTGCTATAAATACTGGGTGCTTTAAAAAGGATATTTTCATAAAGATGAGGATAATTCTGCTAAGTGTGCTGGGAGCAGACTTAAATGGACATGAATGGTTAGAAATCCACGAGTAATCTTTTAAATGCAAGGAAAAAATTACTTTCAAAGTAAGCCTATGATAATTTGAAGAAAAACAGTGTGACTTAAAAAGAATGACAGGAGGAATAAATAGTAACCTGTGGGAAGGTGTATGTGCAGTAACAAATAGGAGCCTGAAGATGGAAATGAAGGCAAATAGACAAGAAGGGTAGAAGGATTCAAGAAGAAATTATGTCCAGCATTATCCAAGTGTAGAGACTTAAATAGGAACAACTTTGGCTGCTTTAGAAGGTAAGGGTAACTAACTGGCAATGATAAAATTTCTGAGAAGACCAGTTAATGTTTCTGCTGTCTGTTTTTGAAAAGGCAGGAGATGTGTTTAATGTAATTTCCATTTTAGTAGCAAAACCAAAAAGGTAAAACTGCAGCTACCAAATCTAGAGCTCTCAAAAGAATTAACGTCAGTGAGGCTCAGTGAACTACTGACCTGCCTGGTCTGTTACTGGTGTTTTTCCACAAGCCTTGGAAAACTAGGGAGTTTCCTGGGAGCTGGTAGAGTGCTGCAGGTGAGCCAATAGGCAGGGTAAATGGAATGAGCCTGGCATCAGAGCCTGGGAGCAAAGGGATTCTTTCACCTGACACTGGTGAGAAGGCAATTGATTAATGTCCATCAGAATAAATCCTGTCTTAGTTACTCTTAAGGTACTGCAAGCTCTGGGGCTGGAAGCAGCAGTGTTAGTGTACAGATTGCTGTAAGGTGTTTGACTTGATAAGAAAGGAGAACAGTTAAAAACAACAGAGTTAAATGGACTTCAAGTGAATCTAGAATGGAATAGTTGTAACATGATGGAATTTCTCAGTGCTTTGAGTAGTGGTCTAGAAAAACTGAGTCCTGGCCATACAGGGCTTTTATAAGTGACTTGGAGAGAAAAACATGTTTTAAAAAAAAGGAAAAGAGAAAACCGATGTCACAACTTAAAAAACATTAAAAAAGAATGAAATAAAGAACACCGAGTCACTGATGGTGAAAGGACCTGGACTTCCTATCCTGGATGCAGACAGACCTGAGCTTTAAGTGAAGCTGACAGGGAAGGTCTGCACCCAGCCAGAGTGCTTTGGTTGTCCTTGGCTGTGCAAGTAGGAAGGTTTTGGTACTTGTGGGATTTTGCTGCTGGAAGAGTGCTCAGTTTTGGTATGCCTGGTTCAAAAAGGATAATGCTGAATTGTAAAAACCTTGAAAAAACCTGACAGAGGTTTAGAATTAAAGAACAAACCCAAGCAAAAATCTCAAGAGAAAGGAGTGATGTGATCTCTGTGTTACAGACAGACCTGGGGATCAGGGAGTTTTAGTGTAGTCGGCATAAGTGTGACAGTGCCTTGAATGTGAATAAAGACTTTTCTCTAACAGCAGAGTAATTGGCTTCTGGAGTAATTTATTGGCTCTGTGGTGGTTTCTGTGCTCTGAAGACTTTTAATTGGAATTGGATGTTTTGCTAAAAGATAAGCACTAGTTCAGTGCCACTGCTGCACTTGAGATAGATGGATTCCAGAAACTCCTGTCACCTGTGTTTGTTCAGAAGGTTGCACTGTGTGGTTACAGTGGCCCTGTCATCTCAAAATCCAACAGGACAGAAGACTTTTTATTTGGGCTTTTTTTCCCTAAGTTTTGTCAGTGTTCAAATACTTAACTTGTAAATGCTGTTGGCATTAAATAAAATTTTACTAAATGCGTTTGTTTTGCACAAGAGAAGGATCCCTGTCAAAGTTTTTTTTTTTCCTAGTAAAATATTTTTGTGGAGATCTAAATACATTTTTTTATTTGAAAGAAATGTATGATATCGAGTGTAAAAATCATAATAGGTTTCTTCGATGACATCTTAAAACAGAAAATAAAAATAATCTTAAACCAAAGAAAGCAGCTAGTGTCTTGCTTAAAGATAACACTTGACTTTAAGGGGCCTAATTATCAACTAAAAATGAATGCAAGGAGAACAGTTACTTCAGTTATGCAGTCTGAGTATTAAATGCAATCATTAATAACACAGTAAGTTAAAAAGTTTTGGGAGAGTTTAACTCCAGTGTAGCATAATACAAGTATTTCCACAAATGCACAGTAGTGTTTTCCTATCTTTAGTAGTAAAACTACTTAGAGAATAAACATCCTTCAGAGGTAGTTTGTAACCGTAGACCCTGCAGCTGTGTTTGATCCTGGGGAGGTGCTTTGGGGTCCTGTGAGTGGTGTAATGCTGCAGTTGTAGTTAATGTTCAGATTGCACTTGCTTCTCTGCCCCATCTGAGAGGCAACATGCTGCTTCACTGACATCAAGAACAAAAATTAGACCTGATCCCTTAATTACCATTTTAATCTTGAAAATAATGAAGGATAGTTTGGGATGTTACAGAAGATATTAAGACTGAGTCTGCCTAAAGACATCATGGCATGTTTATATTCTCATGCAGGAGCTTTGAAAATGGTTAGTGCAAATAACTCATCAGAAATGTTAATTGTTGATAGATTCTGGGGGAGCAGATAGGGCCTAGATTTGGTTTCCTTTCCTTAAAAGGTTCTCAGTAAAATGTCCAAAGTCATGTTGCTGTTTGCTTTTGCCCTCCTCCAGTGCATTATTTCATCTCCAGTCAGCTGTCACGGGAGGCTTTGAGAACAGTGTGGGTCCCTGCCAGTTCTGGGCAACTTCACTTTTGTGGGTTGAGGTCAAGCTTCTGTTTCTTCAGCTCTCTTCCTTCTTTGTGTTTTCCTTCATGATGTTTTTCACAGAGATGCTCAGAAGCCAACCAGTTTTCAAATTTCTGATCTGTTGCCTTAGTCTGCATCACATTAACAATGGTGTTTTGGATGCACCATGTTGACTTCATAAGGAGCCTGTGTTCCAGGCTCCTGGATCCGTTTCTCAGTGGTGGGGGCTGTGCACATTAACACTGCAGCAGTCTCTTGGAAGGCAGTTTTTGAGAACCCTTGGCTTGTTTCCAACAAGGGTATCGGCATGCTCCGTTGAACAGGACTGGCTGTGAACTTAAGACTGTGCTGGCCATCATTCCTTTCTCGGAGGTTTTCAGACTCTGCTTTTTCTCCTAGAGTCCATGAGTCGCTTTCTGCTCGCTCATAGACTGCAGAAGAAAGAGGTTCTCTTATGGAAGGAAGAGTCTGGATGTAGGCCTGAACATGCAGGGTTAAAACTTCACCCAAGCTGTCCACCCTATTTTGAAGTCAAAGAAATCCATGAAATTTTCATTATGTTGTACTATCTAAACTTAATAAAAAATTGTCAAAGTGACAATGTCTCTCTGCTGAATGGATTTCCTTGCACCATCTGGATGTTGTTGAGCTTAAGTTGCTTTCATTTGAATTGTGCTGATGATCTTTTTTTTGTTTCATAGCATTGAACAGATGGGTTGATTATTCTTTACAGATATTAATAAAGCAGTGGAAAGAAGAAATATGAATAAGGCTTCATCAAGGTCCAGTCCCACACGAAGGTAAAGTACCTGGAAGCAGTGAGTTATACTAGGAATTCAGGCCTTTGGGGCATGAGCCCAGTGGCCTGTGCTAAATGTCTGTGTCTCTTCCCTACTGCCACCTCCCCAGTCAAACAGTGATGCTCCAGCAGGAGTCTGCTCCACCTCTGAGAGCCCTTTAGGCTTGGGCATCTTGGGAGGCACGAGGGAAACCTTGTGTCTGCTGCCATTACTGCAGCCCAGCATTCAGTTTTGCAGCACAGGCTGTAAGAGACTTGAGAGGAAGAATACACTTGATATTTGCTCCTGCCTCCAAGGATCAGAGAAGCCAAGACATATCTAGAGAATGCCAAGGGGCTGCAGCGTTCCTAGTGCAGAGGATCTTGGGATCTTGCCTCTTTCTGATGTTGAAAGCTTCCAATGCTGCCATGAGACTGGAAAAGACCACTTGAGCAAAACACAAGACAGAGCAAATGTCTCTTGCAGGGTCCTGTCTGCCCACGTGGTTGTGTTATCAGAGCCTGGAGCCAGCCCCCCTGCAGTCACCATTGTACTCTCCAGCTTCTCCTGGCTTCCCACCCTGCAGTGGGCACAGCACATTCACCTCTTCCACCTCCTCTGTGTAGGCAGCCACAGGCAAGGAGAAAAGATATGGATTGGCCTGTCGCAGGAAGACAACTTCAGTTTCCTTTCCACAGCATCACTAGGAAGCGCACAAAGACATGCTGCAGTGTTGTTTGGTACAAGGTACCCACCCTGTGTGCCTCTGTTGTAAAGCTTTCCATAAAAAAGCATGGTGCTTTTTGGACTTGAAGGTAATCAAGGTGCCACGTCTAGTGTGTTTTACTAGCTTGAACTGTTAAATTACCAAAAATGAGGGAAAAGTGCAACTAGCAAGACATCTACACCAAAAAAAAAAAGGCAGAGAATGAGTAGCTGCAATTCTTGTCACCATCTAGGATTTTTATGCACTGCACTTAACCCTACACAGGGCCAAATGTGCTTGCACAGACCAGCATGTGGGCATCAGGCCCAAGAACTGCTGGGATTCCTGTGGCAGATGAGCAAGTCTTGGGCATGGGGTGTGCTCAGTGCTGGTGGGAGGACCCTGGCAGTATGTGAGCAGCAGGCACTGATGGCACATCTTTGGCCTCAGTGCCACCAATGCCGCAGCACTGCAGGGGAGAGGGGCAGGTGCCTGTACCATGAGCCTTGATCCTTGGACTGCACTGCACAGGGACAAGCACAGGCACCGATGCCATGGCCATTGCAACCTATGTCATCCTGCATGTGTGCAAGAGCAGGTGCCTGTGCTGCAGTACTAAGGAGCACTGGACATGACTGGAGAGGAGCCAAAGCTTTTGGTGCCGCTGTGACATGCTCTGGATTTCAGCTGGCACTGCATGCACCATGGCCATCACATGTGGTTAGCACCAGGTCCCAAGCAGCACTGTGGGCATGCACAGGTGGCAGTGGGGTCACAGTCACAAGTCCTGGGCATGGCTGTGATCGATGGACTCTGGACCATGCTGTGGCCTGGGAGCAGCAGCTGCCACTGCCAGTGCTGCAGAGCCCCACGCTGCACCGCACACAGCAGTGCTGGGCCAGCAGGGCCAAGTCCCAAACAGATGCAGGTGGTGGTCCTGATGCTGCAGGAGCCAGACCATGGTGACTGAAGTGTGGAAGCTGTGCCTTGGTGCTGCTGTCTCCCTCGAGCAGAGCAGCCATGCGGGCACAAGCGCTGAGGGTACCTGTGCCGCATCTCTACTTCTGTCGCAGTTGTGCGTTGTTCATTCTGGATCTATTTGTCTCTGCAGATAATAAATGTGGCCTGATCTGCTCACCCCCATTCCAGCTGGAATAAATGTCATATGCCAAACAATTCCCCTGCATCTGGTTGTTTTGCCAAATGGTCTCACAGCTGTGGAAAGATCAGTTACTCAGTATCCATTAGAGCAAGTCAGAAGTTTCCCCCAAGCTTCCACCATCACTCATTGTAGATTTTGTGGGAAGGGGGCTATGACGTATCTCTCATAAGATGTGGTTTCAGTACAGATCACAAACAAAAAGTGGACTTATATGTCCAAGAAGCTGAAGGAGTTTACACCTGGCTGTACCTGCAAATTCATTATGTCACTTAGAGGAGGAGGCTGTGTGTTCTCTTGGTGGCATCTCTAATTTGTCCCAAAATCTGCTTTGTATCTGACATGCAAACAGAGAATGCCAGCACTCTTATGTGTTCCCAGCACAGCTGGGTGTCTGACACCAAAATCCATGCACAGACTGCTCTTCCATCTCATTCCTGTCACTCTGCCTGACACCAAACTTGGCTCATCTGACTCGTTCTCTCCAGGTGATCTCTATGTGACTGCACTGCAGTGGATGCAGACTTAGGTTCTGCTTATCTTTCATAAACTAGATTAGGCTGTTTGAGGACTGTAAAAGTCATGTCAAGTATGGGAAATAAAGAGATTCAAAAGCTGGGGTTTTTTCCTGATGGTTGTCACTATTTTGGGGAAAAACAGTCTGAACACATCAAGCTCCGTAGTTTCTCTGCAAGATTTTTTTTAATGCTTTGTTTGACTACAGTGAAGTTATAGTCTTCTCTGGAAAACAGAATACAACCTGGAAAAAATCCTACTGCTTTGGGAAAAGATGAAGACTGGAACATTATTCTTCCTTGCCTCTGAAGACTGCAATATAAAGTCTGAATGAGATGGATCATTCAGATCCAACAGAGAAGCCTTTTGTGTCCACTGAGGATGCAGTGCTGGTTGGGTTTAGTACCCTCTTAACCAGGGCATTATAAACATAAGGCTGGCTTTCTACAGAAACTATCCCTCAAATCCAGGAGAAGGCCATAGTTGTCTTTGCTTTCTGTCAGCAGCACAAACCCAACTGCAACATGGAACCTGCAATGTCTTTCCTCACAAACTGCTCCTTTGTTAATCATATGCCAATAACATTACTTCAGGTGTTCTGCTATCATTGATGAGCGGATTTAATGGATCCATTGAACATTCCTGGCTATTGCATATATGTGGGTATCAGCCTACATCACCTTAAATTCTCAAAGAATTTGCCAAACATGATTGATAGATCATCTGTGGCTGATGTTGGAGGTCAGAGGCCTTAAAATGGTGGTTTCTGAAGTGCCTGTTCATTTCATCCACAGGTGCTCTACACTTAGTGCTCCATTAAGGAGCTGTCTGAGTCTTGTTTGGCCATGCTGATTATTAGAATTAAGAACCTTCTCCAGACTGCTTCAAAAATATGAGTTTTGGTCAATGTTTGTTGTTGTGGGGTAAGAGGGAGGATTCAGCTGCTGTGAAAGGTGACTTTGGCACCTCAGGTAAGAGATGTAAGGATAACTGTACTCGTGTTTTTAGCAGGCTAATGGAATTTCCCTGGTGTTTTCCTCAGAGACCAATATGCCTACGGGGATGGCCGAGATACCAGGCGTGACCGCTCCCCTCTTCGGGGGAGCCCACGGAGAGACCCCAGGGATGGCAGGGATGGCAGGAACGGGCGAGATGCTAGAGACGCTCGAGACATTCGAGGCAGAGACATGCGTGATGCCAGAGACCACAGGGACCCACGGGACTTGAGGGATCCAAGGGACTTGAGGGATCCAAGGGACTTGAGGGATCCACGTGATGTTAGAGATCTTCGTGACCCACGGGAGCCGCTGTATGATCGATACAGGGATCCACGGGATATGAGAAATGCACGAGATATGAGGGATCCACGGGATATGAGAGACCCTCGGGACCCTTTGTACAGGTAAACTCTCCAAGATCCTATTTGCCAAAGTAATGTTTTATGGCATTTCTGACACAGTTGTTTGAGTGGTGTCAGGTGTTTAAGGAAATCACCCTTGGCTGGGGACAGTTGGGTGCTGCTCTGTGTCTTGTGAGGAGCAGATGAGTACCTCAGAAATTAAAGCTGGGGGAGGTCTGGGTGTGATGCTTTGCCCAGAGTCGCTGCCTGCGATGGTGCTGCAGGAAACCATTGCTGCTTCTGAATGTTGCAGACGAGACGAGTCTTACGACCGTTACCTGCGCCTTGACGACTACTACCGGCGCAAGGACGACTCCTACTACGACCGCTACAAGGAGCCAGAGGGTGAGTGCCTGCACCACTTCAAAGGGAGGGTGCCATGGTGCCACAGTTGTGCTGCTCTGTGCCCCTCTGAGCAGGTCTGAAGGGTGTCACTTGTTCTGTGGCTCATTTCAGACCGGCTGAAGCGCGAGGAGCGGCGCCGGGAGGAGCTGTACCGTCAGTACTATGAGGAAATCAAGAGGCGGTTTGATGCAGAGAGACCCGTGGATTGTTCTGTGATAGTGGTGAATAAACAGACAAAGTAAGAAAATAGTTATAATCAGTTTTATTATTGCATGGTAGAAGAGAATGGATTTAAACTTAGTCCTGCCTTGAGGCTGTTTATCTAACTGGCTGCTCTTGAGGAGCGTGGGTTTAGAGCTGCCAGGAAGCTACAGCTCCCATTTTTCTTCTGGAAATATATGTTGATGAGATGAGGAAATGTATCTTGTGCTTTGCTTGTATTTCCCCCTTGTAATCTATTGCTATACCTTCTCCTGATACTTTTATACCTACTCTCCATAGAAGCCTACCATTTCAGCAGGTTGTAGGGGCCTGTACTTGTTTTTCATGAGTAGCATGATATAGAACTTGGGAATATGTGCCAGCCAGGTGACAGTACAGAGCAGGGGTCAGGGTGATTTGGGGGTGTTAGTTCAGAGCTCCTGTTGGATTGGTTCCTAGGGCAGATACCAGTCACTGCCATTAGTCCAATGTGCAAGAAGTACAAAATCACTGCTGAAGGCAGTCATGGACAGTATCAAAAGCAGGTGTAAGTAGTAACCAGGGTGATCTCATATAGCTGAGCACTTACTGAGTTCACGGGGCAGGCACTCTGCTGGGAGCAGGAGGTACACTTGGCACAGTAGTAGAGGGCTTTAACAATGTCACCAGTCTGATGTCTGTATCTTTACAATTAAATATACTAAAGAATAGTAAATGTGTAAATAAATCACAGGTCTGGCTTGTAATCTGAGGAAAATGTTTGTCAGGGGAAAGTTAAAGCTCTGTCTCCTTCACTCTTCAGAGAAAAGATCAAGAGTTGCTTTTCTTTAACTTTGCTGTACATGTGGGGCAGAAAGAGACAGCTGGAGCTTGCCTCATCTGCTGGTAGAAAATGGAGCAGGAAATGGAAACAGGAGAAGCAGTGAAACTAGAAATAAACTTCTCATGGAGTTGATTACCTATTGGAACAGATCTTGAGAGGAAATTTTAGATCTTTTATCCCCTGGTGGCTAAAATTCTTTAGAAGATATTCTAATAGACCACAAGTTATTGTGCTTGACCCAAGAATATTTTTTCTCTGCCAGAGGATCAGCTTAGTATCCCAAGAATCATTTTGGTCTGTAACAGCTACAAACCTTAAGAGCTGGAGCCTGTTCATAAATCTTGTATTGAAGCACTGATGTCACCTCCTATAGACCTGTTGAAAGGTGACTCCTGAATGCCTTAGATACAATCATGTGACTTCAAAGCTCTTAAAAAGATGGTTGAAGGGGGAACAGTTTTAATCACGATTACAGACTTCACCTCCAAAGACAATAAAATTACCCTTTTTCTTGAGGTGTGGGTGCACACAGACTGAATTTGTCAGACTTTTGTGCAGTCAGTATTGCAGGTTTGGTTCTAAGTATAGTAAGCTTAAAAATAAAAGCCCTTGGCAATTCAAGCTCAGCCTTGTAAGCTGAGTTTTGTGCTTGGATGGGGGAGTCTGTAGGACAGGGTATACAGGAGCAGTGGATCCAGAGATGCTGTTTTGGCAGTGGGTTAGAGCAGAAAGCAGCTAGTAGAAAAGAGCAGGCCAATAAGGAATGAGGCACGTGTGAACAGTTGAGATACTGCACAGAGCAGGAGTAAATGGGTTCTGTAGGTTGGCTCCTCTGCTCTGTACCCCTTGGACCTCTGCTGGCGGAAATTCCTTCCCCTAATGAATTCAGTTGAAACACATTTATGTGTAAACAAATTTGTAATAGTGTAAATCCCTTTGCAAACACTCTGTTTCTCAGCTCAGCTAAGGCTTGATTTGTAATTTATTTTGGTTGAACTGAAATGACTGATTCAGATCAGAATAAGGGCTTTTATATTGCTATAATGGGATTGCTTTAGTACTGTCCTGGTAAACGTCATGAAGCTGGGCAAGTAATCAGAAAAGCGAGTCTGGGATGGTGGAGAGGGTGCAGTGCCAAGGTTTCTGTTCCTGTGTGTGACTGATTTGTTAAACTGCTGCTTTGCTTTCTGGCAGGGAGTACGCAGAGTCCGTGGGGCGGAAGGTGCGGGACCTGGGCATGGTAGTGGACCTGATCTTCCTGAACACAGAGATGTCACTGACACAAGCCCTGGATGATGTGAGCAGGGGAGGGTCTCCTTTCGCCATTGTCATCACCCAGCAGCATCAAGTTCACCGTTCTTGCACTGTTAACATCATGTTTGGCACCCCACAAGGTACTAAGGTCTCAGTAGGCTGGGAATTGCGTGGTCACTCTAAACTTTTCTTTCAGGCAGAACCACATAGAACAAAGTTCATCTTTGCTGTCTCATAAGAGGTTATAAATTACTTGACACCATGTCATAAATGTGAATATCATTATTTAAAAGCTTCCGTAATACTGTTTGCCCCTTGTCAAAAGGAATGTCTAATTCCTGCCAAGAGAGAATTTCATCTGTGTTCTTGGCTCCTAACACTGCCAGCCTTTGCAGTGTTAGGACAAGTCATGGACCCCAGAGCTGCACTGCTCTAGGACATCTCTGAGGAATACCAGCCCAACCTCGCTCTACCACTTGTTGCTCTCAGAAAGAGCGTGTTGGGAATGTGGCAAATTAAAGGACAGATTTTAAAATCAAATGTCGTTTAATAAGGATTTGGTAATGATAGAGATTTGATAATGAAACCGGGAAGAGTTATGAAAAAAATAAAACTACAAAGTGTTATGAAAAGATAGATCTACAAAGTGTTTGGGTATACAGGCTCCACCTTCTTAGCACCTTTACACTTGTCACATCACTTTCCATCACAAGGTGTGACTTGGTTGTTGCATGAGGGTGGGTGTAAGTACTAAAAACGCCTTGTCAAAATGTGATTGGGGAAAGCAGCTGTTGCTCTGATCATAGCAACATGTAACGTTCATGTAATCTGTCAACACAGGTGACTGGTTTGACCACAGCTGAGCTTTCGAAGGTTATTTCTCCCTTACTGTGTTCCCAAGTAATGTTCTGTGAGTTCATCTGGGAGAGGAAACCTCTGAGTGCACAGTCAGTGCTTGGCGTGTGCTCACTGACTGGAGAAGCCCAGTTTCTTTTAACATCAGATTCAGATGTGATAGGAGAGCTCCCTCATTTCCTGCAGACAGCTCACATGCCCTGTCACTGAGCTTCCCATTACCCTTGGTTTTAATTCTCAACTTCTTTGGTTTAACACCTGTTAAACCTTTGGCAGGAGGCCAAAGCTTCTTTTCTTCTCTGGATCTGCTGGTGTATCAGACGTGATGGGAACCCCAGTCATTAGCTCATCCACAGCTCATTCCAGAGATTAGATATGGTCACTTCAACCACTCGTGGCCACCTTTGCATGCATGTTTGTTTCAGGGAACTCTTTCACAGTTTATGCAAAGCCTAATGTTAAATTGAACCCAAGTTTCCTGTTAGGAGGAAAAGGCTTGCAGGATTTGATGTTCTGCAGGTGTTAAAAGGACCCTGCCCAGAGCTTTGGGCACTTTTGGGAAGGTAAAGGCTCTTGTGATCTCCCAATTTAAATCTGTGTTCAGGTGACTGTTCGTGTGTGTGCTTTGGGAGTTGGAAATAATGACCTCAAAACCCACCAATGAAATTGCCCATTGCTCATTTTATTACAGAAGAATTTGATTGCTGCTTGTTGCCTCAAGAGTGGTGAATGTGAGCAGCCATGTGACACTGAGCCAATGCTGCTCCCTCCCCAGCTGCATGTGCACATGAGATGTTAAGGCATTGGCAGCACAGAAACAAACCTGTTCCCATGGCTGTCCTCCTCTGGGAAGCATACAGCCTTCAGAGGGCAAGTTTTGGATCTGTCCCAGGGTTAGCAGTGAAATGACTGGGACCATCTCGTCTTGGAGAACTGAGGATTTATGTGAGAGATAGAGGGAGCTGCTTTCCTTTTAACTGGTGAGAGATAAGAAAGACATTTCTGGGCTGAGCCCTCAGCTGTGGAAGTAAAGGCTGGCCTTGCTGGCTGATAGCAGTAGGCCTTGTGTTGGCTTTGAAAATGTAATTGTTCGCCTATTCCTGGGAAGTTCCCAAGTCTGCACTCACTCCCTGAGCGGTGCCTGCTGCTGACTGGGTTGTGCTGGCAGGCAGGAGGAACAGCACCTCCATCAGGGTCACTTTGGGTCACTCAGAGCATTTCTCCCTTTGTGCAGAGCACCGCAACATGCCCCAGGCTGATGCCATGGTGCTGGTGGCAAGGAATTACGAGCGCTACAAGACGGAGTCCCGGGAGAAGGAGCGGGAGGAGATCGCCCGGCAGGCTGCCAAGATGGCAGATGAAGCCATTCTGCAGGAGAGGGAGCGCCCACCCCCCATGGAGGAGGGTGTCAGAGGAAGTCACTCTCCCAGGATCCAAACTCTCCTGAACCTGCTGGCAGACAATCGCTATGTGACTCCTGAGGAGATAGATAAAGTCATTGATTACCTGAGAGACCGGAAGGAACGCTTGCTGCGGGGCAGCACTGAATCTCTGCAGGGTAAGTCCCACAGCTCCAGATAGACTTTACTGTGTGGTTTGTGGTCCTCAGGGCTGGGACAGGAAAAGAGTCCTGGGACTGCAGAGGAGTTTGGGAGCATAATGTCCTCATGTAGGACCTCATTTTGCTGAGATGGATGTGTTGTTGCATGCCATGAGACAATTCAGAGTATTCATGTGGAAGATCTTTTATGCTGGATTCTCTTAGGGCAACAGCAGGACTGCCGTAACTGGTTGGGCTGCTACGCTCAGTTCTCTAGAGTGGTTTGGGTTCCCAGAGCTGTGCAGCTGTGATCTGAGGGTGGATGTTCACTGATACCGTGTCTTTGGTAGCTGTTTCATTAGTTTTCTTTAGGTGTCGTGTCCTTTCAAGGGCATTTGCAGAGCTTTAACCACCTTTCTTTTCTTTCCCAGCACCCATGTCAAGACAACCTTTGGGGCCACCTTCAGGATCATCACTGGGTAGTCAGTCCAACCTTCCAAGTTCTCAGGCTCATCAGAGTTCACAGCCTCTAGTATCTACTCCTTCTGTTCCAGCGTCCTCTTCTACTCCTCAGCAGGAGCTTCAAGCAAAAATCCTCAGCCTCTTCAACAGCGGGGCGGCGGCGGCGGCAGCTGCTGTGGCAAACAGTGGTCCTGCGGCCTCCACGGGCTCTTCAGCCAGCACTCCCAACCAGAACTTTGCTAACCTGGCCGGCGGGCAGCCCCGACCAGCACAGATGAATGCTGGAAATTTAAACCAGGCTCAGCAGAGATTGCAGACTCCAAACACGCAGATTCCTGCTCTCCCGGGCCCTTCGAGAAACGCAGGTCCGAGACCCGGCGCTCCTCCACAGCCTCAGCCGCTCTATGGTCAGCACCAAACCCGCCTCCCTGCGCCTGGCAGTGTGCCCGCCCAAAGGCCGGTGTCTTCTGGTATCAACTTTGACAACCCCAGTGTACAGAAGGCCTTGGACACCCTCATCCAGAGTGGTCCTGCACTCTCCCACCTTGTGAGCCAAACCGTGGCCCAGGGGCGAGCGGGGTCCTCAGCCCAGCAACCGATGGGTGCCTACCAGCGACACTATTAGAGCTGAGCTGTTGGACCCATTCCCCTTCCCTTTGCCATTCCATACTTATAGCTGTTAAAGAATTCTCCCATCCTTGCCCAGGGACAGATGCCCTGGACGTGCATGTCCTCTCCACTCTGGCGAGAGCATACCCCCTGCAGCATTGCTGCCAACGGTTGCTGGCGCTGCCCTCCCTCTCCTTGGTCTGGTTAGCAATGTTTGGAGCAGAATGCTCAGTTTTCTCCAAGGCACGATGTGCTGAACTGTGTTGGATCATTGGTTGTCTTGTCCCATCCCAGAAGTTGCTGCAGCATCAGTCTGGCTGCATTTTCCTTACTCCCAGCACCTGGTGCACCTTCCCATTGAGGTGCAGTGTGGGCTCACTGATTGGTCTCAGTGTAGTTGTGGATCATCAGTTTTGATAAATTAGGGGACTGAACAGAGCAGCAAACTGATGGGCCTTGGACACCCACCAGTGTGGACTGGGCACTATTTTTCTTTGGATTTCTTCGTTTTTCTTTTTTTTTTTTTTTTTTTTTCCTTTTAATAGCATATAAGCCATTTGGAAAGTCCAGGGATAATCCTGGCAGCCAAAATCATGAAGCACATGCCTGACCACTGCTCAGTAACCAAGACTCTGCAGTCCATCTGCAGCTGCCTGCCCTATCCAGGCAGAGAGGCTGGTGTTCCTGACCACTCACAGAGACTGGCAGCTGTGGGCTGAGCACACATCTGCAACACAAGAACTTCATCCAAGGCAGAGATTTCAAACGGTCTGTCAGTTTTCCTACCGTGAGTAATCAGTGTTAAGATCAACCTGGTAAATTTGGTGTGTAAATTTCCTTTTCTTAAAGTCTTTGGCACTGTTGTTAGTGTAGCTTAGCTGCAGCCACACTGATGTGCTGCTGGCTCTCCCTGGAAATGCCTGTCACCAGGTATTGGGGGCAGTGCTGCTCTGTCAGACCTCTTGCTGTTGATGGATGTTTGGTCCATCTGAGGAGGAGAGGTTAATACTATAATTTTAAAGTTGTTAATACCATAATTTTAAACATTTTCTCAACACTTTGGTAGGTGCAGCGGACAGTGGAGTGGTATCAGGCAGTGATTCCTCACCGTGTTTTTACTGGGAACATACTTTGATACCAGAACACAAAACATTACTTAGCTGTGTGGTCCTTCCTGTCACGGCCTTCATGGAGTCTGTGGGCTTCCTGCAGGGAACTGTGAGATACTAAGAAAGCAGTGGATTGAAGCAGAGAATTTTCTTTGTCCCAGGTGGTTTGTGTTGTAGCATTTCTTTTATCTCTGTGCTGTTAACAAGAGGACATTACTTTCTAATAAAAGTCAGAAAAGTTTCTTGTTTTATTTTTTGAGACTTGAGTACTCTCAGAATACATCCTTTTACTGTGTTTGCTGTTATTCTCCTCTCCTGGAGAAGCTGTCCTGGAAGCTTCACACTGAATGCTGAGCAGAATGTGTGTGGACCTCACAGATCCTGACTCTTGCACAGCACTGGGGTGGCCTCAGGAAGATGTGGTGTGGCACAGCCAATGTGAGGAGTCCAAAACCTCTCTGGTGACAGGTGGTGGGAGGGACAGGTCCAGGTCAGTGCCACAAGCCAGCGTGAGGTCAGGGCTGCAAGTCCCTGTGCCTTCAGCACTGGTGTCCCAGGGCTTCATGCTACATCACCCCACAGGCTGAGTCTGGACAGCAGTGTGTCTGTCTGCTGTCTCTCATCCTGTTGGATCCCCTTCTCCACCTCTACAATCCTGCAGCCAGGTAGAGCGCTTTTGTTGGAGTGACCAGAAATCTTTGTGAGGTGAAATGTGGGAACTGCATCCCTTTGGAGAGGCTGTTCCTCTCCTTGTGCTTTGCTTCCTCTGCAATCTGCACCCTGTCAGGGCTTGCTCCATGTTATGGAAATGGTGCAAAATAGCTGTGGAGACCTGGAAGCAAGTGAAAAGTCCCCGTGCAAGTAGTGAAGGGTGTAATAAAATCATTTATTGCATTTTGTGCAGACAGGAGTCTAGAAAAATGAATACAGGTAAAGCAGTAAAGCAGTAACAGGGAGCATTCAACAGCTGAGGAACCACTCCTCCATGAACACCTGCACAGAGAACACAGGGTCTGCACTGAGGCGGCCTAATGCACAACACTGAAACACACACAGAAATTAAATGCAAGCCTATTGGGGTGTTTTTTTTGGTTTGCAACCTGTTTTATTTACAAGGTTTTAAACTTAATTGCATTGCTCTGCACACAGATTCTCTAAAACACAAAGCATTCTAGATCACTACATGTCTATTGAAATATTGCACTCGAATAAAAGTCACTTGAATGGACAGAGAACATCTAGCTACAGTGATTAAAAGAGTATTGAATGAACCGACTTTGTGATAACATTCATAACAAATATATTGCACATGTAGCACAGAAAGTGTTGTAACCAGCAGATCTCAGACCTTTTGGTCTTTCTGCTAGTTTTTAGTCCTGCTACACAGAGGAGGGTCTTGACTCTTCTAGTGCAACTCTTGCCCTTGTGCAGTCTCTTGTCCTTCCGGTCCAGCCACGGACCAGCATCTGCCCAGGCTGGATGCTGCCTGTGCCTCCTGTCCCTGCTGCCCTGAGTCTTGCTGCCTGTGTTGTGTGGTGGCCACAGCAACCTGAGCTGCCCTCCTCAGTGACCTGAGCTGCCCACTGCCACTCAGGGGCCAGGACTGCTCGGCCCTCTTGCAGCAGGGACTGGAGCACGTGCCACCAGCGCTGTGTGCTGGCCGAGCACTCCCTGCCAGCTGTGGCCACGCTCCAGCCCACCCTCCCGTGGGTTGTGCTGCTCAGTGCTGCTCCTGCAGCAGCCTGCCTGTAAAACAAACTGGGGGGTCAAGACCTTCCTGTCTGGAACAAAAACCGGACCGTGTCTGCGCATGTGCCAAGGAGGAACTTGCATGTGTACCAGAGGAGGACACTGTCTTCACCACGGTGGAGCGGCAGAAGGGTGCTCCATGGGGAAACTGAACACTCACAGAGGCCAAACGTGCAGGGCTGGGTTTGTAAACTAACATGCAGTGCTGTCTGCTAAAACTGGCCCTCTCCAGCCGACGGCGAGGGGACACGCTGTGGAAACCAGCTCCTGTCTTGCCACAGCCAAACTGCCTGGCAGGGGTGTGGGAGCAGCCTGACTCTGTCCAGAGCTGTGCCCCTGCTCTTGCTGAAGGATGGGGAAGGAGAATGCCTTTTTCCAGCAGTAGTGATGGAAAGGAATGGCCTTCCTGCTCCCGGGGGGAGCCGGGACCATGGCTTTGCCGTCAGGGTGAAGTGATGCTGAGGGGAATGGGATCCACTGGTGATGCTGGGGGATGAAGCAAACCTGTCAGAAGTGTGCCCTGGCTGCTCTCACCACTGCTCTGCAAATGTCATTCCTGGCTGCCCTGTACCTGCAGCCAACGGAGGAGCCTCTCACCTGGCGCCGTGAGGGTGGGTGCTCTCTGCAGGCTCAGCAGAGGCTGTGCATAACCTGTCCCTGCCCTCTGCCCTCTGCCAGGGCAGCAGGGGACCGTGCTCGCTGCCTCAGGCCCAGCAGCACAGGGGGCAGCAGCCAAACTGCAATTAGAGGGCAACTGCAGGGAGTGAGTGGCATCTTGTGAAGAGGCAGAGCAGCTGGCAAGTGCTCGAGGCCCAACAACATGGTGCCAACACATGAGCTGTGTGGGCAGGCTGCTGTGCCTCCCCCGCTGCTGCTGAAGTGCCTCAAATAATTTTGGGAGGCTGGAAACAGCCGGCGAGCTTGTGTGTGGTGCTATAGGGCCAGCTCCAAGGGGCAGAGCAGCTAGACACTGGCAAATGCTGGTTCCCATGGGCTGCCCTTCCCAAAACTAAAGGAACTTTTCACTTGCAGACCCCTACCTGCTCTTCTCACAGCTCCTGGGCTGCTGAGGCAGCAGCAGGACCGGAAAGTGCTACCCCTGTGCATCTGCACCACTCGTCAGCCCTGAGCTCCTGTGCTGAAGCCAGGTCTCAGCCCAGCCTGACAGTCCCCCTGTAAATGCTGAGCTCCCCATGCCTGTGGGAGCAGCTTCCACAGCAGCGTCTGTGGCACAGACCTGCAGCCACACAGGCCACCAAGCTACCCCGGCAGAAAGTCTGGCTGTGACTGGGACTGCTCCTGGAAAGAAGGGAGGCACTTCGGGAGTGATGGAAATGTAGGAGCAAGGTATGAGCAGGCACAG
Organism: Camarhynchus parvulus; assembly: GCF_901933205.1. Taxonomy (NCBI): domain Eukaryota; kingdom Metazoa; phylum Chordata; class Aves; order Passeriformes; family Thraupidae; genus Camarhynchus; species Camarhynchus parvulus. The sequence continues at coordinate 7,817,021 of NC_044590.1, read as the reverse complement.
ATGTGCAGCTGGGGCTTGGTTTTGGTCTAGGAGTGTGTCCAAGTAGTATCTTACAACCAAAACAAAAAAATCCAACATCAAAAAACCCACTGCTTTCTATCCAAGCATCCCCAAATAGCTTTGGCCTGGACCTGGAGTAGAGGAGCTCTGAAAGGGAACAGGGGCTGGAGTGGCCAGTGCAGGGGGGGTTTCCTGTTCTCAGGGAGGCAGGAGCCAAGGCTGGCAGGGGGTGGGGTGGGCAGGGAGCTGGGAGCAGTCAGGGCTGCCTGTGCCAGGCAGGAGGCAGCTGCTGCCTGGATGGACACCCGTGGGGATGCTGGAGCAGCACCCGCTCCCCCTGCCCCTGCTCAGTGCAGAGCAGCGCTGGGGAGCGTCTGGAGGGGCCGAGGGGGCGAGTGCTTCAGCACAGGGGCTCAGCTCTGGCCAGGGACAAAGTGCTGCCCCAGGGCCCAGGCTGGCACAAAGCCGCCAGCGCTGCCGGGAGAGGGCAACTCTTAGCAGGCTGCACTTTGAGTGGAAGCTCAAATCTGCTGTGAAACAAGTTCAGAAAAGTCTGTGACTTCTTTTCCCTGAAAACTCTTAAGAAGCTAAATTGAGAAGAGAATAAACCTGCGACCTAGCCCTTTCCCAGGGGCTGCTGGTGGCCGAGGAAGGCTGCAGCCTCCACCACCACTCCGGAGCACTCAGTGCGACGGATGGGCTCCTGGTTTGTGCAGGAGCAGCCCGGCTCAGCTCCCCGTCCCTGCGGCCTGGTGCTAGCAGAGCCCTGCATCTCTCAGAATAGATATAGATCTCTATATATAGACTTCATCTGGTTCTATTAACATAAATATGATCACTTTAAAAATACACGTACTGTATTATGTACACTATGTACATGGGGCTGGGGCGGGCGCCAGCGGCACCCTGCTGCCCTCGCACCGCTTCCTGCGTGGTTCCTGGAACCGTTCACATTTGTTAAAAGCGCCTCAGTTTCTCTTCTGTGAGAGATGCTGGGGAGGGGGGCGGGGGGGACGGCGGCGGGGGCGACCCTGCAGCTGCTGCCAAAGATAAGAGGCGTTTGATCTGCCCCGGGGGGCTCTGCGGCTGTGGCTGGTGCCGGCGCTGCCCTGGCCAGCCGGGTGAGGGAGTGTCAAGATGCCGGGGGGACAGAGGGACCCCTGCAGCCCCCCACTGTGACGTCTTGCTGGTCATATCAGCAAACAGCCTTTGCATATGTTAAAAATACACACAGATCCAGACTGTCCTACAGCCCCCGGCAGCATCTGCGACTGCCTGGGGCCGCGGCCAGGGCTGGGTTAGCAGCAAAGCCCTGGGGAGCAGCAGGGAGTGGCACAGGGGAGACCCAGACACATGTGCAGGTGCTGGGCCCTGAGAGCCCCCAGTTTAGGGCGGCGGGGGAGCAGGGTGGGGGTCCGGGACACCCCTGTGCCAGGCCAGAGCAGGCACTGGTGCCTCGGGGGTGCCCAGCTTACGCTGCATATGGCTGGGCCCCTGCGCGGCTCCCGACACCGCAGCTCCACACCGCGACTCCTGCGCAAGCACCTGCACAGCGCCGGGAAAAGAGAGCCTGGAGTCAGGCAGGGGGCCCAGGGAGCAGCCTAGGTCAGGGTCCTGCTCTCACGGCCTTGCTGCGCTCCAGCACCTGAGCCCGCACAGCCGCCCACCCACCCTCTGCCTCCTCCAAACCATCGTGCTGCATCTCCACAAGCTCAGCCCGCGCTCTCCGGAGACATCGGTGCCGAGGCAGCGGCGAGCTGCGGCTGTCCGGGCCCGTGGCGGGGAGGGGCGGCGGAGGAGCGGTGCCGAGGGAGGCAGCCCCGGAGGTGAGGGCCCCGGAGGCAGCCCCGGGCGCGGCCGGAGGTGGGGAGCGTGGTGCTGCGGGCCTCTCTCTCCTCGCAGGGCCCTCGCGGGGCAGGCGGCGGGCACAGGGCACAGGGCACAGGGCACGGGCGCGTCCAGCCGAGTCTGTGCAGGAGTAGCAGCACGGTGGGGCCAAGGTCCGTCTCGGCACGGCCGCCCTCAGCCCGGCAGGGCTGCAGCGGCAGTGCTGGGGCTGGCGGCGGGGCTGGCCCTACCAGGGCAGGCGGGCGGTGGCGGCAGCGCCGAGCTCTGGTGCTCAGTCCGCGGTTCACTGTATATATTTATATATAAACAAGGACAGCAGTGCTGTGGTGTTGCAATGAGGAACAGCTGCTCTGGTGCTGGATGCTCCCGAAAGATCTGGTGCTGCAGTTCGAATGGAGAGATCAGGGGCACGGCCAAAGCCAGGAGAAGGTTCTGCGCACCGGCTGCCATCCGGCCTTCCCTCCTCCCCTCCGGGAGCGCGGTGCAAAGGGGTGGCAGGGCTCTCAGTGTGCAGACAAACCTCTCACGCCGTCTTTCAGGAGTAGATGGTGATGACCTCCCGGCCCCCACCACGCACCAGGAGCACTCTGTCCAGATGCTCCGTCAGCACCTCCAGGAACTCCATGTCTGCACAGCTGTCAAGGAGGACAACTTGGGGAACACGGGGACAGCCCTGTGCCATCCCTGCCCAGCCCCAGCTGAGCCTGCAGCACGGATACCTCCACACCAGAGCCAGGAGCTGGCAGGGTCAGTCCCAAGCCAAGGGGCCAGGGAAGCCCACCCGTGCTGGTGCTGTGTGATGGGATGGTGACTGAGCCAGCAGATGGCTGAGCCCCACAGACCTCTACCCGGGCCCCTGTCATGTGCCACTGCACTCGTGGTGTAGGTGCAGTGTCATGTGCTCCCACCACCTGCCATGTGCCAGAGGGGCAGGCTGGTGCCAATGACAGCCGCGGGACTCAGCCAGGAGCAGGAGGTGTAGGAGGGGGTCCAAGCTCAGGAACTGACCTGTGCCTTTTGGCACTTGCCTAAAGACCCACCAGTTTTGGGCAAAACATGGACCCTGGTCCCCCTGACACAGAGGAGTTCTGGTGAGTGGCCCCACAGGAAGGATACAGTTCTCATCCCCTTTCCGGTTACGGGGAGGCCCTGGCATGTTCAGCAGGACCAGCTTGGCATCCTGGGACTTCTTCACAATCACCTCATTGAGCCTCACAGCCGTGTGCATCCTCCTCACGTTGGACTGGTTCCTGTGGGCGACAGCACGTGTGGGCACGGGACAGGCAGGGTCAGCCTCCAGCCCACACCAGGCCCAAGGGGCCACAGGGCACACTGGCCTCCTGCCCTCGGGCAGTGCAGCCTGGGCTGCAGCACAAACTCGGGGTGCAGCAAGCTTTGCCAGGCACTGCACCGGTGACTCTGAGCCTGCACTGGTGGCCATGAGCCGCAGGGCCACGCACGGTGCCCATGGGCAGTGGCAACCACGGCTGCTCGGGGCCAGGCTGCATGGGACTGAGCAGGAGCAAGTGTCACCGTGGGTGCCCAAGCCCAGGCTTGCAGGGAGCTGCTGGCAGCATAGCAGGGCAGCTGAGGAGTGTGTGGCACGGGCAGTGCACAGTGCACGGGGCTGGCAGCCAGAGCTGCCCGGGTGAACTGTCTGGCAGTGCAGCTGTCACGGCTCACTGAGCCGCCCTCCTGCACAGGGGCAACCCCCACGGCTCCCATCGTGCTGCCCCATGAGCACAACCCAGCTCCCTCCACCCCAGCCCCGGCACCCAGCCAAACCCAGACTTACAGGTTCTCCCACTCCCTGCCAGGAGCATGATGGGGTCGGAGAGAGAGAGAGAGGGAGAGAGAGAGAAATGTGGTGAACACCAGGTGGGCACCCCCAGCACCCACAGCACACCCAGCCTGGGCACCCCATCCCTTGCCAGCACAGTTCCACACAGGATCCCCTCCCCACCTGCCCCCAGCCCCTCTGCAAGGGCACGCTCAGAGCACCCAGGCTGCCTGACCACTCCTCAGGGCAAGGATCAAGCTGGTGCTGCCAAGGCCCTGCCTGCACCCGCGTGGCTGAGGCAGGCAGGGACAGCCAGGGTCACAGGGCATGGGTGGGACAAGGTGGCAGCATGGGGGGCCGTACGGCTTCATGCTGAAGAAGTCTTTGATGCCCTCAGGGCTGACAGGGCTCTTGCTCTTGTTCTTCTCAGCAACGGACTTCTCCTTGGTCCAGGTGAGATGCACCTTCTCAGGGGCTGCCTCCACCTCATCACCAGGAGACTGAGAGCTGCTGGAGAAGGTGGTGGCGTTCTTGTCGTGGATTAGTTGGACCTGCAGAGGGAAGAGGAGAATGGTGGGCAGGGCCTGGGGTCTGGGGCTAGCTACCTGCCTGACCGTGTCTCGGTACAGCCCCTCACCTCCTCCTCTGGCTTCTCCTCGCCATCAGCAGCCTGCTCCTCGGGGACGTTCAGGCGCAGGCGGGTGTTGGCCGGGTTCTTGCGCCGGATGGAGCCACGGGACTCATCCGTGATGCTCTGGATCTGTGTGGGAGGGATCAGCCAAGGGAGTTGGGCACAAGAGGGCTTGGCTGGGCAGAGCCTAGCCTGAAGCCCATGAGGATGAGCACACAGAGCTGCAGGGCAGCTAGGTTCACATCAGAGCCACCACAGGGGTCAGAGCCCACCCAGCCTGTCCTGCAGCCTCACCTCCCGCTCCCGCTCATTCTTGGTGAGGTGCATTTGTTTGAGGATCTGGGAACGCTGCTCCATCACCAGTGTCTTCTCATAGGTGTAGGCAGAGATGTCACTCTCGTGCTGTGGGGAGAATAGAAGAAATTTGGGGCAGGGTTAGCTGAGCTGTACTACCTGCTCCCAGCATGGCCCAGCATGTCCCCGTGGCGCTGTGTCCCCCCATGGTGCTGTGTGCCCCACGTCAGGCTCTGTCTGGCTCCCATGCACAGCGTCCCTGACTGCAGCACATGCCCCGTCCCAATGCTCACCATCTCCACCACTTCCACCTCTGCGGTGATGCGCAGGTGGTACAGGAACGTGGTCAGGTCCTTCTTCATCTGGATGCTGTTGTCATCCATCTGTGCCACCGTGAAGATGCGCATCTTGCACTTACGCCACACCTGCAAGGGATGGGGGAGGCTTGGGCACGGCTCAACAGAGACAGGGACAGCCCCAGCCCAGCACTGCGGGGCTCAGCCTACCTTGTGCTGCCGCAGGAGGAAGGGCAGCAGCATCAGCATCCCCCCATCATGGACAATCCACCAGACGTCGATGTGGCCCTCCGAGAACCGCTCCTGGTTGCCCGGAAACATGGCAACATTCTTGGCCACCAGCAAGGCCAGATGCCCAGCTGTGGTCTCTCGCACCAGCTCTGGGAGGGGAAGGGCCACGTCAGCCAGGGCAGCTTGCAGCCCCCCAGGCCCAGCAGTGCCCACCCTCCACGGTGCCTACCAATGAAGTTCCTCCAGGTCTGGTGGTCCTCCTTCTGGCGCCAGCTGCGGGGCCAGCCCACCAGCACTGTGTTGTGCTGCAGCCCCCCCAGCCCGCTGGACTGGATGAGGTGGGACATGCCATCCCGCAGGTTAGAGGAGATCACCACCTGACAAAAGCCCTTCACCTTCTCCGCCTCCATCAGGCGCCGGATGGACTGCAAGGGAGAAGGAAGTCAGAGATCCCAGGGTCTTAGGGATGGGCATGGAGCAAGGGTACAGCAGCTGCCAGGCCCAGCAGTGGCCCAGCCCAGGCCAGATGAGGTACAGGGTGCAGGATGTGGGGTACAGGGTATAGAATGGGGGTGCAGAGTATGGGATACAGGGCTGTGAGGTACAGGGTGCAGGATGTGGGGTACAGGATATAGAATGGGGGTGCAGGATGTGGGGTACAGGGTATAGAATGGGGGCGCAGAGTATGGGATACAGGGCTCTGAGGTGCAGGGTGATGGCTGTGGGGTGCAGGTCCTCACAAGGTGCCTCTCTGTGCCCCATGGCAGGCCAGTGGCTCCAGGCCAGGGGGGCGATACACAGCAGAGCACAGAGCTGGCACACAGCTCTGCACAGTGCAGAGTGGAGGGTATCCTTGTGCCAGGGCTCTGACAGGTGGCAGAGCAGCAATTAGAGTTATTTACTCAGAGAAATTATAACATGTCTGCATGGGAGAGAAACTGTTTGCTTCCAAGGGCTTAATCTCATTAATGTGCCGCCCCGCGGGTGCGGGGGGTGGGGAGTGCTCTCACTCTGGCGGGGAAAGGCTCATCTCCCACCTTGCCTGGCACCAGGGCCACAGAGACTGTGCAAGGGTTGAGGCTGAGGAGTCTGCTCAGCCCAGGAGCACAGCAGCTGTGCCAAGTCCTGCAGCAGCTGGCCAAGACTGGGACCAGTGCTTGGCTGGTGCGAGCATCTCTAGTGTCTGGGAGAGGAAGAGGAGCCCAGAGGTCCCTGTGGTACTGCAAGCACCAGTGAAGCATGGAGTCCTCAGGCTCTGCCTGATGCCACTGAAAGCTCTTTGGGCCGTCCCAGGGCCACCAGCCCTGGCCATGGGGCAGAAACAACCCTGGGCACCTGGGGACCTACTGCTGGCATAGCCTGTCCCAGTGCAGGCAGCTCTCACCTCCTCCGCCCTCTGTGCCTGAGGATGGTTGTCCAGGAAGGTCCCTTCTAACACCGAGGCCACGATAGTGAGGCCCTTCCCAGCCTTGAGCTGCGAGGTGAAGGACAGGAGCTGCGGGTGCACCACGTTCTGCTCCTGATCCCCACGGACCAGGACCAGCAGCTGCGGCCTGGAAGGAAGGTCCTGCAGTCAGTGCCCGCACCCAGCTTGTCCCTGCCCCGGAACCCTGAGATGCCCATCTCCCTGCCCAGCCTCACCTCCAGTTTTTGGTGTGTGGGGGCCCTTCCTCCAGCCGCAGCAGGGCATAGCGGGCTGCACTCAGGGACAGGCCCCGGATCCCATCACCCCACTCCTTCTCCGCCCTGCAGGAGCCAGCAGCACTTAAGGGATGCCCATGGCTCTGGCCACAGAGCACCACGCTGGCACCCTGGAGCATCCTGAGACAACCAGCCTAGGAGAGCCCAGCAGCCACTCTGATAGGCCACATGGCCATGGGGGCTGGCCAGGACAGGAGCTGCAGGCCGTGGCCTCCCTTACCCGCGGTACTCGATGTATTTGTAGATGAGGCCAGCGATCAGCATGGCCACCAGCGCGTAGTACCAGGAGCAGATGAACATCAGCGCCAGGCAGAGGCTCATGCCCAGGAAGGACAGGGTCCTGCAGAGGGCACAGAGCTGTCAGCCTGCCCTGGGGCCCCCCAGCAGAGTGTCCTGGGTGTCCCTGTGCTGCCCCATCCCACCCGGCTCACCAGTGGTAGTAGCGGAAGCGGGGCCGCCAGTTGGGCGTCCGCAGCAGCGTCTGCACCGCACACGCCAGGTTCACAAACATGTAGCACATGAGGAAGAACCTGCAGGAGAGAGCAGGGGGCTGAGTGGGTGCAGTGTGAGGGACTGAAGTCTCCACATCTCCTGGCCCCGGGGTGGCCAATGCTGGAGCACACCCTGATGGACAGAGAAGCAGTGCCATGGACGAACCAAGCCTCAGTGCTGGCCAAGATGTGACCCCAGAGTTCCTGCAGGGCTCCCCTCATCCCAAGCAGGGGCCAGGGCAGCAGCTGCGTTCCCCTCTCCCCCCGAGGAGCAGAGACCCACACACGCCACCCGCTGTTGTGAAGGGGTGGGTCGACAGCACGCTGCCTACATGGAGAGGATGGGAGCCACCTCGTCCAGGGAGGCGATCAGGATCCCGATCTCGCAGATGCAGGCTGTGAGCAGCAGGGCCCATGTCGGCTCCCCGTTGGCTTTGCCATGGCCAAAGACCTGGAAATGGGGGGAGAGGGGCGTGTCAGGCTCTGCGGTGCCCTGCGGCCCTGGGCAAGGGCACTCAGTGCAGCCCGATGAGACTGGACCCCCCCATCCACCCAGCCCTGGCAGGAGCAGGGACTGGGAACACTGGGTGCCGTGAGCTGGCACATGTCCCATTGGAATCTGCCAGGAAAGCAGTCCCAGCGCTGGCTCCTGCTGACAGAACAGTCCCGTTCCCGGCAGATCCCGTGGCTCTCCCCACTCCCCGCACAGCAGCCCCTGCAGCCCACCAGGGACGAGCCCCAGCTCACAGCCTGGCCGCAGCAGCACAGAGCCGGGCACGCCGGGCTGGGGACGGACACACAGCCGGGGGACAGCGGCCCCTCCTGCGGCTGCGGGGGGGCCGGGGAGGGGGCCGGGGGCGCGTGTCCGGACGCATTAGAGGGTGCGGGCGGTGCGAGCGAGAGCTCGGGCTGGGGCTGGCAAGGAGAAGGAGGGAGGATAAAATTAGCCCGCTCTTCCCTGGGGGGAGCTGTCGGGTTGGATTTGGAGAGATGAGGTTGTGGGAACGCGTCTTCAGAGAGCAGATAAAATATGAAGCGGCACGGCAGCGGGGGGGAGGGAATTCTGACCTTTGCCGACACTCTCCTCCCACCGATACCGCAGCCAGAGCCACCACGGCCGCCCACCGCCGTGACGGTGCCAGTGCCGGCGGGACGAGGGCAGGGATGTGGGGCTGCTCCGGCAGCGACGGCGCCGGGGGGAGGCAGGGTGGGGTCCCACAGTGGGCGCTCAGGGTGGGGTCACCTACCCTGAGGAAGGGAACGATCCCATCCCTGGAGATGGCTTGCAGGAGGCGAGGGGCTCCGGTGAGACTCTGCAACCCCGCCCCGCAGGTGGAGAAGAACGAGCCAATGACAATGACCCACGGGGACGGCCACGCCAGGGTGCCAACCACCAGGTTCCCGTTGACAGCCTCACCAAACCTGCGGGGCATCGGCATCACCTGCAGCTCCATCGCATGACCCAGCACCAGCACCACAGTGGCACAACCCAGCCCCCCACAACAGCACCACTCTGGGGCGATGCGATACAACTGGGATTTTGACTCCAGGGGTGAGCAAGGGAGCAGGCTCAGAGGTTGCCAGGGGTCTGTACTCATCCCTGTACCCATTATCACGGCAAAGGACAAGGGCAGGTGTGGGACAGGACTCCTCATCCCTGTGCCAGGGGGGCAATGATGATGCATGCAGTTGGATCCTGTTTGTGTTGGTGCTGGCGACCCAGAAGTGTCACCTGCCACGTGCGGTGAGCAGGGCTGCCCCAGATAAGCAGGAGCACAGGCAGCCCTGCCTGTTGACAAACAAGTGGCTGCCTGCAGCCCCGGAGGGGGAGGAATGCAGCAAACATGGATGGCTGGGATGCACACAAGCCCCCAGTGCTGGTTACAAGCTCCAGCCCCCCTGCCTGGTTACTCCCATGAGCCCCTCAATGCTCCCATGTCTGCCCAGCGTGTCCTGGTTGCAGCCTTCCCCACACCTCTGCCTGCCCCTGGGGCTGCCCCTGCCCCAGCCTGTTCCCGGGGGCTGCCAGACTCTCCCCATGCCCCCCATGGCCTTGGGACACTCACTTGTCACGCAGGACAACCCCCTCGATGCATGCTCCAAAGAGGACAACAGAGCTGATATCTGCCGGGTAGTCAAGGAGAGCCAGGAGGATGCAGAGTCCTGCCTGCCCAGCCAGTGGGTGCTGGGACCCTGTCCCAGCCCAGTGAAGCACCCGAGCTGATCTGCCCTGCAGAGCCCAGCCACCCCCAGCCCCACAGCCCAGGCTCAGGCCAGCCCTGAAGGATACAGACCGCAGAGGTGGTGGCAATGGCCAGGATGGTGCCCGTGGGGATGGACTTCTGGGCATCCCGCAGGTCTCCCGAGCGGTTGGAACCAGCCATGATGCCTGGCGAAAGAGGGGATGGTGTCAGGGGGAGCACAGCTACAGCCCATACCTGTCCCAGATACCCTCATGCGAGGCACTATGTGAGCCGTGGGCACAGCAGGGCACGGCTCGGTGTGAACCAGGATGGGAAGCAGCCATGAGGGACGGGGGAGAAGGCACTGCTGCAGCTTGGGGTACCCAGCCTGCTCTGCTCACCCCCCTCCAACACTTCCCCCCCTACCCCAAACCGCAGTCTGAGGCCACTCAAGGATTAGGCTCAAAAGCTCTCAAGTGCCTTGTCTCATTAGCCCTTAATTAGCTCAAGCAGGGACGGTGGCTGCCGCAGGGGCAGGGACAGGGTCCAGCCCCGACGTTGCTCGG